>NC_091437.1:42123220-42758247 GCF_964237555.1 Oryctolagus cuniculus
GAGCTTACTGTGTGCCAGGCTCTGTTCTATGTGTGTATTAACCCACTGACTTAACAGTACTCATTACTACATGCTTTCCTTAGTTTATAGAGAAAGAAACGGAGACAGACAGAGCCACACAGCCCATGAATGGTGGTGAGCTAATTGCTGTGGGTGTGGAGCCCATGCTCAGAACCACTGCAACATGAAGGCTTTTGAGTTGGATGACACTATGTGACACTTTTAGTTTTCCAGAGCTTTTCACAATGTGGCCTTGTTTTATCCTCCTGACAGGTTTGGCAGTTGAATGGAGCAGGAGCTAAAATTGCCCCCTTTACATATGAGGGAACATGGATGGGAAGAACTACTGAGGAACGACACGAGGGCTTGAAAATGGCAGGGACAGCCGGGGACAGAGCAGAAGGTGTGCGGTGGAATGAAGGGAGGCATCACCGAGGACCTGGATGTCATGTCAAGGAGCTTAGTGGGGAAGGTTAAATAGAGATTAGAGATCAAAAAGGAAAGATGCAGAAGATATGTTTGAAACTGACAATGTGTTCAATCGCTATTTCTCTGTAGTTTTCTATCCAGATCCCCCCAAAAAAGAGAATAAAAACACTGTTGAGTGAGTCTGGCTTTTTTAAGGCTCAGGGACCACATTCTTTCTGGCATTGATTCTCTTTGAGAGTTTGGCTAAACTTAAACAAAATGCCAATTTTGCTAATTACTAAAGATATTTAAGGAATAATCTCCATATGACAGTGTTAGATGAAGCAAATAAATAGCAGCAGAGATTGATTAATGGCCACAGCAAACCTGCAGCAATCAATCACAGGAGGCATTTATTCCGGAGCATTCGATAGAGTTGTGTTTTCCAAAAACGTGGTGTGAAGGATGATTTTAGGTAACTTCCAAATATATCTTTTTTATTTCATTGTTAGAGGAATATTCATTTTTGTATCTATGGAAATTATATACTTGCTTAAAAGAAGATGATTTAAGAACAGTATTAATAATAAACATGATGAATTCTGAGAGAAATCGTGAAGGCAGTGTGCAAATGAGTGAAGGTTTTTTTTTTTAAAGATTTATTTATTCGAAAATCAGAGTTACACAGAGAGAGGAGAGGAAGAGAGGGAGAGAGAGAGAGAGAGAGAGAGGTCTTCCATCTGATGGTTCACTCACCAATTGGCTGCAATGGCCGGAGCTGTGCCAGTCCGAAGCCAGGAGCCAGGAGCTTCTTCCTGGTCTTCCACATGGGTGCAGGGGCCCAAGGACTTGGGCCATCTTCTACTGCTTTCGCAGGCCACAGCAGAGAGCTGGATCAGAAGTGGAACAGCTGGGACTAGAACTGGTGCCCATATGGGATGCTGGTGCTTCAGGCCAGGACATTAAGCCGCTGCGCCACAGACCGGCCCCAAAGTTTTGAGAATGCTGTATTAATGAAAGAAGACCAACTGAATACTAGCCCAAATATATTTCATTCCGTCCCCATCCCCAGTCCCAACTTTTATTTAGTGTTGATTATGCAAGTTGTATCATACACTGTGTCGAACACTTTGCTTGCCTCAATTCTTTTTATTTTACAATAGCCTGCCAAGTGTCACTTGAGATTCTTTCTCTCCTTGTTCCTAAGTAGCAGAGCCCATTTTATTGGACTAGCAATGGTCTCCATTGCAAAGGCTACATTCCCAGGTTGCTTTGCGACCAGTCATGCCCTGTGACTGTATTCTGACAGATGAGCTGTTCAGTGGGAGTGTTGTGTGGAACTTCTTAGACTGGTTGTATTATGATGCTAAGTCATAAGGGAGATGCAGCCACTTGTACTTCCCTTTTCCTCCTTCCTGCTGCCTGAAACCTCCTTGTGATGGCTGAAATTCTGGAACAGGAGGTAGTTTTGAGATTGGAGGACAAATGCTAGGATAACAGAGCAGAAGCCTTGATGACTTCGGAACTGGAACTTCCCCTGTCTACCTCAAATCTCTTTTACCTATGATAGAAGTGCTTTTGGATGTAAGTAACAATAAACAAAGCATATAGGAGTTAAGATGTAGGTTCTTGCCCCTGCCCCCACCATAACGAGTGCAGTTGTGTATGGCTGTTCAGAGCCCAAGTTCTCTGCAGTCTCCGTTCTTTTACCCTTAGTGTATTTGCTTTTATCATCATGCTTGATACCACATGACTGCAAGATTGCTACTACAGATCCAGGCATTAGGTCTGCACAGCAAGAAAGAAAGATAAGGAAGAGCCTAAGGTTTGCTCCTCACAGTCTTGGTTTTTTTATCTGGGACTAGAACTCCTCCCCAGGCCAAGTTCCCCTCGTATCTCCTTATACAAGACTTCATTTCATGTCTGTGCAGGGATCTGGCCTCCACCCATTAAGGAAGCCCTGTGATCCACTGACATATGTTGTAGACAAATTTTCTATTATTAAGGAAGAAGAGAGAGGGGCGAGGCTGTGGGTGGCCATGGAAACTGAGGGAGGCCAGGCTCAGAAATGAGGTAACCATCCCAGTGCTGCGTAGCCAGCATGTGGAAGAACTGGATTTCGAAGGAACCCCAGAACTGCCAAACGACCCTGATAAACTGCTCTCAGGAAGATCTTGAACACCTGAGTTTTCCTTTCTTCAAACTTTATTTTTAGACTCTGTCATGGATTTTATACAACAGGTAGAACTAGAGAGACATGAAAGATTCCTTCCAATTTAAGCTTCTAGAGAAACTCTGTCAAAGAGAGCCTTGGAAAATGATGAGCATGTTCTCTGTTGGACTAAGATAGTGGGAACCAACCACACGTGGCCACTGAGGACTTCACATTTTAATTTCAATTTAAATAACCTCGTGTAGCTAGTGGCTACCATGTTAAACACAGTAGCTGACCCTCAAAATATTGGTTCCTGGAATATTCTTAACTGCCAAGAATCAACAAAATTCCACCCTTAAAACAGATCTTTTTGTGGCAGGCCAGGCTGCCTGTTTCTAGGACCCGTGAGCGACAGGTATTCAACAGGCCAAGGTCAATGGCAGCCAAATTAGGTTTAGCTGTCATTTGTGGTCAAAGTTTTATTTTACAAAGGATGGGCTGTATCTTTAAGAAGCAATAGCCCCAGAGAGGCTGGGGAAAAAGACCAGAGAGGAGGTTTTACTTCACAGAGGAAGGGCCGTGAAGGGCTGTGCTTAATGGAGCAGCAGCCCTTGGAGAGCTGTGTCTGGAGAAGCAGCAGCAGGCCCAAGGTTCGGGGGTTTTCTTATCAGATCCTGGGCCTTTTCCAGGAGATGATAGCTAGCACCACAGGAGCGAGCAACTGCGGTGTCTTGCAGGTGCTGTGGTTGTACTGCACTAGACAGACAGGAAGCTTGCTGGTTAAGGGCATGAGCACTTGTTCTGAGAAATCTCCCGGGTCACCAGGTATGAAGAGTTCTTGTGATAGAGATCTCAGAGAAAAAAAAAAAAGCACCCTTAGCTGGACGTACATTTTATTTTGAGTTGAAGGGGAGGATTCCTTTTCCCACAACAGTGTGTATAATACAGTTTGCTGTCCTGTGCCTGTCCCTGTCTCTTCTTGTGGCCCCGTGTGACTGACCATCTCATAGAAGAATATGAAACAAGTGCTCTGCTCTAATATTTGTGTAGAGATACAGATGAGGCTGATTTAGCACGTGTCTCTCTGACAGCACTTGGAAATGAACTACATCTTTGAGAAGTAGGCCATTCTGTTATTTGCATCTGTTTATTTGGTTTAAGAGGAAAAATTTTATCTGGGCAATTGAGTTTCTTCATATTAGATTAATGATTTGTGGGCCAACATCAGAGAGATAAAACAAAGCTATATTCATTTCTAAGTATCCTGTGTCCCAAATGCAATCCCTTTAATGGATAACACTAAAAGATTAATAATTGCAAACAGTGTTGGAATATTATGTCTTTCTTATCATTCTCTGCTGGGCAGAAGGGAGGCCTGGGAGTCTATGCTAGGAGCCTCTGTTCCCAGCCTTTAAAGTGATTTTCCGAGTCCACTTTGCAGCCTGACTTGTAAGACTGGCATCTGGAAACTCTCCACTGGCATCTAACTAGCTAAATTGTACTCTTTTGGTTTTTAATGGAAGTCCAGGAAATTGAAGGTGTGAGTATTTGCTGTACTAGGTTTTCCATTTTGAGAAAATTAAGGGCATGAGTGGTGGAAGGAACTTGGGTGCACTGTGATGCATTTGAGGAAGGAATCAGGAGCAGGACCTCTGGAATGCAGCTGTTCTCGCCCTTGCTATTATGTTGGCTCTATTCCTTCTGCTAAAAGTTCTTTTAAAAGTTTATTTATTCATTTGAAAGACAGAATGACAGAGGCAGGGAAAGAGATTGTCTATCCACTAGTTAACACACCAAATGGTGCAACAACTGTGGCTAGGGCAGGCCCAAGTTAGGAGCCAAGAACTCGATCAGGATCTCCCACATGTGTGGCAGGAATCCAAGCACTTGAGCCATCATCTGCCTGCTGGACAGGAAGAAGAGGTAGGACCTGATCCTAGGTACTCCAGTGTGGGACGTGAGCATCTGAATGAGCAACTTAACTTGCTGTGCCACAACAGCTACTCTGGTTCTTTGGTTCTGAGAAACATTTCGCCTTGTACTTTTTCATTGGTGCTTTAATGATGCCATTCTTACCTTGAGCTCTGCATTCTCCCCTATGCTGTTCATCCCGCTGAAAAGCTGGGTGCAGACATCATCTGCACTGCAACACCGCCTCTTAGGAGCAATGTGGGAAGATCCAGGTCCCTAAATTTCTGCAAGGCTTGGAAGACATATTTTGCAGCCTGCATCGCATAGAAGTTCCCAATTAATCAAAAGGTGCACATCTTTTTGGTGTCAGGACCTAACTTCCTACTGTTAAGGACTTTAGTCTGATTTGGAAGCTTCAGGATAAACACAGCAAATCCCATCAGTTTTTTGTCTCCTTCAGTCCCAGAAACAGTTCCATTTCCGTGTGAATGTCTCACTCACAGCAAAGAATGGGTGAAGCAAATCCAGCTCTTAACAGGAATGAGTGCTCAGGTGCTAATTTGCAAACACAGGCACTTTTTTCTTTTAAGGGCTATTGAGATGTGTATGTTGACACCTGGTATTATCATTTTGGCAAAAGCTTCATACAATATGCATAGACCTTCTCATAAACAATGCAGTATGGGAGTTGTTAATGATGTCTGTGCTTAAAAATAATAATGATTATTCTGTAAATTCAAAAACCTAAAGTTGAAAAAAAAACTTGCCTTGGCCTCTACCTTCACATTAAGAACCAGATGGCCAACTAGAGCTGTATATTTCTTGTCCTTGTGTTGCGAGTAAACGCAGCCACAGGAGCTTATTTAATGCTAAAAGCCTCCATCTGCTGGATGTAATCTTTCTGTACCTTTAGAAAAATGAATAAAATAAGGACCTACTTGCCTCTGACCTTGACTCTCAGACAGATTATGCACCTCTGCTCATTTCCTTTTCTCCTTGACAGGTGTTAATCCTGAAATGATAGCATTGTCATCTTTTGACAGTTTTCATCCTTTTACCTAAATGGGGGTGAACTTGGCTTCCTAGTATTTCTGGTTGCCATGTGTGTTGTTGCTATGCAGGGAGTGGCCTTTTCTTTTTTAATGAGCAATCCACTCTGGCCCTTTAAGCATCTTTTCTTGTAAAAATACTGAAGCATCCTTTGTTTCTCTGGTCTTTCTGCCAAATATAAATGAAAAGTCATTATAATTGAAAATGGCCTTAAAAATCTTCACATGGATCATGAATCTGTTTACTCAATGGAGGGAAGGAGAAATGGGATAAACAGAAGTTGCTTCAAAAGTGTTGATTCATTTGTTTCCATCTTTGTGGGCCCAGCCCCTACCTCTCTTCCTGCCTTCTGTTCACCACCATCACCAGGCACTGTTCTCCTGGGACTGTGTGTTTCTTTCCCAGGGGTTATTTGTAATGAGAATGCTATTTAAACAGAATTCATTGTCATTCAGGCTTCCTTTCCTTCAGGCATGTTGCTTCCACTTGTACTCAGCTGTGTTGCAAGTTGGAACTGAAAGAAGGACCATAGAGGTTACTCTCCTCATTTTATCAGTAAAAAACCCAAGGCCAGAATAAGGGACTGACAGCTAAAGGCAAAACTCAAACTGGACACAAGCTACTTTTCCTCTGCCGTACAGATTGAGAGCACCACACAGAGAAATAAGTAAGTCTTAAAGGTTGTGTGTAGCACAACGGGGACTGATTCCAAACAGGAAGATTTTCATTAACTTCATTGGTGTTGACCTTGAGCAAAATAGGATGCATGAGAGTGCTTATTAAATCTAAGAGTAAAAAGCTAAGAAGGGTTTAAGTTTAACTTCAAGATAGTTCAGGGTAATAGCATTGTTTTACTCTGTTTTTCAATATAATTACTTTCTAACTCAACAATTTATTTTAGTGATGGAAAAGCTTTTAGATACATAAAAATTTGTTATATGTGCAGTATGGTGCAGTGCTCAATGATCTCGAAGACAGTAAGGAGTTAGGTATTGTTCCTGTCTATCAAAATGAGGAAGGCCAAATTAGCACATCTGACCCCTTCTGTAGTGTTATCTCTGTAACAGACCTTTCACCTCCTCTCAATGCTGAATTCTGACCTAGTTCTTTTGGATCACTTCCAAAGTTCACTGAGCTCTAAAAGGCTTCCCAGATCAGGTGGATCTGCTATCATGTGTTTGCGCAATTCCCATAATTCCTCTTTTGTATCACACATTACTCTTGAAATAATCTGTTCAGGGATACTCACTTGGCTGTAAATTCCATGAGGGCCAGGGCCATACTTGTTAATTTGTCTTGGTGGTTTCTTCTGGTTCTTGGTGCAACTATAGTAGCTCAAAGTCACCCCAACCAGATGGCCTTGGCACAAATGAGAGTCCCAAGTGGATGATAGGTATGCTGATATACTGATCACTTAGCCATTGGGAAGGTCCACTTGTGGATAGAGGTGGCCAGTTCCCTTTCTTTTTTTTTTTTTTTTTTAAAGATTTTATATATTTATTTGAGAGGTAGAGTTACAGACAGTGAGAGGGAGAGACAGAGAGAAAGGTTTTCCTTCTGTTGGTTCACTCCTCAAATGGCCGCAACGGCTGGAACTGAACCAATCTGAAGCCAGGAGCCAGGTGCTTCTTCCCAGTCTCCCATGTGGGTGCAGGGGCCCAAGGACTTGGGCCATCTTCTACTGCTTTCCCAGGCCACAGCAGAGAGCTGTATTGGAAGAGGAGCAGCCAGAACTAGAACCGGCATCCATATGGATGCCAGCGCATCAGCAGAGGATTAACCAAGTGAGCCACGGCCCCAGTCAGTTCCCTTTCACCTCTAGCAACTTCATCTCTTTGCTGCACTGTGAAGTAATGTAGTCTAATGTATGTTTTGATAATTAAAATGTTGGAAAATATTACAGTATTTATTGGATGGATAGAAAATCAAATATGTGGATGGGTGGTTGGTTTGATGTTCCCAACTCATGATAAATTATGCTCATATATTGAGCAGTATAAAAGAATCAAAGAAGTAGGTATGACATATCACATAACAGATCCATTGACTACTTAAAGAGTCCATGATAAAGCTGACTTATTGTTTGCTAGGCAAGGGAAACCCACATTCCTTAGGAACTACTTCAGTTTTCCCAAAAGGAAAACAGAAGAGTTGGCTCTAGTCTGAGAAATAAATTTTATTTAAGAAAGGTGAAAGTCTATCAATCTCTGATTGGATCAAAGGTGGATTAGAATATTTCTGTTGGGATAGGCTGTTACTTTTGTGTCATCAACACCAAGAACGTAGTCCTCAATCAAGTCCAGAAATGGCTTAGAAAAGACCCTGTCTGGATCATTTAGTAGGCAACACTCAATGTGCCTGTTCAACACTAAGTAGAACTTATTTTTCATATAATACCATGGTGAAAATCCCCTCTCTTATTAGCTTTCATTATAAGTAAGGCAATCGTGCCAGGAAACTGGCCCAATGGTGGTGTCTGAGGGGAGGTAATTATTATTTGTCACTATTGCTAGTTAATACTGTACTGTTAATTGTTCCAGGTACTGTCCAAGTTAGGAAGATGAGTTGAGGAGTATTAAATAGTTCAATAATACATCAAGATGTATTATTCAAATATAAGCAGAGTAAAACAGAAAGAAAGAAATATTTCCATTTCATCCTTCACCATTCTCTGCTTTCTACCTTGCACTATTTTCTCAAGGCAGGGAATTTTGAAGGATCACATAAGAGGCTTCTTCGAAAGTTCTTGGAAAATGCACATTATTAAAAACTATCAGTTTCAAATTACTTTTGCACTGATATAAACTTTTTAAAGTTCTAGTTTTCTATGAAATTTTTTAAGCAGCCTTGTATTTGCCAAATGATTTTCCTTTTGTTTCTGAGTATCTTAATATGCCTCTGCCACAGTCTGGAGGCCTTGAGTGGTAGGATAAGTTGTACAACATGTTAAATTTGGCTATTTAGAGTTTGAAAGTAAGGTACCTATTTGGTGGAATATAAATCATGGAGTCTGGACGAGGTCTGTTTGGTGGTGATGTAAGTCTTAAAATAACAAATGATGACCAAGACCCTAAACATGTTACCCATAAGAAAATTTCATCTCATTTCTTGGGTGGGTTGCTCTAGTGATTGGTGGTGGTAGCTATGAATTTAGAGGAAACTGGGAGAGATATGACAATGTTGGGACTTAGGAAATTTTTGTGAAATTGTTATTCTAATAGACTTGGGCTACCATGTATCTAGTTAAAAATCTTTGGATGTTTTAAGTTTAGAGGGTTTTGACTCCTCTATTGTTAATTTTAGGGGCCACTATAGCAGAAAATGGATTTTCAATCTCTTCACAGAAGAATGAGTGAATTATGAAGAGGTTTAGGAGCCAGTGTTTTGGCATAAAGTAAGTAAGGCAGATAAAGTCACTGCCTATGGTGCGGGCATCCCATATGGGCACCAGTTTGAGTCCCAGCTGCTTCACTTCTGATCCAGCTCATGGCTATGTCCTGGGAAAGCAGTAGAAGGTGACCCAAGTCCTTGGGCCCCTGCGTCCATGAGGGATACCAGGAAGAAGTTCCTTGCTCCTGGTTTTGATGGGCTCAGCTCTGGCCATTGTGGCCATCTGGAGAGTGAACCAGTGGATGGAAGACTCTCTCTCTCTCTGCCTCTGCCTATGCCTCTCTAACTCTGCCTTCCAAATAAATAAATAAAGCTTAAAAAAAAAAAAGAATAGAAGAGGGAAAACATCCCTTTATAAAAAAAAAAAACAGAATAAAACAAAACAAGAAGAAGAAGAGGTTTAGGGGCCAACTCTGTGTTGTAGTGGGTAAAGTCATTGCCTATGATGTCATCATCCAATATGGGCGCTTGTTCGAGTCCCAGCTGCTCTACTTCCAATCCAGCTGTCTGCTATGGCCTGGGAAAGCAGTAGAAGATGGCCCAAGTTCTTGGGTTCCTGACCTATGTGGGAGACCAGGAAGAAGCTCCTGGCTCCTGGCTTTTGATGGGCTCAGCTCTGGCTGTTGCGACCATCTGGAGAGTGAACCAGTGGATGGAAGACCTTTCTCTGTCTTTGCCTCTGCCTCTCTGTAGCTCTGCCTTTCAAAAAATAATTAAATCTTTTTTTTTTATTTTATTTTATTTTTATTTTTTTTGACAGGCAGAGTGGACAGTGAGAGAGAGAGACAGAGAGAAAGGTCTTCCTTTGCCGTTGGTTCACCCTCCAATGGCCGCCGCGGCCGGCGTGCTGCGGCCGGCGCACCGCGCTGATCCGATGGCAGGAGCCAGGAGCCAGGTGCTTTTCCTGGTCTCCCATGGGGTGCAGGGCCCAAGCACCTGGGCCATCCTCCACTGCACTCCCTGGCCACAGCAGAGGGCTGGCCTGGAAGAGGGGCAACCGGGACAGAATCCGGCGCCCCGACCGGGACTAGAACCCGGTGTGCCGGCGCCACTAGGCGGAGGATTAGCCTAGTGAGCCGCGGCGCCGGCAAAAAATAATTAAATCTTTTTTTTAAAAAAGGAAGAGGTTTATAAAAACCCAGATATGATCTGCTGGTGTTGTTCATCCTAGCCAGGTACTGAACTCCAGCATTCATAGTCATTATTCCCTCTTTTAGTTAGAAATGCAGTTTTGCTGGTGGAGGGTGACTGTAAAGTAATGAGTATAGGTGCCCATCATCTCCTAGTGGTGGGTCAGGGAAGAGGGGAGGCTGCAGCATACGTGTAAAACCTTTCCAGGGGGAAACTTAGTAGGAGATGAGGTGGAATAAATGAAACACAAGCCAATGAAGCATTGGTAAGAAAACATTGCTTTGGTGGTGGAAAGCCCAAAACAACTCAAATGTGAGAACAAAATTAAAATGTAACTTTTGGAATGAGAGAAAGGAAAGCATTTCAGAGAAATTGTGGAAAGGTGAAATTGGACCTCTTCTAACTTGATTCTTCTTGGAGCTCAAAATGCTCTCAGAGCACCTGCCTTAAGTTGTTAAAATGAAGAACTTGTGTAAAGATTATGTCTTTGGAGTTAAAAGCCACATAGGAAGGTAGGCTAAAGGAGAATTATTTATATTATTTGGTAATCTCAGTTTCTAACCTTCTTTACTGATTTATAAAGTCAGTGGCTCCAACTGGATATGGAAGGAGGGATAAGATTGGGGACATGATGTCCTGATTGTTTTCTGTACTTTTGTCCTTCCTTCATTCCTCATACTCCCTGTAATTCTGCCATGAAGGATGGAAGTAATACTGCCATTAATTTGACTCGTTGATTTTGGTGAATAGTGACTGTAATGGTGAGAATGTAATCCCAAGAATTTAGTTTATTCTGTTCTCTAGGGAATCTAAAGATAGACCTACCAGTCTAATAAACTGTAATTCTTTCTCCCCATGAAACTTCTGATTCAGTAAATTAAGGTGCAGTCTGTTGGTCTGTATTTCAAAGAAGCCTCCCACTGCCCAGTAATCCTAATAGCAATAGTGCAGGAACTGTATTTGGAGATGTGCTCTCTTTGACATACGTATGAGATAAGCTCTGATGTCAATTACCTCCTTGCTCTATGTCCCGGGGAAAGTTAATTGATATCTCTGCCTGTTTCCATTGTGCAAAAAGGGGATAATGTTAGTATCTACCTCATGGACTTGTGAATAATGAAATGATACAGAAAAACATACTTAATACCGTGAATGACATGTGGTGGGGTCTCCAGAAGAAAGTTATGTTGTCATTTATATTGTTAATAATGAGCTTGATCATCCCTTCCTAGAGCCTTTTTAGATTTTTGGATGTATGGAGAGAAAGGAGACTTGAAGTAGATTAAGCAATAGGGGAATGCATTTGTCTAAGCAAATTGTAGAAATATGGCAGGTTTAGAGGTAACCTTGGTGACCAGACATGCTGATGTCCCAGATAGGGCATTTCCCATTTAAAGGAATAATCTGTGATCAGATAACCATTGAGAGAAAAGGAAATTCTCCTAAAAACTCCAGCCAGAAAAATTGGAGGAAGGACTTGTTGGCTCAGATGAAGTCATGTGCTCATCTCTGTACCAACTGCTGGATACTTTACTGTGATTGATTGCATTGGGTGATGTAGAAGTCCCCTTATCCAAAGCTGGAGAAACTTGTACTGGGAAGACAAAGACCTTTAGCCACTACTATTTTTTCCCCTTGCTTTTCTGCATCCCTGTAATTGCACATCTGTGATAGATACATAAAGGCATTAGGGATGGCCTAAGACCCTAACCAATGTGGCTCCTTACCTAGTAGAATTTGTAGTCCAGTGCAGATGTAGAATTTGAGAATGAACAGATGAAAGACAATATATGATTTTGCAAATTTTGGTCCTCTTCCAATAGTAGGAATTAAAGAAATAGTACGGTAATACAAAGAATATAATTTTGAAAATGAAATTAATTTGAATAAATAAAATTGGAGAATATCATTATTGAATAAATAAATTTGGAAAAGGTGATTAATTCATGATAGTGATACTTAAAATTATCAGTGGGTTCCTGTAACTCATCCATTCTGTCCCCCCATTCCATCAATCTCAAGTGATGAATAAATTACAGACAAATCAGTGGTCAAGGTGGGTTGGGCTCAGCTAATCCAATTCTTTTGCAGAATTTGCTCAGAAATCCAGGACTCAAAGTCATTATTGCTGCTTTAAAAATGGGATGGCTTCACTACCACTGTCACCAGCATGTGAGTCAGATTAATAATGATACTAATTAACTAAAGGCCAATATTTATTAAGTCCTTACTGTAGGCTGTGATGTTTTACATGCTTTATGTGGATTAATTCATTTAGTCCCCCTATCAGTGCTTGAGGTAAGTATTGTTATCTTCATTACACAAATAAGGGCGGAGGCATAAATTCCAAGTGATGCTACCCTTTACTCAATGTGTGCAACATCCAGAGCTTGGTATTAAGTGACTTTCATTTAGTTAATCCACTGAATCCTTGTGATGATACTAAAAAGTAGGTTCTGTTTTTATACCCACTGTAAAGATGAGGCATTGAAGTTTGGAGAAGCTAAGAACTTGCTGAAAGTTATATGAGTGTAAGAATATTGTCTTGTGGAGCTGAAATTGTAGCATGGTGGATTAAGCTGCTGCCTTTGATTCAGGCATCCCATATTGGAGTGCTCATCCCGAGTGCTCCATCTGATGCAGCTGTCTGCTAATGCACCTGGAAAGGCAGCGGAAGATGGCTCAAATACTTAGATCCCTGCTACCCACATGGGAGACCAGGATAAGGTTTCTGGCTCATGGCTTCTGCCTGGTCCATACCTCACTGTTATAGCCATTTGGGGAGTGGAGTGGAGCAGTAGATGGAAGACTTCCCTCCGTCTCCTCTTTCATTATTATCCTCTTCCTCTGTTGTTTTGCCCCTCAAATAAATAAATAAGTCTTTTAAAAAAGATAATCTTGTCTTGGATGAATAGATCTCTTTTGAGATCCATTTGTCTGAACCACTGATTTCTGACTTTCTTATCAGCTTGACAGGTGCATGCCTTGTCATTGCAAATGCTCTCAAAGGAGAATTTCTTTTTTCATCTGTAGTAATTCTGTTGGAGTCAAGGAATACCACCTTAGCCTTTCTTCTCTTCCTTTTAGTCTTGTTCTACAAGTCAGAGTTGGCCTGAACTGGCCATATAGAAGTGACAACAAACAGGGCATTTTTAGTTTTTTGTTTTACTGTTGAGCACCACATTATTAAAAAAAAAAAAAAGCACATTGTTGTAGCATATGCTGTGTTAGGCAGAGAAAGTTCCAGATAGGTTCCCTGTTATCCTTTATAGGTTCACTCTGATGGTTTCCTTCACAGAAATGAAGATGATTTGCATTTTTATCCATTTATTTGTTTATTATCTTTCCTCACATTAAAACATAAACCCTAGGAGGTAGCAACCTTGTCTATTCTGTTACCTTCTTTGTCTCCAGAATTTAGGTCAATGCTCAACATATTTTAGGTGCTTATTAAATATCTATTAAATGAGTAAAATGAATACATGAATCAAAGAAAGAACAAATGAACCAACTACAAGTTTATCAGATGAGAAGTACATTTTCCCATTTTCTGGCAATGTGTTTTTTTTACTTTTTTTAACCTTCACTTTCCTCATTGCCTTTTCTGTGTACCCTCCACATGGAACTTTTGGCCCTGAGAAGTAAATGAGTAGAGGCCAGAAGGCCAACTTTTCCTTGGGAATATGGAAACTAGTACAGTGACAGCATAGGGAGTCAGCATTAGAAGTATGTATCTAAAAAGTGATCAAGTAGCTTCAGTATACATTTGATCTCTGTATTCATGGATTCAATGTCTGCAGATTGATTGAACCAACTGCAGACTGAAAAATACTCAGAGCAGACATGGTTGTGTGCTGAACATGTACACATGTTTAAAGCCTGCACATGTTTACAATTAAGCTGATTTAAAGTGTGTGGAAGGATGTGCATAGGTTTATATGCAAATCCTATGCCATTTTCTAAGGGACCTGAGCATCCAGACACTTTGGTATCTGGGGAAGGAAGTGTCCTAGAATCAGCCCTAGTGCATATCTAAGAGTAACTATAGTTTCTAGTCAGGTTCACAAAGTCCCTCCTGTACATAGAAAAATGTAACTCTACTCTTTGACAGGTAGAGTTACAGCTAGTGAGAGAGAGAGAGAGACAGAGAAAAAGGTCTTCCTTCCATTGGTTCACTCCCCAAATGGCCAAAATGACTGGAGCTGTGCCGATCTGAAGCCAGGAGCCAGGTGCTTCCTCACGGTCTCCCATGCCGGGGCAGGGGCCCAAGCACTTGGGCCATCCTCCACTGCCTTCCCGGGCCACAGCAGAGAGCTGGACTGGAAGAGGAGCAACCAGGACTAGAACCCGGTGCCTATATGGGATGCTGCCGCCGCAGGCAGAGGATTAAACTAGTGCGCCATGGCACCGGGCCCAAAATGTGTTTCTTTATTCTGGCTATAAGTGGCCATTAGGTGCAGGGATAGAGGTCACTCTTTCTTTTTGAAAGCAGCCCGAACAACCCTGGATTTGCTAAGAGGGAGCTGAAGAATTTAGCAAATTCCTTCTCTATATATAGCATAGTTTTTGAACCTGTTGTTTTGAAGACTGAAAAATATTTCCTCTGTAGTGGGTCATATGCTCACAATCTGCAAAAGATCTTGACTGAGGTGAAAAATCAAACTGTGGTGGTAAAATAGGTGTAACCATATTATATTTTTCATGCTAGTTCCTTAGATTGTCATACGCAGAGAAGTTTCTATTGTAGCATGCCAGGGAAATTTCCTCTTTTGTACACCTGGAGAGAATGTAAAATGTATTGTAAGCCTGGTCAGGGATGATCTGCATTTCTCTCTGAAGTTCTAGGTAGTGAATATGGTAGGGTTTGCCAGCCATACTGTGTTTGCACATTGCCCAGCTCTGCCATTGTAACACAAAAGCAGTCATAGATAACATGTATGCAAGAAAGCATGGCTGTGTTCCCATACGACTTTATCACAAGAACAGGTTAAGTTTGTCAACCTCTAGCCTAGAGGATGTTTTGGCATTTAATTTGCAAACAGTTCTGGAACATAGAAACACAAAACCTCTCCCCCTACCAAGCACACACAGTAGTGTATGGATAAGCTATTTTGAAAACCCTAGTTCTGTTTGGAAATAACAAAAAACAGTTGGACTTTACAAATTGCTACATATTTCTGCCAGTTCAATCAGTTTTGCATGAGCTCATCTTGAGAATTAGAAGCGTCTAGCTTAAACAGAGAAAGAGCGAGAAAAGAGAGGGAGAGGCTCAAAAGCCTATACTGTCCCCTCTTGGGCACCAGCTTGGAGTTGTCAGATGGAAAGATGCAGACCTCAGCAATGAAAAGACCCAAGATAAAAGCTTCGAAAGTAAATTCCCTTCAGAAAGGGTTTGGAGCTGCATTAAAATTTGCTATGCTTTGTCCGTTTCACCCTCCTAGAAGAGCTTGCTGGCCCAATGCCACCTTACCCCAGAGGCTAGCTGGACTTTGGTCATCCATCTTTGTTTGATAAAGCCAGGCTCTACAAATCACATGGCTTCCCATTGACTTTCTGTCAGGGTGAGGTAACCAAAGCTCTTCTTTAAGCTGGGAAGCATGACATGTAGCTCCTTTTTGCCCACTTGCTATAATGGGAACTTCCAGGTCAAAGGAGTCTTGGTTTGGAGGCAGAGGACAGATGCCCAGAGGGTTGAGCATTTATGATTTTTTTTCTGTGCTCCAGACACTGTTAAGTTACTGGGGTGTCTTGGTGAGTAAGGCATATCCAGAATCCTCTGGCTATCAGGTATGCACAGAATCATATGATAGTAATTATGGGAAAGAGTGGAGAACAAGTCTGAACTTCGTGTCTGCTAGTTACAGGAAGCATTGACATGTTAGGTTAACTCCTGAGTGTCAGTAGCTCCAGGTAGATTGGTTCATGCTATGTTATCTAAAGCACATAAAGTCTGTATAAACAGAGAACAGGTTTAATTCCATAAAATACGTCATCGACTTTCTCCCTGCCAGGTTCACTATTACTCAGTGACTTCATGGGTCCAATTTTCTTCTTTATAGCTGGCAAGAAGCTTCCTTCTCAGGAGGAAATAGGAGTCAGAATACTTAAAAGTGTGGGTCTTCGATCTTTCTTGAAGAAATTCTGCTCTTGCCTTGGTAACAGATATTTAATACTTAACACCAGCAGTGGGGAATTGAGTTGAGTGGCTGACAAAAAACGCCAACTTATTCTTTCCTCCATTCAACATGGAATTCTTAAATATGTATGTCTTAGTAACTAATAGGTTATTTTACTTGGTTGCACCTAATATAATCTTAGCAAAAACAGCTATTTAATTAATTTAGTTATTTAAATGGATATATAGCCAACACTTTTTAAAAAATTTTTATTCTTTACCCAGAAACCTTTTATGTAATGTATAAAAACTTCATGCATTTCGTAAATACGTTAGGAACATAGTAATTCTTACCACCCCACTCGCCCTCCCACCTGCACTCCCATCCTTCTTCCTCCTCCCTCTCCTATTCCTATTTTATTTCTTACTAAGATCTATTTTCAATTAACTTTATACACATAATATTAACTATATTAAGTAAAGAGTTCAACAGTTAGTATGAAAAAGAAAGCTTTTTCTCAACAATTGAGACAAGGGCTGTTCAAAATCATTGCATATCAAAGTGTCAATATCATTTCTATAGATTACCTTTTAGGTGCTCTATTAGTTACCACAGATCAGGGAGAACATATATTATTTGTCCTTTTGGGACTGGCTTACTTGACTAAGTATGATGTTTTCCAGTTGCATCCATTTTGTTGCAAACAACAGAATTTCATTTTTTTCTATCACTGTGTAGTATTCCATGGCATACCTATCCTTGAATCTCTTTATCTGGTCTTTAGTTGAAGGACATTTGGGTTGATTCCATATATTTCCTATTATGAATTGAGCTGCAATAAACATGGGGGTACAGATAACTCTTTCACATGCTGATTTCATTTCCCCTGGGTAAATTCCCAGGAGTGGGAAGCCAGGGTCATTTAGTAGGTCTATATTCAGATTTCTGAGGTATTTCCACACTGTCTTGCACAGTGGCTTTACCAAGTTTACATCCCCACCAACAGTGAATTAGGGTACCTTTTTCCCCATATTCTTGCCAGCATTTGTTTCTTATTGATTACTATATGAAAGCCATTTTAATGGGGGTGAGGCAAAACTTCACTGAGATTTAAATTTGCATTTCCCTGATGTTCTCTAATAATTTGATGGTATTGGGTTGTACATTTAGGTTTTTGATCCATTTTGAGTGGATTTTTGTGTAAGGTGTATGGTAGGGGTCTCAGCATTGTTTTTCCTCTGTCTTGAAGAACGTCCTTAGTATTATCATTGGTATTACATTGAATCTGTAAATTGCTTTCATTAATATGGACATTTTGATATTGATTGTTCTAATCCACAAACATGGAAGATTTTTCCACTTTTTTGTATCTTCTCTTATTCCTTCTTTAATGTTTTGCAATTCTCATCATAGAGATATTTGATGTCCTTGGTTAAATTTACTCCAAAGTATTTGACTTTTTTGCAGCTACTGTGAATGAGATTGATCTTAGAAGGTCTTTCTCAGCCATGGCATTGTGTATACAAAGTCTATTGATTTTTGTGTGTTAATTTTTTATACTTTGGCTTTACCAAACTCTTATGAGTTCCAGTAGCCTCTCAGTGGAGTCTTTTGGATCCTCTATTTATAGAAACATGTCATCTGAAGATAGGGATAGTATGACTTTCTCCTTCCCAGTTTGTATCCCTTTGATTTTTTTTTCTTGCATGATAGCTCTGGCTAAAACTTCCAGGACTATATTGAATAACAGTGGTCAGAGTGGGCATGCTTGTCTAGGTCCAGATCTCATTGTGAATGCTTCCAACTATTCCTCATTCAATAGGATTCTGGCCATGGGTTAGTCATAAATTGCTTTGATTGTGTGGAGAAATGTTCCTTTTATTCCCAATTTGCTTAAAGTTTTCAGCATGGCAGAGTGTTGTATTTCGTCAAATGCTTTCTCTGCATCTATTTAGATAATCATGTGTTTTTTACTCTTCAACTTGTTAATGTGATGTATCGCATTGATTTGTGAATGTTGAACCATTCCTGAATATCAGGGATAAATCCCACTTTGTCTGGGTGAATGATCTTTCTGACCTGTTGTTGTATTTGATTAGCTAGTATTTTGGTGAGAATTTTTGAGTCTGTTCATCAGGGAAATTAGTCTTTAGTTCTCTTTCTCTGTTGAATCTTTTTTGGATTTAGGAATTAAGGTGATACTGGCTTTATAGAAGGAGTTTTGGAGGAATCCCTTCCTTTCAATTATTTTGAATAGCTTGAGAAGAATTGGGGTCGATTCTCCTTTAAATGTCTGGTAGAATTCAACAGTGAAGCCATCTGGTCTTGGGCTTTTTTGGGGGGGGGGAGGGTCTTTATTACTGATTCAATTTCCTTCTTGGTAGTGGGTCTGTTTAGGTTTTCTGTGTCTTCATGGCTCAGTTTAGGTAGGTTGTATGTGTCCAGGGATCTATCTCTTCTAGGTTTCCTGGTTTGTTGGCATACAGCTTTTTAGTAATTTCTGATGATTCTTTTTTATTTCTGTGGTGTGTGTTGTTACATTTACTTTTTCATCTCTAATTTTACTGATTTGGGTCTTCTCCCTCTTTTTTTTGTTTAGTTGGGCCAGTAGTGTGTCAATTTTGTTTATTTTTTCAAAAAAGCTTTTTGTTTCCCTAATTGTATTTATTTTTTTGTTTCAATTTTGTTTATTTCTTCTCTAATTTTAATTATATCTTTTCTCCTACTAATTTTGGGTTTGGTTTGCGGTTTTTTCTAGGTCCTTGAAATACATTGATAGTTCATTTATTTGGTACCTTTCCAATTTATTTTTTTTCCTGTTATAACAAAATTCTATCTATTTATGAGAACAGTGTTTCTTAGTAATTACATCTAAAAACCCAAAATAGGAATAGAATTGAAATTAAATCCCATTGCTTTTTCCCTTTTTCCCCAAAGAAACCTTTTATTTAAAGAGTACAAGTTTCGTAAGTATAACTTTAGGAATATAGTGATTCTTCACACTGTACCCGCACTCCCACCCCCACTCCCACCCTACTTCCTCTTCCCTCTCCCATTCCCATTCCCATTGTCCATTAATATTCATTTTCAATTAACTTTATACACAGAAGACCAACTCTATGCTAAGTAAAAATTTCAACAATTTGCACGTACATGCACACATACAAAAAAACTGTTTGAGAGTAATTCTCATAATACAACTCATTGAGGACAGAAGCCCTACATGGGAAGTAAGTGTACAATGAATCTTGATAATTTAATAATTAATGCTGTTATGTATGATGTCAATGATCAACTGAGTCTCTTGATATGAGCTGCCAAGGGTATGGAAACCTTTGGAATCCACAGTCTCCATCAGTATTTAGACAAGGCCATAATCAAATAGTTCTTTCCTCCCTTAAGAGAAAAGTATATCCTTCTTTGATGGTCCTTTCTTTCCACTGGTGTCTGACTCACAGAGATCCTTCATCTAGGACATTTTTCCCCCATTGTCTTGGCTTTCCATGCCTGAAATGCTCTTATGGGTTCCAATTTCTTGATGTAGGCACCAATTTCTGTAAAATTTTCTCTTAATATTGATTTTGCTGTATCTCAGAAGTTTTTATATGTTGTATTGTCTTCTTCATTTGTTTCCAGAAATTTTTTGATTTCTTCAGTGTCCCACTGTTCATTCAGGAGCATGTTGTTCTGTCTCCATGTGATTACATATATTGTAGTGATTCTTGAGTTGTTGATTTCCAGCTTCATTCCATTGTGATCAGAGAAGATGCATGCTATTATTTCAATATTTTTGTATTTTCTGAGACTTGCTTTATGGCCTAGCATGTGATCTATTCTAGAGAAAGTTCCATACACTGATGAGAAGAATGTGTATTCTGTGTCTGTAGGATGACAGGTTCTGTAGATAGCATTATGTCCATTTGATCTATAGTGTTGATTGACTATTGTTTCCTTGCTGATTTTCTGTCAGCTTGATCTGTCCATTGCAGAAAGTGGAGTATTGAAGTCCCCCAATACTATTGTATTGGAATCTAAGTCTCCCTTTAAGTCCCTTAACATATCTTTTAAATAGTCTCGTGCTTTGATCATCATCCCTCTACCTCCTAGACTTTTGGGACTAATGAAATCTCGTACAATGCCTGCTTTATAAAAAAAAAAAATGGGGGGAATGTTAGGAAAATGGCAGAGTTTTATCTATGGCACAATCTACACCCTGATTTACATCCTATGCCCTGGCTCACACTGCCATTGCTGAAAGCCAGATGGCCACATGGCCCAACTGCTGTTGTCAAGCTCCACCCCCATCCTAATGTGATTCGATGCTATTGCTTCCCTGCCTGCCCTCAGGCAAAGTTTTAAAAGGGCCTGTTCCTGAACACGTTTTTCTCTTGGCTCTTCTCCTGCTCTCTGCTCTCTCCTCTCTCTTGGCTCCTCTTCTCTGCTCTCCTCTCCCCTTCTAGTCTCTCTTATCTCTCTTCTCTCCTCACTAACTCCTCTCCTCTCTGTTTCTCTTATACTCTCCTTCTCTCTCTTTCCCTTCTTTACCCATTCCCTCCAGCCTGCTGGGTTTCCCCAATAAACACTCTCCCTTAAAAAAAATAAATAGCCTGGTGCCTTGTAATTAGGTGCATATACAGTTATAGTTCCTAAGACTCATTTGATAGTATCTCATAAATCTCCAACAGTGTTTTTTAGTTTAGTTCCTTCTAAAGGAAGTCTGTATCTTCCTTTAGATTCATTAATGTTTCTTGTAAGTAGCCAGGTGTCCTACTATAATTAGGTGCTTATACATTTATAATAGTTACATCTTCCTGTTGAATTGATCTCTTAATCATTACATAATGCCCTTTTTGTCTCTTTTATCAGTTTAAGTGTTAAATTCTATTTTGTCTGATATTAGGATGGCTATACCAGCTCTTTTTTAGTTTCTGTTAGCATGGAATATATATTTCCATTCTTCCACTTTCAGGATGTGTGCATCTTTGTTGATGATATGTGTTTCTTGTAGGTAGCAAATTGATATTTTCTTTTTTAATCCATTAAGCCAGTCTATATCTTTTAACTGGAGAGTTGAAGTAATTTACGTTAAAGGTGACTATTGCTAAGTAATGACTTTATTCTGCCATTTTCCCATAAGTATTCCTATTGTTTACTTTAGGTTTCCTTTATACTTTTGCTGGGAAATTTTTTGCTTTCATTTTCTTTCACAGTGATTCCCATATTTCTGTGTTTCTATGTGTATCACATCCTTACTCATCTTTTATAAGGCTGGACGAATGGTGACAAATTCTTTCAATTTATGTTTGTTTTGGAAGGTGTTTATCTCACCTTCATTGGTAAATGAGAGCTTTGCAGGGTACAGTATTCTGGGTTGACAGTTTTTTTCTCTAAGATTGAAATTTATCTTGCCATTCTCTCCTGGCCTATATGGTTTCTGATGACATGTCAGCTGTGGATCTAATTGGAGATCCTCAAAGCATTGCATTTCCCTCGGGTACATTTTAGAATCTTTTCTTTATGTTTTTCTGTGGGGAATTTGACTATAATGTGTCATGGTGAAGATCTTTTCTGGTCATGTCTATTAGGGATTCTCTGTGCTTTCTGTACTTGGATGGTCCTTTCTCCAAATTAGTGAAGTTTTCTGTAATTATTTCAATAAAAAGGCCTTTTAATCCATTTTCTCTTTGCATGCCTTCAGGAACTCCTAAGATTCATTTGATAGCATTTTATAAATCTACAACACTTTTTTTTTTCAAGATGTTATTTATTTATTTGAGAGGTAGAGTTACAGACAGTGAGAGGGAGAGACAGAGAGAAAGGTCTTCCTTCCATTGGTTCACTCCCCAGATGGCTGCAACGGCCGGAGCTGCGCTGATCTGAAGCCAGAGCCAGGAGCTTCTTCCTGGTCACCCACGTGGGTGCAGAGGCCCAAGCACTTCAGCCATCTTCTACTGCTTTTTCAGGCCATAGTAGAGAGCTGGATTGGAAGAGGGGCAGCCAGGACTAGAACCTGAGCCCATATAGGATGCTGGCACTGCAGGTGGAGGATTAACCTTATGCGCCATGGAGCTGGCCCTCAACACTGTTTTTTAGTTTTTTTCCTTCCTTCTTTCCTTCTTTCCTTCTTTCCTTCTTTCCTTCTTTCCTTCTTTCCTTCTTTCCTTCCTTCCTTCCTTCCTTCCTTCCTTCCTTCCTTCCTTCCTTCCTTCCTTTCTTTCTTTCTTTCTTTCTTTCTTTCTTTCTTTCTTTCTTTCTTTCTTTCTTTCTTTCTTTCTTTCTTTCTTTCTTTCTCCTCTTCCTCCCTCTTCTTCTTCTATCTTCTATCTTTTATCTTTTAGTCTGTCTGTAAAATTTCCAGAGATTTGTCTTTTAACTTGAATATTCTTTCTTCTGCCTCACTGACTCTGTTTTTTAGGCTTTCCACTGCATTTTTTATTTATTCTGTTAAATTCTTTATTTACAATATTTCTATTTGATTTCTCTTTAAAATCTCAATTTCATGGGAAAAATATTTATTCATGTCATTATGGATTTCTTTAATTTGTGTATTTGCTTCTGATTACTTCAAAGTAATCCTGCAATTAATTTTTTGAATTCTATTTCTGGCACTTCTTCAATCTCAATCTTCACATTCTACTATTGAAGTAGTGTTGTGTTCTTTTGGGGGTATCATGTTGTATTCCTTCTTCTTGTTTCTTGGATTTCTGTGTTTATCTTTAGGCATTTGTGGAGATACTTTTTTTCCCCTGTGATGGTTTTTATCTTTGAAGTATGCCTTTGTGGGATAGTGGAATGTCTGCTCTTTCAGTGACTACACAGAGAAACGCGCTGGGTGTGACCAGGGAGCTCTGTTCAGTGTTTCAAGGTGAGGGGAGTGTCTAAGGTAGCTCCCAAGTTGAGTATGGAAAATTCTCTCTCTCCCTCCCTCTTTCTCTTCTTTATCTGAGAGGCAGAGGGGAGGGTTTTCTCAGCTCTGTTGGCTTAGTCTCATGCTCACCTCTTCTCCTGCAAGGAGATATATGCCCAAGCACTAGCCTCAGTGGGTCTAATATTCATCTGTGCCACCACAAGAGCCATGCCAAGGATACATGCAGTCCTCAGTGTAAACATGGATCGCACAACAATGCCTCTAATCAGCGAGCCCTGAGCATGTGGAGCTGTCCACAGTGACTGCTCAGAGACCCAGCCATACCCTGTGCCCGCCCATGCAGCCACAGTGTTTTCACAGTCTGTCACAGAACACAAGGCTCCCACAGTCACAAGTGTCCAGTGCTCTGAGCCAGACTCAGGTGTCTCCTGTTAGCTGGTTGCTGGGTTGCCGGACACAAGCTGGCACAGCTGTTACGTGCTTTCAAATTGACACCCACCCTCTCTCAGTTAGTTACAGGATGCTGATGCCAGGTGGTTGGGGAGAGAGAATTTTGTCTCCCCATTTTTTCCCTCTAGGTTGGCGGGTACATTGTCTCCCACTAGGCTCCATGCCTGACTCATGCCAGGCTCATCCTGAAGCTTTATCTCCAGTGGCTTGGGTTGCTGCAGTTTGGTGTCACCTCATTTTGCAAAGCTGGTGCTGAGGTTCCCAGCTGCTGGGATCCTGACCTGTGCATGTCCACACCCCCCACACAGATCCATGGTGTCTCTCTGATTTGCCTGGAATTTCCTCTGAAATTTTCTCACTAACTCTTCCCTGAGATTGTACTTTCCCCACTTTTTAAAAAAATTATCTTTTGGACTAGAGCAGTAAGCTTCTTCCCTATTCCGCCATCTTGGAATCCCTGTAATCAACATTTGATGAATTCATCTACCATGCCACAGGGTTGATAAGGAAGTCCAGGTACACCAAGCTGATGAGTCCTTGGTCACCGTCTTTCCAATAATTACAATCCTTGTAATCTATTTACTGCTCTATTATAAAGTCTGTGCTAAATTCACCTTTGAACTTGGCCTGAATTGGAAAGAGATGTCATCATCCTCTTCCTTGTTCTAGGAAGAAGACTTGAATATGATCAAAAAGTCCTGATAATTTATTTGTTTAAAAAGATTTATTTATTTATTTTGAAGAGTTACACAGAGAGGAGGAGAGTCTGTGAGTCAGAGAGAGAGAGAGAGAGAGAGAGAGAGAGAGAGAGAGAGAGAAGTCTTTGATCTGCTGGTTCATGCCCCAATTGACTGCAGTGGCTAGAGCTGTGCTGATCCAAAGCCAGGAGCCAGGAGCCTCCTCTGGGTCCCCCATGCGGGTGCAGGGGCCCAAGGACCTGGGCCATCCTCCTCTGCCTTCCCAGGCCATAGCAGAGAGCTTGATCAAGCTGAGACTTGAACCCGTGCCCCTATGGAATGCTGGCACCACAGGTGGCAGCTTTATCTACTATACCACAACGCCGGCCCCCTGATAATTTCTAAGGACAAAACATTCATGTATGGCCAAGTCCTCCTGCAAGGACTCTGATCCCGGAGCGTAATAAGCCTGCATACCACCTTATTCACAATGCACATAGTGTTTTATTTTTAATCTTTGTTTACTTTATTCTCTCCATTTTGCTTTGAACAGTCTTAGTGCAAAGCCTTGTCACTTTTTTCACCAAGTATGAGTTCTTATATGCTTCTGAGTGTCTCAAGTTGATTCTAAAATTGTTAGTTCATGAACAAATTCATTGTCTGGCACATAGTAGCATTTAATAATTTGTTATCTCAGGGTTTGTTTCCTTTTTAAGATTTATTTACTTGTTTGAAAGTCAGAGTTACAGAGTTGAGGGAGAGAGAGAGAGAGAGAGAGAGCGAGCTTCTGTCTGCTGGTTTACTCCCTAAATTGCTGTAACAGCTGGGGCTGGGCTAGGCTGAAGCCAGGATCTAGCTGTTTCATCTAGGTTTTCCACATTGGTGTAGAAGCCCAAGCATTTGGGTCATCTTTTTTTTTTTTTTTTTTTCCTAGGACATTAGCAGGGAGCTGGATTGGCAGTGGAGCATCCAGGACATGAACTGGCACCCGTATGAGATATGAGATTGCAGTGTCACAGATGGCAGCTTTACCTGCTACTCCACAATGCTGGCCCCTAGGGTTAGCTATTTTATTCTTAGATCTAGATTCAAAATCAAAGCCTGAAAATACTGAGTACCCATCTGTCTGATTATGAGCAAGATGCCGGAGTTTCAGCAAATGTTGCGCTATAGTCCCTGCTGCTATCCTGAAGGGTCATAGTCTTTGTTTTGGTAAAGCAGAATAGCATATTAAGTTTGGCGACCCTGTCATCAATGTGGGTTCAAATTGGTGCTACACCACATACTAGCTGTTTGACTTTGAGTGACTCATTTAAGCCATTTGTCTCTCCTCAGTTTTTCTAATTTGTAAAAATAGGACAGATATAGCTAGCAGCTCATGGTGCTATGACTCATGTAGTTATAATCACATGAATTAATGTATGTAAAGTGCTAAAAGTGCCTACCACATAGTAAGTAAGGTTAATAGATATGTTTGAACAACTATTCAAACTTGGCGAAGAACAATTGCCTGTCCTTTCAGTGTTATTCTGAAGCATGATCTAATTGACCTACCCAAGGAATATTTAATTCTAGGGCATGAACCTTTGTTTGTCTTATTATTTATTGTTGGTGAGGACCACAGCTCTGAAGTTGCACATTAGCTCATGGATATTTGTCTGTTAGAGAAAGAAATGAGCTTTGCCACCGGAAAAGAGTAATTGAAAGGTTGCAGTTTCATTGCCCCTTAGGGCTCTAACCTAACAAGGTGATTGAGCTTACTTTGGTGCATGCTTCCTGTAAATATGAATCTCTTTGCCTCAGTTATTCATTGAACCAGTGTTGTCCTCCTGTCTTCCTCATTAATGAATTGAATAAGTCTTTGACACATGATCATTCTGTCTTTGTAGGGGGACTATGTTTTAAACTTTCTGAAATTAAACTTTGGGAGATGCCATTTATTACTCTATGGGTAGACAGGATCATTGTTGCCTCTTATTCCCTTCAAAGGCAGGTGATACAGTGGGAAGAGTACTGAGCTAATTGTCCAGAGGACCTAAGTCTGAGGTCCAGTTTTAACTTTGAAGTTTCCTGCTCAAGTCATTCATCCTCTGTTCCTGTATCTGTAAGTCGCTCAGGTTCCTGGGAAGTTGTGCAGTCTTCCAGTGTAGTCTGGCAGGGCTGTCGCCTTGGACTGCTTCCAGCAGACAGTGATGGTGTTACTCCGGCAAAGAATTCTTTTCTTACCTGCAGCTGAACTCAGCCCTCAGAGTTGGGCTGCCTCCAGCGTACCGCTTAGCTTTCTTATTCTCAGTAGAATTCACCTCTCCTTTCTACATTCCTTCTCTCTCTACCCCAGAGGAATTCGCAGTAACAGCACATGCTGTGTTCATGCCTCAGGGCTCCAGTGTGCAGTGGTTTCTGCTTGATAATGAATTCTACCATTCAGTGACACTTTGTGCCAAGCTTTGCCTTCTTGAAATGGGTCATCTCACTTAATCTTTACCCTGACTCCATGAGATAAGCATTAGTGTACCCATTTTATAGATAAGAACTTTGACTCAAAGGTGAAGTAGCTTGTCCAGAAATACTCAGCTAAGTCATCAGCCAAAGCCTAGATTCCAACCTATATCTAATGGCCTCCATTTACTGAACATGCAATCTGTACAAGCGACCTCGATGAGCGTGTGGAGACTGGCAAGGTGTGTAAAAGAGAATCCGTGCTCAGAAGGTGCTCATCGTTAACACGAGGAAGGTGTGCACAGTTACTATTTATTTAGCGGCTGCCCTGTACAAGATGTACTGCTTCCATAATCTCATCTGCTCCTCACTTCGACCTGGCAAAGAAGCTGATAGCATCTCCATTTCATGCATAACAAAACAGTTCTTAGGGATGAAGTGAATTGCCCCAGGACACAGCTATAATGATTGAAATTTACCTGTGTGCTCTATCATTTATTGTCCTCTGTGTTAGACCCATGAAAGTATGCAGCAGTGAAAGATAGCTTACCAGCACCCAGGATGAGCTGCATGAAGGTTGTGTGGTTGATGGAAAATCGCTGCAGTCAGTTTAGTAAGTCTTGATTAAGCAGAGTCTGTTGGCCACACACTGAATGGCTGGGGAAGCAGTGATGTGGCCTCTGAACTTGGGCAGCTCCTGGTCTAGTGCAAGGGACAGATGTATAAGTGAGCGATGATGACATAGAAGGGAAGGAGATGTGCTAGATGGATTTATGGGACTATAGAAATGGACTCTTAATCAGGTGAGTTTGGGGGCCACAAGAGATTGCCTACTCAAAGCTATACTCCAAAATCTGAGTCTCATTTACCAGCTAGCTAGCAAGAGTCTCATTCTTTGTCCTTTGGTTTTAAGAACATATCATTAACTCCAAGAAACCACCTGTATTTGAGTTAAATGTTTTTCCTGGGTGAGTAGATTTATCTTTATAAATCATATTTTCTTAAGCTAATTTGAAAATTAGTTTCCACTGCAAACCAATGAGATGCCATAGTGGTTCAAAATGTTGTTGAGGTATCAGAGTTAATATGCTTTGGAATGGAAACAAATTACAGTGGATAGCATGTAAAATGGTATCCTGTGTACACAGACCACTGCAAGGCAAGAATATGCATTTGTATGGCTCTTCATTGATCTCTGTTCTACCTTCCAACCAGGTTGGAGTTTGCTTAGGTTTGATGAGTCTCTGCAGGCTCCTGGCTTTTGAAGCCTACAAAATAACCTATATTAAATTTTCATTTTCTCATTTATCATAATGTCTGCAAGCAGTAAAATACTCAAGCAGCCTCAAAATTTTTCTTTTCTTTTTCTCAGAAATCACTTATTGTTATACTATGTTTCTTTATCATTCCAGAGATATTATATACATATACATGGATATGGATCTGTTTGTATTGTATGTGTGTGTGCATACATGATTCAGCATACCTGTAAATTATAAACAAACACTTGTATATGCTCTTTTTGGTCTTTTTACATACATGATAGAATGCTATAATACTGACCTGCAGTATTTTTTTAAAATTTACAAGTACCCTTTTTAAAAATGTAACAATACTTTTTGGATAGGATCTGTTCTGTTCTGCCATAGTACCCCTGGACCTGTCTCATCCTTTTCAGTGACTTTTTAACGTTTTACTGACATGTTTTAACCAGAATTCCTTTGACAGACCTTTCAGATATTTTTGTTTTGGGGCAATTATGAAAATGCTGTATTGAGAATACATAAAAATTTGGCCATGGGTGAATGTACCTGTTTTAATATTTTCTTAAAAGTGGAACTTCCGAATAAAATGATATGTAGGTTCTAAATTTGGAAGACCCTACCCTAAAATATTTCTCTCCAAAAACACAGTATCAGTTTAATGTCCTAGCAACAGTATGAGAAGATGATCATTTTTTCTTTTTGATTTTAACATATTCTTTTAGTGGCTGTGATCAGTTTCTAGGACATAATATAGTGAAATAAATAGGGGTGTTTTCTCTGAAAAGTTGGGTACAAGTTAGATTCGGGAAGCTGTGGATTAATACATAAAAATCACTTGATTAGATGTGAGAAGGTAAACATCAATGTTTTAGGGCCAAAAATCTGCCTCTTATGAGTTGCCAGCCATGTGAATGTGACTTACATATCTTGGTAATACCAGGATGCATTTTGACTTGTTTTTCACTTTCTGTATTTCTTTTTTGTTTAGATTTTATTTATTTATTTGACAGGTAGAGTTACAGACATTGAGAGAGTGAAACAGAGAGAAAGGTCTTCCTTCCGTTGGTTCACTCCCCAAATGGCTGCAACAGCCGGAACTGTGCCAATCTGAAGCCAGGAGCCAGGAGCTTCCTCCGGGTTTCCCATATGGGTGCAGGGGCCCGAGCACTTGGGCCATCCTCCACTGCTATCCCAGGCCACAGCAGAGAGCTGGACTGGAAGAGGAGCAACCAGGACTAGAACCGGCGCCCATATGGGATGATGGCGCCGCAGGCGGAGGATTAACCTAGTGCGCCACGACGCCGGCCCCTGCTTTCTGTATTTCTTAATGGCAATTCTACACCTTGTGCTTGTGCTTCTTAAACATTCTAGCTTAGGGATTGGTGTAGTGGTGCAACAGGTTAAGCTGCCTCTTGCAATGCTAGCTGCTCTGTTTCTGGTCTAGCAGCTTGCTAATGTTTCTGGGAAAATAATCAAAGGTGGCCCAAATGTTTAGGCCTCTGTCATACACGTGGAAGACGCAGATGGAATGCTGGGCTTCTGGATTAGACCTGGCTCAGTCCAGGTAGATGCAGCCATTTGGGTAGTGAACCACTGGATAGAGGATCTTTCTCTGTCTTTCCATCTCTTTCTGTCACTCTGCCTTTCAAGCAGCAAAAGAAATTATATAAATTCAAAGAAAGCACTGGCTTGGTTCCCCCTGCTTATTCTTTGGTTCATCGGAGGTTACCTCTCTTGTTGGAACTGGCTACCTCATGTTGTGGCTATCTGTGTTTACATCTGCTCTTCCTAGCAGGTCTTGATTGAGTGACCTTATCACTCCAAGAGGCAAACATACACGTACGGATCTGCCAAGCTCAATATCCTTTTGCTTAAATGTTAGATGGATTTATGTTATTGCTCTGGGAAGCAGTGATCCAGGGAGGAATTAGTTCTCTAAGAGGACTGGGGTCTTGTTAAAATGGCAACAGGAGGGTGTGTGCACTTGTCCAAGGCTGTGGGCTATGGCCTCATCCAGTCTTACGCCTTTCTTCCTTTCCTCAGGTCATTTGGTTATTTGAATCTTGTTTGTGTCTGAGCTTGTGAGATGCTGATGTTCTGTAAGGGAAGCTTGGGTATAGAGTGCCCCCACATTTGCCCTAGCAACTTTATTTTTTTTAATTTAAGGTTTTTATCTAATGAATACAAATTTTCATATGTACAGCTTTTAGAGATACAGTGTTTCTTCCTCCCATTCCTGGCCTGCCACCCCCACTCCCATCCCACCTCCCACTCCCTCTCCCATTCCATTTTCCATTAGGGTTCATTTTTAATTGTCTTTATATACAGAAGACCAACTCTATACTAAGTAGAGATTCCAACTATTTGCACCCACACAGATACACAAAGTGTACAGTACAGTTTGAAGACAAGTTTTACCTTTAATTCTCATAGTACAATTCATTAAGGACAGAGGTCCAACATGGGGAGCAAGTGTACAGTAATTCCTGTTGTTGATTTAACAACTGACACTCTTATTTATGACGTCAGTGATCACCCGAGGCTCTTGACATGAGCTGCCAAGGCTATGAAAGCCTTTTGAGTCCAAAAACTCCATCGGTATTTAGACAGGGCCTATGACAGGGCCTACTGACATAGGGGATCGGATTATTCTTTGTGTGGTGGCTATCCTTTGCATTGTAGGATGCAGAGCAGCATATATTCACTAGAGATCAAAGGCCTTCTATATTGGCCTTGCCTATGGCCCTGTCTAAATAAGTTTAGACAAGAGGAAGTTCTCTCCTCCCTTCAAAGAAAAGTACAGCCTTCTTTGATGGCCCCTTCTTTCCTCTGAGGTCTCACTCATAGAGATCCTTCATGCAAAATCATTTTTGCTACTATGTCTTGGCTTTCCATGCCTGAAATGCTCTCATGGTGTTTTCAGCCAGGCCTTAGGGGCTGATTCTGAGGTCAGAGTGCTGTTTAGGGTGTTTGTCATTCTATGGGTCTGCTATGTGGACTGCTTCCCATAATGTAACTTTCTTTGATTTGTAATTCTATCTATTGTTACTACCAGGCATTTGGTCTTATTTATATGATCTCTTTGACTTACCAGGTAATTCTGTGGGAATATGTGCTGATCTTTATAGCTCCTCCCTCTCTCATTCCAACTCTTATTTTTAACTGGGATTTATTTTCAGTTGACTTAATACATCTATGATTAATTCTACATCAAGTAAGGAGTTCAACCAATGGTAGTAAGTAGAGAATAAAAAAATAAATAAAATGAAATAATAAACTGTCCCTCGACAGTGAATACAAGGACTGTTCAAGTGATTGTTTTTCATAGTGTCAGTTTCACATGTTTCCTTTTAGGTGCTCTGTTAGTTGTCACAGATCAAGGAGAACATATGATATTTGTCACTTTGGAACTGGCTTATTTTCATTAAGAATGATTTTTTTCAGATTCATCCGTTTAGTTGCAAATGACTGAATTCCATTTTTTTAACTGCTGTGTAGTATTCCATGGTGTACATATCCCTTAGTTTCTTTATCCAGTCTTCCAATATCTTGGGTATTGTGAATTGAGCTGCAGTAAGCATGGAGGTTTAGATGACCCCTTTTATTTGCTGATTTCATTCCTTTGGGTATTCTGAGGAGTGGGATGGGTGTGTCATATTGTAGGGCTATATTTGGATTTCTGAGGTATCTCCAAACTGTCTTCCATAATGGCTTTACCAGTTTGCATTCCCACCAGTGGTGGATTATGGTACCTTTTTGCCCCATATCCTCACCAGCATTTGTTGTTGATTTCTGTGTGAGAACCATTCTAACTGAGGTGAGGTAAAACCTCATTGTGGTTTTGATTTGCATCTCCCTGATGGCTAGTGATCCTGAACATTTTTTCATGTACCTGTAGGCCATTTGGTTTTCCTTTTTTGAGAAATGTCTATTTAAGTGCTTTGCCCACTTCTTGACTGGGTTGTTTCCTACCAACTTTCAATGTGAAGAAAATGTCCACACATAGGATGCACTCTGATCTGGGCTTCCATGTTGTCACTGTGTTGGAGGTGGGTAGACTGGGTCTGTTGGATGGGAGTTTCTTGGGAAGTCACACCAATGTATATAAATCAAGGTCATAGAGGAATTTGATCAACTTGTGGGAAAAACTGTTGTGATCCAAATGTGTTCTTTGACTAGTGTATCTTGTTCTGTAGGCAGTTATGTCCTTAACCCATGGCAAGCAAGTTAAAATTAGCGAGGTAGTGGAATCAGGGAGAAGACACAAAACTGAGATTTAAGGCAAACCAAGATTTGATGGTTTGTCATAACTCTGCTACTTTCTAATTGTGTGGCTTTGGACACAGTGTTTAACCTATTATCCTCCAGGTTTACCCTTTTATAAAATAACGGTATTGCCTGCTTTTCTTCTACAGAAGATTACCAAGTGGAAAAAGTAAGCTTCTAGTTTTCAGTTTTGAGCAGGAAAGGCTTATTAATTCTATATTGGCCTTGCACACCAGGTGATCTACCTACATCTATGTTGTGTTTAATTCTTTAAATCAGCATCTGTTGAAGGGTAATGCAATTAATCCTATTTCACAGATAGAGAAAGAGATATAGAGGTTAAGAAATAGGGACGAGGTCACAGAGCTGATACCTTAAGTGAGTGAAAGAGACTGAATTGAGGGTCTTCCCTTATCTTTGAGTATGTGCTTAATGATTTTACCTCTGTGTCTCTAACCCAACGGCTCTCAGCTGGATGTGACTATACCCTCTGGTGGAAATTGGGCAGTGCCTACAGATATATTTGATTGCCACAACAGGGGGAAAGGTGTGCTAATGATCTCTAGTGAATATATGCTGCTCTGCATCCTACAATGCAAAGGATAGCCACCACACAAAGAATAATCCGATCCCCTATGTCAGTAGTGCTGAGATTGAGAAATGCTGGGCTAACCTATGTACATCCAACATTTTCTTTTTTTTTTAAAGAGAAGGCATTTTTTTTATTGACAGATAGAGTTAGACAGTGAGAGAGAGAGAAAGACAGTGAGAAAGGTCTTCCTTCTGTTGGTTCACCCCCAAAATGGCTGTTACGGCCGGAGCTACGCCAATCCGAAGCCAGGAGCCAGGTCTTCCTCCTGGTCTCCCACGTGGGTGCAGGTGCCCAAGCACTTGGGCCATCCTCAGCTGCTTTCCCGGGCCACAGCAGAGAGCTGGACTGAAAGAGGAGCAGCCAGGACTAGAACTCTGTGCCCATATGGGATGCTGGTGCCGCAGGCAGAGGATTAGCCAAGTGAGTCATGGCGCCGTCCCCCATCCAACATTTTCTTAAAGAGAAGATAAGAGGACATATCTTCTCTGACATATTTTCTCCATGGTACTTGTTTACCCTCTAATATGTTATATAATTGAAATACTTAATACAAATTTTTATTATCTGTCTGCATTCAGCAGAATGGAAACTTACCAAGGGTGGAGACATTTGTGTTCTCACTGTGTCCCACATGTTTAGCAGTGATTGCAAGATTAATTTCATGGTGAGAGCTAGGGGATCACTGGCTACAGGGAAAGGGGGCAGTGAACCAGATTCCAGGATGTGATAAAAGTAGTCAAGCTTCAATCCTGTCAGAGCTTCAGCCTGGAAGCCTGGACTGGAAACTGAGTTGCGAATGTTCCCACGTGGCTGTATGAATGATGAAGAGGTGCTGATCCCAGTGTAGTCTGTGGTCTCATGTGGGGAGAACTCGGACTAGACTAAGTTACTGGAATTAAGACTTATTCTGTGCATCTGCTCTCCCACAATATGGCGCTGGGAGAGGAGTAAACAACTTTTACACAGCTGCCTCCAGTTCGACCAGTAACCTGCAGGAGCTGATCCTGCTCCTGATTGGAGGAGAGCAGCGTACTCGGCGTGTGGGTAGCAGAGTTGGGATTGGTGGAAGAGAACTATAAAGGAGGAGAGAGACAACATGCACCAGGAACATCTAAGGGGAACACCTGAGGAACACCTGTGCAGCCCCCGAGAGAGCCGGCCGGCGGTGTGCCGCTCCCCCGCGGAAGTGGGGAAAGTGGCAGGGGGCACCGCCCTTCCACGGAGGTGGAAGGGACAGCAGCCAACCCGGGAAGAACCAGCAGCAAACCCGGGAAGGGCCGAGCAGACAAAAGAACAGCGCAGGGTCCTGTGTCGTTCCTCCACGAAGAGAGGGAGCGACAGTCTCACTTATAGCCAAGGTGCTCCTGAATTTAATTTCTTGGATTTTCAAGTCCTGTGTACTTCTGCAGTAATGCTGGCTTCTCTGTGGAGGTGTCAGGAGCCTAACTCTGAATCTAAAGCTGTCAGTGAGACTCAGGTTAGGGAGTGTTATTCAGATCAATTTGGAGAGACAGTTTCCTCTTATAACAAGGGAAAAAAATGGTCTCCTCAAAGAGAGCTGTAGAGAAACAGAGGCTTTTAAGGAGCTCCCCAGCATTCAAATGTGTCTGCCATATTTGCTCCTGACTTCCTTGCCCACTCTTCTACTCATGATAAGAATCACTATTCCTGTAAGACATTCTGTAGGCCTGTAACTGACTGAGCAGCATGGCCATGGGTTGTATGGTTCAAATCTAGAAAAAAATCTATCGTGGAATTATCATTTCAAGTTCTAAGTTGTAAGATTTCAGCAACAGTCTACCTCAGTCAGTTATTTTAAGTATTGTAGGGTGAACATTCTTACTGTAACAAGAGGTTACAAAGTACCTGTTGTGAAGGGGGTTTTGTAGAAAGACCAGAAAAAGACTCCAGGAGGGTGGAAGGTAGATCCCATTTTCCTAGTTTGGAATGAGACAGCAAAGCAAAGTAATAGTTGAACTGTTCTATGTTACACAGGCACAAATGTAGGGGTGAGGATGAAAGTAGAGTAGGAGGTGGGATAAGTGGGATTGGGTACCATGGGGCTAGAAGCAGGGCAGGAGGGAGTGACTGTGGGGTAGGGTGGCTTCAGTGTTGCTGGACTAGAACTTCCCCTCCCACCCCTCTAAGCCCTCAGTTGTGTGCTGTATGAATGAATGGTCATGGGCAACACTGAGGAAATGACGCTGAATGGCATGTCTGTCCCATCTGTGGTAGGGAGGGGGTATTTAGTACACGTGACTCAGAGGCAAAAATGCAAATGGGAATGAAGCCTCAAGGATTCACAGTAGTCTTAAAGAGGTCCTGGTTTTTCCTATAGGATATGTGATACAGGTCTTAGTTTTGTTTAAATATCAAAGGCAGACAACTCTGGATCCTAAGGATACTGAAGTTAATATTTGTAAAGATAGGATGGACACGCAATAGATAGTTTTCCTCATCAACTATATATATATATATATATATATATATACACACATATATATGTATATATATACATATTTCCTAACAAAAATCATTCTGGATTTATTTTAAAAATTAAATTATTTGCCATTTTAATTGAAAGGCAGATAGAGCTCTCATCTGCTCGTTCGCTCCCTAGATGCTTGCAGTACTGGTCTAGGACAGCCTGAAGCAAGGAGCCTGGAACTCTAGGTCTCCCACATGGGTGGCTGGGACCCAAGCACTTGAGTTATCTTCTGGTATTTCCCAGGTTGTACATTCGCAAGAAGTTGGAATTGGAAGCAGAGCTATGACTTGGACTCAGGCATTCAAAAATGTGATGGAGGTGTCCCACATGGTCTCTTAATAGCTGTACGGAATGCCTGCTTATCATTCTAGGTTTAAATCTGGTTCCTAAATACTATTTGTTTGGGTTTTTAAAAATTGTTTTGGAGTGTTTGTTTGCCTCAGGCCTCACTATACCCTCTTTTCCCTATAGTTTATTGACATATTGGTGTGATATGCTTGACCTCTACAGGAGTTTCAGTTCTGACTACCAACTGTTGTGGATATACTTAAAGCATGCAGAAGTAAGAGGGTCAACTGGTGTCGCATGGTGTTCACCCTTGCAGGTAGGTTGTATTATTGATTATAATATTTGCAGCTCCTCCTATGGAGGAATTACACATCTCTGTCACATGGTTGTGTGTTTGCTTTTGACCACTAAAATATGAGCAGAAGTTAAATGTGACTCTTCCAAGAAGAAGGGTTACTTCAACACAGAAGTTTGAAAAGCCATTGGGTGGTTCGCACTTTGGCCTATGAGACCAGTAATGTATCAGATAGAGGTTACTCTCACAGTCTTGGGCTCCAAATAAAATGGTATAGAACAAAACTGATGCTTACCTGTGGTAGACATGTAGCATGAGCGAGCAACAGATGTTGGTTATTAGGAACCACAGAATCTTGGAGTCACTTCTACCTTAGCATAACTTGTCTACTATGACTAATCCAGCCCCTTTATGTGTTTTATGGGGAAAGAAGTTAAGGAACTTTCCCAGCTTGGATACATGTTCATGAAAACCTTTTCCTTCTATGAGAGGGTAGCAATTTGAGGAAGAGATAGAGGTCAGCATTTTGTTCTGGGAACCATGTGAAAACCAAAATGCACTTAACACTTCCAAGGGTGGCTGTATGCAATACCCTAGCAAGTACCCTTGAAGCAGAAATTCCTCTTGGAGAATGAGAGTTGGTGGAATTCCTGGTATGTGTCATCATGATACCCACTGATCTGTGATTCTTCTGCATCTGTTGGTGACCAATTATTCAGGGTCTTTTAAGGTCCAAATTAGCTGGATGTAATTTTGAGATGAACAATAGATGAAACAAGAGCCATACCTACAAAAAGGAACCCAGGGATTGGGGGCAAAAAACAAATCATCTCAAAAGCATCCACTCCCTAACCAAACGTAAAATAAGTGCTGCTTGGGCTGTTTATGATCTTCTAGACAACCTCTCCTAAATCTATTCTGCCAGCTGTGATGCTCCTCTTTGAATCTGTAAAATATTTCCCAGGTCCTTTGAATAGTTTTTGGGGGCCCCCAAAGTACTTCCACTTTAACATTACACAAACCTGGACTTGTTAATTTGCTTCTCAAACATCCGATTTATGCCCACAATATCCTGGTTGTTTCTATCTTCGAGTGCCTGAAGTTTAGAGTCCCCTGGGAGGAAAAGGAACTCCTGAGAGAGTAACAGCGAGAATAAAGGCACAGAGCAAAGGAATCCGAGGAGTGCTTAGAGGAGCGATGTGGCCTGGAGTCAGATTGTGGAGAGTATGAGTTGCGGGACTGAGAGGTTAGGACTCAGTTCCATGGACAAAAGGAAGTCATAGAAGTTTTTGAGCTTTTGCCACATAGGATTGGTTTCATTTTGGACATTGATGGCACCAGTGTAGGAGGGCCAATTGAGAAACGAGAAACCAGAAGTAAAGAGACCAGGTGGGTGTGGGGAGCAATCCGGACTGGACTAAGTTACTGGAATTAAGACTTATTCTATGCATCTGCTCTCCCACAATATGGCGCTGGGAGAGAAGAAAACAGCTCCTACACAGCTGCCTCCAGTTCAACCAATAAACTGTAGGACTTGCTCCTGATTGGAGGAGAGCAGCGTACTCGGCGTGTGGGCAGCAGAGTTGGGATTGGCAGAGGAGGACTATAAAGGAGGAGAGAGACGGCATGCACCGGGAACATCTAAGGGGAACATCTAGCTGGAGGAACACCTGTGCAGCCCCCGAGAGAGCCGGCCGGCGGTGTGCTGCTCCCCTGCGGAAGTGGGGAAAGCGGCCAGGGGGAACCGCCCTTCCACGGAGGTGGAAGGGATAGTAGCCAACCCGGGAAGAACCAGCAGCAAACCCGGGGAGGGCCGAGCAGACGAAAGAACAGCGCAGGGTCCAGTGTCGCTCCTCCACGAAAATGGGGAGCGACATAATGGTGCCGTGACTCGGATATGAAGCCTAGGCAGGGCTTAGTGTTGTTCCCCCACGAAGACGGGGAGCGACAGGTGGGTGGCCACTGAAATAATTGTGCTGAAAGGTGCTCACAACCTGCGCTAGGGTAGAGGGGAGTGGACAGAAAGGGAATGTTGATTACTGACCTCCTCAGTGAGGGGTGGACCCTGATGGGCCTTCTCCTCACCCTCCACACTCAATGAAATGCTTGGACCACACTGAGCTATGGAGAGGATTTGAAGTTGAGATCCCCCAAGACTCTGAAATGAGGACAGCCAAGTGGGAATTCATGGCCTGAGCCAGCAGTTTGCTTGGAGCTGCAGAACAAAGGTCAAGGCAGCAGAGCGGTCCGCCCCAAGTTAGCAGAGACCCTTGCCTTCCTTGCCAGCCTCTAGCTTAGCTCTTCCTTCTCTCCAGTTCTGTCCCACAATGCTTACCCATGGAAACATTACTGCCTCTCCTACCCCTCCTCTTTTGTTAAAGGCGAGAAAATTATTTTAATGCTGTTTGCAATCCATGCAGAAAAAATATTTCCCAGCAGGTGTTTCTGGGTATTAAGCAGGTTTTGCTGTGGTCCCCTCCACACATCACTTTAACAGCCACTCCAGCAAATTGCTTAGTCCACGAATTCTCATCTCCCTTGCTGTCTACATTAAACTAAGCAAAGAAAATAAAGAACATTAACGTCCCCTTCCCTTGATTATTTTTTTTAAAAAGGAGCATGATGCATTTTGGGGAAAAGGGAATATGCTGAAGCTCTCTTATAACCATTATGTAAATCAGTACCTCCCTTCAAAAGGTTCATGTTCAAGTCCCTCAGTCCATCCTGCAGCCTGGAAGGAAACTGAAGGGTGGTAGCCTTTACGATTTGATTTTGCATGAAGTTGTGAAGACTTAGAGCAAAACTTCCTGCAGTTATTATCAGAGATACTGCCCCCCCTTTTTTTTACAGATAGAGTTAGACAGTGAGAGAGAGAGATAGAGATAGAGAGAAAGGTCTTCCTTCTGTTGGTTCACCCCCCAAATTGCCGCCATGGCCGTCGCTGTGCCTACCCAAAGCCAGGAGCCAAGTGCTTCCTCCTGGTCTCCCATGGGGTGCAGGGCCCAAGCACTTGGGCCATCCTCCACTGCCCTCCCGGGCCACAGCAGAGAGCTGGACTGGAAAAGGAGCAGCCAGGACTAGAACCCGGCGCCCATATATAATGCCGGCACTGCAGGCAGAGGATTAACCAAGTGAGCCATGGTGCTGGCCCAGAGATACCCCTCTTAATATATGTGTATGGCTAATATCCATCCAGAATCTCACATACTTACTTGTTGCCATATGAATTAAATCCTTTGGCCTGCAAAAGACAGACCCATAGAAACTTGGTTGAGGAAAGGAGATATGTTGTCATAAAGGCAATGGGAATTTCACAGGAATGCAATAAAAGAAACTGATATCTTCTTGCTCTTAGAGACAGGAACCAGACTTAGGATATCTGTAGGGAAGTCAGTACTAGGCATTTGCGGACTTCCCTCTGGGCTTCCCTATTAACTCAACTATACCTTTCTATCTCTGCTTCCATTGTGTTGCCATCCATTACCATCCGTGTTCCAAACCTTCTATGCCTTTTTCTTTACTCCAATTCTTGTGTTAATATTTTTCACTGCCTTGTGTTTCTTTTCCTAGTGGCTTGATTATTCTCTTGTTTCCTGTTTCACAATCCCAAAACTGGTCAAAGGTTTTAGTCTCATGAAAATTTGATACATCAACCAGCTCATGAATGGGCATCCCTGGGATATAAGTGTCACCCTGGTCTAGCCAGAGCCATTGGAGAAAAGTAATGGAGGTCATATGTATAGAATGTTCCTTTAATTGGGACGTGTCTGTGGATGACATTATGTCCAAGAAGAAGCCAAAACGTCTCCCTCATGGGGGTTAATTAAAAACCATATAATGTCAAAATGTGAGTGGAATTCACTTTATTTTATTTTTTATTTTTTTATTATTTTTTGACAGGCAGAGTGGACAGAGAGGGAAAGAGACAGAGAGAAAAGTCTTCCTTTTGCCGTTGGTTCACCCTCCAATGGCCGCCGCGCCCGGCGCGCTGTGGCTGGTGCACCGCACTGATCCGATGGCAGGAGCCAGGTGCTTCTCCTGGTCTCCCATGGGGTGCAGGGCCCAAGCACTTGGGCCATCCTCCACTGCACTCCCTGGCCACAGCAGAGAGCTGACCTGGAAGAGGGGCAACTGGGGCAGAATCCGGCTCCCCAACCGGGTCTAGAACCCAGTGTGCCGGCGCTGCAAGGCGGAGGATTAGCCTAGTGAGCCACGGTGCCGGCCGGAATTCACTTTAACACTCAAATAGTTTACATTACATTTGTCTGTGGTTGTAATGAACTTTACAATTTATGGGAGAGGGATTTTCATCCTTCTATCAAACTTGGAAAGTGTAGGTTGGGAACACATGTAGCATGCTCAAAGATGCCAAAGTCAGCTTGACTATGAAGTTATCTTTGCATTATTTCAACACTAATTGGTGCTTCAGTATTACTCGAGGAGTACCTTCTCTTAAACTGACTTCAGACCCTATGTGCTACCTTCCTGGGAAAAGTCTAATCTGCCTACGATGTGTCTGTCCCTTGTCTCTGGACTGGTCTTCAAAATCTGCTGTCAGTTCCCAGAAATCTTTGTACTTAGTATTCTTTGTCCCTTTCCTGTGAGACACACTAATCTTTGTTACTTGGAAGAAGAAATGTGTGTTCACACCTTCTGAATGCTCTGTGTATCAAATGTCCCTGGCTGAAGGCTCCTAGGACTTCTAAGAAAAAGGAATTCTTGGAATGTCTGGGAACTGCCCTTGGATCCAGCAAGACCTTCACTCATCCAGGGCAGTGGTGGCTAGCATTCTAGCTAACTGTGTCTGAATCTGGTCCTGAAGCACCCTGGGGAGTTCATCAGTGCTTAAAGGAACCTGAGCTGCTATAGATGGAAGATGAGACACGCTCTGCTCGGCATGGCCTCAGCTTCTTGGCGTAGGAGGTGGTGTGAAGCTCTTCTGCCAAGTGTCTCTGTGTGCAGTGTTCACTTGGGCAGTGCAAGCAGTCAAGGAGAATTCAGACATTGAACTTGTATTGCTGACTCTTGCTACCCAGGCTGCTCTTCCTGGAATCAGATAAGTGCACTGACTGCAGATGAGCCTCTTCATGGACATTCAGAGATTAGCAAGCAGGAAACAAGTCCCAGCTGGGCTCGTAGTGACAGGTCTGTGTTCTGTGAAGGATCAGAGTGTTGGAGAAATTCCAGACAAAGGCTCAGAGGATCTTCAACCACAGGCTTTGTGCCTATGTCTGCTACAGGGCCTCAGATATCCTAAACACACCACCACCCTGACCTATGACACAGGCATTCACATAAAACCAAGGGTTCCACCTTCCCTGCTGGATCTGTGGATGAAGCTTGCACCAGATTTACCTTGTTGTTGCTGCTCCCTCCCAACTCTGCTCCTATGTCCTCAGGAAGAGGAATTACAGGGTTCAGGATGAACACAGGCAGAAAATGACTATGTAGCTCTCTGCCTGGTACCAAGGGCACCGTCCTTGGAGTTGGACATTCTGGATGCTTTTTTATTGTGTGTTAATTCCCATTATCTGAGCAAATGCAATCTCTTTCCAGGGCTGTTTCCTCAAATGTGAATCAGTGGGACTGAATACATTGGATGTTTGTGAATTAAAGTTACCTGGCCCAAATCTCTAAGGTTCTTAATTTAACTTTGCCAATTTAGAGTTCTTGCTGTTTCTCTTTTGGTCCTGCTTCTTCCTCTTCCTTCCCTCCTGTCTCTTTCTCAGTTTCTCACCAGTTCCAAACCTGGTAGAGAGTGGGCGAGAGCACGGGAAGAAACACAAAGGATGCTGGAGAAGAACAGGCATGGGATGAAGACGTGGGGGTTTGGGAACTGGAGCTACCAGGGCCGGCTGTGTGACCTGGGGCAAATTTCTCTTTTCTTTCATTTATAAAATAAGGCTAAAGTTACAGTGACTGGGGGCCAAATGGGAAGGAAGAGTGGGACTTCCTCAGCAAGGCACAAGGCACCTAGTTGTTCAGACAAAGGCTCCATGGACAGTTGCTATTGTCATTTTTGGAGGACAAAGAGAACAGGGACAGTAAATGAAGGGAAGAAAAAACGGGTGAGAACCTTAGGGAAAAGTTGGAGAAAACCAATCTGAGTGATTTCCATCAGGCTTTAAAGCCACTGGGCCTGTTGGTTCTTCGCCAGCTGGCGCTACCATAGAGACAGTTTCCATGTATACAAACCTCAGCAGTCACCCCCAGGCCACCTGGGAACAGCAGGAGCCTTTGCTGGCATAACTGTACCTAGAGATGGTAACAGAATTTTCACTGTTCAGAGGTGAAAGTCTTAGGATGCTTTGTGTTTATTTAGGAAGGCTTCTTTCTGAAAATGGATACTGACAATGAGATCCCAAGGTAGCGGGTCCCAGTGCATGTCCCAGAGTGTCACAGATGCTCCTGATGTTTACTGAATTGTGCATGCCACTCCTGGTGTTTATTAAAATACAGAACCCGGGGCCCATGCCATACCTAGTGAATCAGCTCTTAGGCTGCACTCTCAGCAGGTTTCCATGTGGTTGTTCTGCACATTGAAGTTTGAGCACTCGAGGTCTGATAGGTTTAGTAAGTGAAGATCCTTACAGTGGTGAGTATTTGGCTGTCCATTCTAGTTTCTTTGTGGTGCAAACCTTGGGAGGCAGCAGGTGACGACTCAAGTAATGATGCCACCACACGGAAGACCTGACTCGTGCTCCTGGCTTTGTCCTGGCTCAGTCTTGGCCATTGTAGCCATTTGGTAAATGAGCCAGGGGTTGGAATCTCTCTATCTCTCTAATAACAGCATAATAATAATAATAATAAACTCAAAAAGACAGATAGCAATGAATAACTTAAAATGATCAGTGTGGGATATGTTTTTGTTTAGTTTGTTCAAAGGAGAAAAGAATGGAGTCAGCGAATAGGAAAGGACTTAAACAAAAACAGCTGAAAAGTCATAGAGAGTGAGGTGCTGATTCAGTCTGGATAAGAATTTTTTTAAAAAAGATTTTATTTATTTATTTGAGAGGTAGAGTTACAGACACAGAGAGGGGGGAGACAGAGAGAAAAGTCTTCCATCTGCTGTTTCACTCCCCAAATGGCCATAACAGCCGGAGCTGTGCCAATCCAAAGCCAGGAGCCAGGAGCTTCCTCCTGGTCTCCCACATGGGGGCAGGGGCCCAAGAACTGTGGCCATCTTCTACTGATTTCCCAGATCATAGCAGAGAGCTGGATTGGAAGAGGAACAGCCGGGATATGAATTGGCACCCATATGGGATGCTGGTGCTGCAGGTGGAGGCGTAGCCTGCTACACCACAGTGCTAGGCCTCTGTGTAAGAATTTTTTTAAAAAAAATATTTATTTGTGGCTGTTATTTTGGAATAAAGCTGTCACCTGCAACATTGGCTTCCCATGAGTGCCGATTCATGTCCTGACTGTTCCACTTCTGATCCATCTCCATGCTAGTGGCTTGGGAAAAGCAGTGGAAGATGGCCCAAGTTCTTTGGTCCCTTCCACCCATGTAGGAGACCTGGAGTAAGCTTCTGGCTCCTGGCTTTGGCCTGGTCTAGTGCTAGCCATTGTGGCTATCTAGGAAGTGAATCAGCAGATGGAAGAACTCTCCCTCTCTTTCTGTAACTCTGACTTTCAAATAGTTTATAAAAAATTATTTGAAATGCAGAGTTGGAGGGAGAGATAGAGATAGATATATCTTTCATCTGCTGATTCTCTCCCCAAATGTCTGCAATTTCCAGGATTGTGCTGGGCTGAAAACATAAGCCAGGAATTTCATTCTGGTTTCCCACATGGTGGCAGGGGCCCAAGCATTTGGGCTGTCTTACACTGCTCTCCCAAGCACCTTAGCAGGGAGCCGTATTGAAAGTGGAGAAGCCAGGACTCAAACTGGTATCTATATGGAATGCCAACACCACAGACAGTGACTGTGCCACAATACCTGCCCCAAGAAATTGTAAATAATTATAGTTGCTCCTCAGTAGGATAATGTAGAGGATAGTGATGGCCTCATCACTAGGGGGACCACTGGTTCTGGTTCTCAAATTGTGGCTTATGGACCATCTACTTCAGTATCACCTAGAAACCTGCTAGAAATGCAGTTTCTCAGGTCGTACCCACCCCATCCAGACAGAGATTGATTAAATTGGTGTCTAGGTGGGAGCTTGGGATCTCAGAGGGAAGATTTTCTTCAGATTTCTGAGATGATTCTGGGCAGTGGATGTGCTTAAGGATTACCTGGGGCCTGTTTGAAAATGCAGACCTGGGGGTCTGCCCCTAGAGTTTGTGACTCAGTAGCCCTGGGGTAGCTCCAAGTTCCTAAGGGATGAGTGGTGGGTAGCTAATCCTGCTAGATACTGTTTTCTGTGCCTCAGGTGGTGGTTATGTCTGTATGTGCTGATCAATACTATGCTGTGTACTTGAAGGAAGGGGACAGCTTTCTGCTGTACACCTGCCTCGGTTTGCCCCCATTCTTCACTCTGTCTGCACAGCAGTTCATTGGTCCTTGCCTGGATTCCCCTTCCCTAAGCCACTGCTTGCACACTGTCTCACGATAGTAAGCCAGGACATCACAGGGCTCCCAGGGATCATGGCTGCCATGGCCTGATGTTCTGTCTGCAAAACCCTTGTTTCATAAATCTGACTTCTCTCTTGTTTTAAGCAGGAGGGGGAATCTGTTCTCTCTCACTGTCTTGGGCAGAAGCGGCATTACAGTGTACACCGATGACAGATCACTGCCAGCTGTTGGGGGAGAAGGACTTGGAAGCAGGAAGGACGGGTGAAGCTTGGCGATGAGCTGGGAGGCCGGCTGTGGCGTCTAGGGGAAGAGCCGCCCGAGACTCTTGAAAGAGTAAGGGCAGTGAAGGTGGGTAGAGGTGGAGGCCTCCGAGTGTCGCTCTGGGAGGCACTGCTGCTGTGGGAGTTCTATGCAGTGTTGGTCTTCGTAAACTTGCCCATCTCACCTGGTTTATTAAGCAGTTGAAACTAGAGTGTGGTGTTTGATTGTGAACTTGATGGGGGTAGAATCAGTTCTGCCAGGTTCACTGATTTATGTTCAGAGACTTCAGCTTACAGCACATAAGCCTTACTGCATATATGGCATAAAACAGGAATCTGCAAGAAGCTATTGGATAAATAAGTAAATTCTTCCTTATGATCTTCTTTTGAGAACAGCCTCATTTTAGCCTCTCTTCCCCTTTTTGGGTTGCTTGTTCACAGATTCTCATTTTATTAGCCACTCATTTCTACAGATTGCTTAGGACTAGTGTTGCCTGGGAGTTAGCTAAAAATTCAGAAACCCGGGCCCCACCCTGTACCAGCTGAGCTTGACTGCAACTTGAAAAGGCACTCATATAGTCATGGATTTGTTCTCTGTTGTTCTATGCAGCTAGGAACAACAACAAACAAACAAACAAAAGTAAGGAGAAAGATGCCTTGGGTAATTTTTATACATATTTAAGTTTGACCTACATGACTTCTAATGCCTCCCGATATAAAATTCTACTGGTAGGATGGAGAGCTGTCTCAGCACCTAGCCCTGCTGCTTATCTGAACATTCTCCTAGTGCTTGCCCCATTCAGGGAGTATTTCTAAGTTTGGGTCAATATCTTTGCAGATGAATCTGTCTGTGTGTTTGTTTCACCAGCTGACATTTTAAGATCATATTTATTATCTAGAAAGTCTACAATATAATTCCAGAAAACCCCCAAATTTATACCAATGTGAACAGGTATAGAAATCCAGGAAGAGGAAAGCAAGGGAGGCCGTTTATTCTGCGGTGTACAGAGGACAATGTCACAACCCATTAAAAGCAACAAGGTTCAAAAAACCAGGGGCACCAGTGTGAAAGGCTTTGTGCTCAGGGATTTGAGGATAAGTGGCTTTTTCACATTGGGTAATTAACTCATGGAGTGGGTTCCAGAGGCAGCCGGGAGAGAGAGCGAGTTGGGAATCGCTTCCACAGCTCTTCCCTGTTTGGCTCAGGAATGTACGGGGAATTACTGTGGAAGTTGTCCAGAGAATGCTGCATGGCAAGTGGCTGAGGATACTTGAAACTAGGTAGTGTGGAGCAGGAAATGTGGGCATGTGCCTTCACCTGAGTTGTTTTCTTAGGGCGTTCTCCTTTAAATACTGTATTTGTATTCAGGCTGAGTGGTTAATATAATGCTTTCACAAACACTGGTTTATTTGATACAGTGATTGTGATGTAGGCAGCAAAAGTAATATTACAGCTGTTTTTAATGAAGCACTAATCCTTCCCTTCTTTTTTTTCAATTTTTAGCTTGAGAGAGGAAATTCTAGCCCAAGGGACTCTTTTGTAAATTAGGACTGGGATCTAAGAATTCTACCCTTTAATCTAGGTGTCCTTTCTCTGCACCTCATCCTATATTTTGCTGTTGCTCTATGCAGCATGGAATAAAAAGTCATAAGGAGGAAGAACTCATTGTGCATTGAGACTGCTATCTCTTAACTTGAACATTTGCCTGTGAAGAAGAGGAGATAGTAAGGACCTAAATCACAATGTTAGGTCACATTCTCTGTTGTCAATCACATACCAGACTCTGCATTAAGTGTTTTAGACACTTTCCCATTCAGTCCTTATAATGACTCAGTGAAGTTGATGTCATTTCACAGAGAAGTAGGCTAAGGCAGCAAGAGGTTTTTTTTTGTTTGTTTGTTTTTGTTTTTTTTTTTGACAGGCAGAGTGGACAGTGAGAGAGAGAGACAGAGAGAAAGGTCTTCGTTTTTCCGTTGGTTCATCCCCCAACGGCTGCTGCAGCTGGCACTCTGCGGCTGGTGCACTGCGCTGATCTGAAGCCAGGAGCCAGGTGCTTCTCCTGGTCTCCTCCACTGCACTCCCGGGCCACAGCAGGGAGCTGGACTGGAAGAGGAGCAACCGGGACAGAATATGGCGCCCCGACCAGGACTAGAACCTGGGGTGCTGGTGCCACAGGCGGAGGATTAGCCTATTGAGCTGTGGCACCGGCCAAGAGTTTTTTTTTTTTTTTTTTTTTTTTTACCTAAAGTTACACAGACGAAAGTCATGAAGGTGTGATTCAAACTTGGCTCCCACCACTCCGGATTTTGAACTCTTATTCCTTAAACAAATTCTACTCAAAGTAGAATTATGTTACTCATTCTAGAATTCTCAGGAGCTTGAGCGAGCAACCAGGCAGCTGTATTATAAAGTCAAGTGTTTAGTGTTTAGGCCAGGTGACATGTTTTGTGGGAGAGGGGGGGTGAGAAGAGACAAAACGCTGTTAGTGAAGGGAGCAGCGCACTTATCCACATCCTCATCTAAACTCCTTATCTCCTTGCAATGGGTAACAGACACCTCAGAAACTTTGAATAGCCCCTCCTTAAACTTATTGCCCATAGTGTGAATAGCCCCTCCTTAAACTTATTGCCCTTAGTGTCAGAAATAATTACGTTACAGATTTCCCCTTCACTGTCTTTGTTTTTCATTATGTAGTTTCCACTTGGGTCTGAAAAGAGAATGTTAGCTACAGGGCTCAAACTGACTAACTCTTGATTGGACAAATTCATGTTTCTCCTCAATAAATCTTTTTTTGAGTCTCTTTATGTGCTGGCCATGCAATCCTACCTGAATCTATTTAAATTATTTGTACTATTGTAATTTATAAATTATAGCTTAAGGGTCATTGCATTGATCTCAGAAGCCAGAGACCGTGGATGAATAAGAAACAACATCTCTATTCATTTTGAACTTTGTCACAGTGTATTATTTGGTGGGTGCCAAGTAAATTTCATGGACTCACTGACTGACTAAAGGATAAGGGAATAGAGTTGAACTATTCTGGGTTCAATGCCTTGTGGGCAGGAATTAGCATCTCTATTTTGGATTGGTCATTTTATAGGTCTTTTCATGAATGATGGTGGTTATTACATGACCTTGGTCCTGTTTGCAAAGTGGCTTTAGCAATTCCACAGGGGTTAGATGGAATCTCCCTTTTGAAGGTAAAAAATATTTCAATAAAAGATTCTTGTTCTAATTGTGGTGTCAATGAAAATTTACAACAACAATATGAATAAAGTTAATAATCCAAAGTTACTGTTTGAAAAGTCAAACCAGAGAGAAACCCAAGGACATCCCATGCTTGATTCTATACTAAAGCCAAGGCTTATTCTCCCAATTTCTTTTTCTTTGGATTGAACTGTGTTCTCTTTTAGATGAAACATGTTACTGTTGGAAGTAGGATTCCATCTCCTCCTTGCAGTCTTCTCTCTTATGGTTTTGGCTTTCAGTTCCTTGCTTTAGGCATTTCCTAAAACATTATCTAACTCATGGAGAAGCCCCAGGGCTGTACTTAAAGGAAAGCCTAGTCACCTTATTTTGAAGTCGTGGAAGACTTTAACAGTCTGTAAAATTGCTCAACTGGAAAACAGAGGAACTGAGCCGGTCGAAATCACCAGTCAATTAAATTGATGGAGATGTAAAATAACATTCCTTGTGGATATAGGGTATATATCAGCACTGTGACTTGGGTGCTAGGCAGGTTCCACAGTTTTCTCTCTGGATAAGAGAGTGAGGTTGTGTTGAATACACCCCAGCATTCTTCCTCCTGCCTTCCTCCTTAGCACATGACATCACGTCATTGAAAAATTACTTAAAGGTTTTTGTTCTTCTTCCCTACCAGCCTTCAGGAAGGCACAGGCCACGTATTTCCTGTCCCTGCTGGGTATCCAACCCTGTGCTCTGTGGCTGGCACAAGGATGCTCATTCAGTGTCTGATTGCTATTTAGTAGGCCTGAAGGACAGGACAAGATTGCTCAGTTATGGATGAGTACAAGGGGACTTAAAAATTTGTGGAAAAATGTGTACTAGGAAAAACTATCTATGATTACAGTTTTTAAAAAAGATTTATTTACTTTGAAAGGCAGAGTGACAGAGAGAGAGAGAGAGAGAGAGAGGGAGGGAGGGAGGGAGGGAGACAAAGGGACAGACACAGAGAGAAATAGATCTCCATCTGCTGATTCATTCTCCAGATGGCCACAATGGTTGGGGCTGAGCCAGGCTGAAGCCAGGAGTCTGGAACTACATCCAGTTCTCCCATATGGATGGCAGGGGCCCAAGCACTCAGGCCATCTTCTGCTGGTTTCACTGGTGCATTGGCAGGGAGCTGAATGAGAAGCCGAGAAGCTGGGACTTGAACCAGTGCTCCAATATGCGATGCCAGCATCCCCATCCCGGGTGATGCTGTAACCTACTGTGCCACAACATTGGCCCCACAAATCTTTTTCACTAAACTAAACTAAACTCATCTTCTAATTCCATTTTGCATGATGTTTTTGAAGTATCCTCATACAGGAAAGGGACTAGGACAAGTGCTAAAGATTGGGAAAATATAATTTCCTTTTTTATTGCTGACTTTAAAGGAAAAACTTCACAAATCAGACCCTAGGACCTACCCCCTATACACCTGCCATGCACTTTTCCTGGTGTGACCTTTGCAGATATCACTTTCCCATTTAATGGTGAATGCTGGCTCTAGAATGAATATGCATCCTTATGCAAAAGATTACCCACATCCTCATTTTGGTTGCTGTTGGCCTTGGAAGTTTCTGTCTGTATTTGCTTTTTCCAGTATTCACCTCTGCTGCTATCGATGTGTGACACAGTATCTTACAACATGAATTGTCCTGACCTGTTGAGCAGTGGAGGCAGAGAGGTCTCCATTGGCTCTAGTGATCTGCTTTCCAGCCAGTAGAATGCTGCGTATTTGGGGAATAACAGAATAAGGAACTCAATTTTGTGAGAAAGAATTCATCATATTCCAGTGGTCCTGGAATTTTGGTCACTGTGTGAGATTCGTGTTTTTTTTTTTTTTAATAGTCAAATGTCACAGCTATTGGAGGGGGTCCTCTATTTTTGCCATCTATTTTCCTTTTGCTATTCCTTTCCTTTGGGCTGCCACCACCCTGTCAATCCGGAGTTTAGTGGAGAAGCACGTGGGGCTTCTGTGTAACTGAAGCTACTACTAGCAGTCTCCCTTCCTGACTACCTGGTGTGCACAAAGTCCACAGCCCTCTGTGTCTGTTTCTGACAAGCTGTATTTCACTTTGGACATACCTGTTGTTTCAGAAGATTCTTCCTGGGTATATCCACCTTTGTACATTAATAAAAATGTCAAAAAATAATAGTTCCTAACATTTGTTGCATGCATTCTAGAAGCAAGATAATAGATATTTTAGTTAAGTTACCCCTATTGAATTTTCACAAAAATCTCTGTTAAATACCATAACCCCATTTTACCTATGAGGAAACAAGATTTAGTGTGCTGGACCATTCAATTTAGCAACATGCCATTCTCTATTCTGTCCTGTGAATAAACAAAAGTAGGTTAAAGCATGGATTTTGTGGCACTCATGGGATCACTGGGAAGGCAAACCTTGCACTTATGAGCTTATTATAAACATGATGTAAGATATGATGTCATGAAGTTCTAAATTGAATGAAATTAAGCACTCAAATAGATGGCATAAAACAGTCGCTCTCAAAATGTCATTCCCAGACCAGCAGCATCAGCAGCCTCTGGGAACCTGTTTGACTTGATTAATCGGAGACTCTGGGAGTGGGACTTCTAAGTGACTTCTAATATACAGTGCAATGGGGGAACCCCTGGTAGACTGTAGATGTTAAAGGTAATGTACTGGTTTCCTAGGCTGCTACAACAAATCAAACTGGCTGACTGAAAATAACAGAAATTAATTTTCATACTATTTAGGAGGCCAGAAGCCATCAATGAAGGTGTCGGCAGGGCTGGTTCCTTTTGTGGTCGCTGAGGAAGAAGCTGGCCCCATGTCTCTTTCTGTGTTCCCAGCCGTCCTTGAAATTCTTTTTAAACAAATAGAGGGGGCGGGGAGGAGAGGAGAGGAGTGGAGAGATCTTCCATTTGCTGATTCACTCCCCAAGTGCTGGGGTGGACAGGCTAAAGCCAAGAGCAGGAAACTCCATTCTGCTTCCCAATGTGGGTGGCAGGGACTCAACCACTTGAGTCATCACCTGCTACCCTTCAGGTATGCATTAGTAGGAAGCTGGACTGGAAACAGGTGGGACTCAAACTCAGGCATTCAAATCTAGGGATGGGGGCACTCCAAGTGAGTTTAACCTGTGGCACCACGATTCTTGCTCTTCCTTGGTGTTCTTGACTTATAGCTGTATCACCCCAGTAGCTGTCTGTGTCTTCACATGGCTTCTTCTATCTCATATTGTAGGCTTTCTCCTTTATATAAGGACTGCAGTCCTTGGATTTAGGACCCAGCTTAATGCAGTGTGACCCTATCTTGATTCATTATATGTACAGAGAACCTATTTTGAGGTAGTTTCACAGTCTGGGGTTCAAGGTAAACATATATTTTGAGGAACACTCTTGACTCTCAAAAGAGGCATTAAGATAAAGAGAGTCAAATTGAGAGGACCTCTAGGAAAGAGTTTTAGGAATGTGTTTGAGGGATGAAATTGATCTGAGTGTTTAAAAAAAGTGGATATGTTTTTTTCAGATCCATTTTTTTGCAAATGACCGGATTTCATTGCTTTTTACTGCTGTGTAGTATTCTGTAGAGTATATATCCCATAATTTCTTTATTCAGTCTACTGTTGATGGGCATTTAGGTTAATTCCAGGTCTTAGCTATTGTGAATTGAACTGCAATAAACATTAAGGTGCAGACCGCTTTTTTGTTTGCCAATTTAATTTCCTTTGGGTAAATTCCAAGGAGTGGGATGGCTGGGTTGTATGGTAGGGTTATATTCAGGTTTCTGGGCCGGCGCCGTGGCTCACTAGGCTAATCCTCCGCCTTGCGGTGCCTGCACACTGGGTTCTAGTCCCGGTTGGGGAGCCGGATTCTGTCCCGGTTGCCCCTCTTCCAGGCCAGCTCTCTGCTGTGGCCAGGGAGTGCAGTGGAGGATGGCCCAAGTCCTTGGGCCCTGCATCCCCTGGGAGACCAGGATAAGTACCTGGCTCCTGCCATCGAATCAGCGCGGTGTGCCAGCCGCAGCGGGCCGGCCGCGGTGGCCACTGGAGGGTGAACCAACAGCAAAGGAAGACCTTTCTCTCTGTCTCTCTCTCACTGTCCACTCTGCCTGTCCAAAAAAAAAAAAATAAAAATAAAAATTCAGTTTCTGAGGAATCTCCAGACTGACTTCCATAGTAGCTTTGACCAGTTTGCATTCCCACCAACAGTGGGTTAGTGTCCCTTTTTCCCCACATCCTCGCCAGCATCTGTTGTTGGTAGATTTCTGTATGTGAGCCATTCTAACCGGGGTGAGGTGAAACCTCATTGTGGTTTTGATTTGCATTTCCCTGATTGCTAGTGATCCTGAACATTTTTTCATGTGCCTGTTGGCCATTTGGATTTCCTTTTTTGAAAAATGTCTGTTGAGGTCCTTGACGCATCTCTTGAGTGGGTTGCTTGTTTTGTTGTTGTGGAGTTTCTTGACCTCTTTGGAGATTCTGGTTATTAAACCAAAAAGATTTTTTTAAATATTTATTCATTTATTTAGTTGAGAGGCAGAGACCGAAAAAGGGAGAAACAGAAAGAGAGGACTTCCATTTGCTAGTTTGCTTCCCAAATGGCTGCTATGACTGGAGCTGGGCTGATCTGAAGCCAGGAATCAGGCTCCTCTTCTGGGTCTCCCACGTGGGTGCAGAGGCCCAAGCACGTGGGTCATCTTCTGCTTTCCCAGGCCATCAGCAGGGAGTTGGATCAAAAGTGGATTAACTGGGACTTGAATTGGCACCCATATGGAATGCTGGTACCTCAGGTGGATGCTTCACCTATGCCACAGTGCCAACTCCTAGCTATACTTAAACTTACATTACAAAGCTGTTTGCCAAATGATATAATTTGTTGACAGTATCAATTATGATAGTACTCCAATAAATGTCTTATTCTTTTTTACCTTTACAAATTGTGCTCTTTTGCTTTACCTCTTACTAGCTAGATGCCCCTGTCTGAGTCATGATTTGATGAGGGAAACTGCATTAAACTTGTCCATGACATTTTCTTTCATGTTCATGGTGTTAAATTGCTTCAGATTTTGCTGAGTTCATACTCCTGACATTGAAGATTCCCCAGCTCTTACCATATTGTGTGAAGTCTTAAAATACTCAATATTTCCATTATCAGATGTCATAAAAATAGTATATTGGACTGTCATCTTTGATTAGGTCCAACTCAATCCTTCAGGCCAGAAGAGAGGAAGCAAAGCCCTGTTTCTGGAAGATGTACCAAACTTTGGCTCTGTGTCTTAAATTGAGGCCCAGAAACAATATTTAAATTTCTCTAAATCGGGGATAATTATTTTGATGTTTGTAGTACTCATATAAATTACTACGTCTTTAGTGTGGGTTGTGTTATGTATGCTAATGTTAATGTCTGAGTGAGAATCCAGAAGATTTTTTCAACTCATCCCATTATAGCAACTTGAACTAAAATGGGAATGGTGTAAAGAGGGCTATTACTTGTAGCCTTCCTCCTGTTATTGGGGCATCCAGTAGAACCCACGATACTGATACAACCCATTATTCATGTTCAGTATCTGTTGGCGATCTTGTTATTGCCAATATCCTCTTTATTCCAATTTTCCTTGTTGAACCTAAATTGATCTTATGGCTGAAGTCCCCCAGGAGCTGTGGTTACCACCAATAGCTACATGATCAGTACCATGGGAGATCAGGCTGGTAATGTAGGGTCACAGCTTCAGGGTCTACATAGGCATCTCATATTTGTCCACCAGGATATCAGTGTCAAGTGCCAGTATCAGTGATGCATTTCCCTCTGTTGGGTCCTCAACTACTCTGGCAGGAGCCAAACAATAGGAGTTTTAGGGGGCTGATTGCCAACGACGCTGATGACCAAGAATTTAAGCTCTCATGGCCTGAAACAAGTCTAGGAGGTCTCCTGGTTATGCCAGGAATTGAAACTAGTTGCTGAGAGGTGGAGTAGGGTGAGATAGGGGGATGAGTCTGGGGCAAAGGGTTTATTTACTTGACAGAAAGGTTGCAGTATATTACTACGTGGAGGTACAATTCAGGTGTGTCGTGGCTGAATCTTACCCTTGAGCTTGGAGAAGATGCATCTATGCTGATGAGACAAAGCTGTCTCCATAGGCCTTGCATTCTGGCCTGTGGTATTGGACTTCTACCAGCAGGCACCCAGGAGTCATTGTTGGCAGCCCACTTCTGTCTTCGATTCAAGCAAAGTAGTTTTAAGCCAGGACTTAACTAAAACAAACAAAGAAAAAGTAGCTATTTTTCCAAGGATGGATTTTGCTTTAAAACATTTTTACTTGTTTGGCTTTCTTTGTTTATCAGTCGGCACTGCTCTTTTGGAAGATAATGTGAGTTCTAGAGACAGGAGAGTGGATCACAATATTTAAGCCTTGGCAGATGCAGGTCTTCTGCTGATCATGATTTGGGATTTAAGAAGTCATTAAAAATTCTCCAACAAATACTTTGCAGGTGGCTGTTAAAATTTTTTTGAAAAGAGGGGGCACTGGGAAAAAAATGTCAGATTGAGCCTTAATCTTATATAAGTATCTTTTCCAGCTTTAGAGAGAAACAGCTGTCAGTCTTCATGCTATTACTTTCCTTTATTGAAAATGCTGGATCCTTATTTTGACGTGGGTATCCGCATGTACGCAAAAGAATAGCTTGACATCATGCTACTTCCCAGTCACTGGTCTCTGACTATCCCATTTTCACTGTAGAGTTTAATGTAGGCAGGATTCCTTGAAGGACTCATTTCTTGGAAGTGCAGGGAAAAATTAGGTCTCCATTAGAAGGTGTTTTTTCCTCTGTGTGCTCAACCATGTAGCAGATGAAGTGTTGAGGACTGAAGGTTATAGTGATGTTACAGGAGTCAGGAGAGTGAATTTCTGAATCAGTCAGCCTGGATTTTGAATCTGGGTTGTTGTGAGAGAAGTCAAGAGGGAAAAAAAACAGCTAGAATAATCCATATTATTATTAGATAGATGCAACTTTTGGAAAGATCTGATGCTCCTAACTATATTAATAAACATCAGTGTTGGAGCAGCCAACTGTGTAGAGTATCCCATATGGCTTTCATGGATAAATAAGAACACTCAAAATTTCAGTTCCCCTCTATAAATTTGGGATAAAATATTTGTCTCACAGGGATATGATGAGGATTTTAAAAGCTAATATGACCGTCTGTAGCCCAGCAAAGGATGGGGTGGATCTAGAAGGCCATCACAATTTATACCATTCTACAACTTGTGAACCATTTTGGGTGTGTGCATGTGCACACAAGCATAAATAATGCTGTGCCCACCAAAACTCAGATGACAAATGCCATACAGTAATTTGAATAAGAACAGTTTAATATAAAGAATCAAATATTACACAGAGTTGGAGTAATGGTGGATTGGCTAGTAAGAAGTGGATAGAGCCCTTGAGAAGGTTGAGATGTCAGAGAGAGGGAACAGCTGCAATTCCCCAAGGACTGAGATTGAGTGTCCCAAAAGAGACCCCTCTGTCTCCAGACTGAGACCCAGACCTTGTTGGAGAGGACATGGCTATGGTTCCCTGAATGGCATGAAAGTCACTGTGTCACATTGGCTGAACTTACTAGAAATCTGCCCTTTGGCATTTGTGAGCAGTTTACCCTCTGTTGCTGGGGAAAACAGCATTCATGGGAAGCTAGTCTGCAGTAGCCTTCTTGAGCCCATTGGAACCAAGAAAAACTTTCTGCTGAAGTGTATCTTCAGCGCCCTCTATTGACAAAACCAAACACAACGCCCTCTGGCAAATGACAAGTCATTCAAAAGAACCACTTTTCACAAAGTGGGCAATGAAGGGTGACTTCGGAGCTTAAAGGCAATTAATTGTCAACTGGCACAGATGGTGATAAAATAAATCCTTAATTCTGAGTGACTGTCAGAGGATCAGTGCTCTGTTCCCCAGGCAGAGCCCCCTTTCAATAATTCACAGTAGTAGCCAATGCGCAGCTTTACCTACTCAATGTTTCCTTCCCCTGAGTGTTTTAAGCCATGTCTCCCTTCAGAGACTACTTGTGTAGTCCTTTGTGAAAATGAACTCCAGTAGTGATAAATGTGGCCATCGCACAATTAATAAATTGATTAAGCCAAGCAAAGAGAAAGCATTTTTCCCCATTTGTTCCCAGGACATTGTTTTGTTAGAATTACCAACAATAGGATACTTTGATCTCAAATGTGTTTCTGCAATCTGATAACAGCTTTTTAATCTAGCACATTGTTCTTTTATTTTGTCTTACTCTGAATGAATTAAAGACACTAGACAAGAAAATGAGGCCAATGAAATTGACTCTGTGGACAGTGTGGAGCAAAGAAGAGTGTGAACAGGACTGAGCTGTAAGGGGGTTCAGGAAGGGCAGGAGGATATCTGGCACGTAGTAAGGGCTTAATAAATGATAGTTGGACTCTTGCTGCTGTGGCTTTCGCCTGTCATCTGAGTGATGAGTGGTCACTCTCTCTGAGGGAGGTCACTGAAGGATCCAGGAGAAATAATCAGAAGGCAAAACCAGTCTGATTTTTAAAAAATTTTTAGCATCAACTCAACAGGATTAGATAAAAGAAGGGAGGGTGACTTGAATTCCTCAGCCCAGGCCCTGCCTTAAGGCTCTAGAGCTCATTTAGGAGTCTTATTAGACCAGAAAACCCAAGTCTATTGACCTACTAGTAGAGGTGGAAAGAGAGGGCATGATTAATTTAATGTCTGCAAATGGGGTGAGAGATAGACAAATGCCACACAAGGTCACTGAGCAACTGCAAGCGTCTTCTCCCCTCTCTCTGGCAACTTTGGCTGTGCTTACAAATGAAGTTGTTGCAAGAGGGAATGTCAATTCGCACTTCCTTTTCTACATGTGTTTGTTCAGTGCCTCCTGTGTGTGAGGGGACTGAATAAGGCTCTGTGGCCTCTCAATCAGAACGGGGGTCTGGAAGGCGTGCTGGGAGACACACAGCCTTATTGCTGTCCAACTCTATCCAGTAAGTGTCCTTAACAGCACACACGGCATCTGATCCCACCTTTCCAAAGGAAAAAAAAATACTTTGTTTTCATGTGTAACCTCTTTGTGGCTAAATCTGAAGGATAATGGCATCCCCTGTTCTACTTGACTTCATCAATCTCTTGTAGGTATTCTTTCTCCGTCCTGCACTTTTCACTCACTCTTGGTGTTTCTTCTACAACTGAGATTTCTTATTTCTGTGTTCTCTCTGAAAATTCTCCCCTGGGTATCCTTGAAATATTGATAGTCATCATGGCCCTCATCTGTACTCACACCATATACTTGTTCTGGATAGATTTAATCTCTTTATAGTGACTAGATGACCATTTGCCTATAGCTGGTGTTACCCAGGTTGAAAAAGTAAGACCAGGTAGTTCTCATGAATTTTAGCTTCTTTTATTTGTTAACTAATTGGACATTGTGCCTTGAAAATCCCTCTGACATTGTATGCAACCTGTTTCAATCTATTCCTGCCCCATGTTCTCCTGTCTTAGTAAGCGGTACTCTATCCAAGCCAGAAATATGAGTGTTTCACTCCTGGCTTCATCAAATGGCTAATTCTGTTGGTTCTACTTCCTTAATAGCACTCAAATCAGTCCACTTCTTTCTTCTAAAATTTTTTTAATTGAAAGAGAGAGAGATAGAAACACAGATTCTACAACTGCTGATTCACTTTCCAAATGCCTGCAACATTTGGCAAGGCCAAAGCCAGTAGCCTACATCTCCATCTGGGCCTCCTACATGGGTAGCATGGATTCAAGTACTTGAGCCATCAGCTGCTGCCTCTCAGGAAGCTGGGCTGGCAGGAGAGTGGCTAGGACTTGCACCAGGTTCTCTGATATGGGATGCAGGTGTCCATATGCCAGTTGTAGTTTCAGCCCACTCTTTTACATCATTGTGGAACTGTGGTAGTGGAGATCACTTTTGTCTGTATTTCCACAATAGCTTGATCTCTTAATCTATATGCTGCAGTAAGACTTTACTACAGTCTAATAGGATCATGTACTGCTCTGCAAATCTTCAGTAGCTTCCTAGTATCATAGGGATCAGTGCTAGCCCCTCCTGTGGTCCACAACAGTTTCTATGAACTGAAGGCATGCTTCCCTTTCCAGCCTTTGACTTTACACTCTAGCATCAGTGGCACATAGACCTGAGGTTGTTATGAGTGTTGGACTAGTTGACAAGGGGGAGAGAATATCCTAGGTGGCAGAAAGGGCACAAACAATGCTGCAGAGGCAAGGAGGTTTAGGGTGCACCTGGAGCAAGCCTGTATATCAGATAAGAATGGGATGCAATTCTGGAGTCAGGTGTGGTTCAGTCCTTAGGTACGGAGCTAATTTCTTCTTTTAAGTAATGAGGACTGAATGAAAAGGAACTTGTATGTGTATGAAATGATCAAAGGTGCTGTAATAATATTCATATGTCAGGCAGTATGAGGGATGAATTGTTGTGGAGAAAGAGCAGGGCCTGATTAAGAGGTTAGGCTGTTGGCAGTCTTATGGGAGTTTGTAGGCAGTGGGGTAGGTAGAATGGTGACAAGGAGGAGAGAGAACTGGGAACAGATTGAAGACAAGGAAGCCCAAAGTGGATGCCCTAGATTTCAAGAGTATAGGAAGAGGGCCTTGTTTAAAGTAAAGGGATAAAATTGTGCCAGTGGCTTGGAAAAATGTGAATAGAAGAATCGCCATTGGAACTGTAACATGTGCTGGTAGCAGATTTATTAGGCACATTTGGTTTCTCTCTGTGGTGTTCTTAGAGCAAAAGGAAAGCAGTAGAGATTCAAAGGAAAGAGAGCAGGTATTTTCTTCAGGAGCCCTGTAGGCTTGTACAATCTGTAAGAAATGGAACCTTTCAGATTTGCTCGAGAAAGATACTTTTGTACTTGGATAACTGAAAACTGGAAGATTTCATCATTTCCTCTTGTGACCAACAAAGCACCTGTGGGGGAATCAAGATAACAGGTTCGTGATGGTAAATGGCAGAGTTACTGTTAAAGACAGGATGGGGTTTCTGTTCTAATGATTGGATAAAATCCTATGGTTACTATAATTACACTATTTGATGGTGTCTATCCTAACACATTTTCCACTGAGGTCTGGGTTCTGTACTTGGAGTTTCCTTTGTAGCAGATGGTGTCATCTAGTGTAACCAGTTTGCCAGCTCTAGGGAAGGCAAGTACTATGGAGAGAGTGGGATGGAAAGTGTATGTGACTACCTTCCTTGAAAGGCTTATGGAGTATGTATCTTAGCTGCACCTGTGCCTAGCATGACAAGACTGGCTACACCTGAGAGCTGAGTGTGGCACATTCTTGCCCTTCTCGCCACCCACATTCCTAGGCATTGGATTGGTCTCACGTACCATATTTTGCACGAGAAGGAAGGCTGCTAGGCCTTTACTGACTGACTGCTTGGTTTTTACTTCCTTCCCCACCTGCAGAGCTGAAAGCTTTCTTAGTCTGTGCCTGCTTTACAGATGAAATCATTTTGAGAAATACATAGTTGTCAGCTACTTCCTATTTTCAAATGGAAGAAGGGCTGAACAGTTGTTTTCTGGTACTGAACCTCTGCAAGCCTCCTATTTTGGCACATTAGAGATTTTGTTTTTAACTTTTACTTATTTGACAGAAATCGTAGGGCAGAGAGAGGGAGCTCTCATCCACTGGTCCACTCCCCAAATAGCCCCAAGGACCAGAGCCAAAGCTAGGGTCTGGGAACATAATCCAGGTCTCATTCATAAGTGGGAGGAACCCTATTACTTGAGCCATAACTGCTACCTCCAAAGGCATGTATTACCAGGATGCAGGAGTCAGGATCCAGAGTGAGGAATCTAACTCGGGTACTCTGATACAGGACACAGGCCCCTCAAACATTAACTAAAAGCCATATTATCTTGAATGTTGGTTACACAGATTTTGGAATTAGAAGCTTCTTGTGATTACAGCTGATGGATCATTTTGCTTGACTTGGGTTCTCTTAATAACTGTCACCTCCCTCGGGGGAAGTGTAGTTTGCAGAATCTTTGAGAGACTTAATTGTCCTCATTATGCCTACTTGGACCAATGGAATGGGTAATGTTAGATTTCTTGTTCTCAAAGGAATAAATACTAAATTTTGTATAATTTATGTCATTCTTACCATAATGCCTCGGACAGTCCCGAGGCTCCTTTGCCCCCTCGATTCACACATTAGCATCCATTCCACTTAGAGTAGAGGGCCAGTTGTCAGGAGATGCTGGAACACATCTTCAGATGCAACCCCTTCCTCTAGTCAAGGGCCTTCATCCTCAAGGATCTTATCTTGTAGCTCTTCTTTTCCAATGGGTTCTTGACATTTCTTGTGGCCTAGCTCACCTGTTAGAAAAGGGAGGAGAGCTGGTTTTGGAATGATCAGACCAGTAGTCTGAGTATCATTAGTACTTTTTTTCAACTTTCATTTAATAAATATAAATTTCCAAAGTACAACTTTTTGATTATAGTGGCTTTTCCCCCCATAACCTCCCTCCCACCTGTAACCAGCCCATCTTCCACTCCCTCTCCCATCCCATTCTTCATCACGATTCATTTTCAATTATGTTTATATACAGAAGATCAATTTAGTATATACTAAGTAAAGATTCCAACAGACTGCACCCATAAAGACACACAAAGTATAGAGTACTGTTTGGGTAGTAGTTTGACCGTTAATTCACATAGTACAACACATTAAGGACAAAGGTCCTACATAGGGAGCAGGTGCACAGTGACTCCTGTTGTTGATTTAACAATTGACACTCTTATTTATGATGTCAGTAATCACCGAGGCTCTTGTCATGAGCTTCCAAGGCTATGGAAGCCTCTTGAGTTCACCAACTCTGATCTTATTTAGATAAGGCCATAGTCAAAGTGAAAGTTCTTTCCTCCCTTCAGAGAAAGGTATCTCCTTTGATGGCCTGTTCTTTCCGCTGGGATCTCACAGAGATCTTTCATTAAGAACATTTTTTTTTTTTTTTTTTGCCACAGTGTCTTGGCTTTCCATGCCTGTGAAACTCTCATGGGCTTTTTAGCCAGATCCAAATGCCTTAAGGCTGATTCTGAGGCCAGAGTGCTGTATCATTAGTACTGACCAATTCCTCCCTCCCTCCCTCCCTCCCTCCCTCCCTCCCTCCCTCCCTCCCTCCCTCCCTCCCTCCCTCCCTTCCTTCCTTCCTTCCTTCCTTCCTTCCTTCCTTCCTTTCTTCCTTTTGAAAGTCAGAGTTACACAGAGAATGAAGGAGAGGCTTTACCCGCTATGCCACAGTGCCGGCCCTAACCAGTTTTTTTCCATTTTTTCATTTCTGCTTCTCTGTATCATTTTTGTCTCTTGTGTATGTGGATTTTCTTCATGTGATTAAGAGAAAGTCAGACTTAAATAGTCCAAGGTTAGTTGCCCTATACTGGCAGAGGTAGGGAATATCTGGCCCATGGACAGTATAAGGCCTTCAAAATCATTTGGTCTTGGCTTGCCAAGGCAGCTACAGGTGGGACTTGAAATTCAATACGTGTTTAGCAGGCTTATTTCTAAGTTGCTAATTTAGGTGACCAGTGAAGGATGTTAGAAATATTCAAATGGCCCTTGGCAGAGAAGACATTTCCCACCCTTGCTCAGGGAAAGAGAAGCCTTCCTGTTTGTCCCCTCTGCAAGCCTCCAACACCCCCTCCTCTGCTTTGTACTCTAGGAACATATAGAGAAGAACTCTTGTTGCTTTCTGGTTCACTTTTGATGAAGGTAAGTTTACATGACTTCTCTCTCCTGGTGAGTTGGGCTGTAGGTGATGATATGGTATGGGCAGAAAATAGATGAGTAGTGCGACAGTCCCCAAGCCAGTGGAGACCAGTGCCGCCTGTGAAATGTGATTGAAGGCTGTGGAATTTGAAGGCATCACAAAGATGTAATTCACAACTCCTGATTTATTCTTTTTGAGTCTATGTACTTTCCTGTCTTTCTGTACCTACAAGAGACACAGAATTTAGCAGTTCTAATACGGACATTACAGTTTAAGCTACCTTGATGGGTACTGCAGTCAGTAAAACCTGTTATAACTAACACAAATTGGAAATATAGGTTGGTTGTATGGTAATTTGAACAAACGTAGAGATAAAGATGATGATGATGATGATTAATGATGATAGTATTTTGATAGTTGCTATAGAGAATATCACTACTTTTACTATCTACCATCCTTTCAGGGTGATGAATGCTTCTACATGCATGAGGCTTTCGGCAGCCATGAGGCTATGCAAAGAGCATAATTGACTCATGGCCCCACAGTCTGTACTCTGAAAGTCATTATGACTTTTTTTCTGTGTGTGCCAACAACATGCTTCCTGCTGGGAAATACTTCCCGCCAGTATTTGAGAGTGGCAGAGACCCCAAGGAGCCCCATTTTTAGGAAGCAGTGCATGTTCTCATGAACTTGCTGAACTTTCATTAAGCCTGCCTTGTAGTATAAGACTTTTCTATCTCAGTCTCCTATGCTTAGAGTCAGATCTGCATTATAGTCTTATGGTTCTCCCTGCATGTCCAGTGCCTCTTCCCATTTTATCTCACAGGTATTGCCTCCAATATAACCTTGCTTATGAATTGTGAATATAATATATACATATATGTCAAATTTGCTATTTAAACAATTTTAAGAGCACAATTCTGTACCTTAATTATATTCACAATGCTGTATAACTATCACCACCATCTATTTCTATTTCCAAAATTTTTCAGTATCCAAAATAGAAACTTTTAGCCTGTGTAGCAGTACTTCTTATCTTTATAAATCTGTAGTACTTCATTTCTGTCTTGGCATCTACTTCTCAGGAGACGCTAAGACAATCCCATTTAATCTTACTTAAAAGTATTCAAGAGAAATGTGATCCCTGTATTCCAAAGAGGAGGCTGAGGCCCCAAGATGTTACATAGCCTACACCAAAGCTAATAGCTAATACTTGTTTGAGTCAGAACTGAAACCCAGATCTGTGTGCTTCTAAAGCTCATGCTCTTTTATTTTAAAATATGGGGTCTTTTGCATTTTTTTTTCAAAGAATTTGTTTATTTATTTGAGAGGTAGAGCTACAGACAGAGGGAGAGATAGAGAGAACGGTCTTTCATCTGCTGGCTCACTCCCCAAATGGCTGCAATGGCCAGAGCTGAACCTATGGTGGAACCAGGAGCCAGGGGCTTCTTCTGGGTCTCCCACATGGATACAGGAGGCCCAAACACTTGGGCCATCTTCTACTGCTTTCTCAGGCCATAGCAGAGAGCTGGATTGCAAGAGGAGCAGCTGGGACTGGAACCAGCACCCATATGGGATGCTGACACCACAGGCAGAGACTTACCCTACTACGTCACAGTGCCAGACCCTAAAATTCATACTCTTAAACACAACTTTTGGCTAACAATTTATTGGTTTAGACACAAGCCTCAGAAAACCAAAAATAATCACTCAGACTAAAAGACTGTATTGGGAAGGAGGTATATGGGGTCAGTCAGGAAAATGCATCTTTGAGAGATTCTACTCAGTAAGAATCCTCTAGAAATCATAATTCTCTAACTGCACCTCTACCAGATTATGTTGTGCCTTCCTTCTCATTGTTGCTTACATTCCAGTGGCATGTTGCTAACTTGTTTAAATACATTACTTCATTTAGCCCACATGAAAACCATAGGAAACAAGCACTGTTCTATTTATCATTTTTCAGATCAAAAAACTGGGGTAAAAAGAAAGTCTGTTTATCAGGAAGAAAATGATTTATGAGTATGGTTTTTGGAACTCTGAAATCAAAGGGGGGGCTAATGAATTGATTTTTTTCCTTTATCTTTATTGTTATAAGCTAACACATATGCTTTAACAAAGCTATTGTTAATAAATCCAATGGTACATAAGGGCTTATACTGAGAAGCAATGTTCCTGGACTTTGCTTTTAGTCTTGGTCTTTGGGGGTGACTGTTGCACTGTCAAACTTGTCAAAGACATTGCACAGCATTGTTAATACATTCCCTTCTGTTCATCTTATGTTGTTTTGGTGATTACGCTTGAAATGTCATAGCTAACTCATTGAGACCTGGCCTGAAGACCTCTTTTATAGCAGGCTCACCAGGAATAGAATTATTCTCAGTATTGCAATAGTTAATGTTCTATAAGTTACTATAGACATGAAATTACTAAGTATGGAAATATTACCCCTAGAGAAAATATAGGCTTAGATTCCTGTGATTTTCTAATCATAATACTTTAATCAATTGAAGAATGTATAACCTTGTTTGATGTGTGTTCTTATTCAAACATACATTATTTAATAGGTAGTGCTGGTCCATTAACAATGAACTTATTGCTAATAAATCTAACTCAACATGAACAAAGTTTATCTAATGCATGTATTTTCTCTGTCAGACACAGTCACAGTTTTCTTATGTTTAGGAAAACTGAACAGCATTTCAGCACTTTCTTGGGCAGCTATATAAATAGCAAAATCAACACCAAAAAGCACAATAATGTAAAAAGTGTTGTGTTAAATAGACTGCAAAAAGTACACTTATTTCTGGTATGGGAGCTGAAATAAGAAAGCAGAACATCTCTTTGTCTGAACTCAGCTGGGATCATGTACTTTGGACAATTCAAAATTTTTTTTGCTACTTTGAGTATATATGCGAATGAGTGTGAAAGCATAGCAGACATTGATTTTAGGGCTACAAATAAATGTTAGTGAGTAGGCAAATTGGCACATGTGGAGTCCATGAGTAATGAAGATCAATTGTACATCATTAATGGGCAATCATTGAAGGGAGTTCCCTTCTGTTCCAAATCTCAAAACAGATCAGCCAAGTTGCTCATTCATTCCCTAATATTTTCCCAGATACTCATTCAGCAATAAAAAGAATCATTGAGTAGGTGATTCTGATGCTCAGCCAAATTGTGATGTTGGCCAGCCTTTTGATTTTATATGACAGCTGATAAGTGGAATTCCCCTTGCTGGAGGTTGCACAGCATGCTATGCATAGTTCAGGGGGAAACCCGGTACTCTTGGTTATATCCCAATGATTCTGTACTCATCCATTTTCATTTCTATAGTGAAATACTTGTGGCAGGCTACTTTGTAAAGACATAAGGTTTACTTCAGCTCATGGTTCTGGAGGTACAGGATCAAGGAGCTATATCTGAGAACTCTGTTGCTGTCAGAGTCCCAAGGTGGCACAGAGCATTACATGACAAGAGATGGGAGCACATGTACTAGCCTGTGTATATGCTTGGTCTCTTTTCTTCTTTAGAAGTTATTATGTTCAGTTACAGAAGCACCAATGACTGTATTTACTTCTGATGTTTTACTGAAGGCCCTACCTGTAAACACCATAGTTCAGTGAAGTTTCTACTTTGCTAATACTATTCACTTAAGATTTTGCAGATTAATTGTTGAAATCTTTACTTTGTATAGAGCTGGTCTTCTGCATATAAAGTTAATTAAAAATGAATCTTAATGAAGAATGGGATGTAAGAAGGAGTAGGTGGTAGGACGGGAGTGGGGGTGGGAAGGTGGGTAAAGGGAAAAAACTGCTATATTCCTAAAGTTGTACCTATGAAAATTGTATTAATTAAATAAAAAAATTAAAATAAAAAATTTTGCAGAACTCTGTGAGTTCAAGGTATACAAGCCATAGTCAATCATAGCAGTCTTTGTGGTTAATATAGCTTAATATTTCTTTGACAAAGTGACCATTGTACACAGATCTGGTTGAGGTTACAGTAATTAGCTTGTGTTTATAGTAGACCAGTTCTAGTAGTTACTGAGCTCCTGTTTTATGACTATGTGCTCCAGAGACAGGGGAGCTGTGTTTTATCTACCCAGGACCTAGCACAGAGATGGCCACATGGAAAATTTTCAATAAATTTTGGGTGATTGATGAAGAATCAGCAAGTTATGAATGAAATTTAGGTTACTCTAGGATTTCTTTCACTAGAAATGAATGGAATACACAGTGTATGAAGTCCTAAGGGAGATCCAGGAGAATGATCAGCTCCCTAGGATGTTTATAGTCAGAGGATCTGGAGTTGGGCTGGCCTGGACTCATGCCCTGGTGTTATGACCCAGATATGCAACCTCCCTATACCTGAGTTATCCTCCCCTGTAGCATAGGTGTGTACTTATGGGTTGGTTGTGAGGATTAAGTGTGATCACAATAGTTTGTGTTTAATGCCTCAAAATGTAGTACATCCCCAGTTAATATCAACTGTTGGTTTTCTTTTCTCATTGAGTTGATCAAAGCATGAACATTGGTAGCCATTAGATCACAGGAAGGTCTGTCTTACGATCCCAGGCCTGTGGCAGGCGCCATGGCTTACTTGGCTAATCCTCCGCCTGTGACACTGGCACCCTGGGTTCTAGTCCCGGTTGGGGCACCGGGTACTAGTCCCAGTTGCTCCTCTTCCAGTCCAGCTCTCTGCTGTGGCTTGGGAGGGCAGCGAAGGATGGCCCAAGTGCTTGGGTCCCTGCACCCACATGGGAGACTGGGAGGAAGCACCTGGGTACTGGCTTTGGATCGGTGCAGTGCGCCGGCCGGAGCAGCCATTAGGAAAGTGAACCAACAGAAGGAAGACCTTTCTCTCAGCTGCTCTCTCACTATCTATAACTCTCTCTCTGTCTCTCTCTCACTGTCTAACTCTGTCTGGCAAAAAACAAAACAAAACAAAACAAAAGATCCCAGGCCTAAAAGAGTAACTCAGAGAAGGAAGAGACACTAGGGATGGAGATGTTTGGGAAAGGCTTCTTGAGGGAGGAAGCATCGGATAGATTTTGAGGGGTAGCTGAGATTTTTTCTTGGAGAAGGCAGGAGTCCAGGTGATACTAGTGGCATGACTAGAGGCATGACGGTGGGACTGTAATGTGCCATGACAGCAGATGGTGTGCCCCTCATGTGGGGTGTGGAGAGGAGCATGCTGGAAGAATGGTTGGGGACTCTGTGGGACATACTTTATTATTATTATTATTATTATTATTATTTTATTTTTTGACAGGCAGAGAGGACAGTGAGAGAGAGAAAGACAGAGAGGAAGGTCTTCCTTTTTTCCGTTGGTTCACCCTCCAATGGCTGCTGCGGCCGGAGCATCGCACTGATCCGAAGCCAGGAGCCAGGTGCTTCCTCCTGGTCTCCCATGTGGGTGCAGGGCCCAAGGACCTGGGCCATCCTCCACTGCACTCCCTGGCCACAGCAGGGAGCTGGACTGGAAGAGGGGCAACCAGGACAGAATCCGGCGCCCCAACCGGGACTAGAACCCGGTGTGCCGGCACCGCAGGTGGAGGATTAGCCTATTGAGCCGCGGCGCCGGCCCGTAAGACAGACTTAAAGAGTATTTATTAGGTGGAGGCATTGGGACCCATTCCTCGAGGAAACGAAAAGCCATCAAGCACTTTCAAATACAAATGCGAACACTCAGAAGTCATTTCCTTTGACCTAAAATGTACAGTGTGGTTTTCATCTCTTCGGAACACAGAGAGGGTTCTCTTCTTAGAATGCCCTTGTGTTTTGAAGTTGTTATCTATATGAGGAGAGAGCAGCATATTTCAAAGGGATAATTCAGCAATTATGAGGATTTTTTTGTTTTTCCTCCCCTCTCCCTCCCTTGAACAGTGTGGCTCTGAAGGAGGGCTGCAAACAGGCTCCTGATGTGAAGCATGAATTCCAAGCTAACCCAGTGCTGTTTACCAGGAAGACACTCTGATGCTCAAGGCTGGTTTTGTGCTGTGGGTATATTCCTGTGTCGGCTGAGTTTATCAATAGACTCAACCTCTGGTTCGCAGTATTCTCACACGTGTCACTCACAGCATTGGTATGCATTCACCAGCCCTCTTCATAAAAATTCTCCTTCAGTCTGGGCTGCTTGCAGTACACCAGGGGGTGGTGTCTTTGAAATGGGGGAAATCTATCAACACAGCTCTCGATTGTACTTCCGTATTCCTTTGTGTGCTTTATGTATGGATCCTTTTCCATGGTGGTTCGCGCTACTCATCAAGTTCCTGACAATGCCATCTGTCACTGCAACAGGGCAGTGTGCATGCAGTTTTTTTTTTTTTTTTTAAAGGTTTGTTTTTTTCCTTTCAGGTCAGTGAGAGGGAGTTTAAGTCTAAGAATTGAATGCCTCCCATACATCACATCTATTTCTCCCCAGGATTATGGAATGTTAAGCCTTGAAAGGAAGTGGAAAGATCCTCTCGTTGATCTCTCTGCCTCTACGTAGGATTAACTGGAGGGAACCCTTGAATCACTGCTAGGCTGAGTGTCTGCTCAGGGCTCTGTGTTCGCACAGGGGCATGGATTGTGATACGTAAGCTGAGCCCCTGTGCCCAGGACAGCGATGGAGATTTGTAGGCTATCCAAATAAACAATCTCAGGAGTGGGTGCTGAGTGCTTTAGCCTAAGTGGGCGTAGGAGGAGTGGCAGTCCAACTCACGTTCCATTAGTGTATTAATTCTGCTTTTCTGCTAAAAGGCAGTACAAAATAATTTTTTCTTCTTTTTTTAAATTTAGCTGAGCATGTCTCTTTTTTAATATTCCAACAGTTATAGGCTGGAAAACATCTGTCTCCTTCACTCTGATGCTTTTGAAATTCATGAATAAAATTTACGTAGCTGTAGGATTTCTCACTACTAACACTTCTGTGAATTTGGACAGAATTGTATCTCCCTCCACTCCAGTGACTTTGCATCATTATGGCTCAGTATAAATGCCCTCACAAATGTAGTCCTGTGTATGGATTAGGAAAGTAAGGTTGCGCAACACGTTGTGGCCAAGAGGTCTACATACATGGTCAGGCTGAGAGCAGATGAGGGTTTGTTAAAACTCTCAAATGAGTCTCAGGGACCAAAGACACCATGGTTTGGAATTTCTCTTCTGACTGAGGTATGGATCAGTTTCTGCAATTTTTCTAAAGTGCCCTGTTTTCATCTACAAAGTAGAATAATATCTCCTTTGTACATTTATTGTAAGGATTTAATATCAAAGTACAGCCAAAGCACTGAATACAATGGCAAAGTACAGTAAACATTCACTTAAAAATAGTTCTCTGGAACAAGCATCACCTGATTTGTATAAAGTTTTCCTGCTGCTGGTCTTTGATTTTCTGAGGATATGATGCTGACTTTTAGAATACTTCTCAAACAGAGGCCAAGGGTTAGAGGAGAGCTTAGGTTTGGGGCCTCCCACTTTGCCACAGGCGTTACAACCTGATGATTGTGAGTATGAGCTGTGGCGTTCAGTGGCTTTACTCTTCTCATGGTGTGGCTCATGGTGTGATATCGGTCGAATTACAACATGTATGAGCTGCCGATGATGTGGAGGAGATGTAGTCTGACCGGGTGTTGTAAGGATGAGGTGGGATGGAGCTTGTGAAGTGCCGGGCCCTGGGTAAGGAACATTCTGCGTGTTTGGGAAAGGCAGCTGTGGCTGTGCCATTACTGTTCCCACTGTTTCTTAAACTCTATTTACTAATTTCCTTTCAGGCTTATGTAAATTAGGGAGCAAGCACTGGGCCAATTCTCAAGGGTAGCAATAAGAGGACGCCAAACAGAATTTCAAATACACATGCATGAGAACTGTCCTGCTGAGTTTCCTGCTGTCCCTAGAGGGCCTGTTAGTGCCTCCACTGCACGTTCTCAGCCCCTGAACCCAGGAAGACCTGCCCTCCTGGGGAGGAACGTTTTGTACAAAAACCCACAACATCATCTTCTTCTGTCCTGTGGCATTTTTACTCACTGCCAGGTGCTACCTGGCATGTGGCTTTGATTGACAAGATTACTAATCCATTGTAATCATATTTTCATAATTAGTCCCTGTGAGGCCCTGGCTGGCTGCTCCTGCACAGGTAAACTCCTGTCTGCTGCACACTGTTTTCACCAACTGTTCCCTCCCCAGGAGGGAGCTGTCGGTCTAGCACCCACAGCTGTTCCTAGGAATTACTTTTGAATTCTTCCTGATCCTCTCCGTTTTTTAGGATCTTGGCTCCTAAGAATCCTTGCCTTATTGAAACTTACAATAAGTGCCTTCAAACCTGAATGGATTCCAGACATGCTTTTAGTTTTTCCATTTTCCTGGTCACACATGGCCCATTCCTCCTCTGCAATTCCTTCCCTTCACAGCCTCCTCACTCCCAATTCCCCGAGGCAAGGGCGAGGGGAAACTTCAAAGGCGGTTCTGAATAAAAGAACACATGGTGGGACATCAATTATTTACCACGCACAGTTTTGGCAGGCAAGGGGGCCTTTCCTTGTTTTTCTTTCTGCAGACTGTGAGAACAGCGCCTTCAGTGGTTGATCCTCTGGCTGCCAAAGGCTGCTGGGCTCCAGCCCCCTCTCTATACTCTTGTCCAGCCCTGATTCGAGAGTGGCCAGGATGACTCTTACTCATTGAGCCCTTGTGTAGATCAGATACCCTGCTAAGAGCTTTCTTGTTTTCTCGTCCTTGCAACAACTTTAGGAAGTGGATTAGGTGTTCTTTCCACAACCCAGGTGAATGAGGGGCCAAAGTACAGAGAGGTCAAGAGATTGGCAAAATGGAAGCAGATCCCGGACTTGAGCAAGGTCTCATTTCTACAGAGTTGCTAGTTGGAACCACCATGCCACACTGTATGGTGACAGTACACTAGAGATACTAGTACTCTGGTACTAGGAGGGGCTGTCTCTGTCTTTGAGAAGAGGCCAATCAGAAGTCTTGAAGGTAGAATACACTTTGGACTCAGGAGACATTTCTGGATGTTTATGGTGATTGTAAAGTAGAAACATGTTTCCTTTGAGTTCTGGCATGGACCAGAGGAGGAAGTGTTACAGGATTAATATAGGACTTGTGGCTTCTATCACTGGGTCCAGGTGCCATTGGATTTATTACGTGGGCTTGTGTTCCTAGACTCTTCAGACTATGACTCCCAGGAGGTCATCTCATTAACTAAAACCATCATGCCACTGGCTCCTTTTCTCATCCACAAAACCCATTCAGCTATTTCTGGAGATCTGTAAGTACTTACACTGATACATTACCATTGGCCCAAAGGAATCTTTACTCAGGGGATGGGAAGCAATTTATTGGGTTAGGTTGAATTCTGTTTGGTTCCCCCCCACCCTTTTTTTTTTGTTAATAGTTATAGAGTATTTGCCCAATTCCGTACACTCACAGGAGTTTTACAGACATTCTTTAGTCAAATATTTTCATCTGTACTGGGAGACAAGCTTTATTATATCCATTTTACTGGTAAAGAAATTGAGGTTTGGTGAAGTTAAGAAAACTTGGCCTATTAGATAGTAGTTAGAGTTTGAACCTGGATAGAAGATCATATTCTTGACATCATTTTGTCATAATGAAGGGTTTATGCATGTGTGTGGAGGGGAGAATGGGGGTGAGTGCAGAAGGAGGCACAAAGGACGGAGGGCTTACAGCCTTTAGTAAAGGATTTGAATCTCATCATAGATGAGAATATGGAATAATTTTCCTTTCTCTTTGAAGACCTCTGACCCCTTTTAAAACAATGCCTAAAATTTGCATTATTATTACAGTCGTGATTAAGAGTTAATGACTTGGAGGTCCTTGGTGAACACTACAGTTGAAGTTTACCACACATCTGTGATTTGGCACTGAGTTGGTACACTGGCCTCCAATGGCTTACCTTTATCTTCTGAAGTACTCAGAGGTTTGAAAAGTGCATTTAGAAGAAAATGCTCCTGTGGATGGAAGGTTAATTGCTGACTGCTGAGCTAGGTTCTTGGTGAGCTGCACAATGACCAAGGTCAAAATCTCATGGAAAGGATTCCTCACTACAAGTCACTCGCTGTCAATGAGTACACATACACTACAGTGAAGGAAATGTTATTTTTGTAAAATAATATGTATCATCATCTCAGCAGAGATCCCAGAACTACAGCTCAGGACATCAGAGTTGTTGAGAAAGCAAGGATGTTGATATCACCTGAAAGTCCCAATAGAGAATTGAGACAATCAGCAATTGTTTAGGAAAGTAGGGTGGACAACAGAAGCCGGGTTCTTAACTCGGGTTTGCTTTTGTATACAGTGCCTACTTGGTTTGTGTTGAGTATGTATGTTCAAACAAAACTATTTCCTTATAGTTTTAAATGGTCACACAGATTGACCATTGAAATATCTCTGGCCTTACCAAGGATATAAAATGCCACATTAACCTGGATTGTGTTGGCATATACAGGTCCCTTTATTGTGATACACAAGGGGGAAATAAGAAGTAATTGCCTTGCTTCTACACACTGCCTCTTGCACCCTCCTGGTTTGCAAAATTAGCCCCCAAGTGTTGATGAGTGTAGCAGGAAGTGCCCAATGTGCTTATAAATAATCCCCTCATGTCTTCTGCTCTTGCCTTCGCACACTCCGGTGAAAACCATCTTTTACCATTATTGTCAGTGACCATTTTAGGAATCCAGCAAATCCAACAAAGTTTGTTGTTAGTCTAGTATGTTTCAGACAATGCGCTGACATCCACAGTCACTGGTCGTATGAGCACCCCGGTTAGGGGAGGCACACGTGAAACATTGACATCCCTGAAAAAGGGATTTTTCTCTTGAGATGCCAAAATCTGCAAGTCCTCTGCAGCAGGGCTGTGTTGACTGCCACAGGTGTCCTGCACCCTTGCTAAGCTGAAAATGATTGCCTGATTTCTAAGTGCCATGTCCTGTATCTCTTAAAATCACTTTCCTAGCTTTTGCTTTCTTGAAGTTGCTCAGACATAAACTCATGTGTAACCTTAGGGTCATCAGTGAGGTAGAAGGGGATCAAGGGCATCAGAAATATATATTTATTTACCACATATAATAATTTCTAAGCGTCATCTCCAAATCTTTGACAGGCATGTCAAGAAGCTCAGTATGTATATATGTGTATGTATACGTGTGTGTATGTTTATATATACATATAAATATATTCACAGATATATGCATGTGAATTTGCATGCACAAGTATACTGATATGTATATATGTGTGTGTGTGTGTGTGTGCGCGCAGGAATATGCCCATATGCATGTATTTATGCAATACACATTCTGTCACAGGTGAGTTTGAGGAATATGCTGTGAAAAGAAACTTAAAATTTATGAAACATCCAAAGCTGGAGATATAAAATGAAGTTCCTGATAATGTCTTAATTCACCTCGAGAGTGTTTCCCAGCTCCAGGAAAGCAGAGGAGTAAGCAACTTGGATACCATAATTCCTGAAGTGTCACTGAGCTGTGTGAGTAGACTCCATCATGGAAACACTGAGCATGCTTTGCTTTTGAAATAGAAGTGGTGGTGTTTCTTGGGAAGTCGTGTCTGCTTTCCACAACCGAATCTTTCTTATTAGTTCTTAGCTCAAACGTTACCTCTTCAAAGAGATCTTCCTTTACTCTGAGACTACAACCATTCCCCCATCCCATTCTGCAGTCTCTTTCTTACTACTCTCTTTCTCTTTAATGATCCTGAACATTGTCTGAAATTATCCTACTTTAAAAATGAATTAATTCATCTATTTATCCTATTTTCTCCCTCTGCCTTCCAACACTCTTACTCTCACTTTCATTCATTCTCACACACTTGGGCACACACACACACACACACACACACACTTCAGAAGGAAGGCTCTGGGATAACAAGGTTCTGGTCAATTTAGTTTCCATGACCTGAGACAATACACAGTGGAGACTTAGTAAGTATTTGTCGAGTGGGGAAATGAATGAATTCTTCCCGATTGTGTTTGCTAGATGACTGGAGGGTATTAGGCATCCAGCATCTGTCCTCCTAGACCAGTCTTCTCCCTCTTAGGAAGAAAATAATTGGCTCATTAAGAACTGCATCTATATGGGCATCACATTCTACACTGCAGAGCCAGGCCACCAGGCTTAAAATATTAATAACTAGGGAGCTGGCTGTCCCTGTTCTATTTCTGTGCTAGCCTCAGTGACTCGAGTTGGGAAATATTTGCCCTTTCACTCCTCATCTGTTCCTTCCTGGGGAGATAGGGCAGAATTGTGGGCAGAAATGCCTTGGGAGTTTTTTGACCCATCTCTAGGAAACAGGGGCGGAGTTCCCTGACAGCAGAACCTTAGCTGTGAATTCAGGAGAGACCCTGTTTCTTGCTCAAACCTTGCTCCCCCGTCCATGTGACAGGGAAACTGAGGAGCTGGGGCGCATCCTTTGACTTCAGGGACACAGAATGTGTCCTTATAGACTTAAAGGCTGTCATTTCTCAGTGTCTGGGAAACATCAAGAAAGTCATCTGTTTTTTTTTTTTTTTTCCCTTTCCATGCCTCTCTTTTTCCTCTGATCATTGCTCAAATTCCTAGCCCCCAACTCTCAGCCATTCTGCTTTGCAGAAGTTCTGAAGTCATTCTGCAACTGAAACTTAACATGTTCTGACTGGTGTGAAAAATCAAATGAAGTCTCTGGGTTTAGGTTAATTCATCTTGCATAACTCAGTGCAAAAATTAATTCCTGAGCACTTTGTAGCTCACACAATTGTTCCATATGCATGATTGTATTGAATCTTTAGAAATTTCTTTTGAAGAATTTGGTGATTTTTCTCCCCATCGTTAGGATGAGGACACTGAGATTCTGAAGGTGACTTTTTCAAGTACATACTGTTAGAAAGAAGCCAGGCTGAAAGAGAAACCTTGGTAGTGAGATTCCTTGGCTAGTATTCTTCTCAGCTGTCTTCTAGAACTCAAGTTGAAATATACAGTCTTAGCTATTGGCCCATTAGTAAAGTGTGATTTTTGTCATTTCACATAGACATTTATTTATTTTATTGTTTAAAAGATTTATTCATTTGAAAGGCAAAGTTACAGACAGAAAGATGAAGAGACAGAGACAGAGATAGATAGAAAGAGAGCTTGCATCCACTGGTACACTCCCCAAATGGTTGCAATTGCCAGGGATGGGCCAGGCTTCAGCCAGCCAAGCCTGGAAATCCATCAGTGTCTCCCATATGAATGGCAGAGGCACGAGTAGTTGGGCCATCTTCTGCTGCTTTCCCAGGAATATTAGCAGGGGGTAAGATTAGAAGTGAAGCAGCTGGGACGCCAACCAACATTCTGATATGGGATGGGGGGACCTCAAGAGGTGGTTTAACGTGTTGCATCACAACCCTGCCTCCTAACATATTAAGGATATAAGCATCCAAGGAGCTCTCTAAATTGTCTAAATTGTCCAAGTAGTGACTTGTATGCGTGTGTGCGTGTGTGTGGGGGTGGGGGGAGTAGGGTGGGAATACAACTCTGGACAGAAGAGGGTCAGTTTTGGAGAGATTTCAGATTCAGGAAAATATGGCAAGAGTTTCTTTTTTGATACATTGTGTCTCAGTACACCCCAGGGTTGGACATCTTTTCCATTTCTTTGCTTAAAATGTTTTATCCTATGTGTGGCTGATTTTAAAGTGGAATTATACATGTGATAACTCTTATAGATTGGATAGTTCCATTTGTGTTAGCCAAAGTACTTCAACTATGTAAAACTGTTCCTTTACCTCAAGTACTGTTCTATCATTGGGGCTACTGCTTTTTTCTGTTTTGATGCAAACTAGGGGGGGCTCATTATGTATATGGCATTGTGCTAGGTGTTTGAAGGGATGCAAATAGAAATTAGGCACAAAACTTACTTTCAAAGGGTTTGCAATCTGACAGAGGAAATAATGTAAGAATTTATATAATGACACTGGAATAGATGAATTATGTTTCACAGTAGATCTGTTAGGACCACGTAGAGTTAACACGTTGAAATTGAATTTGATGGGCTAGGGAGCTTTTCAAATGGATCTAGAGTGTGTGTGTGTGTGTGTGTGTGTGTATGTATATATGATTTATTTATTTGAAAGTCAGAGTTACAGAGAGAGAGAGAGAGACAAAGAGAGAGAATCTTCTGTCTGCTGGTTTACTCTCCTGGTAATTGCAATGACCAGGGCTGGGCCACGCTGAAGCCAGGAGCCAGAAGTCAGGGGAGCTTCATCTGGGTTTCCCACATGGGTGGCAAGGGCCCAAATATTTGAGCCATCTTCTGCTGTTATCCCAGTACATTAGCAGGGAGCTGGATCAGAAGTGGATCAGCTAGGACTCGAACCAGTGCCCTTATGGGGTGCTGGAGTCACAGTGTCACAATGCTGGCCCCATATTTGGTATTTTTAAAACATTTGTTATACTTACTTTATTTGAAAGGCAAAATGACAGAAAAAGGGAGAGAGATAGTCTATCTACCGGTTAACTGCCTAAAAGGCCTCAATGGCTGGGACTGGACCAGACCAAAGTCAGGAGCAAGGAACTCCACCCAGGTCTCCCACATGGGTGGCAGGGGCCCAAGCATTTGGGCCACCTTCTGCTGATTTCCCAGGTACATTAACAGTGAGCTAGATAATTGGAGAACCAGTACTCTGATGAGGGATGCAGGCATTGCAAGCAGCAGCTTAACGTACCACAATGTTGGTCTAAGGATGTTTAGTGTACAGTCAGGTATGGGAAGGGCAGCCTAGGCAGAAAGATCTGAGTTAGCAAAGGTGAAGAAGTAAAGCATACAGACAGACTCAGAGAAGAGTGACTTTGACTGTCATTGAGATTCCTTAAAGCAGCATTACCGATAGCTTTTTTGACTGGGGTTATCTGGGTAAAATGCCTTCAAGCCCACTTACCCCACCCAGCCTATCCATAGGAATTCCATTGATACACATGTGCACACAGAGGAGCTTTCTAATTCTGCACGATATCAAAACTGTTTAGTGAAATACTGAAGTAGAGTGCCTGGGAAACTCCATTGTGGTGGTAATTACAGCGTATGACTACCTGATTTTGGTCCCCTTCCTCCTTAGTGGGTTCCCAATGAAAAATACTCAGTCATGGTATAGTTATTTGTGGAATTGCTCATAATCAGCTCTTGAGATTTGAGGAAAGGACAGGGATTTTGGGGTCATTTCAAGACCTGTCCTTGTGATACCTTGGTAGGCCGTGGACCATACTTTGAGGAATAGTGATCTAGGAGGCTGCCAAAAAATAAAATAGCCAGAGGGTATATTATAGAGACTTTGTCATGCCTGGCTGAAGAGTTGTTATTAGTTGGTACCTAATTGTCTTTGAAGATATTAGATCAGAACAGTAAAAAAGTTTTGAGGTTTTATTTTTTGCAAAAAAAATTATTTGAAATGTAGAGTTACAGAGAGAGAGGGAGAGGCAGAGAGAGATCTTCCATCAGCTGGTTCACTCCCCAAATGAGTGCAACAACCAGGGCTGGGCCAGGCTAAAGCCAGGAGCTTTATCTTGGTCTACCAAATGGGTGTAGGGATCCAAGTACTTTGGCCATCCTCTGCTGCTTTACCAGGCTTGTTATCACAGAGCCAGATCAGAAATGGAGCAGCTGGGACATGATCTGCTGCCAATATGAGGTGCTAACTTGAAGACAGCGGCTTGACCTCCTGCTCCACAGCCCTGGCCCCAAGGTTTTATTTTTAAGGAAGTTTTAGGAGGAGTGGAGCATGGAGAGATTGGAGTGAACATGATAATTAAGAGAGAGGTGATGCCTGTGGGGACTGAGATGAGGAAGCAGGTGACAGCAAACTGGAAGACTCAACAGACTTGGCAAATTAAGTGGATATAAATTGCAAGAAGATGGTGCAAAAGACTGGGATTGCATGGCTGGTTGTTTGATGAATAGGGTGCCATAAGCACCAGTTAGCAAGTTGGGAGAAAAATTATTTTTCAAGGGAAAACAATAAATGGAAAAAAAAGATTGCTGAGAAATTTGGAATCTAAGAAAATATTTCAAAAAATCTGAAAAATTTCAGTGAACCATAAGGTAAGAGTTTAACATTTTCCAAACAAACTTTTGTCACAACATTTTGGTTAACTTTAGAGGGCAGATGCCAATCAACAAAATAATACTTTGCTATGATGAATGTAACTTACATAGGTACTAAGGTTATGCAAACACAGGACAGATCAGGGAGTACCTTTTCCACCTCTACCATGTAATAGATGGAAGCATCAATTTCTTCTTGGTACTCTCTTGGTATTGTATGTATGTATGTATGTATGTATTTCCAGGCATTTTATAATTGCAACTGTAGGAGCATAGCATTTCTTCCCCAACAACCTGCCCTCCCAACCACATTCCCACCTCTCTTCCTCCTCCTTCTCCTATTCCCAGTCTTTTTTTTTACTATGATCCATTTTTAATTAACTTTATGCACCAAAGATTAACTCTATTCTTCTTAAAGAGTTCAGCATTTTGTAGGAGAGAAGAAAAAAGAAAAGGAGAGGAGAGGAGAGGAGAGGAACCCAAAAAACTCCCTGGTCCTTAAGAGTCCAGTCAAGGACTGTTCAATGTTATTGCATCTCAGAGTTAATTTTTCTTTCTTTTTTCTTTTTTTCTCCCTCTCCCTCCCTCCCTCTCTCTCTCTCTCAACTTAATTATCTTTAAAGAAGAACCCAAGAATGACACATCTTTTGAGAGTACTTAGACTTAATTATAATACAACCCTTTGAGGACAGAGGTCCTGCATGGGAAGTTAAAGCACAGTGACTCCTATTGTTAATTTAACAATTAACATTCTTATGTATGAGGCCAGTGATCAATCAAGGCTCATGATATGAACTGCCTAGGCTATGGAAAACTTTTGAATCCACAACTCCTTCAGTATTTCAACAAGGCAATAAGCAAAGTGGAAGTTCTCTCCTCCCTTCAGAGAAAAGTATATACTTCTTTGGTGGCTGCTTCTTTCCACTGCAGTCTTACCCACAGTGAGACCCACAGAAGTCCTTAATGTAGAACATTTTTTTGCCTCAGTGTCTTGGCTTTTCATGACTGAAATGCTACCATGGACTTTTCAGCCAGACCAGAATGCCTTAAGGGCTGATTCTGAGGTCAGAGTGCTACTTAAGATGATTGTCATTCTATGGGTCTGCTGTATGGACTGCTTCCTATGTTGGAACATTCACTCCTTTTTATTTCTATTATTACCAAACACTTAGTCCTATTTATCTGATCACTTTAACACTTAATCCTATCTATATGAGACTTTAACCCTTAATCCTATCTCTATGATCACTTTTAACACTAAAATCACTTTAATACTCAGCGTAAGGGGATTTGAGGTCCCATGGCAAGTTTTTAAGCTGTACCCATAGAATTAAGTCTGTAGGGATGTTTGCAGAACCATATTGCTTTAGTTTCAAACTTCATACATTTCACAATTACAACTTTAGGAACATGGTGATTGTTTATAACATGCCCACCCGCTCACCCACTCTCCCACCCCCACACTTAAATTCTCACTCCACTTCCTTCTCCTTCTCTTATTTTCACTCCTATTTTTTACTAAGATCTATTTTTAATTAACTTTATACACCTATGATTAACTCTATGTTAAGTGAAGAGTTCAATAAATAGTATGGAAAAAAATAAAACTGTTCCTCAACAGCAAGACAAAGGCTGTTGAAAGTCATTGCTTCTCAAAATGCCAATTTCAGTCTTACAGACTGCTTTTTGGGCGTTCTATTAGTTATTACAGATCACGGAGAACATATGGTATTTGTCCCTTTGGGACTGACTTATTTCACTAAGTATGATGTTTTCCAGATTCATCCATTTTGTTGCAAATGATCAGATTTCTTTTTTTTTAACTGTTGTGTAGTATTCCATGGTACATATCCCCAGATTTCCTTATCCAGACTTTAGTTGATGGGCATTTGGGTTGATTCTATATATCTGCTATTGTGAATTGAGCTGTGATTAACATGTGGGTATAGATAGCTCTTTCATATTCTGATTTCATTTCCCTTTGGTAAATTCCCAGGAGTGGGATGGCTGGGTCCCATGGTAGGTCTATATTCAGATTTCTGAGGTATCTCTATACTGTCTTCCATAGTGGCTGTACCAGTTTACAATCCCACCAACAGTGGATTAGGGTATGTTTATCCCTACACCCTTGCCAGCATTTGTTATTTGTTGATTTCTGTATGAGAGCCATTCTAATCACCTCCCCTTTTTCAGATATTAATTTCACCCCATGTAATTTAGAGCATCCTGTTGCTATTCTGCCACCTTAGAACCCCCCCCCCCTTTTTTTTTTTTTTTTTTTTACTGAAGGGTCTCTAGAAGATATGAAGTCCAGAAATTCAAAAGGATAACCATCAAACTTCTCAGAATGGCTTTACCTGCCCAATGGAGATGGTGGAACTGGTTGCTATGTTTTGAAAGAGCCTGTCAGCATCACTGTCACACAATCCCAGGGGCACCATTCACTTGGATGAGTGATGTCTTCTGGACTTGTGCATCATGTCAACCTCAATTCCTGTTGAACTGCCTCTTCCTTATCTAGTAATAATTTGATTCCTCTTTGCATTTAAGAAACAGAAGAGTTCTAAGGGACAGTGCCATTTGGTCATAGTTAGTACTCAAACCTTTACCCTCTACAGGTCTCTGTTCCCGTTACTTTAATTGCCATATGATATTGCTTTGTCTGTGTTCATAGGTTTGTTTTCCCTACTAGGCTACTCAAAAATAGAGCAGAAAAGAATGACAGTCTAGGAAGATGTCCCTTTGTGTCTTAGGAGGAAGACACAGGCTGAAAGGAAGAGAAAGGGAAGTCAGGTTTTCTTAAGTAGTAATTGGCAAAATGCCCAAAGCATCCGTGTAGCTGTGTTGAGGGGATAAGTTTTAACCTGGTAAACCCTGGAATATCCAAAGTTTTTTTGTTGGAGACAGAGAGTTGTGGCTCACAGGGAAATGAAAAACAGACATAGGTCATGAGCTTAGTTTGATGTGGATTTCTTCCTTGAATAAACTTCTTTTAACTTTCAAATGCCTTTGACAAAGTTTATAATCAAGTTTTAAAAAGTAACTCAAGCTAAGTGTGAATGAATTCATCAAATGACAGTTTTCCCTGCTAGCCACCTGGGAGAATGGCACTGAAGTGATGAATGGGTGAATTGGAAGACGATAAGAAGGTTACCTATGTGGGAGGCGACAGGCAGCAGAAATGAAGAGGTGTGCCAGTGAAAAAAAGGAAGACTTGGGAAATTCATTCAGGTGTCAGGTAAGCAAAAGTAGTCTTGCCTACTTAACAATTTGATAAGGGTCCTACCTCCTGGCCAGGAAGTGTTGACAACTGTACTACCTCTATCTCATGTAGGTATATGCCTTAACCAGCCTATTGCCAATTTACTTTTCCAAACACCTTGTGGCTGTTTCCTTGGGAAAGCCACAGAAGTGCTGAAAACTTGCCTTCTTTAGGTAATGAAAAGGGAGAGCCTAAGGTGATTCTTCGCTCATGAACAGCAAAGAAAAATTAAGCCTGCCAGTGGTTCACAGTTTAAAGGAAGCTTTAAGGAATGCATTAGTAAATGCTGAATGTGTGCGCCCAAAAGGAAATAAAAGGTTAGGTTCCTGCGAGTCCCTGGGGAACATTTATAACTGTACAGAAGAGAACTGTCATAAATAATGACTCTGTTGATGTTATAACCTGCAACCATGCTATGTTGCTTCCTTAGGATTTCCAACATTAAATTTTTTTTTTCCTTACAAGTTGAAGAAAGAAATGGTATCAAATAATGGTGGGGGTCATCAGCTCTTGGGTATTTTCACAAATCTATCTGATCACATGGTTTAAGCCATGATCTCCTTTCCTGCATTTTGGAACAGGACGTGTAGTGTTGGTGTCTGACCAACAGGTAGCACATGCGTCTGGTTCATAGAAGATACGAAAGTGTTGAAGGAGATTAGATATTTTTCTGGAAGTTAGGGCTTGAGAGAGTTCACAAAGACTCTGGAGAAGAAGTAGAATGGGACAAATAGAAATTGATGCTTTGGTTGGCACTTGATCTCATGCTGAAAGCAAGATTGACAAGCTCTTTCTCTAGATCATAGAAAACCATGAGACCACTATGAGTGAGAAAACCCAGTGCTTGGGAGCCTGCTGGTCAGTAAGCCAGGCTGATGAAGTCCTACCCAGACACGAAAGAATTGCAGTCATCATGATGAGGAAGGAAATGCAGCTAGCAGCTCTTAAAACTCTCAACCGAAAGTGAGAACTTCACTTCCACTCAGGATTCTTTGATTAAAGTCAGCCATGCAGTCCTAGTGTAGTCTTGTGCTCAGGAGGAGAATAGAAGTATTCTCTGAAGTTCTCCAGAATTACTTCAAGTATCTTTTAAGTGATGAATGCTGGGGGCATTTCTACCAACCTGAGGCTGGGGAGATGAAAATCTGGAATGGTTGGCTAATTCTCCAAGGAGAGATCCTGGTGGAAAAGGAATCTGATGTAGAGGGAAGTAGAACTGTGTGAATGAGATAAGTTAAGTTTGTATAGTATATTGTTTAAGGTACTGGATCCAGTTGTACCTGAAACTACCACTAAGTTCTGAGTTAAGGGAAATAATATAACCTGTCTTTTGGTTTGGAAGTCCAGTTGAGTTTCTATCATTATTTAAAAGTTTTTGTCTGATATAATGCTGACAAGAAACAACTATATTTCTGAATTTTCAAATACTTATTGTTCCTTGGCACATGATGTACTTTTCTGTTTTAACACTTGTACTGTTCCTTCTGCTGAAAATATCTTCCTTTCTTTTCCTTCCATCCAGTAGCCAAAATGTTACTTCTACTTCGGTGTACATTTTGTTACCACCTCCTCTGCAAAGTGCTTCCTGATGTATGTCCCTCTCCCATCCTCAGCTAACATCACTCTTTTTCTCCTCTTTTCAGCAATAAACTTGAACTTTGCTTGCAATACTTGTTGCACTCTGTCTTGTCATAGACAAGAATTAAGAAGCAGGTACAGTATTTTGGATGTTTTGCATTCCTAGGTGCATAAGTTCTTTTATTCCTCAAACAATCCCTTGGATCAGGCACCGTTGTCTATCTTGCATGTAAGGAAAGGCAATTGAAGAAAAATCCAGTGATTTCTCTTAGATCTCAAAGCTGAGTTTAGAACCCAGATATTCTGATTGCATAGCTCACGGTACTCACTGTAGTTACTTGGAAACCTGGCTTGGCTCCTCACTGTTTCCTGTCTTCTAGAAAGCCTGGAGTCAAGTGGAGGATTATACCTCGCAGGCATATGTGATCCTACAGCCTGCAATTTGGGTGTTAACTGCATTCCTACCTTCATCCTCATGTTAGTTCTTTCTCAATTTCTTCACCCACTTATTCTAAGTTGTCTTCTATCTTATTTGTAGCATTTGCATTTTTGGTAAGCCACCTCAGTCCCTTTTAGGTTGAAAATAATAAATCCATGAAAACAAGAAAAAATGCTAGATTTTGAGTTCTTTAAGTATAAGGGCCAACTTTATTTACTTTATTTTCCATCAGTGCCAGAACTAGAGCCCAGAAGATGTATCTGGAATTTACTTGGAATGAAATCTCCAGATTTTAAGTATTAAGGAGTACTGGATACAGGGAAACATTCTGTGGTGTCACTGTGCCCCCAAGTTTTTATGGGGCACAGGGGATGGAGAAGAGGCACCTGCTCTTTCCTGTACCAGAGAGAATAAAGTAAGACATTTTGCTGCAGTAGCGAAGAATTCGCTTTGCTGTCTCGCTTTCTGGAGAGCTGAATATTTTATCATCAGCGACACTCTGAATTCCTTGTGGAGACTCGAAACAGCAGCTAGAAAACTATTTTTGAGTCAGGAAAAACTGGGATGCTGACTGGCAAGAAGAGCTGGAGGTGTCTTTCATTACCGCCCTTCAGGTGTGTGACTTGTTGGTAGGGAGGCAAAGAATGCAGCGGGAGCCACCTGCTCAGTGTGTTCCGTGCTGTGCCCTCCTCAGAGAATAATTGGGAACTCGTTTTCTTCTATTGTTAAACATTGCTTGGTAAGGGCAGACACAACTTAGATGGAAATGTCCACGTGAATGCTCACTTGCAGCTCTGATTAGGAAAGTGGCCATGTCTGGTGAGCTCCAAAGAGGAAGCAGCAGCTTGGAGGAAGCAGCTCTTTGCAGAACTGCTAGAGAGCAGGGGGAGAGATCAGGCACAGACTCAGTCCGAGGGCACCATTCAGCATCATCTCTTCTATTTCCTCTTCTCTCTCTGACATGATTCTACTGATCTAGTACTTTCCAAAATTGTTGCAGCATTCATTTTGACTCAAAAACAGTTCCTGCACGCCCACCATGTGCTAGGCACTGTGCTGGATCCTGGGCACTGAGAAGGCATAGAAAAACTGCTCTGAGTAAGTAAGTTTGTCATTTGGGGCAAGATTGTTGCTAGTCTTTGGAGCACAGTTGGCTGACAGGGATCAGTAAACACTAAAATAGTGTTATAGAGCAATTTGCATGGAGAATGTTGACTTACGTATGTATATGTGGTGAAGAGGAAGGTATGTGGTGACCCACTTATAAGTTGTTTTCTTGTACTCATGTTTTGAAAGACTCAACTTTGAAGTAAATTGCTCTCTTTATTTAGTCTTAGGCCAAATAAAAATATGTCAGCAACTAAACAGCTGACTGAAGTTCAGGTATTATACACAGGCAGTATGGATTGGAATGTTTATCTTTTTATTAATTTTTATTTTCATTTTATTTGAAACACAGATAAAGAGACAGAGATACACAGAAAGAGATCTTCCATCTGCTGGTTCAGTCTTCAAGTGCCTGCAGTGAATGGTGAGGGCTGGACTAGGCTAAAGCCAGCAGCCCAGAACTTAATCCCGGTTTCTGAAATGTATGGCAGGGACCTGAGTGCCTGAGCTGTCATCTGTTGCCCCTCAGGGTGTGTGTTAGTACAAAGCTTGATTGAATGCAAAGCCCCAGATACTGATCATGGACAATGCAATCTTTATCTTAACAGCTGCATCAAACACTTGCCCTGGGTTCACTCTTTCTTTTTTTGTTTCTCAAAGATGTATTTATTTATTTATTTGAAAGTCAGAGTTATACACAAAGAGAAGGAGAGGCAGAGAGAGAGAGAGAGAGAGAGGGAGGGAGGGAGGGAGGGAGGGGTATTCCATCCGATAGTTCACTCCCCAATTGGCTGCAACAGCAGGAGCTGTGCCAGTCCGAAGCCAGGAGCCAAGAGCCTCTTTCATGTCTCCCATGTAGGTGCAGGGGCCCAAGGCCTTGGGCCATTTTCTACTGCTTTCCCAGGCCATAGCAGAGAGCTGGATTGGATGTGCAGCAGCAGGGTCTCGAACTGGCGCCCATATGAGATGCCAGCACTTCAGGCCAGGGAGTTAACCTGCTGCACCACAGCGCCAGCCCCCTGGGTTGTTTCTTATGATTTTATAACTCTGTTGTTCTATGAGGGCATCAGAAAATTCATGGAAAAAATGGAATTAAAAGAGAAGTTTATTTTGGTACAAAACAGTTTGGAAACACATGCATAGTTTTTTCCTAATACATATTTTCCATGAATTTTTCTAAGACCCCTTGTATGTACAGTGTACCGTGTTCTCTTCCTCTTTCTCTTTATTGTCATTCTTCTCTGTCTCTAAGTCTCAGCCTTTTTGACCCATATGTTCCCAGAGGTAGGCGAGTCCTTTCAGTATTTTCTTCTTCTTTTGAACTTCCTGTTTGGATCAGTAGAGCTAATCCTGAATGTGAGAGACAAGAACCTTGGCAATGGGTTCCAGCCATCCAGGCTGCCTACTTAAGATTAAGAGGAGCAAAGTATGTTTTTTCTGTTATGAGCACAGTATGGAAAAACACCTGTGCCCTTTCATGCAAATTGAGAGTATTTGTGGGTGGTGAGTTGGAAGAAGATTATAAAGTCTATCCTTCTCACAGGATATTAGTAAGACTTGGTAGGCATTTGGTGCAATGGTTAGGACCGTGCCTGGAATGCTCTCGTCCCATATTGGAGTGCCTGTGTATGAGTTCCACTTCTGCTCTTGACAGCTTTTTTCTCATATGTACCCTGGGAGCCAGGGTCGCAATAACCATAAGGATGAAGTTCCTGGTCCTAGCTATGGCCCTGCCCAGCACCAGCTATTGTGGGCTCTTGGGGAAGTCAAGCAGTAAGTGGGGATCTCTGTGTCTCCATCTAATAAAAATATATACACATACCTCAATTGTACAATAACCAGAGGTTTAAGGAATGCTGTTAGTTGTTTGGTCACTCAGGGTTCTGATAGAAAAAGGGTGAGTTTAATAGAGGCAGGAGTAAGGGACACCAACAAGGGGTGATGCAGCACTTGAGGGTTAGCAGCATTTAGAAGAAATTGTCATCCTTAGTCTTCAAAGATCAAGGGGAGGAAGGAGTTACTGGAACCTGGAGAAACTCCAGTAGGCACTGTGGCCTCTGATAGAGGTATCCCAGAGGAAGGAACATATAAAATACTATGACCTAACTCCATGATTTCTTTCTGGTTCCTCTGATTGACCCAACATGCTATAAGTTAGAGCCACAGGCTTCTGTTAATTCCCTTGATAAAGTCCTCTTCCTGGGGCACAGAACCAGATAAAGATTATATAGTAGCTCTTGAGTGATGAAAGGAAAAATATCTATAATGGGAAATTCTCTATAGTAACCTATAGGGAAGTGAAGCAATATACCAAAAAGGCAACTGGGTTATAAATGAGAAGATGTTAGTTTTGGTATCAGCTCTGCTGTTTGTTAGTCATTTGGACTTCATCCTTCTGAGCCTCAGTTTTGTCACCTGTAACATGGGAAGACACATCCCTTGTCTTACTGGGCTAAGTGACTTACCAGGCTGCACTTTTAGGACAACTCTCTTTAAAGGAAGAGGTCATTATGAAAACCCATTAGCAATGCAGTTGCATTTAATCACATTGATTTTTGTGTTGGGTGGAGGTATGATTTAAAAAAAATTTTTTTTAATTTAATAAATGTGAATTTACAAAGTGCAGCTTTTGTATTGTTGTGGCTCCCCCCCCCCACCTCCCTCCCTCCCGCGGCCCTCCCCCTCCCACTCCCTCTCCCATCCCGCCCTTCATCGAGTTTCATTTTCAATTACCTTCATATACAGAAGATCAATTTAGTATATACTAAGCAAGGATTTCAACAGGCTGCACTCACACAACCGCGCAAGGTATAGGGTATTGTACGGCTAGTAGTGTTGTCTTTAAATTTCATAGTAAAACACATTAAGGACAGAGATCCTATGTGGGGAGCATGTACCCAGTGACTCCCGTTGTTGATTTAACAATTGGCACTCTTATTTATGACGTCAGCAATACCCCGAGGCTCTTGCCATGAGCTGTCTAGGCTATGGAAGCCCCTTGAGTTCACTGACTCTGAACTTGTTTAGTCAAGATCATATCAGAGTGGAGGTTCCTTCCTCCCTTTGGAGAAAGGTGCCTCCCTCCTTGATGGCCTGTTCCTTCTGCTGGGGTCTTGTCCACCAGGATCTTTCATTTAGCTTGTTTTTTTTTGCCACGGTGTCATGGCTTTCCATGCCTGTGAGACTCTCATGGACCTTTTAGCCAGATCTGAATGTCCCAACGGTTGATTCTGAGGCAGGAGTGCTGCCATTCTATGAGTCTGCTGTGTGTCCTGTTTCCCCTGCAGGATCATTCTCTCCCTTTTAATTCTATCCTTCATTATTTGCTTACACTCGTCTTATTTGTGTAATCTCTTCGACACATACCCTATCTTTTTGATCGGTTGTGTATTTATACTTATCACTTTACCAAGTGCGCTGGCATTGGTACATGCCTCCTTGATAAGACTGAGTTGAAATCCCCTGGCACATTTCTAGTTGGTGGAGGTAAGATTCTACCTGTGCTTTTGGAGCAAAGCAGAAATGGCACGCCCGTGTTGACCTCAAAGTGTTTCCACTTCTACTCTAATAGGTGCTCTGCAGGTGCTCGTCTTACTTGTTCAATGTGCAAAGGAAGGATGACAGTCGGAGCCCTTCACCGAGGAGAATGTAAGGATTAACTCTACTCTGTACCTATTTGTCTCCTCTGGGCCACATGGAGACTTTTTCTTTTTTTAGTTGGGAGCAGCACATACCTGTTGGCTCCATTAAAACTGTGGAGAGAGCAACCATGGTAAGTGCTCTCTGCATTTGCTAACATAATTAGTCAATACTTGGGCCTCATCAGGTATTAAAAATTTATCATCACATATTTTTATACTCAGAGAAGTTAATTCCCTTTAGGATATCTTCTGGGCCTATGAGCCTTCGCTGAGAACTGCTCAGCAAGCCCTGGCAGCCATGTTGTTATCTGTGACCCTGTTAGGTGATTTCGTAGACACCTGACCGAACAGTCTCTCACCTGGCAGGCCGCTGGTCTGTTGGTTGTTTGAATTTAAGTCAAACTTGGCAGCTGGGGTGCTATTGTCTGCCAAGTTCATAGTGGGGGGGTGGGCAGAGGAGCAGTCTGCTGAGACAGAATGGAGCAGATATACAAGGTGATGAGGTAGAAGCAAATCACAAGTAAGGCACATGTGTGAGAATGAGCAGGCCAACACCTTAGGTTCCTGGAAGCTTTTAGTGTGGTTCTGTCAATTTCCGAGATCTCACCGCTGTGAGATCACCTCTGCCCCTGCCTGGCCTGTTTCTGATACTAGGAGCAGAGACACATGTTTATGGGTAGAGGATGCCCTTGGGAATGTGGGGAGAAGCCTGGGCTGACAACCTCTTGTCTTCTTGTGTCTTGCTCTTGGTCTCTTCAGAGAAAACCCTTTACCCAGAAAAGGGAAGGTCATGGCCACAGCTCCCATGGGTCCTCCTCAAAATTCGAAGCAGGAGAGGATCCCTCCAGCCCAGTGATTCTTCCAACTTCACAATTACACGAAATTACCAATAAAAAGCCTTCCTGCCATGAAACAGTGTGAACTTATCTACCTCCTGAGCATATTTACAATCAACAGCTTTAGAGTATCAATTAGATTCTCTGCACATGACTTCAGCCTCTCTTTTAAACACCCACACTTTATGACTTTGTGCACTCAGAGCAACAACAGAAATTATCCTTTAATTAAACAAACCAACCCTATACCTTTCTCAAGTATTTGTGCACATACACTCACCTCAGGTGGAGAAGCGTCTCATGGGGTTTGCACTTCATCCAATAAAAGTCATCTATTCAGCTCATTCTTAATATCCTTAATAATAGTAATAACAATCTCTTCATATGTTCATATATTTTCTGGCTACAAAGTATTTTCTTTATCTACCTTAACAGCTCCTACAAGGTAGAGTTACCAGAGACCATTCACTCCACTTTATTTTTATTTATCAATGATACCTTCCATTTATAGGGAGGCATTCTGTTAGCCACTCTTCAACAGGATCATCTTCTTAATTTTATTTAACTTGCAATTTCTGGTCTTCTTCACTAGGCAAATTTTTTATTAAAAATCCTTTTCCTCATAGTAAGTCTTCGGTGTACTGATAATCTATTAATCCATGATTCACTTAAAAATATTTATGTGGAAGGCAGAGCGACAGAGGTATACTCTGTCAGCCCCCAGAAGCCAACAACTGCCTACAGCTGGCTAGGCCGAACTTGGGAACTCGATTCACGTCTCCCACATGGGTGGTCTGAGCCCAATCACTTGAACCATTACTGTTGCCTCCTAGGATACGCAGTGGCAGGAAGCTGGAGTCAGAAGTTAAGAGAATGGGATTGAACCGAGGCATTCTGAACTGGGACGTGTCTTTATTGATATCTTAAATGCTAGGCCAAATAAACTGCCTCCTCCCCAACATTTAATTCATTTAACAAACTTTAATTAACTGCTTTTTATTACGTTTACATTATGTGGGATATTTTTCCTATTTTAACTGATAAGTTCTTACAACAAATCTCTCAGAGAAATGTGACAATTCCCTTTTTATAGAAGAAAACAACTCTCAGAGATTGCTCTGCTCCAAATTACCAAGTGATGAGGAATGCCAGAGTTGAATTTAAACTATCTGATTTCAAATCTGGGCTCTTTCCATTGCATTAAAACAAAACAAAGCAAAACAAAAACTAGAACCAGGAGTGAATCACTACTGCCTGGAATAGTTCTTGTGGAACTTAAACAGCTTTCTCTGTAGTCCTCTTTGCATGTGCCATAGGGCTTCCTCATTCTTATTAAATGAGTGGTGAGTCACTCCCTGGGAAAAGCTAGAGGAGGTACTGTGGGCCACCTTTATTATCTCTGCAGAAATGGAGGAGTGGGCTAAAGAGGGTGTGGACATAGAGCTGTGTGTCCAGAGACAGGGCTCAAGAATGCTCCTTGCTGGGAAAGGTGGGAGTGGGTGAGGAGAGGAAATGGGGAAAGATGGCCAGGTGGTGAGAAAAATATGGAAGAGTAAGACCAAGATGGAGTGAAGTGCCTTGAAGCATGCAGGCTAGTGACTGACAGTGAGTCAGCATAAAGCAAGGAGTAAGACTCAGGGTGATGAGGGTTAGGTCAGGCTAGCAATTTCCGTCGTGGTTTCATTGGGGGCTAGAAATAAAAACCTCATCATTAACCAAACACAACACTAACATGAAGAGGTGAAATAATTTATTCTTAAATAACAGGCTGACCTATTCAGGATTGTAATTTTAATGTAAGACTAACCTTTGAAAATAGATCAAGTGATATAAATTATTAAGGAGAAGACATTCATCAGATAGATGGTGTCTATTAGTAATTTTATGCATGAAGAGTTTCCTTCTGAAGTACAGTTGCAGCTGCCACCGCACAGAAAAAAATGAAGATCCCAGTTACCCTTTCGTGACATGTTCGGCTGATTTTAATCAGTATTGCTCCTGTCAAATGAAATGAAAAGACTGAAATATGATCTCTCCTGTGGATGTACACTCACAGCCTCCCACCTCCTTCTATGCAGCTGCACTGGGAGTCTTGCTGGTGCTGAGGAAATGGAGACACACATTGCAAGCCGTTTTTTTTCCTTTCTATGAGGGGTGCATATAGCAAACAGCTGGTCCAAACACAAAATATTTACTGAGAATCTTGTGACCAGTACTGGGCTAAGTGTTATGTGGGGGGACAGAGAAGGGCACAAAAGTTGAAGACAGCTCTTCTCCTAAGGAGTTTAATGTCAAGACCAGAGAGAGATTTGAATTAAGTAGAACCTTGCAGTTCTTACAGCTAGATGAGTCTGTGCAGCTTGCTAAGTCTCCTTGAGCCTCAGTGGCCTTGCTTTTTGAGGAGTCATGGGATGATGTCTGGAAAGGACATTTTATCGTGCTTGGCATTCAGGAATGCATAGAATCATATAAAATAGCTAATGGTTATTACTATTTTATTTTCACTTCTGACTGAATTTGGGGTGTGGATGCTTTTTTTTTTTAATAAAAAACCATACAGGATCTTTCCTTTAAATATTTACAGTTCATGCTTTGTGTAATTTAAAAATTTTCTTTTCATTTGAAAGAGAGATCTTTCACTTGCTAGTTTATTCCTCAAATGCCAACCATAATCAGGGTTGTACCAAGCTAAGCCAGAAGTCTGGGATTCAACCTGAGTCTCCTACAGGAGTGGCAGGGACCTCAGTCATTATCTGCTGCCTCCGGAGATGCACATTCATGGAAAGCTGGGTGGGAAGTGGAGGCGTTGGGACTTGAACCAGGCACTCGGATATGGGATGCAGGCATCCCAAATGTTGTCTAAACTACTGAGCCAAATGTTCACTCCAGGGTTCACCTCTTTGAGGAAGCTGCAAGCAGATGGTAAATAATGCAGGCTGTAGAGAAAGACGTCGTAGAGTAAATGGCGTGGGGAGCCATCAGAGGATTAGTGCTTGGAGAGGGAGTGTTTCTGCTGGCTGTAGGCAGTAGGAGGCCCCCACAGCAAGGGCAACTTAGGAGGTTCCTTGGCAATTGGTCCTGTAGGGGTGGTTACCCTGGTGGAGGCCAGGAAGTTAGTGGGTGCTGCTGTGGCTCCCACAGGGCCCTAGGTGCTGGGAGAAGATGGGTGTCTTAATCGAAGTGGTGATCCCTCTCAATGATGAAGACTTACACCTCTGGGTTCTTCCTTTTAATGCCAGGCTCCACTGCCCTCCCGCGCACCGTACCCCTCTCTTCCCTCTTTTCTCAATCCACCCAGTCCTTATTTAGAGGATCACTAGGTGCAGCAATTTCTCTTTGAAATGTTTTAGGGCACAAACTTTGTTTCAAGTATTTCAGACCTTAGATGTTTAAATCTCAAAAAGCCTGGCTCTTAAGACACAAAAGCTATGCCATGAAAACTCAGAATCAGTTATTTAGCTTTTCTGCTCTATAAGCCGTTTCCTGAGGCAAGAGTACTTTGGAATGAATGGTGGTAGTGGTGGGATGTGAAGAGTTTGGGGGGTACTCTCTGCACTTCAAAATGATCCTGCAAAACTGTTGTCTCCTCCTCCTGCTCTGCCTTCTTCCCCTCCTCTTCATGATAATGATGATGATGTTGTTATTGATGCCTGCTTTACAAAACCAGTGAGCAAGTTTGGAATGTTAATACCAGGTCAGTTGACTATCCCAGGAAAGAGATGTTGAACTTGGGTCAGGAGCAGCTGCCAACTCCTGTGAAAATAAAGGGGGAGGACAGATGAGTCAGGGAAAGGCTCTCAGATGAAGGCGCTAGCAGAAGAAAAGGGGAAAGAGAACAGGATTTGGGAGAGTGACAAGCACAGAACATGGAGCATGTCTCACTATTAGGAGGCGCTCCAGACCAGTGATTTCCCATCAGAGGCAACTTGCGTGGAGCAGAAATGATGGACCCTAGTAACCATGCTGTGTTTTGCTGCTGGCTGGGGGCTGCCTAGAAAAAAGACTGTCTTGGCTCAAAAGCTCAAATGGACCTTGCAAGTGTTACAGCTGCAGGCTGTCAACCAACTGCTTACCTAGTAGCTGCAAGAAAGTGTTTTCTCAACAGAGGATCCATGTGGCATACCTCCTTTGGTAGCATATGAAGCCACGGCCATGTAATTATCATGGAAAGAAGGGTCTCAGAGCTGGGGCTGGAACCGAGTCCTGATTACTGATTACCACTTTACCTTGAAATTCACAGGAGAATCAAAGACTACCACCAGATGGCATATAAGGAAGCGTTAAATCTCACTGTGTAGACAGAGAGAGGTGCTGAGTTTCACAGTTGTGAGAGATCTTCTGGATGACTTAATCAGATACAGTCTCCTTTGTAGGATAGGCCACCTGGAGTCCAACAAACTCAGTAAAAAAGGAGTCACAGCACCTGTAGCTACCATGGTTAAATTTGCCTGACTTCTCTGACCATACCACATCCCATGCCATGCTATCTACCTTAGGCGTTTCAGTCTTACACTGTCTAGTCAAAAACAAAGATCTTTGGTCAAAAAGATGCTGTTAAATCCTTAGATTTGCTAAAATTATTCATGAGTGGAAAATCTCTGGGAGATAAAGCATGCTATTTCCCTAATCATTTGGCCAAAGTCCAAGTGATAGTGCATAGTCTTGGAGGAAGAACAGCTATGATTTAATATGCGGCTAAGGCAAGCGTTTCTACAAGGTCTTCTTAGGGGCAGTGAGGAAAAGTTACGATGGAAAGGAGCAGGGCTTGGCAGCATGGCTGGAGTTTCAGTCTCACCTGCCAGCCTGTTAGCACCCACAAATTTCACATGAGTAAAACTGAGGCCAAGTCATATGCCAGCAAGCAATGTCCAGGTACCTTCACATCAATAAGTTATGATAAAATTAATGATAATGACAGAATTAAAAAAAACACAAAGAACAAGCCAAAAAATGTGTCTCACCCCAGACAATCAACAATACAAAAATACAAAATACAAACCAAGAAAGTACTGCTGCTGATTGCCAGCATTTTCTGGGATGCTTTCCAGTGTGGCTTTTTGTTACAAGGGAGGGCCTTACTGCCCTCTGAGTTACACCCAAGTTTAAACCTCATCATTAGTAATGCTAATAAAAAAATAATAGTGGTTTATATTTATTTTCTCTTAATACAGAGGAATCAACTGTACTAAGTCTATTTGGTCTCCTTTCACTTTTGCAATAGCCCTAAGAGTAGGCAGCATTTATTCACTTGGAGATGAAGAAATGAGGCTAGTACAGTTAGGTAACCAGTTCAAGGTTGCATCTATATTAAATTACAAGGTTGATGTGTAGATTTAACTCTTTCAGAATCCAAAGCCCATGCTTTTCTTCATTATACACCCTCTTTACTATTAATTGAATCCAACCCAAAACATAAAGTCTTTTCATGTCATTTTTTATTTTATTTTATTTTTTTATTTTTTGACAGGCAGAGTGGACAGTGAGAGAGAGAGACAGAGAGAAAGGTCTTCCTTTGCCGTTGGTTCACCCTCCAATGGCCGCCGCGGCCGGCGCACCGCGCTGATCCGATGGCAGGAGCCAGGTACTTATCCTGGTCTCCCATGGGGTGCAGGGCCCAAGTACTTGGGCCATCCTCCACTGCACTCCCTGGCCACAGCAGAGAGCTGGCCTGGAAGAGGGGCAACTGGGACAGAATTCGGCGCTCTGACCGGGACTAGAACCCAGTGTGCCAGCGCCGCAAGGCAGAGGATTTTGCCTAGTGAGCATTTTATAATTGGCAACCTGAAACTCGAAATTAGACAGTGGCAGTCTGAAGAATTCCTGCTCCTAGGTCCAACCTCTTTCTGGCCATCAAACAGATTGAGTTGAACAATTCTCATGGCTGAAGTGTGTCTTTGATGCTCCTGGAGAATACCAGTAGGTCTTTGAGTTTTTTGATCCTGGCGTATTCTCCTTGCTTTCTCTTGATTTCACAATTGCTATCTCTTAGAGTTGCCCAGCCACTGGCAAATTGCTAGGAAACTGAACAAAGAGAGAAGATTGCTTAGTTGTGGTATACATGTCATTCTGTCCTCTTAGCTAGTATTTATTTTATTTTTTTAATTTCTAAAGCATTTAGGAGGCAGCAGCTGGGGCTTTTCCATGCTACCAGTCCCAGAGTTTGTGTGATGGATAAAAACCCACTTTAATTAAGAAAGCCATCAAAAATGACCAGATGATATTGATCCAACCTTCTTGAATACTGATATAGACAATGTTTGGCCAGGATCTCTTCGTGTCTTCCCTCTTGTCCATTTTAGCAGCTATAGTCTTGGCGTCTGTGCATTGTTATTTTTATCTGTAATTTTGGGGAAAGTGAAGATTCAGCAATTGAAGGATGACTCAGGGAGAGTCGTTTTTATTGCTTAAATGATTCTTTTCAGGGAGACAACTGAAGCCAAAAAGGGATTGTTGCAAACCTACAGGAGCTTGAGAAAATTTACACCCTTTAAGGTATTTTAAGCCTTCAGAACTATTTTGAGTGCAAAGACTTATTTTGAGTTCGTGGAGAGTTCTGTTTGCCAAGAGTGGAGCTAAGCCCTAAAGCTGCTGTTGGGAACACTGGCTCTGGAGTCCCACTATGAGGATTCAAATCCTGCCTTTACCAGGTAGGAGGGTGACTTCACTTCCCCGTGTCTCAAATTCTCATCTAAAAAGTGTGTGTGTGTATGTGTGTGTGTACTTGATGTTTTTGTGGGGATTAGCCAAGGTGCTTTTTAGTGTTTATGTTGGTTAGGATTTCGTGAGTTGAATGCCCAAAACCTGACTGATGCCACCATAGGCTAAAGGACACTCTGTTTTTCAGCCAAATGTAAATGTACAGGAGAAAGGCCGGGTTTGGGGGCTCAAACCATGTTTTCAGAACTTTGCACCTCTAACAAGATGACACTAATAGTTCCAACCCTTACCTGCTTCCAGGGAAGAAGTTGCTACCATTGGTTCTGATTGGTTATCATGTCTATCTCTGAATCCATATCAAGGCCAGTATTGGTTCCTATGTTATGCTCTACTTGGTGAAGACCTGGGTCACAAAACTGACGCTAGGAGCTGGGAATGGATCCAGTTTTGAGAGAATCATGTGACCTGAAAATACATACGTGTGGGCGTTTGTGGTTGGTTACCAGAGGGTAATGAACATGCTCACCAGGCTCGGTGAGTGGCAGCCATCATCACCATCACCATCATCATCATTACCATCATCATCATCACCATCATGGTCATCATCATGGTCATCATCATTGTATGCTGCCTCTGAGGAAAAGACCCCAAAGTGAATGTCTCTGTGGTACCTAGTTGACGATTATGTTCTTATTCTAGGGATTCACAGATATTTATTATACCTTTCTCTTCCACAGTTTTGTGTTTGCTGCCCTATTTCGTGTTTTCTATTTCGTGCTGCCCTCTTCACTTGCTTGCTTAATGATTAAAACATCAATTCTCTGAAGCCCACTCCATGTTGCAGTCTTACCTGTTGTCTGCTGCCTGTTTCTCTCTCACCCCAGAAATTCTGCAGCTTGGCGTCTATACTTCAAAACAAGTAGGGAATTGCTGTACAAATTGGAAGCACTGTTGTGTACTCAGGATATGACTCTAGACTGTTTACTGTGTAATCATTCTATACTATCATGTGGGCTTTGAGATAACATCTGTCATCTTCACCTACTTAATGTTGGAACTTGGTACAGATCATGGAATCTTGTGAACCACAGTTTCATCATCTGTGTAAGGAGGATGAAATTTGTGAGGTCACACATGTGAAGCATGCACCTTGTACTCCCCACAAACACACACACACACACCCCTTTCTTTGTAAGTAGCTTAACAGACACCCTCCTTGCCATCATTGTCCCTAACTTTTCTCCCCTAAACATTAGCTCTTTCTATTAGTCAAAACCAAGAGTCAGTGGCTAGCTGAAAATAAATATTATAATTATTTATAATAGAATTATTGAAATTTTATAGCTAAATCACAGGTCTCAGATAATTTGGATAAAGAGATTCTGTGACTTCTTAAAGTTTCAAGGTCTCCTCTAGATTGAATTTCCATAAAACACTAGACCAGGACATTTCTGAGATGTGGACTTATTTCTTGTCCTGGTGCTGCACTGCCTTTTCTGCTTCAGTGAACAGTGTGCCTAACCTTGCACTTGGGAGGCAGGTGAGGGGATATGTGACAGATACAGTACCTGAGCAATTTGTCCAGTCTGTGCCATGAAGCACAACGAGAAGTGATACAAATGCTCTTCTTCTGGAAATGACATAAATATTAGATTTTGCTGAAAAATGGCATGTGTGCCTTGGAGCCATTAAGAATTCTCACAAAAGCAGGAAAGCAAAGAGGCCTGCTCACGCCCTCTTAATAAAGTCCTGCTGACAGGATCTGAAATAAATGTACTTGGATGCACACTTCACCACTTATGGGCAGGTTTGCAGAACCAGCCAGCTGTCTGTTTAAGACATGCAAAAAGAGTTCTTTTACATATTAAATAGGGGTACAGTATGGAGGAAAAAGAGATAGGATGGCAATTAGTAGCACACAGCATTGAGACCAGGCCCTGACTTCTAAGAATTAAGTGACCTGGTGGTCAGCGTTTTGGTGCTTTAGGTTAGGCTGCCACTTTGACATTGGCATCTCATGTGAGTACCAGTTCCTGTCCTGTTTCTCTGCATCTGATCCAGCTTCCTGCTGATTCAGCTAGGAAGGCAGTGGAAGATGGTCAGAGTTCTTGAGTCCCTTGTCCAAGTTCTTGGGTCCCTGTCACCCATGTGGGAGACCTAAAAGGAATTCTTGGTTCCTGTCTCTGGTCTTCCCTACATCTGGCTATTGTGGGCATTTGGAGAAATAAACCAGTGAATGGAAGATCTCTCCCTCATCATTCTGCCTTTCAAATAAATAAGTAAACCTTAAAACAAACTAAAAAAAAAAAGAATTAAATGCCCTTGACAAGAAATTTAACTTATTTTAGTCAGTGAATTTTAGTTGTGAGAGACATAGATCCACTAAAGCTATTTTTAAAAGAGTAACATAGACTATTAAATTACTTTTTGGGGGTGTAAAATTCACATAACATTCACCATTTTCACCATCTTAAAATGCACAGTTCAGTAGCTTCCAGTACATTGTATAGCAATCCTCACGGTCTTTCTGATTCTCAGAGCTCTTTCACCCCCAAAATAAAACCCCACATCAATGAAGCAGTTACTTCCCATTCCCCTCTCTGCTTATTCCCTGGCAACTGCTATCTACTTTCATTGAATTTGCCTATTCATTTGTTTGCCTATTCATTTGGTTGTTTCATGTAAACGGAATCAAACAATGCACAGATATTGTGTCTGGCTCCTTTCAGTTAGCATAAATGTTCTTGGGGTTCATTCATATTGTAGCATACATTAGTGCTTCATTCCCTTTAATGGTTGAACAATATTCCATTGTATGGATATACTACATTTACTTATCTATTGAATAGCTGATGCATATTTAGATTGCTTCCACCTTTGGACTCTTTGGAATAGACTCTGAATTTTGCTTCTCCATGATATGGTGGAAGTAGCTGTCTAGGTGGTCCACAGAGAGTGAAAAGAAGGTCTGGTCTCAATTCTAAGATCCTATGGAAGAGTCTTTGGCAAGTATGTCATGTCATGGCTGTCTTGGACAGAAGCTGTGAGCCAGACCCTCTGATGTGGTGGTAGGGCAGCCTCTTTAACAAGGAAATAAAAGGATGTGGCATACACTCCAAATAATTATGGTTGGCTGCCACTTTTCCAATGTCCATGAAGTGAGAGCTTTATCTCCATTTAATAAATGAGTACCTTGATGCTTGACCTCAACTTCCCCAATAATAAAATATGCATTTTACTGGCCTTATAAATATTACATGACTTGAATAGGATGCTCATGAGCTCTTGTAATAGTAAAAATGTGTAGGATCCTGTGAGCAACAGTTGCCCATTCTATCCCCTCCCCCAACTACCCCATGAATATTTAGTACCCTTTTCTCCAGGTCCAACTTAATTTCTGGCTCCAATTAAGCCTGTGCAGTGATGGGTTCTTGTAATCAGTTTTGTTGGCTGGTGTGTGAGTACTCCAATGTAAGAAAGGCAACCAGTGTATCTCTGAGGGCCGAGGATCCAGCTAGGGTGCTTTGCGCGCAGTAGTTGCATAGTGAGCAGGAAGCCAGTGAATAACAGAAGTCTTGATCACTTCCACTGAGATAAACAAAGACTCCATGGACTTGTGATTTCATTTCTCAATTTGAGGGAGACATAGCCCACCATCCAGGCAAAAATGATTTCTCTTTTTCTTTTAGCCCTGGCATTGTCTTCTCCATGGTGAGTCTTCTCTCAGCTCCCCCATTCAATGTGAGGATTGGCTGGTCTCTTTGAAAGTCTAATCAAAGGACTGATGAGTAGACTTGCCTCGGTAGATGGGCAGCTGGGTCTAGTAGAAACTGTGAAGAGCATGAAACTGGAGGATGTCTGCTTCTTGCTTCCAAGCCCTGGCTGTCCCTGGATTCTGGAGCGCTCGCCAACTCTGTGTCTGTGCAGAGGCTCTCTCAGTCCACTGAAGCAGCAAAGACAACTTAAGTAATGGCCACCTGGGCCTTGGTGCATGTTGTGAAAGGGCTGTTATCAGCTGTGATTACAGCTCGTTTATGTGTGATACTTATCCCATTATCCAATGGGCTGCTCCCAAGTTACTCAATAGCTGTCACCCCTTCTAATGACCAGACACCAATCTTCGTGCACTTCCACAGTCTGCTTATTTTGGCAAAGAAAGAGAAACGAGGCCAGCTGATTTCTGTTACGGCTGAATGTGAAGGATTGAGGGTGTCTCTTCAGAGCTGAATAGGAGAAATGCTATTAAAAGCTGGTATTCAGAGGCCAATGAACCTGCAGCATTGTAAATAGCATGTTCTGGGCCATTCCCCTCCTCCCCCTACAGGTTCCTATTATCTAGAGTCTTTGTCCTCACTCTAGGACAAAGGATGCCTTGGCTGCTGAGTCCCTTTCACATCAGTTTTTCTCCCTCAAAGCCTAGTTAGGATGTGACATCAAAGGGTAGCCAATGTGAGCAGAACCTAATAACAATGGACACTGGACTTGGGTTTAAATATTCTGGAAATATGGGAAGGAGGCCACTGGAAGGTAATAGAAGTGGATGAGAAATGACAGGGAATTTTCCTTTGTACTGAATCGTGAAGATCAAGGCCAGGGCTCAGTGGGGTGTTGGAGGTTGTGTAGTTCAGCGCTGTGCTGTGCAGTATGGTATTCATGAGCCATCTGTGGCTACTGAGCACTTGCAGGTGAGCTCCCTGGAACTGATAGGTGCTACAAGAGTAAAATATACACTAGCTATCCAAGACTTAGTGCCAAAAAACTCCCTCAACTTTAATTTTAAAATTTATTTTCACATGTTGGGATGTTTTTGATATATTGAGGGAAAATTGAAAAATATATGATTAAAATTAATTGTTATGGGGGAAAAAGACACTGTAATTCAAAAGTTGTACTTTGGAAATTTATATTTATTAAATAAAAGTTAAAAAAACATTAAATTAATTTTAATTTTTTGGTAGAGAATGGGGGAACTTTTATTTTTATTTAAGTTTTTTTACATACAAATGAGTTTTTTGTCATCTGATTACATTTATAACCAACACCCAAATTAAGAACAAAGCATTGCTATTATCCCATGAGTCCTCACTATTTCCCCCTCCATTTTTTTAGTGTGTGAAATACTGGTTTTTTAAAAAGAAATTTATTTATTTGAAATGCAAAGTAACAAAGACAGAGAGAGAAAGAGAGAGAGAGAAAGAGAGAGAGAAAGAATATCTTCATCTACTGATTGACTTCCTGATAGTAGGGCTGGTCTAGGCTGAAGTCAGGAAGCCAGGAATTCCATCCTGATCTCCCAAGTGAATGTCATGGGCCCAAATAATTTCTTTTAAGATTTATTTATTTATTTGAAAGTCAGAGTTACAGAGAGAGAAGGAGAGACAGAGAGAGAGAGAGAGAGAGAATCTTAAATCCTCAGATTTACTCCCCAAATGGCTGCAAAGGCCAGGGCAGGGCCAGGCAGGAGCCAGGAGCCAGGAGTGTCACCGGGGCCTCCCACGTGGGTGCAGGGGCCTAAGAACTAGCGTCATCTTCCACTGACTTCTCAGGTGTATTAGTAGGTATCCGGATTAGAAGTGGAGCAGCTGGGACTGAAACTGCTGCTCATATGGATGCTGGTGTTGCAGGTGGCAGCTTAACCTGCTAAGCCACAACACCAGCCCCACTTTTCAATGCTGCTTTTTAACATTTTAGATATGGATAGTACAAAGGTTTAAACTGCATATGTGTTTTGCTTTTTTTTTTTTTTTTTTTTTTTTTTTTTTTTTGACCTGTGATGGTTTGAAGGTGGAGAGTGTGGTCTCTGCAGATAGACTGTCTGGATTTAGATCCTGGCTCCTAAATCTTCTGGCCGCATGACTTCTGGCACTGTGGCTTTTGGACCTCCCATCGAGAACCCAGTAATCATTTCATTCCACAATACAGCTACTGAGGTGCACACGAATTAAAACTCAGCTAATGAAATAACACTTAACCTTTACCCCATATAATATGTTTTGATATGTTCTATTCTATTTCATTCCCTCCTGTACCTTTTCTCTTCTGCCTATTAATTTAATGCAATGCACATCAACACTTACTGAATTAATTTCACAACCCCCGAATGGACCACCAATTTTCATCTGTAACATGGGACAAATACTTCCATGAAAATAAACATAAGAGAGTGTAGGTAAAGCCCTTAGCACAACACCTGGTGCCCAAAGCACTTGATGAAAGTAAGAAAAGATTCTTACAGTTGTATCCCTTTGTTTCAGGACCCTCAGCAGATGTTTGAAACTGTGGCTAATGCTGAGCCCTGCTTATGCTATATGTTTTATACATATCTACCTATAGCAAAGATTAATTTATAGATAATCTATAGATTATAGATAATTTATAGATAATTATAATTAATTTATAGATAATTAATTTATAGATAAAGTGTGCCGCGGCTCACTAGGCTAATCCTCTGCCTTGCGGCACCGGCACACCGGGTTCTAGTCCCGGTCGGGGCGCTGGATTCTGTCCCGGTTGCCCCTCTTCCAGGCCAGCTCTCTGCTGTAGCCAGGGAGTGCAGTGGAGGATGGCCCAAGTGCTTGGGCCCTGCACCCCATGGGAGACCAGGATAAGTACCTGGCTCCTGCCATCGGATCAGCGCAGTGCGCCGGCCGCGGCGGCCATTGGAGGGTGAACCAACGGCAAAAAGGAAGACCTTTCTCTCTGTCTCTCTCTCTCACTGTCCACTCTGCCTGTCAAAAAAAAAGTAAGAAATTAATAATAGCTAAATGTAAAATAGGACAATTAAAATAATGTACTATAATAAAAATTATGTGAGTATGGTATTTGTCTCTAATCCCTCCCCCTCTTAAAATCTTATGTACTGTACTCACCTTTCCTCTGATGATGATGTGAGATGAGATGAAGTGAGATACAGATGTCGGCACGGTGACACAAGGGCTGCAATCGTGAGACAGCTGTTCTGATAATAAATAGCCACTACACGACTCAGGGGTGGGCAGGGTGTACAGCATGAATATACTGGACAAAGGAATGATTCACATCCCATTCCAGCCAGAGTGGGATGGCATGAGATTTCATCATCCTACTCAGAATGATGTACAGTTTAAAACTTTTGTTTGCTTCTGGAGTTTTCCATTAAATATTTTCAGACCACAGTTGGTTGTAGAAAATTGAAACTAGAAAATGAAGCTGTGAGTAAGTGAGGACTACCACTCCAAATAGGTTACCAGTGTTCTCTGTGAACACATAGCAGTGTCTGCTATAATGGAAAACCATACTACATGTTAGATGTTCTTACTGTTATTAACTTTTATTTGAAAGGCAGAGAGACAGAGCTGAAATGTCCTCACCAGCCACAGCTGGGCCAGGCCAAAGACAAGAGTCCTGAACTCCATCCCTGGGGACAGGTAGCAAGTACTTGAACTACCTCCCATTGCCTATCAGGATTACACTAGTAGGAAGCCACAAAAGAAGTGGAGTAGCCGGGATTCAAACTAGGCACTCAGATACAGGACGGACGCAGGCATCCCAAGCAGCAGCTTGAGCTGCATACCAAATGTGCAACCCAAGGAGGTCTTATTATTGTTATTTTAAATGATCCTTTATACTTTACATCATTTTTTCCACAAAGAAAAGTCATCTGATATAAGGAAATGCAGTACTTTCACAATGGGAGAGGTGACTTCCAGGCCAGCTTTTATTTATTTATTTATTTTTGGTACATAAAGGTTCATATTACATAATACACAAAAAGTAGAACCAACTCCAGTTTCCACCAAAGTGATGAATGGTATATATCCATACAATGGAATATTACTCCGTAAGAAAAGGAATGAAGTACAGAGGTCTTCAGAAAGTTTGTGGAAAATGTATATTATGAAAAAGCCCTATGTATGAATTTCAAATATGTTTTACATAAAAATAAACTTATTTCCATTTTCCACAAACTTTTTGTAAAGATTTATTTATTTATTTGAAAGACATAAATGATGGAGAGAGAGGAAGGAAAAGAGAGATCTTCCATCTACTGGTTCACCCCCCAAATGCCCATTATCAGCTGGGGCTGGGTCAAGCTGAAGGCAGAGACTCCAGCCTGGTCTCCCACGTGGGTGGCAGGAATCAAAATACTTGGGCCATCATGTGCTGCCTCCTAGGTGCTTTTGCAGGAAGGTGGATCAGAAGCAGAGGCAGAACCTGATCCCTAGCATTTCAGTATGGGATATGGGTGTCCCAAGAGGCAGCATAACCTGCTGTACCACAACTCCTGCCCCTCTGCAAACTTTATGAAGTACCCCGATATGGCTTACAACATGGATGAACCCTGTAAACATCACACAACGTGAAAGAAGCCAATCATAAAACACCACGTATCATAGGATTCCATTTACCTGAAATGTCTAGAATAAGCAAATCTGTTATGATAAAAAGCAGTTTAGTGGGGGCCAACATTGTGGCATCCCATAAGGGTGCTGGCTCAAGTATGGTCTGCTGCACTTCCAATCCAGTTCCCAGTTAATATGCCTGGAGAAAGCAATGGAAGATGGTCCAAGTGGCATACTGGCATAGTGGTAAAGCTACCACCTCCAATGCTGGCATCCCACATAGGCACTGGTTCAAGTCCCAGTTACTCTACTTGCTATTCAGCTCTCTGCTAATGCTCCTCAAAGGGCAGTGGAAGATATCTCAAATGATTGGGCCCCTGAACCCATGTGGGAGATCAAGAAGAAGTTTCTGGTTTTGGTTTGGCCCACTCCTGGTCACTTCAGCCATTTGGGAGGTGAAGCAGTAGATGGCAGATCTCAATTTCTCTTTGTAATTGTACTTTTCAAAAAAAATCATTTTTTTAAAAAAAAGCTTCCAAGGGTAGTTGTGAGGTCTTTGAAATAATTCAATTCCATGTGTCCAGGTGTCGGCGCTCTTAGCATGCACTGGGCCTGGGCTGGTCTATGGAGAGAATACTGAACAAGATCAACAGAATGGTCTTCTCATGGAGCCTGTCATCCAGGGAATTTCAATTCCTTCCTCTTCATTCTGTTCCCACTCTAGTGCTCTGGAGATGGCTCAGTGTGTGACACCTCATGCTGGACAAGTAGGATCAACAGCATCGCATTAGTCATGGATACACATGAAGTGGGTTGCAATTGGCAATAGAGTGTTCCAGTAGGGGCTGTGCGATGCAGGTTGTATAGTAGCCAGAGGATGTGGTGCCTCCTGTTTCGCATAGGAGGATGTGACTGCCTTAGTGGAATAATTTCATGGGCTTACAAGGAACTTGTATCTACTACTCAGGGCTTAGCAAGAACTGTGTTGGATCCCCTTTGATAAGGAGACACTTACCTGTGGGAACAGAGTTGGCAGGGAATTCACCATAGGCTGTTTGAAACCTCCTGGCTTCAACTATCAGGCAGCACATAATAAAGGTCCTTAGTTTTAAGCCTTTTTTGGCACAGGGGAGGATGTTGGAGAGAAGATTGCTGGTACTCATGGCATCTCAGCTGGGGTCCCCCAGGACAGTCAGTCAGAAGGTGGGAACTGGCTCATCAATGGCTTCACCAGTAGGGAGGGGCTGGCAGAGACGAGGAATGCCTTGGCAAGAGTGGTCTGTATGAGCCTGCGCTGCGGCTCACTAGGCTAATCCTCTGCCTTGTGGCGCTGGCACACCGGGTTCTAGTCCCCGTCGGGGCGCTGGATTCTGTCCCGGTTGCCCCTCTTCCAGGCCAGCTCTCTGCTGTGGCCAGGGAGTGCAGTGGAGGATGGCCCAAGTGCTTGGGCCCTGCACTCCCTGGGAGACCAGGAGAAGCACCTGGCTCCTGCCATCTGATCAGCGTGGTGCGCTGGCCGCAGCAGCCATTGGAAGGTGAACCAACGGCAAAGGAAGACCTTTGTCTCTCTCACTGTCCACTCTGCCTGTCAAAAAAAAAAAATTAAAAAAAAAAAGAGTGGTCTGTACGGAGACAAAGAGACACCAAAGGATGAAGAAGAGAAAAGACAGGACTGGAGGCTGAAGGGTACTTCTTAAGGAAGTGGGGCTCTCTGTTTCTGGCTGGAGGCACTCCATTCCCCAGCTAAATTCCTCTTCCTGGGCCCTTAGGCTTCTGCAGTACATGGCATTCCAGTTTCAACATGCTGTGTCTTCCCTGTTCTGTTATCCAAGTTGTTAGTGTGGCATGTGGAACAAGCCACAGACCACGAGCATGACAAGATCAATATGGATTCTGCATTTTGGAGCTTGTTTCTCCTACTTACTGGCTGTGTAATTTTTAAAAAATAATTTTTTAGTTTGCATGGCAGTGATGGGGGGGAGAGAGAGAGACAGACAGACAGACAGAGAGAGCTCCCATTTAGTATTTCACTCCTCAAACAACTGCAACAGCTCCAGGACTAAACTGAAGCTCAGAGGCATGAATTCAGTCCAGGTTGCTCATGACCCTGGAGGAATCCGATCTCTTCAACTGTATCTGCTGCGTCACAGGGTCTGCACTGACGGAAAGCTGGAATCAGAAGTAGAGCTGGCTATTGCACCCAGATATTATGACGTGGGGCACAGGTATCTTAACTGTTTGGCCAGATACCTTCCCCTAACTGTGAAAACGTGAGATGCCTGACTTCTTTGAATCTTAGTTTACTCACCTTTAAATGGATATCCTAATAGCAGCCAGTTCCTAAAGTTGGCTCAGGATTGAATGACATGATATATTAAGGGCATTTGCACTATCTGGAGTTCAGCAGGACCCAATAAATGTTAATGATTGATAGTATCTAGGTGTTGGAATCCCATCTGCACCATGTGATAGCTATGAGGACTCAGAATGTTACCTGCTAGGCAGCTGAGGTTCCTCATCTGTGCAATGGGAATAATAATCATAACATATTAAAAGAGTAGTAAAGTGTTAATGAGATGGGGAACACAGAGTATTGGTACAAAGGAGGTCCATGGTAAGGTCAACCGTACTCTTACATTCCACAGACCTTTTATTGAAGCTCCTTGTTGGTGCCCTGCCATGCTCTCACATGGAAAGTGAAGCTGAGACAGAAGGATTGGTCCTAAGAAATGGGGTGCCATCAGCCCAAAGCAGTGAGCGCCACTTCCTTAAGAAGTACCCTTTGGCCACCATTGTTGACTTTTCTCTTCCTTCATCTGTCTCCATAGAGACCACTCTTGCCAGGCCTTCCTCATCTCTGCCATTATCTTATTACCATCACTATTATTTTTTAAATTAGCCACGTTATTAGAGAGTATCTGCTATGTTCTAAGCCCACTGGTGCTTGACAAATGTTTCTTGATTCAATCTTCACCCAACCTTAAGGGGGTAGTTAATGTGCTCATTTTCTCGGTGCAATGACTGAGGCCCAGAGTTTGGAGGGCAGGGCCTGCTGTTGGCAAAGTTATAGAGAAGGTGACCTCCCCCCATCACTTTTGAAGAATATTTATTATTTATTTGAGAGGCAGATAGAGAGAAGGATGGAGAAAGAGAGAGACAGAGTGAGAGAGAGAGAGCACATGCGCTCCCATCTATTGGTTCACTCTCCAAACATGTGAAATGGCCTGGGCCGGACTGGGTTGAAGACAAGAGTCAGGAACTCATTTCAGGTCTCCCTCCTGAGTAGCTGCAACCCAGTTGCTTGAGCCATCTCCGATGTCTCCCACAGTTTTTATTAGGAGGAAGCTGGAGTCAGGAGCTGGAGCTGGGAATGAATCCTAGTATTACGATGTGGGACCACTGGGCCAAATGCCTTCTCCAAGGAAGTTAATACGTTCCTGATTCACGCCTCTGACTCTGAGCCCTTCTTCAGGCTCCTCCTTTTGTTCTGTCATCTTTGACTGCTTTGGGCTGCCCAGTGAAAGCTCCGTCTCCAGGCCTGCCCTCTGCCGCAGGGGATCATGTTTTAGTTTTTTTTCATTGAAGCTTGCCTGCTCTTGGTTGTGTTCATTCATTGTCATGTCTTTTTCAAAGCTAATCTAATAAATGAATTCCAGGTAGAGTGCTGATGGCTTAATGTGAATTATCCTGTATAAAATTATTATCTCTCCAAAATGCTCTGTATGTTTTTTTAAGTGCTATTTACCAGAAATGAGTTGGATGAGGGAATGGAGGTCCATAAGTGAAGTGATGGGCTTGGGCTGCATGGCCATCAAGTGTCAGGGACAAAATCCCTGGGTTTCAAATTAGAGTACCATGGTGTTAATCTGAAGCTGTGAATATGTCAGAGTCTGGGGTCTTGTGGTTAAGATTCCAGAAATGCGGGCCGGCGCCGTGGCTCAATAGGCTAATCCTCCACCTTGCGGCGCCGGCACACCGGGTTCTAGTCCCGGTCGGGGCGCCGGATTCTGTCCCGGTTGCCCCTCTTCCAGGCCAGCTCTCTGCTATGGCCAGGGAGTGCAGTGGAGGATGGCCCAGGTGCTTGGGCCCTGCACCCCATGGGAGACCAGGAAAAGCACCTGGATCCTGGCTCCTGCCATCGGATCAGCGCGGTGCGCCGGCTGCAGCGGCGGCCATTGGAGGGTGAACCAACGGCAAAGGAAGACCTTTCTCTCTCTGTCTCTCTCTCTCACTGTCCACTCTGCCTGTCAAAAATAAAAATAAAAAAAAAAATAAAAAAAAAATAAAAAAAAATAAAAAAAAAGATTCCAGAAATGCTGTTTGCATGTAGGTACGGAGGAGAGGAATAGAAGAGGCCTGGAGGGTATTGCACCTGAATGATTCACTCTGCCCCTATCTGAGCTGTTTGCTCCCCTCTACCTGCTTTGCTCTTCTATTGTGAGGATGTGGTGAGGCTTTTATACTTCCAGTTTTTCAACAAAACGGGAGGTGTGGGAAGTCCTTGCCTTCCCAGAATACCCCGTGGGGAGTGTAAAGGCAGCCTTTTCTAGAGATACTCTGCTGCACCTTCTGATTAGAAACAAACCTCACTTATGCAACTGGTTGCCAAATCCCTGTCCCCCACCCCATTGACAGAAGATAATTCACTCAGATGGAGTTCCAGGTTCCTGGCTTCCGCCTGGCCCAGCTCCAGCTGGTACAGCCATTTGGGGAGAGAATCAGTGGGTGGTGGGCTCTTTTTTTTTTTTTTTTTTTTTTTCTGTATAACTCTGCCTTTCAGATAAATAGATATTTTCTTTTAGAAAGAACAGAGACACTCCAGTTTAGTTTACTCACTGTTGTCCCCAATCCTGGCACAGGGCCTGACACAGGAAAAAGGGTTCAATAAATAGGAACAAGTGAAGGAATAAGCAGATGCATCGAATGGGATAGAATTTTAGCCGCAGCTGTTCCTATGTTCTAGCTCCGTAGGGTCGGTGTCTGCCTAGTTTGCTTTGAGCAGCTGCTCTTGCTGTGCAGGTACTGTGGGGGTTGCTCTCAAAGAGAGGTTGCTGGAAAATGGAGCACTGGGAGGTGCCTGAGTGACCTGGATTTTACCTCCATAGCGATTTACCTTTGCCTTAGTTTTTTCACCTGTGCAATGGGAGTAATAGTTTGACAGTTTGATGTAGTATTTTATGGAGATGGAAGAAATATTGCATAAATGTAAATGTATATAAATATGGAAAAACAGTAACACCTAATAAACGGAGACCTTTGCATTGTACTATTTTTTGTATTTAATTTTGGCGATAACCCATGGTAATGATACCAGCAAGACTTCCACTATACAGATGAGAAAATGGTAGCTCTGAACAGTGAAGTACCATGTTTAAAGGTAAAGCGTGAGGAAATGGAAAGACCAGAACTCAAATTCAGGACTGTCTGATTCTGGAGTCGGAGCAGTTAGCATCCTTTGAGGTCTGCCTCCCTCCCTGAAACTGTCTCTGTACTGCCTTACTCTCTGTAACTCATTCTCTATAGCTGAATTAGAGATACTCTTTAAGTAGAACTCATCAATAGTGGCAATTAATAATTTACTAATAACATTAACGAGGTGAAACAACACTGGCATGATTTTTCTCTTGGCATTATGCCTAAGTGCTTCTCCAGCTTATTTGATTTGCTAATATAAGTGTTTATGGAATGTTAAAGCCTTCCCATGACACATTAAGAAAGTAGAGAGAGCAAATCGCTTACCAGTATGCTGTTTGCTACTGTTTAGGAGGATAAAGAACTTGACTTCTGCTCTCACCTCCTTGACCAACCTTTTTAACTCAGTGTCGGTGAAGGGACAGCCTTGCCAGCTCCTATCTTGCTTAAATCTGAATGCTTACAGGATGTATGATTCCCCATTCTATTCTGAGTGTACATTCAGTTGTCAGGTGGTATTTTGTAAGCAACTTTGGAGTTACGATTCAACTTACCCTGTGAACTGAGAGCAACACAGGTGTAATCCCCATTTGCAGAATTAAAAATTGAGTTTGTAGACATCTTAGTTGACTGTGTTTTTTTGGTTGAGTAGCCACCAAAATGCAGATGCCATAGGTGCTATGTGTATCTAAGGAATCAGAGCTTCTGTGAGGTGGTGTTCCCAGGTACATTTAAAATAAATTCCCTGGGGGTGATTTTAATGTTCCATCAAGTTTAAGAATATCATTTTAGAATGTAGAACTGTCCATCTCATAACAGATGATCCTGGGGGATCAATCTGGAATACGTCCTAGAAGAATGGCCATGCTTTGAGAGGTATTCAGAACTTAAACATTCTGGTGTCAGTTTAAAAGGATTTGTGATAGTTACTCTAGAGAAAGCTCGGCTTCTTTTTTTTTTTTTTTTTTTTTTTTTTTTTTTTTTTTTTTACAGGCAGAGTGGACAGTGAGAGAGAGAGACAGAGAGAAAGGTCTTCCTTTGCCACTGGTTCACCCTCCAATGGCTGCCATGGCTGGCGCACCATGCTGATCCGATGGCAGGAGCCAGGTACTTATCTTGGTCTCCCATGGGGTGCAGGGCCCAAGCATTTGGGCCATCCTCCACTGCACTCCCGGGCCACAGCAGAGAGCTGGCCTGGAAGAGGGGCAACCAGGACACAATCCGGCGCCCCGACCGGGACTAGAACCCAATGTGCCGGCGCCACAGGCAGAGGATTAGCCTAGTGAGCCTCGGCACCGTCCGAAATCTTGGCTTCTTTACATATTTGAAGGGCTGCTATGTGGGAAGGATTAGGCTTGATCTGTATAGCTTCAAGGGACACAGCTAGAACCAGTGAGTTAATGGAAATAATAATCAAGCCAATTTCAGCTCTTCATGAACAGGACCTGAGAACACTCAAGTAGTCCAAGAGTAGAATAGGTTGTGTTTGGAAGTGGTAAGTTCTCCATCAGTCATGGGACATGCGCATGTTGGACATGACTTAGTGAACGAGATGCAGAGGATATTCACGTCAAGCAAAAGGATAGACTTTTGTAATGCTGGTATCTAGTTGTTTTGATTGTTTTGCTCTTTTAAAACATTGTAATAAGGTGTGTGTGTGTATATACTCAAATACAAGTATACGTGCACACTTGTGGGTACGCTTTAAGGGGGTTATGATTTACTTTGAGAAAACGTAAAAGTTAATTTATTCATTCAACAAGTATTTTTCTTCTATAAGTCAATTGTTGTGCCAGGCATTGGTGATTCAGAATTGCCTAAGATGCAGTTCTTATGCAGAAAGAGGACTTAGTTTCATGGACGAGACTGACTCATCAGTGGAAAATTATAGTGAACTTGCTAGATGCACAAGCACCAAAAAGGAGAACTTAGCCAGCCTGTGCATGTGTGGCCTGGAGAAGAGGGAGTAGGGAAGGACTCCTGGAAAAAAAGATGGGAGGATTTTGACCACCAATGGTGATCTGGGGAGGCTATGAAAAGGGAACAAAATGAGCAAAAGCACTGGGATAAGAATCAGTAGGAGGGGCCAGCACTGTGACATAGCTGGTAAAGTAGCTGCCTATGGTGCCGGCATCCCATATGGGTGCCATTTTGAGTCCTGGCTGCTCCACTTCCGATCCAGCTCTCTTCAATGGCCTGGGAAAGCAATAGAAGATGGTCCAAGCTCTTGGGCCTCTGCCCCTGTGTGGGAGACCTGGAAGAAACTCCTGGCTCCTGGCTTCACATCAGCCCAGCTTTGGCAGTTGCGGCCATTTTGGAAGTGAACCAGCAGATGGAAGACCCCTCTGTCTGCCTCTGCCTCTCTGTAAATCTGCCTTTCAAATAAATAAATAAATCTTTAAAAAAATTGCTAGGAGATGAATGGGAATGCTGAAATAGCCTGTGCTCTCGGGGAGCAAAGCATGATATTTTGCACGTGAGAAATTGGAGTCCTGTTTTTTATGCTAAGACATGTCTATCCTATGGGGGCAGGGATTCCTTAAAAATTTGAAACTGATGTAGTCTGATATGGACTAACCTGCTCATAAGGAACCCCACTCTGGAGATATTTTGGCATTGCCTTATCAGTATGACCTGAGACTAAGCAGAGGCTGAGATGGCATTTGTGGCCTCATTGGCCTGATTATTACTAACATAATGGAATCATATCAGAAAAGCTCTGTGACCTCAGAAAGGACAAATAGAATAGCTTCGCAGGCTCTTCTTATCAGGAGTACCTGCTTCATGATGCTAGGCCCAGGCTTTGGCCATATCCATCATCAGCACCACACATGGTCCAATGTCTCATTTAATGCCCTTCACTGAAGACCTGTGCAAGAGGAAACCCCCTCAGCATCTTCTTGTTAATTCCCTGTACTGTACTAGAATCCTTCAGGTACACTGTGTCTAGGATACATGTGAACATTTGCTTTGGTATTCCACATCTTGCAAGGCACAGGAAAAAGGTCGTAGTTTAAAGTTGATTCCAAATAGTTTCTCTCTCCCTGCTCCTCCACTTTTAAGATTTATTTATTTATATGAAAGTCTGAGTTACAAGAGGAAGGGAAGGAGGGAGGGAGAGAGAGAGGGAGAGCGAGCGAGACCTTCCATCCACTGATTGCTGCAACAGCCTGGGCTGGGCCAGGCCAAAGCCAGGAGCCAGGGGCTTCTTCTGCATCTCCCACATGGGTGGTTGTGGCCCAAGTACTTGGGGCATCTCCTACTGCTTTTCCCAGACCGTTAGCAGGGAGCTGAATTGGAAATGGAGCAGCCAGGACACTATCCAGTGTTCAAACAGAGTGCTAGCACTGCTGGCAGAGGCTTTACCTGCCGTGCTGCAATGCCAGCCCCTATTGTCTCTTTCTAATTGCCTGGTATTTCATACGGGTGGAATGGGAATGAAAAATTAGCTAAGGGCATCAGATATATGGCAGATTTGCCAGACTCCATTTGTGGACGTGGGCTTCCTGTTTGTACACAAACATCCCTGTCAACACCAACAGGAAACATATGTGCAGTGGCATCTCTATTTTGCTTATCAGTAAGTAACATACTTGTTGCAAGTAAATAAGTATGACAAAAGACCAAGACTTTCCTGTGTCTTTTTGTTTGTGGAGGTGCTTTGTCATGTTGCTAAGTTACCACACTGAAGGATTCTACTTTGGGGAATGGAAGTTATTTTAAACCATCTGATCAACATCCTACCAGAAAACCTCTTTGTAATTTGGTAAGGGCCTGTGGTATGCTGAAGAATGTGAATGGTTGAAGGACAAACCCTAAAGATCTTTGAGAGGAACACCACAGAAATGTGAAAAGCATTTTGATGACAATAAATAGTTAAAAACCAGAGTTAAATCACCAAGAAGGAGCTGGGTTAGAAAATTGGAGTATTTAGGGGCCAGTGCTGTGGCGCAGTGGGTTAAAGCCCTGGCCTAAAGCACTGGCATCCCATATGGGCGCCAGTTCAAGTTCCAGCTGCTCCTCTTCTCATTCAGCTCTCTGCTGTGGCCTGGGAAAGCAGTGAGAGATCAGTCAAGTGCTTGGGCCCCTGCATCCGCATGGGAGACCCGGAGGAAGCCCCTGGCTCCTGACTATGGATCTGTGCAGCTCCGGCTGTTGCGGCCATCTGGGGAGTGAACCAGCAGATGGAAGACCTCTCTCTCTGTTTCTAGCTCTCTCTGTAACTGTCTTTCAAATAAATAAAATAAATCTTAAAAAAAAAGAAAGAAAATCGGAGTATTTAACCAAGAAGATGTTTGGTGCTTTCTTGAGAATTGCCTAGGGTAGACTGGAATAATAAAGAGAAGGATGGATACTGTTTCTCAAACAACAGTGATAATTCAGATGTGTGCTGGGCCTTTGGCCTCTTCTTGGCTGACCATTTCCTGCTGAAGTATCTAGAAACCCTAATATATTGATTCGTTCATTCTGCCAAATAATCATCAAGCTGGCAATAACACATACTTTCCTCACACTCATGATGTATACTTTCTGTTGCTGCTAGGACTTTGCCTTGTGTTTGCCAGAACTCTTCTGTGTAAGTGACAGGAACTCAAGTCATACTGGCTTAAGTGAAAAGGGAAGGCATGGTTTGAGAAACTAGAAAGTCCTGCGGGGAGAGAGATTGAGCCACACTTGATTCACTGGCTCACATGATTTAGGAAGGCTTTTTTCTCCATGCGCCTTTGGCTTTGCTGTCTTTGTTTTTTTTTTTTTTTAAATAAAATTCAATTTAATAAACTTTACATTTTAAGAAAAAATGAGTAAATGACAAAATATGCCCTTTGTAATAGGTTTAACTCCAATTTTTCAAATTTTTTAAACTTTTATTTAGTAAATATAAATTTCTGAAGTACAGTTTATGGATTACAATGGCTTTCCCCCCCCCCCCCCATAACTTCCCTCCCACCTGCAACCCTCCCATCTCCCACTCCTTCTCCCATTCCATTCACATTAAGATTCATTTTCAATTATCTTTATATACAGAAGATCCGTTTAATATATATGAAGTAAAGATTTCATCAGTTTGTACCCACACAGAACATAAAGTGTAAAATACTGTTTCAGTACTAGTTATAGCATTAATTTACATTGTATAACACATTAAGGACAGATATCCTACCTGAGGAGTAAGTGCACAGTGACTCCTGTTGTTGACTTAACAAATTGACACTCCTGTTTATGGAGTCAGTAATAAACCTAGGCTCTAGTCATGAGTTACCAAGGCTATGGAAGCCTTTTGAGTTTGCCAACTCTGATTTTATTTATACAAGGTCATAGTCAAAGTGGAAGTTCTCTCCTCCCTTCAGAGAAAGGTACCTCCTTCTTTGATGGCCTGTTCTTTTCACTGGGATCTCACTCACAGAGATCTTTCATTTAGGTCTTCTTTTTTTTTTTTTTTTCCAGAGTGTCTTGGCTTTCCATGCCTGAAATACTCTCACAGGCTCTTCACCCAGATGCGAATGCCTTAAGGGCTGATTCTGAGGCCAGAGTGCTATTTAGGACATTTGCCATTCTATGAGTGTGCTGTGTATCTTGCTTCCCATATTGGATCGTTCTCTCCCTTTTTAATTCTATCAGTATTAGCAGACACTAGTTTTGTTTATGTGATCCCTTTGTGCTGTCTTTGTTTTTGAGTTCCTTCTGTCACAATGTAGGCAGATTCCTCCATATAGCCAAGGAAGATGGTTGCTAACAGATATAGGCTTGAATGATCCCTGTGCCAGGTGACCATATATATATATATGTGTGTGTGTGTGTGTGTGTGTGTGTGTGTGTATAATATATATCACATATATATTATATATATTTAATATTTATATATATAAAATGCCTATATATTAAAATTAAGGAAGTACTTTGATTGTCTCTACTCAGATCATGTGGTCCTGTTGGAGCCAATCAAAGAAAGCTGTGATTGGCCAGGGCTTTGTTTGGTCTGGGACACAATGAACAGCAGGGTCTGGGCTAAATGCAGAAGCTTGAGGGAATTAGTCAGTGTAGAAACCTTGAGTCCTTTAAGCTCTTCTCATAAGGTCTTTGGCTGCATCTGCCAGACACAGCAATCTCTATTTCTTCTTTCCTTTAATTCATTCAAGTAAAAGTTAATTCCCAGAAGAAGTGCCTAGAAGAGTGAACCTTCTCACTCTTTCCATTAGAAGCTCTATTCTTGTGGTACAACGGATCCATTTTGCTTCTTTGACTCATGAGAGGATAATAAAAGCTAATACAACTTCCACAGGTTTGGCAGTACACAAACACAAATGGTGTCACCATCATGTGACACATCAGCCAATACTTAATCTAACTGTAGCTTTGTATCCTAAGTTGTAGTAGGCAATTGGGAGAGTACAAATGAAGATACACATGGAAGTCAAACAGTGAATTTAAGAACACGATAAATGTGTTTATGAATGATATAACAAAGCATTGAACTATTGTTATTGTCGCAGGACATTAAAGAATAAGGGACCAACTGAGATTGTTTCTAAGAATTCTCATGGCCTCCTCTAGCTGATGTTATGCTTGTGTCCTTTAAGAAGGCTTTCTGGAAAAGATGGAACTTAAAGTGGGTTTTAAAATATGAACTGAAGAGATTATGTGCAGGGGATAGAATTCTTCCCTGTACTGGCCATGATTCACTTAGCTTCTCCCCATATATGCTTTATGACAGGATGGTATTACCTCTTGTTATTAAGAAAGATCACTTGGGAGGAGAGATTTTAAAGAACCTGGCCTTTTCTGCATGTGAGAAGGGAATTTAAAAATGTTGGATATTACAGAAGTATTAGTGTAACGCACTTAGCATAAATGTATGATCTCCAAACATAAAGACTATTAAAGGAAACTGGAATCTTTTAGGGGCCATCCTGAGTCTTTAAGGTTGATGTTAACTAGCTAATGATTTCCTTCCTAAGCTGTAGAATCAGGGTTGCCATAGCTACTTCCTACAAAGATGAGAGCCAACATGGGAAGATTGCTGTTGAACATTTATGAGGCACAAGGCTGCTTCCCTCTGACCTCAAACTCTTCTAAGTGTAAACATTCCCATGGGAAAAAAGGGCTCATTTCAATTTCATGTGCAGGATAAGAGTTATTCTTCAATGTGTATGATGTGTATATATATATATGTATAATATTCATAATGTCTGAGTGGTGAAAAATTTTTCCATGTTCTTCTGAGATGGGAGCCTAGGCTGTGCTGAGAAAGCCTGCTTCCTAGAGCTACTGTAGGGTGGTGCCATGTGACTGTCTGAACCGCTGGTGTGGGTCAGGATTGGTGACTGTGTGAATGAGAGTTGCCTGTTGCTAGCCAGTGACATAACTATTGGATGATGACAAAGAACCTTGTGGTCTTCCAGCCTCCTAGGAGAACACCTGTCTTGCTGGATTCTGAATTGATTCTGAACCTCTTGGAGACTTTCCCCAGGAGGGTATCAAAAGACAGCCTTAAAATCAAGGTTCCATTCATGTTTGAGAAAGAATTGTACATATTCAGGGCTGACGCTGTGGCATGGTGGTCTAAAGCCTCCACCAGCAGTGCCAGTGTCCCAGAGGGGTGCCAGTTCTTATCCCAGCTGCTCCTCTTCCAATCCAGCTCTCTGCTATTACCTAAGAAAGCAGTAGAAGATGGCCCAAGTCCTTGGGTCCCTGCACCTATGTGGGAAACCTGGAAGAAGCTCCAGGCTCCTGGCTTCAGATTGGCCCAGCTCTGGCCTTGGTGGCCATTTGGGGAATGAACCAGTGGATGGAAGACCTTTCTCTCTGTCTCTCCCTGTCACTGTCTGTAACTGTACCTCTCAAATAAATAAATAAATAATATCTTAAAATAAAATAAAAAAAACCCACATGTTCAAAGAAGGAGATTCCTGATCTTGGCACCATCCTAAATTAGATTTACAACGCCATTTCCTTGAATGAGCTATATGTCCACAGACAGTAAATAGTTTTACCTCTTTGAGTCTTGGTTTTATCAGATGGATTAATAAAACCTATTGTATTGGCCTCAATGAGATTATGGGAATGATAATCAAAATTGTTAATATCGATTGAGTTTGTTTGGCACCAGGTATTGCCTTAAGGGTTTTAATCCTGTGCAAAGAGATATTATTACCATACCTGTTTTCTAGATAAGGAAACTTACAAAGCCAAGAGTTGGAAGAATTAAGCAAATTGCTCTAGGTCACACAGCTATTAAAAGGCAGAGTCAGCTATCCAATCAGGATGGCCAAACTCCACAGACAGTGTCCCTAACTACTACCCAGAATCCCACCATGCCTGGGACAGAATGGGCAGTATTTGGGGCTAAAGGTTATGGAGACATTGGTTGGTTATGGAGACATTGGTTGGTTATGGAAACGAGTGACTTACTGAGTGGGCTTTGGTACTGGGATTTAAGATAGACAGGAAGACTACTCTCCCACCCCATTCTAGCAAGACCCTGTTTTGCCAAAGGACAGCCTGCTTTTTCTGTTTTATTTTTACTTACTTCCATTTTTATTCTTTTTTAATTGGCTCTTTATTTGTTTTATTTATCTAAAATGCAGCGACATTCAGGGAGAGGTCTCCCATCTACTGGTTCACTTTCCAAATGCCCACAATAGCAAAGGCAGGACCAGGGCAAAACCAGGAGCCTACAGCTCAACCTAGGTCTCCCACATGGGTGGCAGGGACCCAAGAGCCTGAGCTATAAACTTCTTCCATTTTGGCAGAAGCTGGAATTAGGAGTGGAGCTGAGACTTGAATCGAGAGCGCTGATATGGGATATAGGCATCCCAAGTGGCATCTTAACTGCTGGACAAAATACCTGCCCCTGTATTTTTCCTTTTAATTGATACTTATTTACTTGTACATATTTATTGGATACATGAATACAATGGATACCCTAGATTAAGTCTAGGGTAAATAGCATTTTTGTCTTAAACATTTGTCACTTTTTTGCGTGGAGAAGCTTTGAACTCCTCTCTTTTTGTTCTTTATAAGACATAAAATAAATGGTTGTAAACTATAGTCACCCTACTTTGCTGTACAACACAGGAACTTCCTCCCTCTATCTGGTCGTATTTTGGTGTTCATTTTACATTCTCACCCTCTGCCCTCCTCTCCTTTCCTAGTCTCTAGTGATCACTCTTCTAATCTCTACTTTTATGAAGTCAAGTTTTTAAGCTTCCACATGGGAGTGAGAACATGTGGTAGTCGTGTTTTTGTGTCTGGTCTATTACACTGAACAATGAGAATGTCCTTCAGTTCCCTCCATGTTAAAGGTACTTTTTCTAAAAGCAACTTGAGATCACATTACAGCTTTGTTTGGCTGAGATAAATGCCGGGGCTTTCTGCAAAGGAGCCTGTCACAGGAGAGCTGCTTTCTGAGGAATTAATTGGAATTCTCTTAACGTTCCTCTGACATTGGCCTGAACGCTGTGTTCATCCCCAGTAGATTATCATTAATCGAGTGAGCAGGGAGACAGAAACAGTCCGTGATAGCTGATTTATTAGCTGCTTCAAGAGAAAGAGTGGGAGTGAGTTGAGGTGCTTGGGTTGACTTTGAGGGATTTAGGGGAGGAAGCCCAGTGGTAGCCGGTATTGTGACCCTGATCTGAATAGAGAGATTAATGACTTGTCCTGATCTGAGCAAAGGCGAGGATGGGGATATTCTTTTCTAACAGTATTATTGAGGTATAATCAATATACAAAGAAGTATAAATATTTAATATGCACAATCTGATAAGTTTGAAGATCTATGAACACACATGATAACCACCACAATGCAGATAACTGACATATCCAGTGCCTCCCACCCAAAGTCTCTTTGTGTCTAATTTATTACGGTAAGAACACTTCTTGTGAGATCTATCCACTGAATAAATTTTGAAGTTTACTGAGTTCTAGAAATCTGCTGTACAATGTAGTATCTAGAGTTACTGGTACAGTGTTGCTGCACCTAGAATTTTACTAAAAGAATGAATTTGCGGAGACTTATAATCTTTATTACATTTTTATTTCTGTTTTAAGTATTTATTTATTCAAAAGGCAGAGGCGGTGGGGGGAGAAGAAGAGGGAGAGAGAGAGAGAGAGAGAAGAGAGAGAGGTGTTCCATCTGCTGGTTCACTCACCAGATGGCTGCAATGGCCAGAGATGGGCCATCTGAAACCAGAAGCCTGGAGCTTCTTCTGGGTCTCCCATGTGTGTGCAGGGTCCCAAGGACTTGGTCCATCTTTTATGCTTTCCCAGGCCATAGCAGAGAGCTGGAATGGAAGTGGAGCAGCCAGGACTTGAACCAGCACCCATATGGGATGCAGGCACTGCAGATGGCAACTTTACCCATTATGCCACAGCACCAGCCCCCTTACCTCCTTTTTTAACTTCCCATTTCCTCTCATGTCCTTCCACAGCTCTTCTCCAATAACATATCTCCCATGTATGTGTTTCTCTTCCAATTGATATACTTTGAGGACCCTGGTTTCCCAGGAGCCAGTAGCCATTGTTTCCAATAGCTGATGTGACTTCTAATACTTTATACCTTTCTATTTTCTCTTCCATACCTACTCTGCCAGGATTTACTGTGTGTGTGTGTGTGTGTGTGTTTTTAAACATGACTTCCAGCAGTCAAACTGTCTGAAGATGGTTTTGAAATTGAACAGAATGATTATGGCTTTTGACCCTGGTTGACTTAGGTTTGAACGCTAATCTAGTCGCTTTCTTGCCAGGTGGCTGTAAGCAAGTTATAACTGCACCCTAACTTTCAGTGGTTTGACTTAAAACTTTTTGATGGTGTGAAAGTAATATGCATTCAGTAGACACTATACTGCACCTCCAGTTTTGAATTTAAATCTTTTCCCAGGCTAGCTATGTGTAATACAATACTCTCTTACGATGCTGGAGACCAGCAGACGGCCACCGCTCTCAGGCAGTCATAGGGTGATACCTGTAGTGTTCTGTGTTGCTAAGCTATGGTCATCAATACGTTAAGTAAATTAAGTGCATTTTCAATGTATGATGAGTTTATCTGATTGTATCTTCATCATAAGTGGAGGAGGATGTGTACTTCACATCTCTGAACACGGATGTTCTCACAGGTGCGTGGAGATCATCTTAACTACTGCATTGGACTATATGTCTGATGTCCAGACCATACCAAGTCCTTCACGGCTGCTTGTATCTTCTCCATTTTTCCTCATTGGAGAAGTGAAGGAGGGACTCTCAATGCTAGATGTAAGTGAGAATTCTGACTTTGACGCTGTGGTGACTCTTCCTCTTCACCACCAGGGAATTAGGCAGGCTGCCAACAGCTTGCCTTGGCTGAGGAGGGGAAGTGTGCCACCGCCACCTGCCACTCAGCCTCCCGGAACCCCAGGGGACAATCGAGAGGAAGCAGGATCTCACTTTATTGTAAAAGGGAGGTGTTTATATAGCCGTGGTACAGAGCGGATGCAGATGCAGGCAAGGGGTGGGGTGATGTGATGCAAAAAGGTTTTAGCCAATCCTGTTATACCACTTCAATGATCCTTAGGCAGAAGTGCCCTGGGGCTGGGTCGTTTACCGCCAGGGATTTGAAACTTAAAGACAGGTTTTCAAATTTGAGGCCGGCTTAGGAAGTTCCTCTAGGCCTTTCCAGATTCAGCCTCCCCTATAGACACAGTGTGAACACTGGACTTTTTCCAGTAAGAGTATCCCCAAATATGAATATGCTACAGGTATTCAACTCTATAGCTGATAAACATCTAGGTTCTGTCCAGATTTTCATTACTTTCATGAACAGTGCTGCTGTAATATGTGGGTGCACGTTTGTAAGAACTTCATAAGAGCAAGGACCTGAGGTAGAAACTTAGAAATTGTTGAGTCATGGGGTACCTCTGTTTTCAAATTATTAGCTAATGCCAAATTGTATTTCGAAATGATTATAACATAATCCAGTCTGACAAGTAGTGGGTAAATATTCCATCACTTTGCATTCTTGCTACCTTTAGATAGTATAAATAAGATATCTCTCTCTCTCTCTCTCTTTTTTTTTTTTTTTTGCCATTCTGATGTATATAGGATAGTGTCTTGGGATTTTAGTGTATATTTCTCCAATTATTAATCAAATTGAATATCTTTGTATATATTTATTAGTCATTTGGGTTTTGTAAGGTGTTGAATCCTTTGTTCATTATTCTATTTTATTATCTTATTTATTTGCAGGAGATCTTTGTATATTCTGCCCACTGCTTTTGTCTTTCTTGTTGAAAATAGCATCTCCTCATTTCTGCGTTGTCTTCTTCACTCCCTTCATGGTACCTACTGATGACATGTTTCTCAGTTTTAATGCCATCTAATTTATAAGAGATGAGTAAATTGAGGCATGGAGTCTTTAAGTGTGTTACACAAGGCATTTACGGTAGCTGCTGGGAAAGATTTGATTCCAGATCTGAGTGCAAAAATTGATTTCACACTACTAGATTGCACTGCTTCCATGCAATAGTAAAAAGGGAATGCATACAGCTGGAGTTCATAGAAGTTTTATTAGATTTCATTTTTAGGTAATTCAAGGGAACTTTATTCCCTGCCCCTGGTAGAATGATCATCCAAACAGAATAAGAAGTTTTTGTGATAGTAGAATTTAGATACATCCCTTTCCACCTCCTCCTGTGTCTAACCCTTTCTTTTTCCCCATGGCAGTGGGATTTTTGTTAAAGCTCTGTTTATATAGCTCATAAAGAAACAATTTCAACAAAATCCAGTTAGAATCACTTGTGTGTCTCTGTATCTGTGTGTAATCCTGGCTGATAACACCCCAGATAAAGAAAAATCAGGTTGTCTCTCTAAATGAGCACAAAGAGATTTGGGCATCTGTTCCTTTTAAACTAAGCATATTTTCAGTGTCATAAAACATTTTATACTGAGCTGGTGAATGAAAATACAAAGGAATTATGAGTGCAGTGTTTCAGTGACTATCTCCTTAATCACAAAGAGTGGGACTTCTTAATTTAAATTCCTGATTAGACATGTTGGGTGAGGACAGCGCCACTCTGATCTCATTAGCCCAAGTGATAATGTGCACTAATTACCCCTCTTCCAAAGTCAGGGGTTCATTTATTACCTACATGAATGAACCTTTCTCTCATTCTTAGCATCAGAGTAAAAAATGAGCTCAGGAAAGTGATGGAGGTGCTAGGGGGAGTAAGTAGCACCATGGGCGACCTGGCTTCAGGCTTTAGTGGAAGGAGCGGAGCCAGACAATTTGTGTTAGTGCCAGGCTAGCTAAAGTGATTCCTAGGTTTTACCTATGGCCTGTGGGGATGTGCAACTCTTGCCATATTCTTTCTTTCTACTAAAGTAGCTTCTTCTTGGCCAGTTGATATAACAAGTTAATAGGCAAGTGCTAAAGTCTACAATGCAACTTAACTCTTCAGATTTTGGGTGATAGTGATATGAACATCACTCACTTTGGGGCACCCTGGGCTGCTCTACTCCTGACTTTACCTTCTGGCCCCTGAAGCCATCTGAGTTTAGAATGTTACAGTTTGATTAGCCCATGTTGGAAGTGTTGTGTGTAGGGCTAGAAAAAAGGGGAAGTGGGAATAGAAAGTTATTTCCATTTCTTTTAAATATGGGAGACTCTGTGAGGCTCCTTTAGGGTATACCTGAATTCTTCGAGAATACTTAGGGTTAGGATCTCAAAGTGATGTGGGATAAGCAGGCAGCCAGCTAGGTCAGCTGAGTTGGAATTCACAAGCCCCTGTGGGTAATTCTATCCTACTACTTGTCAATCCAAACACCCCCTTTCCCAAGATTCATCTGCTTCATCCAAAAGTTAAGAGATGATGCCATGAAAATATGGATACTGACAGCTCTCTGCTATGGCCTGCGGTAGCAGTGAAAGATGGCCCAAGTCTTTGGGCCCCTGCGCCCACATGGGAGACCCGGAAGAAGCTCCTGGCTCCTGGCTTTGGATCAGCAAAGCTCCCGCATTGCGGCCATCTAGGGAGTGAACCAGCGTGTGGAAGACCTTTCTCTCTGTCTGTACCTCTCTCTGTAACTCTGTCTTTCAAATAAATAAAGTGAATATTTAAAAAAAAAAGAAAATATGGATATTGAGCCCTTTGTGGAGCTTGTGGAAGTGCTATGTAATTCTCAGGTGGCGTGAACATCATAGAAGAGATAAACATTGGGGGAGCATTGCTCTCAGTCTCTCTCACTCTCACTTTCTCCTGCCAATGACCACATCTAGAGGAGCTATTTGGGTGCTTTCTCTGTCTCCTCTCCCCAACCCCTTCTCCTTTTCAGGCAGATACTTCTCTGTGTGAGGCAATCCATCTTACGTGTGTGTTCACTTTCTCACCTTTTGCATAAATTTTTATCACTTTGCACACCTTATACCTGTCAGCTCTAAGCATGAGTGTGCATGACAAGAACCTAGAGTAAAAATAAATACACTCCCTTGCCCACATCAAAAGGAGTGACTGCCATGTTGTTTTTCTTATAATCCCCACCCTCTCTCCATAGACCTGGAGTCTTAGAGATGTTCTAATTTTATAACAAAGGAAACCAAGGCTCATAAAAAGACATTTTTTTACATGAATCACACTCCCTAAAATGTTCTTTTCATATATTCAGTACTTTATGGGAGTGAGTATTAGTATAACTTTATCTATTTTCAGTTTGGCATTTCCATTAAAATCAAATAAGTGCCTCTCTTCTGATCCAGAAACCCTACCTCAGAAATCTGTAGCACAGAATATTTGCCTAAGATTTGAAGATCTATGTATCTCTATTATCTATGTCTCTTTATGGATGTAATATATAATGTTGTCTTTATTTACATCTGTCATGTATTATGTCACCTACATCTCTAGAGGAATCTTCATTGCAACCTTGTTTTTATAGATGTTGGAGCTGCTTCTACATTTTATTCCATCAGTAGGAGGTTGGTTAAATAAACAATGCTGATGCAGGTATTCTAAAGAATGAAAAATAATATTAGCTGGTATGGGAAAATGTTCAAGCTATTTATCTATCATATAATATCCCATTTGAGTTAACGACAATACAAGGGCACTTGAAAAAGTTCATGGGAATTGTTTATAAAAAACGCTGCATGAATTTGAACATTTTTAACTCCTCTTTGAAATTCATTTTCCATGAGCTTCTTGAAATACCTTTGTATACAAATACAGGGCTATTAATATGAAGGCCAATGGTTCTTTGTGGTTATCTCCAAGGAAGGGGTGGTGTGAAAGCTGGGCAAGGGAGGCAGCGAAATTTGCACTTGATAAGTTATACTAGTACATTTCAGTATCATTTGAAATCTTGCAACGCGCTGACTTTTCCTTGGTAATCAGCAAAAGCAGTAACGATAACAACTCCTGCTGCACCATGCTGCTCAAGATGGGGGCCTGCTATCGGGAGGCCCAGCACTGATAGGCTGTCAGAACTGCAAAGCAATTGGAAATCACTGCCCGGAGCACATTGAATGGGTCTGGCTCAGTGACTGTTAAAAAATTGCATTTCTCGCAGAGTAAGATTGTGGCAACTACTAGATAATGTTCTTAAAAGAGTTGTGTTTATAGCAGATAGAAGGTATAATCAGTAAGAGAGCCTGTTTCAGGTTAATGCAATCCTGCCACTGTGTGTTTAGAGCCTGTGTCTGCCTGTGTTAATGTCTGCAGGGCTGGTGACTGACTCCCAGGACCTATGTGCGGATCCATTGGATTAATTTTACTGCACATACTGGCTGATGGCACTGAGGTACTCCCTACCCTCCTGTCTCCTTGTTCACTAAGTCACTCTTTTTTGTTCTTTCTTGGCTTCCTTCTAAGTTTTTTTTTTTTTTTCCTGTCTTCCCTTCCTCCTCTCTTTGACAAACTTTTGCCTAGTCTATGCCATACACTGAACTGGGCACCGTGAAAAGGAAATGAAGCAATAAATCAATCCGGATTCCTGCTCCAGGGAGTTAGTTCTTTGCTGGAGAAAACTGAAAAGAGTGGATGATAAATTTTGATAAGGAAGAGGGCTTAAGAGCCAGATTGGGTTGGATGGCAAATAGGCTGATGGAATAAGGACATAAGCCTCAGCCGTTTTAGGTTCCTTGTTACCCTGCCTTCTTTCCAGAGATCAGTTCCATCTCACACCCTGCATTGTCCCTGCCACCCCCTCCCCCTTCATTCTCCCCCCGGGGTTTGAAAGCCAGTGGGCCAAACCATAAGAACCACTATGGAGAAGCTCATCTCCACCTGCTGCCACCCACTGCCAGCCCCAGCCCACCCAAGAGACAAAAGGGCCCAGCCTGCTGGGGTTGAGGCCTCTGCCACGTGTGTGAACATGATGGCAGTTGGTCTGCGGAATTATTTTCTCTGAATAAATTCGGTCTGGTTGCGACTTCATATTCTGTCTCCTCTCTCTTCTGCGCCCTTTTCTTACATGTTGGTGCCCTGTGTGAGGAGGCACCAAGCTGCACTCTTCTCCTTCACAGGCAGAATCTCAGCTGTGCTTCGTATTTGCTCCATGACCTTGGGCAGAACTGTTCCCCAGCCCCAAAGCTGTTTCGTGCATTTTGGGAAGTAGCGCCTACCCCACAGTAGTACCTGCCTGTCTCTCTCTCTCCTTCTCTTAAATATGAATAGTAATGATAGGAGAAAAGTAAGAAGTGCCAGGGGAGCCAGGAAGGAGGAGCCCTGTGGAGGGTGAGGAAGACACGCCCTTTGGGGGAAGGAGCTGCATAAATCTGCATGATAAGGACAGGGATAGGAAGCCCAAGGCAAAGTATGGCCCGTGAGGTGGGGAAGGGTGCTGGGTTCATCTGAAAGAGGGGGTTTTCTCCCCCTCTTCCTCTCTGTGGCAGCCCCATCCTCCCTCTTTACCCTCTTCTCTTCACAGGGCTCAGAGGGACTGCTGTGTTATTAGCTCTTTCCTCTTTAATGTGAATTGGGACCACTATATTTGTATTTGCTTTCTCAGGAGTTTTTGCATATATTCCTCTTTTGCTGTTGTGGAATAAAAGTTTTTTTCTCTGTTGGAGGAGTTTTAGACTTCCTAGAACAGGAGGAACTGGCTTCCCCCTCCCTTTTTGCCAGGGAGGAGTCTTTGCCACCCACTGACATCCCATCTCCTAGGCAACTGTTTCTAGTGCTGCAGGGGTGAGTCTGACTCTGTCTTTGAACTTCCAAGGTCAGGAGAAATGGATGTCTTGCAGGCACGTCTCTGAAAGACACATGTTTAAGAAACCCACTAAATCATGGCCCAAATCAGCCTTTTCATTAAAATGTAGTAGGGTAAGTACTTTACAAGGAGAGGAGGCAGGTAAAAGATTAACCAGGCAGCTGCTGTCACTCACTGGCTGCTCTTTTCGTATCCAATATCCCACACATTCATCACTCACCGTTGGCCCCACTTCCTTTCCCTTACCGGAATCCAGTTTTATGGTTGGGGTCAGCAGAGCTTCCCCCAAGAAGTCACTGCTTGAGGAGTCACCATCAAGATTTATTCCGGGAGGAGAGAAGACACCCTGTTTGTTACTTCTCCAGTCAAGGACTGAAAGTCAAGTTGATTGATGTCCGTGATGAAATTGCCAGAAGAGTACAATGTGTGCTGAGGCCGTTGTGAGGGCAGACCCGGCAGTCAGACAGCCTGGGTTTCAGTGCCGGCTCTGGCGTTTTCTTTAATTCTTCTATGCCTCACTTTTCTTCTTGAAAGTGGAAATAATGATAGTACTCCAATCATCAGCTTGGTTTGAGGATTAAAGAAGTTAATAATTATGGAGCACTGAGCACTGGGTGTAGCATCTGGGAAGTGCTCAGCAGCTGTTAGATGTTGTTTTATTAAAAATGAATGCGGGGTAGGCTTTGTCGTGTAGTGGGTAAAGCCACCACCTGCAGTGCCAGCATCTCATATGGGAGCTGGTTCAAGTCCTGGCTCTTCCATTTCCAATCCAGCTCCCTGCTAATGTGCCTGGAAAAGCTGCAGAGGATAGCCTGTTGTGTCTGAATTTCCCAACCAATGAACAAGGCACAGTCGCGGATGCAAAAGCAGAGGTTTATTTGTTACCAGCTGGCTGGGACCCCCTACCTGCACACAGCCATTTAGCACTGCACAGGCAAAAGGCCCCTTCGTTTGCATAAGAGAGGTTTTTATGGCCTCACACTTGCAAGGGTGCAGGTCATCTCCTAGTAGGTTACCTTCTTACTCTCTGTATGGCAAGGTATTGTGACCTAACATATTCATTGGTTCATTTAAACGTATAGGCTATATACGTTATGTGGCAGGAAGGCCACACAAAGGATGGCACGGGGAGGAACTGGCGGGAAGCATTGGGCCATAGACTCCAGGGGAGCTGGTGGAGGGCAGAAGGTCATAAATTACAGGAGAGCTTACTTTCTTTGTTCTCAAGGACCCGGCCTGCCTCCTTCCCGGTTCAGAATGAGGCCTGTCATGGCCAGAGTGAGAAACCAATATTTAGCAAGCTAGGGACTCTATCCCTATAAGCCCAAGTATTTGGGGTCCTGCATCCACGTGGGAGACCTGGAAGAGGCTCCTGGCTCTTGCCTTCAGACCAGCTCAGCTCCAGTAGTTGCAGCCATTTGGGGAGTGAACCAGAGGATGATAGATTTGTCTCTCCTCATCCTGTGTGTCTCTACCTCTCTCTCTCTCTGTAACTCTTCTTTAAAAAAAAAAAAGAAGAAGAAGAATGGTGACCTTTCACCAAAATTTAGGGTCTGTAGATCTCCAAGTGGAACTTGGAAGCATTTGATAAGAACTTGCAGGTACCCATTATTAACAAGAAAGGCAGGAAGTATAGAAGGCAAGCCCAGCAGAGCTGAATGCAAACCTAAGCCTGTTCAGTTCTTTCAACTAACAGTTTCTGTCCAGTGCCTATGACGTACCTGTCACTTGTTGTGTTACAAATGTTGGTGTCATTTGAAAATTCACGTGTTAGAATCTAACACCCAGTGTGGAAATAGGAGGTGGGGGCCTTAGGGAAGTGATTAATTAGGATTATTACCCATATAAAATAGGCTTGAGCTCCTTTGGGCTCAGCCTTCTGTCCTGTGAGCAGCGAGTTGCCATCTATGTGTGCCCTCCAAACTCCAGACCTGTAGCCATGGTTGAAAGTGAACTTTGCAGTGTCTAGAACTGGGAACAATAAATTTCTATTGTTTATAAATTACATAGTATAAAATATTTTTATTATAGTAAGTGGACAGACTAAAATATCATTCATGTAGGTGCTACAGTGGTGAACCATCAGACAAGGGCCTCCTGCCGTGTGCTGGCTGTATGGCCTTGGGTGTGTTATTTGCTCTCTGAGCTTCACTTCTCACATTTGTGAAATAAGGCTGTTAATAGTAGCTGAAAGGAAAAGGGAAGCAAAACAGAGAGGAGACACGATATGAACGAATTTCTTCAAGAAAAATAAGTCACAGAGGTGGGTGGCCAACTGCCAGTGTGTACACAGACTGAACAAATGGCAGAGGGCCCGGTTTCCCAGTGAGTGAACTGGGCCTTACATAGCTTTTTATTATTTTTTTTTAAATTTATTTGACAGGTAGAGCTGTAGACAGAGACAGAGAGAAAGGTCTTCCTTCCATTAGTTCACTCCCCAAATGGCCGCTACAGCTGGCGCTGTGCTGATCTGAAGCCAAGAGCCGGGTGCTTCTCCTGGTCTCCCATGCGGGTGCAGGAGCCCAAGCACTTGGGCCATCCTCCACAGCCCTCCCGGGCCACAGCAGAGAGCTGGACTGGAAGAAGAGCCACCTGGACTTGAACCCAGTTCCCATATAGGATGCCAGTGCTGCAGGTGGAGGATTAACCAAGCTGAGCCATGGCGCTGGCCCCGTGGGCCTTATATATCTTAATGTGGTCTAAGGGTCTGGACTGGTTGTGGGTGGCAGTAGTCAGATGTGAGTTTCTTCATACAGGTTTTTCAGGTTTTAGGGGACCTACAAAGCCAGAAAAGAATCCAAATAGTAAAAAGATCTTTTAGGACTATCTGGATCATTTAGTCCCCTCTGTGATCAGATGTGAAACCAAGACCCAGAAAAAAATGGGGGGGGTGGAGTTGTGTGAAGTCTATGGGAGAGCTGCACTCATTCTAGGTGATTCTTAATAAATGCTACCCCTTCTGATACACCATACTGATGCTTTATGGATTCTGTTAGAGTCATTGTTATTCATGTCTGTGACTCATTGCAGGTTTAAAAAGAAAGAAAGAATACTCCTACCCTTACTTTTTTATGCATACTTTTTTCTTTTTAATGATGTATTGTGTTCTTCTCTACTGAAGTGTGTGAGACAGTGTATCTTATCTATGAGCATACTTCAAAAAGTTTGTGGAAAACAGAATTAAAAATTGATTTTTGTGTGGAAAAAACTGAAATCCATGCAGATTTTATATAATGCACATTTTACCTTAACTTTTAAAAAATTCCTTGTATTTAAGCAAAGGTTACTTTATGGCTATGGACAACATCTTAGAAATTTTTATATTTTTTAATTTTTGGAATGGAGAAAAATTTTGGGTTCTATGGGCTTGGTGAAAGTTGGTGAGAGAAGCTCTGATTTTTAAAATTTTTTAAAATTTCACTTGTGTGCTTTGGAATTTCATGTACAGGAGTGTTTTTTGGATTGTGAGATTTTAGAGATGTTTCTGGATCCTATGTGAGACTCTCCCCTAACAACCTTGCTTACCTGAGGGCTGAATTGGAATTCAGGAATGCCTGCTGCACTATCGTCTTGTGATGTGGCTTTTCCTAACACTTCATCCTCTTGTTCCAGGAGGAAAGACTGTTTTAGGGCTAAGAGTGGTTCTGTTCTAAACTTACTGGGTTTCAGGAATACTTACTGGAGATAATAGTAAAAAGCATTGATGACTAGGCCCGAAGGTGCCATCATCAGGTGTCTGTCTACTTGGGGGAGTTTCAGAGGCACTGGCGTTACTCCTTGCTGAGACAACTCTTCCCTTGTGCTTGAAATTCCCACTGCTGGTACTTCATTTCTTGCTCCCTTCTTTAAAACCTGGTGTTCTTACCAGCCAGCCTCATTCTCACAAGTCTTCTTCAGTTTTTCCAGAGTGCTTATTTGAGGTTTTGAGGCAGGGTGATGGTGAGGGTGGTGAGTGTCTGTCCCAGGCTTTGTTCCATGACCCTGTACTTGCCTTACCTTGCGCTCAGCTCCTCTGGGAACCTCTAAACATTGTCTTAGCTCCAGCTTCCTTTTCTTTCCTGACCACCCAAACCATGTCCATCTTTTTGTGTCCAAGAAATTTGTTAAAATATCTTTTTGGTTGTCCTCCATTTTTCTTTCACTATTGTTGAGTATGGCTTAAACATTATTACCATTTTGATAGTGTCTCTGGATGGAAAAGTGCTAACTATTAATAACTTTGTAAGTACCCCCTGAAACTTCTGGGCATAGAAACTGATTTCCTATGATCTGGATGTGGTGTAACGCCTGAATTTTAAATCTTACTAACCTAAAAATATTCCTCTAAATACTTCTTTAAATATTTGTATGCTTATTTATACAGTTGATAAATCAACACTTGTTATTTTAATACATTATATTTACCCAAAGTTATTTAATAAACTTTGTAAGAATTCATTACAAAAACTTTGATATATTAGAATCTTTTAAAATGCTAGTAAGCACCTAAGATGTAGAAGACAATATGCACTGAACGTTTGGTGATTACTGAACTGCTGATAATACTAGGATTAAAAATCCAATCTAAGATGTGATTGTCCTGGCCTCTTCTTTTTAAAAAAGTTTCTTTTAGTGGTGACCTTCTTAAATTTGCAGTAGTTTTGCTAGATGTTATTTTACAACTTTGTGTATGTGTAGTCATATTTATCAGACTTCAGAGCGGTTAAGTTCTACAGTCTGAGTTGGTATCTAACTGGTTAGGAGATATTAGGTGATTCAAACCCAAATCACTTGTGATTAGGCTCAGTACCCCCCCTTAGGATCAATGTTCATTTGTTACATTGCAATTCTCTGCCTTTCGTGAGGATTTATAATTTTTTTGAAATCTGGCCACTTTTCCAGAAATTATGTATTCTTTAAATTTTGTTAGGTTGGCATTATCTCTCTCATTGTCCTCATAGAAATTGGTATAAAAAGTTTGTAAAAAAAAAAAATGGAAGTAAGAGATACTGTGAACTTTAGATGAACTTTTAAAAATACCCTCCTATGCCTTATCAGGGTCTGATGATAATTAGTAGAGTTGCTTTCAGGTTTACTCTTCAAAGAGATAAGGGGTCAAGTTCATGTGGTTCCTCTGACTCTTAGAACACAGCTAATTTACCATCTTGGAGTACGAGGCCTTCTTTTTGGTATTGGTGATCAGTGGGCACTGCCTTCCACTCAGTTATTATGAATAAATCTTAGCACCAATCATACTTTCTGAAATAATCTGTCTTTGTGGACTATTTTTCTTTACATTTTGAGGGAAGTTCATAGACTTTTAAGTATTATATATTATATATGCATATAGTTGTCTGCACATTATAGGTACACTTTTAAATCAAAATCTGACTCATGTGTAGTAATACATTGCAGCTTATTAAAATCAATAAAAACTAAGTATGTGCTCTCTGTATTTGTATTGTGTTACAGCTCCTTTTTGCACTTTTAAAACCTCTTTGGTGAGCTATTACACCGTCTTGGCCTTATGGAGTTTTCCAATTAACTCTGGTTATTACCCCATTTTTGGTGCTCGTGTTGGGCTATGGGATCCCTGTGAGCTGACTCTAGCTTTCGGCTCTTTCTGCTTTGTAAAGTAAACCAGACCAATCTGACTTTGTTCCCACTATTCCCATAAGTGAGAAACTGCCCTTTCTGGGTCAAAGTTAGGAGGCATGGCTCCTCAGAGAATAATGGTATTGGTGATCTGGGCTTTTGGAGCTCTTGTAAGTGATGGTTGTAAGCAAAAACCCTACACTACACCTACTTTTGACCTTGTTGGCAACAGGACTTGAAAAAATTACTTACTTATGGCACCTAAGTTCACATTGAATTTTTTCAGTTTAACTTAAGTTGTTCTACTTACTTATTTAACTTAAAATTATTTATTTGAAAGGGAGAGAGAGAGGGAGAGAGAGAAAGAGAGAGAAAGAAACAGACAAGTATCTCCCATCTGTATCTTCACTCCAAAAATTCTTACAATAGCCAGGGCTGGGACAAGCAGAAGCCAGGAACTGGGAACTCATTCCAGGTCTCCACAAAAATGGCATAGAGTCAACTACTTGAGCTATCACTAGCTGACTCCCAGGTTGAGCATCAGAATAAAATTGAAATTGGGAGCCGGAGCCAGGACTTTGATATGGGATGCAGGTGTCCCAAGAGACATGTTAACTGCTGCGCCGAACTTCTGCCCTTTTATTTTTTAGGATCTGAATGATCTGAGATTCCAAGACCATCCCACATTTCTGTCACAGTGAAAATAATGTTGCATATTCTATCTGCCATCTTGAGCCAGAAAACCCTCTGTGCGTGATTTTAAGTTGTGATCGTTCTGAACAGAAAATCTTATGTCTTTTAGTATCATTGAAATGTGTCAGATTTTTTTATTACAACTTTTTAAGTACAATTTTAATGGCTACATAAAGTTCCATTGTTTAGCTGTTATTAACATTTCTCTTTTATTAGATGATGTTTGGTATAGTAAATATCTAGATAAGTTAATGTGGGTAATGGTCTTTTGTATTAAATATTATTTCCTAAGGAGGGAAATCTGACAATTTGAATTACTGGATAAGAGCGTATGAACATTTGAAAACAAAGGTGGTAATACCTAGTCCATAGGGTTGTGGGGTGGGGGGGTGTGAGGATGGAATGACTTAGTGTGCAAAACACTGAAGGTAATTTCTGGCACACAGTGAGGATCTAGCCAGTGTTGGGTGTGGTATTAAGGAATGTCCAAGTGCTTTCTCCCATGGTTCTGCCTCTTTACGTTATTGGGAGCTTGTGCTGGAGAGAGCTAGTCAGACAGCTCCTGGACAGAGATGCATGCCAGGAAGTCTGGGTTTTTACTGCAAACAAGTATCTTTCCAGCTGGCCAGTGCAGGTAGCTGCTACTGTGCTGGCTGCTCACTAAGAAGGGCCGACATTTCCCTTTTGAAACTGCTTGAATCTGGCTCTCTCCTCCTCCAGTGGTGGCTGAGAAGTTAGCCCGTGAGCCACAGACATGCCTTGATGCAGCTCACAGAGCGACTTAGTTTCCTCAATTGCAAAAATTACGAGAGCTCTCAAATGGCCTGAAAGTAGGATGAAAAGTGGATCTCAGCTTTCCAAGCTTCTGTGCTAAGGGGTGAGAAGTTAGGAAAAAATGAAAAATCAGCAAGCCTACCCTCAGGGACTTTAGGATCCTCTTACTGTCTACTGTAGAGAGGACTGTTACAAGTGTCCTCCAGGATATCCACCCCCAGTAGCTGGGAGTATCCTGGCTATTACATGTTGTTCTACAACCTCCCACCCCAGTATCAGCCAATGACCAACCGGTGTGGTCTCAAGGTTGTTGCTGTTGTTTTTTAAAGGTTTATTTATTTGAAAGACAGAGTGACAGAGAGAAAGAAAGAGGGAGAAAGAGAGAGAGAGAGAGCGAGCGAGTGCCAGTGAGCTTCCATCTGATGCTTCACTCAACAAGTGGCCCCAAACAGTTGGGGCTGCTAGACCAGGGTGAATCCAGCAGCCAGGAACTCCATCCAGGACTTTCACATGAGTGGCAGGAATTCAAATACTTTGACCATCATCCGCTGCATCCCAGTTGCATTATCTGGGAGTTGGATTGGAAGTGGAATTAGGTGAGACTCAAACCAGCATTCTGATAGGGGACGCTGGCATGACAAGCAGTGGTTTATTCCACTGTGCCACAATGCCGACCCCTGCTTCAGGGACTCCTGGATATGATGTCCCTACTTAGCAACTTCTCTGATCTATTTCATTTCCCTCCCTCATGCCTCCCACTCCACCCTCCTCCTCGCCCTCCTCTGCCCTGCCCCCAGCTTGCCCAAATAAAGCAGGCATACCTGTATCTCTGAAATTTAGGGAATCTGACACAGGTGAGGAGATGGGATTAGTCTATGGGGTAGATTGTTCTTAGAGGTTAAACACAGATATAGGCTGTAGCTGTACGAAAGACTCAGTAGTGTCTAAGAGATGGAAAGGGAAGAGCTGGGGTTAGTATTGCTGGAGGTGCTAACCTTTACACTGGTTGTGTATGTGTAAGCACATTTTATGTATATGCATAGACACATGCATTATATATAATATATGTATGCACACACATACTTAAATAATTTTATACAATGGTAAATATGAAAACACATCATGATGTTTTACAGAGATGTGATACAATGATTCAAAAGTTACATTAACATTGAGACTCTGCTCAGCCTAGTCTACACATGTTTTTCAACATAATCTGTATTAACAAGGACTATATCCTGGTACTCTTGCAGCTTTCCTGCTACCTTGATTCTATAATTGCAGTTGCTGTTCACTTAACAAGTGGGTATTGAGCACTTACTGTATGTATTGTATTTTGCACTGGGACAAGCGACGATTAAGTTGGTTCCCTCTCTACTAATTGACTTGTGGGTAACATGGGAGTCATAAAGTCTAGGTACTGAGAAGTCTGAGTGACCAGCATGTCTCTCCACCACCCCCATAGGTTTTTGAGCTCTTGGTTCACGAAGGATGCTTATTTCCTGGCTTTATTTATCTGCTTCGTGTATTATTAGGGAGGAGAAAAGACCCTAGTGTGAAGGTTTCCGTAAAGACTTAGCAATTTTATTATGACATAGAAGTGTCATTATGTTTTTATTAAAGTCTTCCTGTCTCTGTTACCTGTACATTAGAAGAGGGAATTGAAAACTGCAGAACTTCATGCTGTTTTGCCTCCCAGGACAGGAAAGCCCCGGGAAAAGCTATGAGAAATATTTCAAAACATGTTGCATAGTGTTTGATGGATAATAAACTCAGAGCCCTGAGATGTATAAGCTATACAATTCAATAGAATTTGTTTTTTCAAAAGCAGCTGCAAGGAAACTAAAAATAAAAAAAAAAGCAAAAACCAGAACACATCAGACAACAGTAGTCTCATACACAGCTGAAAATCCATCTTGTATTATGGAAGAGGAGGAAATCAATAAAACTTCCCAGGAATTGAAGTTCTCCCCTCAGGATAAAAAGGGATACTCGAGAGTCTAGTGAGCTCAAGATGGCAGCTACAAAATGTTTTGCTCTAAGATTAATTTAAATAAATTTAACCCATACATAATTGATATAGTAAGTGGATAGAACTCAGGGCAGAATCAAAAAAACAACTTTATTTTTCCCACTTTGTCTTACCCCTTTTTTCACCCTCCCTTTGTGCAGCACATGCAAGAGCACATGCATATACACACATATTCTGCCTCACACGGACACGTCTGTGCACACTCAATTATATAAGTGTATGTATGTGCACACAGTCTGTTTCACAAATCCATATCCATGTGCACGTGTACTAAGCCACACAAGTGTGTATATGCTCTCAGTCACATAGTACACATACATGTGTGCACACACTCTCACTTCCAATATTTCTTCCCAGTTTCCTGGATATGATCAGGCAGGCCCTGTATCCTATATTCATGCTTGTCATTTACAAAAATATTGCTAAATATTTTACGTTTCCCAAGAAGTCTCAGTATAGCAGTGAATGTGCCTTGTTTGACGTTATAGGAAGAGTTAACATTTCTTCTCTTTCCCAGCTCTGGCCTGGTCTGACTTCTTCATTTCTGCACCGTTTGGGTATCCTTCTGCTCTCCATGTGATCCCCAGATAGCCTCTTTGAGAAAGATGGAGCAGGGGGCAGAGAGGAGTACTCAAGAGGATTTGAACATGTTACTTTGTCATAAGGATTATTTTGAGCTACAGGCAACTGAGAAACAACAGAGAAAGAGTTCACTTCTCTCTTTGTCTACCTAAAATCAGGGCATAAATTTCTAGTTGAGAAAGGTGCTTCTGTTGTGTGAGGAATAAAGGGAGATTCTGACTGTTGACGGTGGAGAGCCAGCATGGAGATGAGTTAGCATTAACAGACATTACCACTAGGTCCCCCCTGTATTTCCTAGTCACTTCCCCATGACTTATTGTCCCTAGATATCCAAACTCCCTTTCCTGTATTAAAAGGGAATAAAGCCTCCAAGTTGCCTTTTTTTGAGTTTCACCTCTTTTCTGGTAACTCCAGTGCACATAAATACTGAGGAAAATTGTGTGCTCTTTTCCCCCTGTTAACCTGTCTTTTGTTAGCTTATTTTACAAGCCTTCAGGTACTGAGCACTTGAAGTTAAAGGAAAAGCTTTCCCTCTCTATCAGTAGAAAAGGGCCAGAAAGGATTAGGAAACTGGCGTTGGTTTCCTCTTTCTTCTGACCTTGGCGAGTGTTGAAAGCCGACTTGCACTGAGGCTCATGAGTGATCACAGTTGAGTCCCTTTTTTGGGAACTGGTGGTGGGTTCTTTGGAGGCAGCATCACACTGAGATAGATAATTTTTCTGCATTTCTTGCAAAGCCAGAGATGCTTTTCTATCTGCTGGCCTTTTGTATCTCCTCCACCATCGCCAGGGAATATGTGGTTCTGGTTTCTTTACATCCCTCTGGACAATGCCTTCCGCTGACATTTAAAGGACATCAAAAATCAGTTCTCTCCCTCTCGCCTGTATCTCCTGTCTAACACTCAAGAAAACTATGCATTCACACCCCCTGTCCTTTGCCGATGGGTGTCTAGATGCCAGTGAAGTTGAGTCTCTTATTGCTCTGCTCCCTCAAATTCCTAGTCAAAGCCTTTAGGTTGCTTAGGTTTGGCTCAGAAATTAGTACTGCTGTTTTCAGATCCTTGAGAGATTCATATCATTCTCTCTTGGGGAGCTAGGTGGTAAGAGGGAATAGGGAAAACAAAAAGGATCATAATATTCTTTTTTTTTTTTTAACAGGCAGAGTGGACAGTGAGAGAGAGATACAGAGAGAAAGGTCTTCCTTTTGGCATTGGTTCACCCTCCAATGGCCACTGCGGCCGGCGCATCGCGCTGATCCGAAGGCAGGAGCCAGGTGCTTCTCCTGGTCTCCCATGGGGTGCAGGGCCCAAGCACTTGGGCCATCCTCCACTGCCTTCCCCAGCCACAGCAGAGAGCTGGCCTGGAAGAGGGGCAGCAGGACAGAATCCGGCGCCCCGACCGGGATGAGAACCCAGTGTGCCGGTGCTGCTAGGTGGAGGATTAGCCTAGTGAGCCATGGCGCTGGCCTCCAGCTGAATTCTTAGCCACAGCAGAAGTAGTGTAGTGTTAAAAGATGAGTGAAGATGTCTCTGCTCTAAAGCTAGGTGTAGTGATAGGAGATTCTGTTACAGAATTAGGTTCCCTGGTAGCAGTAGGGCCCAGACTCAGTAGCAGCCAGGTGGACACAATTATTCTAATGAGTGGCAGGGTCAGAGTGGCAGCAAAGAGGCCTGACCCACGGGGAGTTGCAATATGCTTAATGGAACACAAAGTCCCTGGGGTAAATTAGTTGGGCAGCCAAAAAATGTTCTAATCAGCCAATAGGGTCTCATGAAAAGAAGGCTTGAGAGGTGGAGGACTGTTGCTGTAATAACAAGTTTTGATCATTTGACTGGTTTGCAGACATGACTCAGTTTTTTTTCTAAGACTCATTTATTTATTTAAAAGGCAGAGTTATGAAGAGGTGGAGGCAGAGAGATAGAGAGAGAGAGAGAGAGAGAGAGAGAGAGAGAAAGTCTTCCATCCACTGGTTTACTCCAAAAATGGCCACAGTGGCTGGAGCTGTGCCGATCCAAGGCCAGGAGCCAGGAGGTTCCTCCAGGTCGCCAATGCAGGTGCGAGGGGCCAAGGACTTGAATCATCTTTTACTGTTTTCCCAGGCCATAGCAGATAGCTGGATCAGAAGTGGAACAGCTGGGTCTTGAACCAGTGCCCATGCTGGATGCCCGCATTGCAGGTGGCAGCTTTACCCACTATGCCACAGCACTGAGCTCATGACTCAGTTTTAAGACCCAGAAGTTGTTAATTGATGAGGAGGCTGAGACCCCTGAAGGGATTGTGTAACACGGTAGCAGGCTTCCCATATGAGAACTACGGTTGGTTATTCAGGACCAAGTCCAGCAGTCCTCAAATTGGCATTGGTATCTGGGGAGCTGGTACTTAGACTGATACCTGTAGACTTGGAGCTGAGCTCCATGGCAATCCTGGGAATAGAGACCTGGCTAAGGTCCAGTTTATAGTGGTTCAGTTTCCTACACTAATTTTTTCTTATGCTAATCTAGCCCAATGGATAAGAAGCATCTAGCACACTAGAGACTGTAGTAAGGTACATGCTCTCCATTGGATGGATGATACAACCCAAAAAGATTCAGAGGCATAGACATCTGTAAAATACTTAGAGACCTGTAGTAAGGAAAAACTAGGTCCTGCTCTCCAAATTAAAGTACAAATTATTTTGTCTTGCACTTCTCACCAGAAAAGGAACCATAGTGTCTGATGAGCCTCTTTGGTTCTTACTCCATAGTTAAGAATATTGTTCCAGTTCATACGCCAAATCATGCAAATGGCATCCAGTTTTAAATGGAACTCAGAGCAGGGAAGGGCTCTGTGGTAGGTCTAGGCTATGCCACAACAGTCTGCTATTTGGCTCTACAACCTGGAGGGCCCTGCATTATTAGAGGTGTCGGTGAAAGGAGAAGCTACCGTGTGGTGCTTAGGTCAAGACTCAATGAGAGAGGCTGGAGAAGTGGGTTAAGCTGCCATCTGCAGCGCTGGTGTCTCATATGGACACCAGTTTGATTTCTGACTGCTCCACTTCCAATCCAGCTCCCTGCTAATGCACCCTGAAAAGCAGCAGAAAATGGCCCTAGGGCTTGGGCCCCTGTACCTACTTGGGAGACCTAGCTTCAGTCTGGCCCACCTCCAGCCATTGAGGCCACCTGGGGAGTGAAACAATGGATGGAAGATCTCTTTGTTTCTCTCTCTCTCTCTCTTTCTCTGTAACTTTGCCCTTCAAATAAAATAAATAAATCTTTTAAAAAAAGAGTCAGTGGGAGAACAACACAGTGTCTTTACATTTGGATCAAGAATAATAGGTGTTTGTGCATCTTGGGGAAAACATCTCCTGTCATATCATTGGACCTTGGGAGAGGTAGAGCATCAAGAGTTACCAGGATACAGTGGGTCTTAAATTGCCCATCATTAGCAAAGTAATAAGTTTGGGTGGGCTCAGGAATCTACCCAAAGATAATTGCTACAACTGGAGTTGAATGCAAGTAGGACTAGGGGGTATAGGCAAAGTACATGAGCATGTGGTCCAAAAATCTGCCATGCACCACAGTTGCTCTAGGTCCCTGCCTTCCTACCCCTCAGCCACACCTCTGCCTATGGCGAACATCATTTAACACTAGCTGAGAGAGCAAGAAACATGCCAAACTTTATTTATGGATTATTCTGTCACCCACATAACAAGAGTTTTAGGAGTCCACCCCCTTGAATAACCAGACAAAAAGTGCCATTTCCTCAGAGCTGGTGTTCAGGCTGAGATGGAGGAAACACATGACTCCAGCTGACCTGGAAAAAGCCCTAAGAAACCTGCTAGAACCGGTGATGAACTCAGTCAAGATAACTGAAAATGTGTAAGTATCTCAAAGTGAAATTTTTCCTGATTTTAATGCTAAGATCGCTGTCGCTCCCCCTCTTCGTGGAGGAACGACACAGGACCCTGCGCTGTTCTTTCGTCTGCTCGGCCGTCCCCGGGTTTGCTGCTGGTTCTTCCCGGGTTGGCTACCGACCCTTCCACCTCCGTGGAAGGGCGGTTCCCCCTGCCACATTCCCCACTTCCGCGGGGGAGCGGCACACTGCCGGCCGGCTCTCTCGGGGGCTGCACAGGTGTTCCCCTTAGATGTTCCCCTTAGATGTTCCTGGTGCATGCCGTCTCTCTCCTCCTTTATAGTCCTCCTCCGCCAATCCCAACTCGGCTGCCCACACGCCGAGTACGCTGCTCTCCTCCAATCAGGAGCAAGTCCTACAGTTTATTGGTTGAACTGGAGGCAGCTGTGCGGAAGCTGTTTACTTCTCTCCCAGCGCCATATTGTGGGAGAGCAGATGCATAGAATAAGTCTTAATTCCAGTAACTCAGTCTAGTCTGGTTTGCTCCCCACAGATCGCCACCTGAGGTGGAGTTTAAGCCTTATTATCGTAACACATGTTGCATGTTGGAGCATGTTTCCAAACTCTACTGTGTGAGCTCTGCCCATCGCCTCATAAGATGGCAGGACCTCCCCTCTTGCATATTCATTTTCCCTGAAAAAGATGCCTGTTTCTCCTCGATCGGGAGGCCATTGCACAGTCTTGTTATTTGTTATGTGTAAATTCCTTTGGGTGACAACTACTTCTGGTAGAGGTTTTGATTTTACTCACCAAGAAGTTGGCACACAACTTGAGTGGGTAACAGATTTTTCGGCAACCCAGACAGGACTCTGTCCCTTGGGGATCTTGGTCTTCTCACTTCCCAGTGTCCAGCAGATAAAGAGGAGGGCAATGGCATGTCATTTGAGCTAAGCTGTTCACACCAACTGGGAGTCCGGGATCGTACCTCATGAAGGGAGCTTCCTTTATGGTGCTGATGCTGCTAATCTGGCATCACTGCCCACTTAAGAGACCTAGAAATGTCCCTGAAAACTTTGCTGAGGATCTCCAAGACGAGCGTGGCTATGAATTATTTCTTTGAGTTATCTCATAGTCTGTAAAACTTGACTTGTGAAATCTGATGATCACATAGCCCTAAAAGAGAGTCCTTAATCTTGGGAGTAGTCTAAACTTTGACCAATCATTTCTGCATAGCTCAAGTATGGATATAACCCCCTCTTCTGTCAACATGTAATTGAATAACCATGTATGCATTCACCCCCTCCAGAGTCACTGGGTGATTAAACAAAGCCTTGTTGGGGATGCCCAACTTCTCATAGTTTAAATTATCAGGCTGGCTTTTTAGGGTACCTAAACTGTGCTTGCTTCTCCCAGTTCCCATTACTGCTCTCTGATGGTGCCCCAGACTTTTTAGACTGTCTTGCACATGCATTCAGAGTTCCCTTAAACTTCCTTCCTTTTTCAGAAGATCTTCTCCGGTCTTCCTGGTGCTTTCTCACGTCTCTCTCACATGGTGCACTTGTACATGGACTCCCAGTGGAAGTACCTCTCTCAAGGCCCCCAGCCCAACCCATGAGCCATCTACTTCTGAGCTATCTTCTTTCTATTAAAAGAAGTTAGATGATTGTCAGCCTTAGCCAGAGTCAGCCTGAGCCTGTGCCCAGCTTGGTCCTATGGAGTTGTCTATATTCAGAGGGAATAAAAGAAGCATGGAGAAAGAGTGTTATATCCTTTAGGAGGAATTCCATAAGTTACAATCTCCTAATGTCTACCCATGTTCATTTTGGGTCTGGCAATCAAGCCCACCAAATTTGTAGTCTGATTTGGGCTAAAAACTATGCCATTTGTGTTGTGACTAATCACTTTTAAGTTACCACATGGATTCTAGAAACAAACTCTGAGGAAGGTCCCTAGATTACAGAGAGCAAGCTTCGTCTGGGAAGAGGGCCCATGGGGCTGCATCTTCTATAATGGGAAGGCCTTTGTGATTTCCCCACTGGCCTGGGTCTTTATTCTCATTACAGTCCATGCGCCACAATATAGATAATGTTAATTTCTTTTTTAGAGAAAAAAGTACGTTGGCCAGAAAATGAGATCCCCAGTTTTAATACCATCCTTGGACAAAAGCTGAGAAAAACAGATAATATGAGCCAGTTAGAGTCAGATATTTGAGGTCCAATAAAGAGGCTGTGCCAGGGAATGACCCTAAACGGGATCCCAAAGATCCTGATAACTAAAAAAAAGTTAGGATGTTTTTAGGGTCTACTCTTGAAAGCCATACAAATGGTGAATCTGTCATGCCTTAACTGGCCTAAGCTAGGAAAAGTCCAGCAGGATTCTGAAGAAAACTTACCTGCCATCTTATAAAGACTGGGGACTGCTTCAGGTGACATAGGACTTGGAACTTTTTTTTTTTTTTTTTTTTTTTTTTGACAGGCAGAGTGGACAGTGAGAGAGAGAGACAGAGAGAAAGGTCTTCCTTTGCCATTGGTTCACCCTCCAATGGCCGCCGTGGCCGGCGTGCTGCGGCCGGCACGCTGCGGCCGGCACACCGTGCTGATCCGAAGGCAGGAGCCAGGTGCTTCTCCTGGTCTCCCATGGGGTGCAGGGCCCAAGCACTTGGACCATCCTCCACTGTACTCCCTGGCCACAGCAGAAAGCTGGCCTGGAAGAGGGGCAACCGGGACAGAATCCGGCGCCCTGACCGGGACTAGAACCCGGTGTGCCGGCACCGCAAGGTGGAGTATTAGCCTAGTGAGCTGCGGCACCGGCTAGGACTTGGAACTCTTATGCCCAAGGAACTACAGTGATTCTCAGTACTTAGTGCATATCTGAAAGTGTTCCAGGCATCCATAGGAAGGTCCAGATCTTGGCTGTAGTTCCCTGCTGCATCCATCAAGGCAGGGTGGCCAGTTAACCCAAAAGAGGAACGAGATCGCACAGGTTAAGGAAACAGATTCAGGCTGAAGATTTAGTGTGGGGAAACCAGGGGATACTCTATCCACTGCCCAAGCTGGAGGCAGAGGCCCAGATGTCTGATTACTCCAAGTATTTATTATCAGTGGTGATGTGACTGATTAATCATAAACATATGCAGTTTTGTGAAAACAGGACTTCATGATGAGGCAGTTTAAAATAGTGAAACAGGGAGGACTTGTTGATTAGAAGCTGGGGTTAAGAAAGCAATCTCAATGTTGAAGGGTCTTGAGGGGGACTAATTATTAACTGGGGCTGATCCCACTTGCTGTCTACTGGAGCCCATGGCATTTCTTTAGCTGCTTCAGCATCATGTCAAATGACCTTTGCCATTGTTAACACAACTTGACCAATCACCTTTGCAATTTGGCCAAGCATGCCTTTGGCAGAATTCAGTCAATGCAGTGGTCTCTAAAGTCTAGGCCTTTAACTGAGTTCAGGCCATGTGGTGATCCCTGACAGCTCCTAATCCTAACTCTGCCTAGCTATCACAGGCTTTAATGTATTTACAACTGAGTTTTGACCACAGAAGAAAGGGTAGACAATTAGTAAGCTGCCCTGTTAGCTGTGGCCTCAGGTCTGCTGGAGGCAGCCCAATGGAGAAGATGCCATGGTAGAGTCTTCTTGATGAGGGACTAGAACCAAGTCAACTAGTCTCTGCTGGTACTACAAGTAGGAAGGACACTGGCAGTGGGTCTGTCTGAACTGTACATAGAGTTGGGAGGAACTGAACAGGTCTGGAGCATGTCAGTGAGATGAGATGAAGATGAGCTATGATGGGGCCATGAGGCTCCTGGGCTGGCTCCAGGCAAGTCATCTTCTCCAAGGAGCCCAGGGTAACCTTAGTAGCTGGAGGAGACTGTGTTGGATTTCTACACTATACTGGTGCTGCAGGCCAAATACAGAAAGCCAAGTATCACATGATCTCATTCATATGTGGAGTTAAAAAAAAAAAGTGATCTCAGAGAAGTTAAAAGCCCAAGTGTGGTTCCCAGAGGTAGGGCAAGGAGGGATTGGGAAACGTTGATTGATAGGAGTAAGAAGTTTTTGTACAGTAGAGTGAAGATAGATAATGTTCATTTACTGTATATTTCTCTACTAAAAAGACAGTATATAAAAGTATATAAAAAGATAGTATATAAAAAGACTGTATATTTCTCTACTAAAAAGACAGAATTTTGGATGTTTTCACTATGAGGAAATAGTGAATGCTTGAAAGGAATGCTTGGACATTACACAGTATGAACATGCAATGAAATGTCACATAGAACCAAAAAAATTTGTACAGTTTTAATATGTCTGTTAATTCTATTTAAACAAATTCTGTTCAAAAGATTTTTTTCCCCTTCTGTTTCCCATTGGATTCTAAATCTCTGGAATACTTACTTTGAATGGGAGCACTGCAGACTCCCACCAGAAGAGACTGAACTGCTGCCTTATCTACCCTCAAAAGTATCAAAACTCCCTTTACTAGCTTTGGGAAAATCCTGGGTCTAGATTTAGGAGAGTTAGAGACAGAGTAATGTATTAATAATAGATGACCCAGTTGCCCCTCTTCCAGACTAGCTCTCTGCTGTGGCCAGGGAGTGCAGTGGAGGATGGCCCAAGTGCTTGGGCCCTGTACCCCATGGGAGACCAGGAGAAGCACCTGGCTCCCGCCTTCGGATCAGCACAGTGCGCCGGCCGCAGCACGCCAGCCGCGGCGGCCATTGGAGGGTGAACCAGCGGAAAAGCAAGACCTTTCTCTCTGTCTCTCTCTCTCACTGTCCACTCTGCCTGTCAAAAAAAAAAAAAAAAAAAAGATGACATGTTGATTCTTATCCTGCTAAAAAGTATCTAATGAGAAAACTGTAACCATGGTAAACTTTCTTGCAGGCAAGGGATACAAAGTCTAAAGAAAGGGCCCAAATCTTTAAAAAAAAAAAACAAAACTGTAAAATATTTGGGATTCAGTGTCTCAAAAGGGCAACACAACATTCCTCAAAAAAAAAAAAAAAAAGATAACATGCCAACTTGCTCTGCCAACAATTCATAAACAAATACAAGAATTCTTGGGGGATAACTGGTTTTTATTGTATTTGGATGCCTACCTTTGGGTGAATTGATAATCTTCCCTATGATAAATTATAGGGGCGAGAAATGGAGTCCTTTAAATAAGATAAGCTGTGTGACCAATCTTTGAAGAAGCTTAAAAGCCTGCTTATGGAAACACCTACACTGGCTTTAAACCTGATTTAAATAACCCATTTGACCTATACGTCCATGAAAGGAGAGGAATAGCTACATGAATATTAACCTAGATATTGGTGCCTTTTTTTTTTTTTTTTTTTGACAGGCAGAGTGGACAGTGAGAGAGAGAGAGAGAAAGGTCTTGCTTTTCTGTTGGTTCACCCTCCAATGGCCGCTGCGGCTGGCGTGCTGCGGCCGGCGCACTGTGCTGATCCGAAGGCGGGAGCCAGGTGCTTCTCCTGGTCTCCCATGGGGTACAGGGCCCAAGCATTTGAGCCATCCTCCACTGCACTCCCTGGCCACAGCAGAGAGCTGGCCTGGAAGAGGGGCATCCGGGACAGAATCCAGTGCCCCGACCGGGACTAGAACCCGGTGTGCCGGCACCGCAAGGTGGAGGAGTAGCCTACTGAGCCGCGGCACCGGCCAATATTGGTGCCTTTAAAATGAATAGTAGCCTACATCTCAGAGCAGTTAAACACATTAGCAAAAGGATGGTCTCCATGTACGGGAGCTGTGGCTGTCACTTGTCCCTTAATCAAGAAAACAAAAAACTATGAGTCAGCCTTTGACAGTATGGTAAGTCTCCAGCCTACTAGAGACTAAAGGACATCTGTTTGATCCTAAAATAGAGTACTACAGTATCAAGCCATATTGCTAGACTCCTCTCAGATCTCCTGAAAACCCTGTCATATTCTGAATCCAGCTACCCAGCTCCCTGATCCCAGTGGGCCTGTTACCCACGCCTCAGCAGAAGTTTGACATGTTGATGACATGATCAAGTTTACTCTTGTCAGAAACATCCCTAGGGTGAACCCACAGCTAACGCAAAGAAGATGTGGTTTCCAGTTGGGGACTGTGTTATGAACAATGGACCGAGAGAAGCAGGTTATGCAGCAGTGTCCCTGCATTCAGTCATGGAAGCCAAAGAACCAGGAGCAGCCACCTCAGCTCAAAAAGCAGAAATTATTGCCTAAGTAGAGACTTGGAACTGGGAAGACGGAAGATAACCACAATGTACGTGGATTCCACGTACGCTTCCTCTGAAATTCACACTCATGGAATCATTTGGAAAGAATGAGGACTTCTGAACAGCAACAATAATAATTTAAACATGGACCAGAGATTGTTAAACTGCTACAAGTTGTGCATTGGCCCTAAGAACGCAACTGTGGTCATTGTAGAGGTCATAAAAGGGGAAAATCAGAGACCATTAAAAAAAAAAAAACAGGTGCATCAGCAAAAAAGAACTGCCGTGTCAGGAGTTTCTCCAATTGCCATTAATTTCTTCTCTACCTTTTATGAGTTTACACCAATGCACTCCCTTGTTAAAATAAGGGATGCTCTCTTACAGAGGGTTGTCTTTGGTCCCCAATAGGTAATGCTAAATGATAAACTAGCAAGAAAGGATTTGGGTCACCAAATAGACAATGTGGGGATTCCTTAAAAATTTCATGATTCTACCTCTTACAGGAAACAGACCTTCTATCTACATGGTAAGAGTATAACCCCCGGTCTTGCTTCTATACTGGGAATCTCTTTTCTTATAGCTTTGTTAATGGCTTTGATATTTACAGTCACCTGTGCCTTGCCTGGGACACTCATAAATGAATGCTCTTCTAATATGATTTACTCCTACCCTTAATAAAAGTATCACTTAGAATTGATATTGCCTTTGATAATCTTTTCGCAGACCAATAGGGAATCTGTGTCTTAGCCAGCACACCTTGGTGATTCTCTGTTAATGCTAGTGTTGCTCCAAAATAAAAGCACAACTAGGCCACTAGAAAAAAGACCACCTGGCTAACAAAAAAGCCAATCTGACCCTAACAAAGCAAACATGAAATGAAATAAAGCAAAGCTTTCCTAGCATGACTGGATTTTTCCTATTCCTGGGGCCACCGGTGGTCGTTCTTTTGCCCTTTGGGCCTTGTATATCTAACTGCCTTGTACACTTTGGGATCAAATGCAATGAGTCATTGAATTACATATCAATGTTATCCAGGGATATATACAATCAGAAGTTACTTCTGATCTTCCCCAAGCCAGCTATGGGCTAGGAGGTGAAAAATTCAGCTCCTCTACTGGGCCTTGAGACAATATCCAGTTGTAGCAGGAAGCAGTGCCAGAAGGAAGACCTTTCCCTTGTTCCCCTCAAGAATGAGGATCAGGATAAAACCAGAGAGGTGATTTTGTCTGGTAAGACTAAAAGTCCCATTTCCTCAACATTATTTTGAGGCCTAAATGTAGGAAACAGATGACTCCAATGGATCTGAAAGACCCCCAAGAAACCAACTGTAACTAGACATGACCAGAGACAGGAGAGCAATACATGCCAAGTGTTTGAAGATTAGTCTTTCTCTAATTTTAATGCTAAGATCTTCAGCCAGGTGGAACTGAAACCTTTTTACCATAACACGTGGTGTGTGTTGGGATATGTTTATATTGTATTTTTATTTAAAAAATATTTATCAGGTTTTTTTGAGATAGCATTTTAAAAACATTTATTTATTTATTTGAAAGTCAGAGTTACACACAGAAAGAAGAAGAGGCAGAGAGAGAGAGAGAGAAACAGAGAGAGAGAGAGGGAGAGAGCGAGAGAGTCTTCCATCTACTGATTCGCTCCCCAATTGGCTGCAATGGCCGGAGCTGCACCAATCCAAAGCCAGGAGCCAGGAGCTGCTTCTGGATCTCCCAGGTGGGTGCAGGGACCCAAGCAGTTGGGCCATCTTCTACCACTTTCCCAGGCCATAGCATAGAGCTGGATCAGAAGTGGAGCAGCCAGGACCCAAACTGGCACCCATATGGGATGCCAGCACTGCATGTGGTGGCTTTATCCACTATGCCACAGAAATGGCCCAAAGATAGCATTTTTAATTTACAATTTGCTCAAAAGACCATTGATTCCATTAAATAAAGAGTGCAACAAGTCAAAAGTAAAAAAGACTGTAATCCAGCAGGGATATAGGCAAGGGCTATACACAGTCATCAAAGGAGAAGATATTCAACTTCACTCATACAAAGTAAATTTTAAAATAGTCACAATATCATTAAACTATATTTGTATATAATAAATTTGATAAGTATTTAAAACAAAGTTAGACAAAACACTGTGTTTGCAGCAAGGCTAGTACACTTCGGCATTTCTTTTTAAATTTTAGGTTCCACATATAAGGGAGAATGAGCAGAATTTGCATTTCTGTGTTTGGCTTATTTCACTCAACATGATATTCACCAGTTCTAACCATAGTTCTGCAAATGGTAGAATTTCCTTTTTCCTTTATAGCTAAATAATATTCCATTATGTGTGTCTGTAAACACACACATATCATATTTTATTTATTCATCTAATGATGGACACCTTGGGCGATTCCCTATTTTGATATTGTGAACAGTGCTGCTATAAACATGGTGGAGCAGGTATCTCTTTGATACAGTCAGTTCATATCTTCTGGGTATATAACCAATAGTGGGATTTCTGGGTCCTATGGCAAGTCTGTTTCTCATTGTGGGGTCATGTTTCTAAGCTATACTTGTATGAGCTTTTGCCCACACCCACACATGATCGATGAGAACTTCCCCTCTTGTACATTCATTCTCCTTATTTGCTGTAGAGAAATTCTTTGTGTGCCAACTACTGCAGGTAGAGGTTTTGATTTCTACTCACTGAGAAATAGACTCACAACTGGGTAGTTAACAGGTTGATATAGTACGTGGGCGTGTGGAGGCATGCAGAAAATGGTAAGAACTGCACTGCAGTGTTGACATTGGCTTTGAAAGGTAGTGATGAGGAATAAGCCTCTCCATGGGCAGAGCTGTGGGCAGTGTACTTGACTGGCCATTCTTGTGTGTAAGAAGTACTCAGAGATTAAAACATATTTGGATTTATTAGGAGTAATAAATGACCTCAAGAATGGGAATAATATATATATTTTTCACTGTCTTTTTTTCTTTGTCATTTCTTTCTTGCTTATTTTCCTTCCTCTTTGTATAGTACTTGAAATGTGTAAACTCTAATTCTTTCAAACATCTGTTCACACCTGCTGGGGGCCAGGTATTGTTCTAGGTGTGTGTGTGTGGGGGGGGGCGAGGGATACTAAAGTCTTTTTTTATTTGTTTGTTTTCTCTTTACTTCCATTTATCACATGCTTTCTACATATGTGGCATGATGCTTTTCATATGTGCATCTCTTCTAATCTTGAGAGAAACTCCATGAAGAAGATTGTTAATGCTATGAGATGAATCTGACACCAATGCTTAAATACCTGATACAAGCATTTTAGGTGATAAGTTATTTGGTATTAAATGAACCCACCAGGGACACTGTGTTGACAAAAGAAACAATGCTAATTTTCCATGAAGTTCAAGCCATGAAAACCAGCAGTATTCACACTATTAGTGTAAGGCTGCCACAAAACACATCAAACACTGGAGTAAGGGAAAGGGTTTATTGTAGAAAACCCAACAGACCGGAGGGAAGGAACGAAGAAGGAGAAAGAGAAAATAAGAGACAGAGACAGAGACAGAGAAAGAAGTCAGAAGACGGAGAGGAAGTGGGGGGAGGGGGAAGGGAGGGAGGGAGAGAGAGCCATGGGTTCAGGAACAGGTCCATTTAAACTTTTGCAGGGAGCAGGTAGGGAAGTAGGAGCAGTGAATCCCATTAGGTTGGGGGAGGAGCTTGACACTGGTGGTTGGGTCATGTGGCCACCTGGCTTCCAAGCAATGGTGGCGGGGGCTAGAGCCTAGAATGGTGTCAGGGTGTAGATTGTGCCATAGATAAGACTGCGCCATTTTACTAACCATTAGCAAACACACATTTTATTTTCTTGTATTCTTTTAATATTGATGTGGGAAAATTACGTTTAATTGCCTTTGAATTTCCATTGTGCTAAGTGGTCATCATCCAGTAATATCCTGCACAGGGCCACTTGTCTACTCTGTAAGACAGATCCTCCTTGAGCACTGCCAGTGTAACACAAGGGAGTCTTCTTTGTTTCTTTAGAGAATCCTGATTCTCTAAATAAGTTCCTGGGAATGGAACTTGTCATGGCTAGATGACTGACTCATGGAAAGGCCACACTGCTTGCCTAAGGTAACTGTAGGCTGACTGCAGTGCTAGCGCATGAGCTGTGAACCTGGCTCTGTACTCGTAACTGTAACCACTGGATCACAGAATCAGGGAGCACTCGTGAGCAGCTTTGGCATGGCTAGTGCATTGTATACTGCTGTTACCAGAGCTAGTAACCATATGTTCTGCAGTTTTGCTGTGTTGCCGGTGGTCTTCATAATTGTGCATTCACGGTGATAACTTGGTATTTTTGTTTATTTTCTTACTCTGTACTCTTTAAATTCATATTTTTGTTGTTGTCATCATTGATAGTCATGAAATATTGGTCAGTTAAGAATGGCACTGATAGTCATGATGTATGAAGAAAATTCCTATTTTATTTGATGAATGTGCCTTAAATCAACCCGATGGTGTCTCCCTGGTGACACAAATCACAGGGTCCATTTTGATCATCTAAGTTGACAGTGAGTGTGAGATTTTACTTAAAAATCAAATTATTTTGTATAATTAGTTGAAGACCACAAAATTATCTAATAAATTAGGATATCATAAAAAATGACTTAATAGGCTAGGAAGTATCTGAGTCTGTCTGAGCATTCAGGTAATAAATGAAGAGTCCCATGCTTCACAGTATGTCATCTTATCCTGTTCACAAGCAGACCAAGGACCACTGAACATTATGAAAGCTTTCTGGGGTTTGGTATTGGGTGCAGTGGGTGAAGCCACCACGTAGGATGGCCACATCCCATGTCAGAGTGCAGGTTTGGATCTGCCTTTCAAATAAATAAATCTTAAAAATTTTTTTTCTGTGGAGGTATGTCATATAGCCTTGGTCATCTGATTTCCTCTTCATTTAAATTTTCAGTTACATATAGGGCAAGGTCTAGGGTGAAGTAAATGAGGTACTTGTCTCAGAAACAAATAGTCAGGAGGTACCCTGAAACTCAGGAATCAAGGTAAATTACCCCCACTCCCATCACACACACATACAGACACATACACACACACAGGAGGGTACTTTAGAGGTTTTGGAAAAGTAGAATTAAAGAATGACTTTATTTTGGTGCAAGAAATTTTCGAAATCTATACCTAATTTTTTCAAAAAAATCTCCCATTAAGTTTTTGACAGCTTCTCATGTACATGGACTTCAAACTTTTTTTTTTTTCAAAAGGGCTCACATATTTATTACTGAACCAGCCCACTGGTCACAGCCCTAATCAAACATGTCCAGCTGTCCAGATGATGGTGACATCTTCAGCTTGATGTGGTGATAGTGACATTGTGACATTGAGACAGAAGAAATGAGCACGCCATTCAAGTGCAATTCCTTATAGACCCAGCTTGGTTCTTCTCCAATGTCTCCTCTTGGAGTTATACCTGATTTTATTACCAGTTTTCATCCGAATCCATTGTGGAATGGGGCGGTTTTGTTTTTGTTTTTTGGCCAGGAACCTCTTGATTCTGAAGGTCTTGTGAGAAGACATGGCAAGGAAGAATCAGGGACTGGACTTCAAACTTTTTTTCCACTAAAATAAATTTATCTCTTAATTCCATGTCCATGAACTTACTGAAGTATCCATGTGTGTGTTACATTTTCATTTAAACACTTACTATTTTCAATTGACATATAATTATACTATTTGGGATAAAATGTGACATTTTAATATGTATATAATGTATAATGATTGAATCAAGAAATTTGCATATCCGTCACTTCAAGTAGTTATCATTTGTTAATGTTGAGAGCATTGAAAATCCTCTCTTCTAGCTCTTTTGGAATATACAATAAATTGTTGTTAACTGTAGTCAGCCTACTGTGCTATTGAACACCAGACCTAGTCCCCTTATCTAACTGTATTTTTTTTAAAGATTTATTTATTTTTTGAAAGGCAGACTTACAGAGAGAGGGAGAGAGGGAGGGGGGAGGGGGAGACAGAGAGAGAGAGAGAGAGAGAGAGAGAGAGAGGTCTTCCATCTGCTGGTTCACATTCCAGATGGCCACAACGGAGCTGGGCCAATCTGAAGGCAGGAGCCAGGGACTTCTTCCAGGTCTCCCGTGTGGGTGCAGGAGCCAAGGACTTGGGACATCTTTTATTGCTTTCCCAGGCCATAGCAGAGATTGGATTGGAAGTGGAGCAGCCTGGTCTTGAACTGGCGCCCACATGGGATGCTGGTAGTGCAGGCGGTGGCTTTACCTGCTATGCCATAGCGCTGGCCCTGTAACTGTAATTTCGCACCTACTTGTTAACCTCTTTTCCTTCCCATTTCCTTCTACACCTCCTAGCCTCTACTAACCTCTATTCTGCTCTCTACTTTTTATGTTTTAAAGAATTATTTTATTTATTTGAAAGACAGAGTTACAGAGAGAGATAGAGCCAAAGAGAGAGGTCTTCCATTCCTCTGGTTCACTCCCCAAATGATCACAACAGCCAGAGCTGAGCTGATCTGAAGCCAGGAGCCAGGAGCTTCTTCTGGGTCTCCCATGTGGGTGCAGGGGCCCAAGGACTTGGGCCATCTTCCACTGCTTTCCCAGGCCATAGCAGAGAGCTGGATTGGAAGAGGAGCAGTCAGGACTCAAACCGGTGTCCATATGGGATGCCAGTGCTGAAGGCTGGGGCTTTAATATATTGTGCCACAGCACCGGTCCCTGATCTCTAATTTTTAAAAAATATATTTTTATTTTTAACTGACACACTACATAATTGTACATATTTATGGAGTACAATGTCACATTTCAATGCATGTATACAAAGTGGTATGATCAGATCAAGGTAATAAGCATATTTAGCAACTGAGATATTTATAATTTCTTCATGTCGGGAATATGCCAAATCATCTCTGCTAATTTGAAATATCCAAGTAATGATTGTTAGCCATCATTATTCTACTGTGATGTAGAACATTAGAAATTACTCCTTCTGTCCAACTATAGCCCGTACCCATTAACCCTATATCCTTCCAAGACTCTGATAACAATTATTCCATTATTTCTTTTGGGTCAGTATTTTGCCTTTTACTTGTGTAATTGAGAATGTGGTATTTTGTCATACCATAATGTCCTTGATTTCTACCCATGTTGTTGAAATGACAGAATTTCACTTTTTATAGCCAAATAATATTCTGTTGTGTAGATATACCATATTTTCTTTATATATTCATCCAACTTGATTGTGTTGTGTAATCTTTTTATAATGTTTAATTTTATTTGTTAGTATTTTTTGGAGAATTTTTATATCTATGTCAATCAGGGATATTGGATTGTAGCTTTCTTTTTTGTAGTTGTTTCCTTGTCTTGTTTTAGTATCAAAGTAAAGTTGGCTTTATGGAATGAATTTGGTAGGGTTCCTGCCTTTTTTTTTTTTTTTTTTTTTTGACAGGCAGAGTGGACAGTGAGAGAGACAGAGAGAAAGGTCTTCCTTTGCCGTTTGTTCACCCCCCAGTGGCGTGCTTCGGCTGGCCCACTGCGCTGATCCGAAGCCAGGAGCCAGGTGCTTCCTGCTGGTCTCCCATGGGGTGCAGCAGAGAGCTGGACTGGAAGAGGGGCTGCCGGGACAGAATCCGGTGCCCCGATGGGGACTAGAACCCAGGGTGCTGGCGACGCAGGCGGAGGATTAACCTATTGAGTCGCGGCACCGGCCGGGTTCCTGCTTTTTGAGTATAGTTGTTCATTTCTAATTTCTAATGCTCCTTTGTATTTCTGTGGCATCGATTGTATTATCTTCTTTCTCATCACTGACTTTATTTGGATTTTCTGTCTTTTTACTCAGACTATCTAAAGGGTTGATGATTTTGTTTTTTCAAAAAGCCAAATAGTCATTTCGCTTATTTTTTAAAACTTTATTAAAAAATTTGAACAGACCTATAAAATCATGATATTTACAGGGTACTGTGTGATATTTCATAACATGTATACATTATTTATTATCTAATCAGGGTAAATATAGTCATCCTCTTAAGCATCTTATATTTTTTTATAGTGAAAGCATCCAAAATCTCTTTTTTTATTTTAAAGATTTATTTTATTTATTTGAAAGATAGAGTTACAGAGAGAGGTAGTGACAGAGAGAGAGGTTTTCCATCTGCCAGTTCACTCTTCAGTTGGCCGCAGTGGCCGGAGCTGAGCTGATCCAAAGCCAGGAGCCAGGAGCTTCTTCTGGGTCTTCTATGTGGGTGCAGGGGCCTAAGGACTTGGGCCATCTTCCACTGCTTTCCCAGGCCATAGCAGAGAGCTGGATCAGAAGAGGGGCAGCTGGGTCTTGAACCAGCACTTACATGGGATGCTGGCACTTCAGGCCAGGGCTTTAACCCCCTGTGCCACAGTGTTGGCCCTACCAGTTTTTCTTAAAATAGAGAAATATCTAAAATAGTAACCCCATATATAGTCTATTGGCCTCTAATTATATTTTTTCTGTTGTTTTTTTTTTTCCTTTTACTAATTTTGATGTTTTTCCCTTGCTTTTCTAGTTCCTTGAGTTGCAACACTAGGTTATTAGATTGTATTTTTTTTATGTAGGCACTTAATAATATAAAATTCCATCTTAGTGCTGCTTTTGCTATATGCCACAGATTTTGATATTGTGTTTTCATTTTCATTTGTTTGAATAATTTAAGAACTTTCCTTTTGAGTTTTTAATTGACTCATTGGTTATTACAGAGAATGACGTTAAATTTTCATGTGTTTGTACAATTTCTAATGTTTCCCTTGTTTATTTCTAGTTTTATTCCACTGTGTCCAGAGAAAACACAGGCTATAATTTTTGTCTTTTTAAAATTTGTTGAGACTTGTTTTATGGCCTAACATATTGTCTGTCCTTAGAATATTCCATGATGTGATGAAAAGAATATGTATTTCGCAGCTGTTGGGTGAAATGTCTTATAAATGTCTATTAAATCCATTTGGTCTATGGTATACTTTAACCTCAGTAATTCTTTGTTTATTATTTTATCTGGGTGAACTACCCATTACTGAATAAATCCAATATTTTTCAATAATCAAACTAAAAATCTTTGGACAAAATATCAGCATTTTGAATAAACTTAGGATTTTATCCTGATTTGCATGACTCACCTCACCGTATTCCTAATATCATCTGCTTATCTGAGTTGTCGCACTCTACCAAAAGTAGGAGGAAAAAACTATTCTATCCTTTTCCTTGTGCAGCAACTCCCTTGTTTTTCTTTCTTTTTTTAAAAAAAATTATTTATTTATTTGAAAGTCAGGGTTACACAGAGAAAGGAGAGGCAGAGAGAGAGAGAGAGAGAGAGAGTCTTCCATCTGATGGTTCACTCCCCAGATGGCCACAATGGACAGAGCTGCGCCGATCTGAAGCCAGGAGCCAGGAGCCTCCTCCAGGACTCCCACGTGGGTGCAGGGGCCCAAGGACTTGGGCCATCTTCTACTGCTTTCCCAGGCCATAGCAGAGAGCTGGATCAGAATTGGGGCATCCAGGTCTCGAACTGGCGCCCATATGGTATGCCGGTGCTTCAGGCCAGGGCGTTAACCTCCTGTACCACAGCGCCTGCCCCACTGTGGGGAGCAACTCGGACTAGACTAAGTTACTGGAATTAAGACTTATTCTATGCATCTGCTCTCCCACAATATGGCGCTGGGAGAGGAGAAAACAGCTTCTATGCAGCTGCCTCTTAACAACTTGAGTGATGACCTCCAGGAGCTGATCCTGCTCCTGATTGGAGGAGAGCAGCGTGCTTGGCGTGTGGGCAGCAGAGTTGATTGGTGGAAGAGGACTATAAAGGAGGAGAGACAAGATGCACCGGGAACACCTGTGCAGCCCCCGAGAGAGCCGGCCGGCGGTGTGCCGCTCCCCCGCGGAAGTGGGGAAAGTGGCAGGGGGAACCGCCCTTCCACGGAGGTGGAAGGGTCGGTAGCCAACCTGGGAAGAACCAGCAGCAAACCCGGGAAGGGCCGAGCAGACGAAAGAGCAACGCAGGGTCCTGTGTCCTCCACGAAGAGGGGGAGCGACACCCCACAACTCCCTTGTTTTATAGTATTTGCAGGGCTTGACACACTGGATATGCTCGGTACTTTTTTTCCTTTTCTCTTACACAAATGAATGAAAAAGTGTTACATAGAAGGAGGACTGCTTGTGAATCTAGAACCATGTACTCTCTGGCCTCAGTTAAATCACATCTCTATTTCCCTTGTATTTGAGAAGAGGGAATTAAATGCTATGAATCCTATGGTTCTTTCCAGCCTTTACATTCCAAGATTTGTAAGTGAGATTTAGACAGGCTCTCGTCATGGGGGTTCATCCATCCAACCATGCAATAGAATTTATCACATACCATCCACATACCTGATGGTAGGCTAAATGCTAGAGAAAGCAAGTCCAGGACAAGCATTCCTGACCCTCAGGAGCCCTCAGTACAACAGCAAGGCAGATACAGTAGCATGCGTGGAAGAATGTAATTAGAATTATGCTCATAGGTTGCAGAAGAAACCTTAGGAAGAAATCTCTGTGTCTCCCAAGGGAAGTCTACATTTTCACAGACAATTTGAGGGGACAAAGGATAAGGAGGAGTCTCAGCAAGAGAACAAAGAATAGAGGTTTTGCAGCTTAGGGCAGTGCGTATATGTACTGCAAGATATTTTCTTCCCCCTTCTCAGAAACTAGCATATGAAAGGGTATGACTAATAAGAATAAAATGAAGCCTTTAAAACTAAACCAGTGATGGGGCTGGGACTGTGGTGTAGCGAGTAAAACCACTGCCTGCAGAGCCAGCATCCCATGTGGGTGCCAGTTCAAGTCCTGGCTGCTCCACTTCCAATCCAGGTCTCTGCTATGGCCTGGGGAAGTAAACGAAGAAGGGCCAAGCCCTTGGGCCACTGCACCCATGTGGGAGACCTGGAAGAAGCTCCAAGCTCCTGGCTTCAGATTAGCCCAGCTCTGGCCAGGTTGCAGTCGCTTGGGGAGTGAACCAGCAGGTGGAAGACCTCCCTCTCTCTCCCTCTCGCTCTGCCTCTGCCTCTGTAACTTTGACTTTCAAACAAATAAATAAATCTTAAAAAAACCCTAAATCAATGGGTAATGGAGAGGGCAATGATTCCTTTACTGTAGTAAGATGAGTTATATTATCAAATTTTAGTCGTTGAGGTACAGAGTTTTTATTGTCTTTAAAATAACTTATCCTGATGCCAGATTCCTCCTCATCTTGAAGGGCTCTTTGCTCTTTCTGTGTCCGCTGTCATCATCAAAACCTCTCCTCCACTGGAGAAAATGGTTGCCCCATCTAGGCTAGGAGGTACAAAGTAGCAGGAGCGGGAAATGGTAGAACAGTGTGTGTGTGTGTGTGTGTGTGTGTGTGCATGTGCACATGTGCACACAGGTGATTGTGTGTACTTTCCCATGGCAAAGTATTGTGAAAGAGTGTGGTTTGCTTGGTCAGAACATTATATCCTACAATAAATACATTTCCCCATAATAGAAAGGAGTATTGTCATGGTTGGTGGGGGAGGGGTGGCATTGAGGTGGGATAGGTCATGAGCAATGAGGTGACTGGCTTTAAGTGTCAGAAAGCATGAGATTGGGCTAATCCTTAGGTCAGATGGAGAAGAATAAGAAACATTTTTCTATATTGGAAATGTTCCCTGGGTAGTGCTGAACTTTTGTGATATGTGAGTCATTTTATTTACTGCCTTCTTACTCCATCAGCAGAAAGTCCTTGAAGCAGCACCCTGGGCTGAGATTCCCAAATCAGGGAAATGAAGGAGTGGGGACTCAAATGCTGTCATACTGGGTTATGAATGTTGTGATCCAAGTTCACCCCTTATCTGGTGGTTTGCTCAGCTTACACATCAAGCAAAGCCCAGAGTAAAAAGAACCCTCCATTCAGGACTGTTGTGTTGAAACCTCCATCTTCAGGATACTTCTCTGGGGAGCTTCCTTCCGTAGAGAATTGATGTGAAGGTGCAGAGTAAAGTCTCGGTGCGTGTGGAGTTTCCTGGCAGTCATCTGGAAGCTCCCTTGTTTTTTTCCGAGAGCATTTTATGTTGACTATGACCTGAGGCTTCACAGGTCAGAGAGAGAGAAAATAGAAGTGGCTGTTCACTTCTTGTCTTCATCCTCTTGTTTCACAAAGGGAAGAGTCTTTGCTAAAAGTCAGGTGATGTCTGGGAATTGTCTGGTTGCATTTTTTCCCACTGTGTTCCCATTCTCTAACTAGGCAACCTAGATACCATGGTTGGGAATTTTTTCTTGAATTTTGTCTTGCTCTGAGAGAGGAGAATTCTCTAACAGTGATCTTGACACTGGCTCTCCCCTGAGCAAACAAACAATAGCATTTGTACCCAGCTGCAAAGTTTATTGACTCACATACAAAGCAACATTAAATATTATATACTTCTTCCTCTTGTCATGACCTAAAGACTGTAATCTCCTAAATCAAGATGGGTGAGGAGACGTTTTATGTTATGCACCAATGGTAATCAATTACTGGCAGGAGTGCTGTATTGAAAGGATAGATGTAGTTTCCAAATTCATTGAGGAGTTGTCTGATAAGTGTAAGAAAGGGACGAACAGGAACTCAGTTCCACGGTGTAATGGAAAGGGAAGAACAGGTTCATGTGTCAGAAATTTGCACTATCTTGTTCTTATTTCTAAGCTCTTTCTGTCTTGCAAACCAGATCTCTTTTTGCACTCTTTAAACCTTGCCTCCCAAGTTTTACATATTGTCATCTTATGCAATTTAGAGTAATTTGAGCCTTAGACAAAGTTGCTCTGTTAAAGGAATTTATAACAGGTAATCTGACGATTCTTTTCAGGTTTAGTCCTGTGGTAGCAAAGGATTACTAATCTTAAAGGGGAATGGCATTTTTACCTCTTACCTATCAACTTGGAAAACATTTTGACTACTGTGTAAGAGAACTTAAAAAGGCTTGTGGAGAAATGGAATTAAAAGATAAATTTGTTTTGGTGCAAAACTGTGCATATGAGGGGTCTTCAAAATTACATGAAAATGCATCTCATGAAAAATTGCACATGGATTTCAAGATTGTTTTCACAGGAATTACTTTTAAATTCCATTTATCCATTAACTCTTGACATGCCCTATATTAGCTCATATCAACAATGATACAAGATAAAATAGGCACTATAATATACTACCAATGAGAATCAAGTTTGATAAGTCCTTTTTGGAGGGCAATTTGAAATTATATATTAACAGCCTTCAAAAATGTGGATCTATCCTTTGATCCAGAAATGATTTTTTTTCAGGAAATTCTCATGAATGAGCAAAGGTTTACAGTCTTGTGCACACATTGAAGTATTATCTGCAATGAAAAGTAGTGGGAAACAAATAGAAAAAAACTAAAAAAAAGTGTGAAAAAAGACTTCCTTTTAAAATTTTGTAAAAAATTTAGATTTATTTGAAAGTTGGAAAGACATTGAATAATAAGATAAATAATATAATAAAATATAATACACCTAGGTTTTAAGTGTATCCCTTCAAAATAGTAATGCAATGCCTTCTGCCAGGCACCTCATAAATAGTTAGGACTTAGGAATTCCAGGATCATAGGTAGTTTTCATTCAAATTCCCAATTTATATTAAGTAAATCAATGATTATGATGGCCTGTTAGAAACTTTTATTTTTTGTCCGATGCCTGGGATTGGAAAAAACTACTTGTGAGCATCTCTGATGGTGTGTGGACATTTCCCCTAGTCTACTCACTCACTATAATCTAACTTTATTCATACTGTGATATCCTACACACACCTAGCGTAATACTTTTCCTTCTACCTCATGTAGATTTTATAGTCAAAATCTCATGATGACAGAGCTAGGTGTGCACATTGATACTGAACTGTTAATTTCTCTCAGATTTTTCTCAAAAGAAATACCTGTGTTTAGATTCTAGAAGAGAGGGGCAGAGCAAGGTAGCAGAATATTACTCTCTGTAGTTATCTCCCAAGAGAAACAACTTGAATAGCTATCCCTATCCAAAAATACTTACACAAGAGCTAAGGAAATCAGGTGAAAAACCACAATGCCTGGTTGTAACACAGCATAGTCATAAGAAAATATGCATTGATGAGGGTATGAAGGGAGGTTTTCTATTATCCACACAACCTCAGAAAGAACAGCACAAAAAGAAATACTATTCACTTAGGGAAAAAGAGGAGGAAATGAGCATGGGACTTTGCCTTGAACCCCAACACCAGCATGCCACCGTAAGACTGAACATGAAGCAGGCCCTCACAGCTCCAGACACCAGGACTGCAGCTATGGAATGAGGTTCCAGACTTGTGCTGGTACTAGGTGGGTACTAGGTAATGCACACCTGGGGCTGTATTACTGCTCATTTACCAGGCCCTGGACAGCTCTCAGTTGCAAACAGGCCACAGTGCCCCCAGAGATTGGGCCTGCCCTGGTGTTGCGCCATCCTCAGGCTTCCAGCCTGTGCCCGTGTCATATATGCCACCAGCTTTGGGTTCCTGACTTTTTCAGCTCCAGGTGTAGGAAGATACAAAACAAAACAAATCAAAAGCTAATAGAAATCCCAGGGAACTCAGTACCCTGTCGTTTCTTGTGTCCTGAGGTCCTTATCTGATATGTCTTCTTCTCTTTAACTGTTAGTCTTTTTCTATGTGTTGTCTATATGGCGACCTGAGCTTTTGGTTGTATTCCAGGATGGGATAGAGAAAAGCATATCTTCTCCATCTTCCCAGGATCCTGTTCAGATTTTAATACAGAATAAAGGCAAGAAAAAAAAAAAACTACTTCAATACAGACAGGACCTCAATTTCATGAACTGATTTATGCAAATGCACAAATAGACATACGTGGACACAAATATACAAGGCTATGGAGAAGGGAAAACATCAACATTTTAACTCCTTGTGTTTAATAAGTTAGCTTCTGAGTTCTTAACTGGCTAATTGTTTTTTTTTTTTTTTTCTAAGAAGGGGAAAATAAATCATGAAAGGAACTAACCATTTGTTAAAAACATGCTTTTTCATGGCTTCTAACTGAGAATTCTGTTTTTTTTTTTTTTTTTTTTTTTTTTTTTACAGGCAGAGTGGACAGTGAGAGAGAGAGACAGAGAGAAAGGTCTTCCTTTGCCGTTGGTTCACCCTCCAATGGCCGCCGCGGCCGGCGCACCGCGCTGATCCGATGACAGGAGCCAGGTGCTTTTCCTGGTCTCCCATGGGGTGCAGGGCCCAAGCACTTGGGCCATCCTCCACTGCACTCCCGGGCCACAGCAGAGAGCTGGCCTGGAAGAGGGGCAACCGGGACAGAATCCGGCGCCCCGACTGGGACTAGAACCCAGTGTGCTGGCGCCGCAAGGCGGAGGATTAGCCTAGTGAGCCACGGCGCTGGCCTGAGAATTCTGTTATCTACCCTACCTATCCTATACATGGTTATACAAGTAAGTATTTCATACATGTTAAACTGTTAAAAATGTGAAAATTTAAATCTCTAGAAAAATAGGTTATTTCTAACTGTAATGAAAATGAACTGAGGCCGGCAGTGTGGCGCAGTGGGTTAAAGCCGAGGCTTACAGTGCCGGCATCTTGTATGGGTGCCAGTTAGAGATCCGGCTGCTCCACTTCTGATCCAGCTGCCTGCTAATGAGCTTGGGAAAGCAGCAGAGGATGGACCAAGTGCTGGGGTTCCTGCACCCATGTGGAGATCCACAAGAAACTCTTGGCTCCTGGCTTCGGATCAGCTCAGTTCTGGCCATTGTGGTCATTTGGAGCATAAACCAGTGGATGGAAGACCTCTCTCTCTATCTCTACCTCTCTCTGAAACTCTGTCCCTTGAATACATAAAATTAAAAATCTTAAGAAAATACGTATGGGCTTACTAAAGTGCTTCCTTTTCTCATTAGTTTCTATGATTGTCCTTCAAGCTTTTATCTGAATATAAAATGAATGATTTGTTTTCTTTTCTAAGTTATAAAATTGACTGTGAAATAGTTCTTCCCACCATTTTCAAATCTGCTAAACACCCCACCTTTTTAACCCAGAAGGCTATTAGTGCAGTAAATCTCTCTTCATCTTCTCTGCCAGTCAGAGTTCTAAGCAGAAAGTATGTCCTTGGTTTCTATGCTAGGCTCTGTAACTCAGGCTGAGTAAGGTCTTCACTTTAATACCCTTTAGTTTGCCGGTGCTGTGGCTCACTAAGCTAATCCTCTACCTGTAGCGCCGGCTCCCAGGGTTCTAGTCCCGGTTGGGGCGCTGGATTCTGTCCTGGTTGCTCCTCTTCCAGGCCAGCTCTCTGCTGTGGCCCAGGAAGGCAGTGGAGGATGGCCCAAGTGCTTGGGCCCTGTACCCACATGGGAGACCAGGAGGAAGTACCTGGATCCTGGCTTTGGACTGGTGCAGCATGCTGGCCGTAGCGGCCATTTGCGGTGTGTGTGTGTGTGTGGGGGGGGTGAACCAACAGAAGGAAGACCTTTCTCTCTGTCTCTCTCTCTCACTGTCTAACTCTACCTGTCAAAAGAAAAATACCCTTTAGTTTGCTCTTCTGGAAGCTGAGGGTGATGACCACAGATGTGAATTTCTGAATGGCCAAGAATAAACTTGTATGTTAAAGAGAAGCCCTGGGAGATGATGGAATGTTGAATGTTGGTGCTGCTTCTCTCTGCCTGACACTGATTTCTGTTATTGCATCCAAGAATTCATGTAGCCCAAACAGTAAAATTCAGAATAAAACTTTTATTTAAACTGTTTTCCTTCTGCAGTGGAAGTCGTAATGCAAGATTTAGCAAATTATTCTTTGGCCTACTGGGCCTTTACGGCTAAGAAACTAGGGTGGACAGTTCCTGCCCTTCTTGGATGCTGAATTGGAAATACTCAAAGCCCAATATATTAGACACCTGTTCTCAAGTCTCACAAGGTACTTTGAGCGCTCATCTGGCCCACCTTCCTCCTCTTTTCCCTAGGAAGTCGCCTTTATCATCATCTAACAGCAAAGAAGGAAAGAAATGCAAAGAGAAACTATTTCTAGCTGCCAGGCAGGAGTGGGTAAATCCTTCTGTTTGTCTGTTTGGGTAATTTCATTTACTAAATATGCACAGCTCTCCTTGAACATTTGGGAATTTAGTAAAGCCCCATCCCCCTGCTTTTTTTTCAAGCTGAGTTACCATGCCTCGGGAAGTCAGTTTCTTGCTCTCTGCAATGGCAGAGAGAATCCCCTTGGATTGTTCTGTTCTCAGATGCTCCCCGGGTAGGTGGAAGATCCTAGCGACCTGTTGCTTACGTGCTGACCTGGCATATGCTCTCCTGTCTCTCAGTGAGAAAAAGATGGTGCTGCAGACTCCACACTACAGCTCTTGATGCCATGGATCCGAGTTTGCATATGTAAAGAGACAGAGCCTGGGGAAACAGAAGGGCAGTTTCTTCAGTCCTAGCCTCTGTCAGCTGGAAGATAGGCTCCACTAACAAGGAAGCAGACTTCACAAAGCTCTCTTTCCACACCATAGCCTGCTGCTAAAAGATGTCCTGTGTGAATCGTGATTCAGCAGCCAGCAAGTGTGATGGGCCCTCCTGAAATTCTGATCATGTTAGAATGACATTAGGCTAAGAGATACAAGAGTGCATCATCCTGTTTTGTTGATGCCTACTTCCACTGTGGTGTTACTTAGGAGGCTTCACATGCCAGAGGCAAAGAAAATCATAATTAAAACTGTCACCTCTTGAATAAGGGCATAGTATCCCCCATGAGAGCTCTCCTGTACTACTGGATTAGGACAGTCATATTAGGTTTGAGGCCTATCCTGATTTCAAATCTTACCATCAATTGCTGGAGACACAGATGTTCTGTGTGCCATGTATTGAAGAAGGGGGAACAGGATGGTTGGGATTGTTCCTAATATATTATTAAAATGTAGTCTGCATACCAACAACATCAACTAAGAGTCTATTAGAAATGTAGGCTCTGGGAGCTGGCACTGTGGCACAGCTGTTTAAGCTATAATGTGCAATGCTGGCACCCGATATGGGTACTGGTTTGAGTCCTGGCTGCTCCACTTCAGGTCCAGCTCTCTTCCAATGTGCCTGGAAAGGCAGGGGATGATGGCCTAAATCATAGGTCTTTGCACCCATGTGGGAGACCTGGAAGGAGCTCCAGGCTCCTGGCCTCAGCCTGGCCCAGACCTAGTCACTGTGGCCATTTGGAGAGTGAACCAGTGGATGGAAGACCTTTCTTTCTCCCTCTCTCACTCTGTAACTCTACTTTCAAATAAAAAAAAAATCTTAAAAAAAAAAAAAAAAAAGGAAGTGTAGACTCTGGGATCTCATCCCAGACCAACTGAGTCAAAATCTGCATTTTTAATAAGATCTCCATGTGATGTGTATGCTTGTTCATGTTTGAGACACATTGTTCCAGGAAACAGGCTTCAGAGTCAACTCAGCTGCTCGCGGTTGGACCTTCACTGTGACTTTCCTATGTGGTGACCCTGACTTCTATTTACTAATCAGGGCCCAATCTCTGCCGCAAATTTGAGTAATCAGATTAGTGCTTTTAGGGACCGGTGCTGTGGTTAATGCCCTGGCCTGAAGCACCAGCATCCCATATGGGCGCCGGTTATAGTCCCGGCTGCTCCACTTCTGATCCAGCTCTCTGTTATGGCCGGGGAAAGCAGTAGCAGATGGCCCAATTCCTTGGGCCCCTGCACCCATGTAGGAGACCTGGAAGAAGCTCCTGGCTCTTGGCTTCAGATTGGCCCAGCTCTGGCCATTGCAGTCAATTGGGGAGTGAACTACTGGATGGAAGAACTCTCTCTCTTTCTGCCTCTCCTCTCTCTGTGTAACTCTGAATTTCAAATAAATAAATAAATAAATCTTTTAAAAAAAGATTAGTACTTTTAAATCTGGGAAGAAATGAAGAAGGGATGGGGAAGATAAAAAGAGTTGAGAGCTCTTGCCTATTGCATGTGCAAAACTTCTTGTTGAAGCAAAATTCAATTTATTTAATGCGAGATTTTCTCAGCATGTTAATATACATTGTGACTTTTAGAAAGAGAATATGATATGCAGCATTGCTCAAACTTTTCGAATTTCACAACCCTGTTTTGAGGAAGATCTATTAACAGTCAATGTTCTCTGGAACTCTATATTGGAAGTGCCAGTCTCAAGGGAATCATGATCTTATTAGGAAAAGTAAGATGAAATCCCCACCCCCTTATGAAATCTGGTCTGTTTCATTGCTTGAATTTTAGATTTGTCAATTTTCCAAAAGTTAAGACAGCTGTAGTGAAGTTACATCTCACATGAGAGTTAGAAACTAAAATTAACACATAAAACCAAAATTACATTCTAGTAAAAATTTTCTTTGGAAAAAATTTTATTATATTATATTACACACTGATGTACCATCATTCATAAAGTGTGGTGTAGCTTGTGTGACCCTCCAACATTTTCACTTTTTTTTTTTTTTTTGATGTGTCCTATCAAGTATTTGAGTAGCATCTAGCTTGAAGAACAGGAGTCTTTAAGCCCTAGATCTACAGTCAGCATGGTAAGATGCTTAGACTTTTAGGTGTGGGTTGAAATAGGACTGACTGAGGGAATAGCAACTCCACGTCTCCTATTCTGAGTTATGGAGAATGGTTGTATTTACTGGAAGAGCTCACGGAATTATCCATACTATTTGAATAGTTCTGTCTCTGTCTCTCAGCATGTATTATTAAACTTACATATATTAAATTTGCTTCAATGTCTCCTTCTGTAGTGTGCACAGAATTTTAGAGAGTTGTTTTTCCCTCCAGGGGAATGCCAGAAACCTGGTTTCAAGACACTTGCCATATGGCCTTTGGTGAATTTGATGCAATCTGGAATTTTGTCCTTAAAGTCTCATTGGTTTCATATTTTTTTAAAAAATAAAAATTGAAAAATTCATTAAAATTAATTTTAAAGATCAGAAATTTGAAAGACAGAGGTACAGAGAAAGAGGGAGAAACACACACACACACACACAGAGATCTTTCAGCTGCTGGTTCACACCCCAGTGACTGCAACTACCTGGCTGAGCTAGGCTGAAGCCAGGATCCAGGAGCTTCATCAGGGTTTCCCATGTGGATTAAAGTAACCCAAACACTTGGGCCATCTTCCACTGATTTCCCCAGGCCATTAGCAGGAATCTGGATTGGAAGTGGAGCATGTGTTACATAAATGAGTGTCTATATGGGATGCTGGCATTGCAGGTGGTGGCTTTGTTAGATAGGAAGTCAGAAATGAGCTTATGTGTATGTGACAAAGGCCTAAGGAATTGACATCTACAGCGATCGGAGCCTGATGACCTTCCAGGGGGTCCTGCCCCTTCTACCTGGCCTGATTAACATCCTTCCTCTAAGGTGGGGTGACACCAGCCAGGCTTCCCCTGTCCGATAACTTCAATGGGAAAAATTCAGAAAGGAGTTTTTCAGATTTACATCCAGCAAGTCCTTTGTTCCGGGAGGTGAAGGAGAGGGGAGAGTAAAGGCAGGAAGGCAAGTCCCATCCCCTTAAACACCCCAGCCTAACCGTGCACTAGGCTCTCTCTCAGGTTCTGTCTGGAGAGGTGCCCATCCGTTCTTACAGATGTCCCTGCCCTAATAAACCTTGCCGTGTTGCTTTCCACTGCTGTCTGTCTCACGCCTGAATTCTTTCTTGTGCGAAGACAAGGACCGTTTGCTTCTCCTGTAACAAAATCACTGGGTTGGTATCATGGCATGGTAAGTAAAGCTGTTACCGGAGAAGCAAAGGGTCCTTGTCTTCACACAAGAAAGAATTCAGGCATGAGCCTTTACTCTCCCCTCTCCTTCTCCACCCAGAACAAAGGACTTGTTGGATGTAAATCTGAAAAACTCCTTTCTGAGTTTTTCCCATTGAAGTTATCGGACAGGGGAAGCCTGGCTGGCGCCACCCCGCCTTAGAGGAAGGATGTTAATCAGGCCAGGTAGAAGGGGCAGGACCCCCTGGAAGGTCAGCAGGATCCAGGCAGGACTTTGAAGTGCAGATGCTGGGCTTCTGGAGCATCCACATTAGGTGCTGGTCTTCAGGCCTTTCTCATACACACAAAGGCTCAATTTCTGACTCCATACCTAACAATTTCAGATTTTTAACAGCAGTGATAGTTTCACTAATTAATAGAGACCAATGGGCATATGAACCAGAATGCTAATTCATGTTGAGAAATATACCTGTTACATAAGCTAGAACATCTGTGTCAGTAGCCACCACAATTTTCTTATAGGAAATCTACATGGGAAGTCAAATTATATTTCCAAAGAAAATTCTAAAATATGCAACAAGAAATGAAACTAGACCAGAGTCTTTAGCTAAAAGAGTCTGGTGAACTAAAGGGTTAATTCATTTCCCAAGTAAGTGAGTCATTCTGTTGCCTTATGTTTTGTGAAGGGTGTGTGACTTCAGCAGCTGGGGGATTACATAGACCAATGGTGCCCAAATCACTTTCCCGTCCAGCCAAATTCACTTTTCCCCCACGCATTCACAGTGAATTAAATTTATGTGTGCTTCCAAGGAAAGTCTAATAGAGTTCGGTGTGTAGCATTATTACTGTTTTTCTTTATGTCTCCTTGGTATCAAGAGAGGAAGGCCATTGCCAACTTCCCCTAATCACTTTGTTGGCCAAGTATATGGTCCAGGTAGGTGAAAAGTAGAGCCTGACAGTTGCTTCCTGGTGGACACACTGCAGTTTTGGATGCTATTTTCCTTTTAAAGTTCTTTGGTAGAATGAAGAATCATGCATGGCACATTCCCTGTTCTCCTTTTTCTAGGGACATAAACCACCTTTGTAGATAAAATGATTTTCAGCTATCAAGGTGAAGCAAGCCATTGTCTTCCCTCTCCCTTGACCACATAATCCTTACTTTCCCTCTCATCTCCAGAAAAAATGGAATAGTGATTATATAATTATTTCTTTATATTCTTATTTCTGTCAGTTGAGCTAAATGTGATCAAAGGCAGTAGTTAGCACATTATTTTTTTCTGTAAAGGTCCAGATAGTAAATATTTTGTAGGTCATACAGTCTCTGCAAACTGCCTAGCTTTGCCTTCAAAGTTCCAAAACAACCATATAAAGCAAATCATAGGCAGTTCAGTGCAGATACTAGTGAAGACATTGGTATAAGTTAAAGGAATATATGACTAAACATTTCCAAAGTAAGGTGCATGGTTTAGAATAGGTTTTAGGGAATATTTAGTTACCCTTTGGTTTTTTTCTTTTTTTAACTTTTATTTAGTAAATATAAATTTCCAAAGTACAGTTTATAGATTACAATGGCTTTCCCCCCATAACTTCCCTCCTACCCACAACCATCCCATCTCCCGCTCCCTCTCCCATTCCATTCACATCAAGATTCATTTTCAATTAACTTTATATACAGAAGATCGATTTAGTATATACTAAGTAAAGATTTCAACAGTTTGCACCCACACAGAACATAAAGTGTAAAATACTGTTTGAGTGCTAGTTATAGCATTAATTCACATTGGACAACACATTAAGGACAGATATCCTACATGAGGAGTAAGTGCACAATGACTCCTGTTGTTGACTTAACAAATTGACACTCTTGTTTATGGTGTCAGTAATCTCGCTAGGCTTTAGTCATGAGTTGCCAAGGCTATGGAGGCCTTTTGAGTTCGCAGACATCGATCTTATTTAGACAAGGTCATAGTCAAAGTTGAAGTTCTCTCTTCCCTTCAGAGAAAGGTACCTCCTTCTTTGATGGCCTGTTCTTTCTACTGGGATCTCACTCGCAGAGATCTTTTATTTAGGTCGTCTTTTTTTTTTTTTTTTTTTTTTTTTTTCCCCAGAGTGTCTTGGCTTTCCATGCCTGAAATACTCTCATGGGCTCTTCAGCCATATCCGAATGCCTTAAGGGCTGATTCTGAGGCCAGAATGCTGTTTAGGACATCTGCCATTCTATGAGTCTGCTGTGTATACCTCTTCCCATGTTGGATTGTTCTCTCCCGTTTTAATTCTATCAGTTAGTATTGGCAGACACTAGTTTTGTTTATGTGATCCCTTTGACTCTTAGACCTATCATTATGGTCTATTGTGACCTGAAATTGATCACTTGGACTAGTGAGATGGCATTGGTACATGCCACCTTGATGGGATTGAATTGGAATCCCCTGGCACATTTCTAACTCCACCATTTGGGGCAAGTCCGATTGAGCATGTCCCAAATTTACATCTCCTCCCTCTCTTATTCCCACTCTTATATTTAACAGGGATCACTTTTCAGTTTTTCTTTATTTTTGTTACCAACTTCTGAGGACTTTAGATAACAAGCAAATACAAATCCCAGGGGAAGTGTGATGCTAGGCTAAAAGGTGGGAATGTGCTGCTGTTCCATTGTTGAAAGTTCATTGCCTCCGTGTTTATTCAGTACCACCTCATGGAGCTTTGATGTAAATAGATTATATGTACAGTTGGCAATTTGTATAGTTTTGTAGATCTATAGATAAAATGCCCTCATTCATTTTCACTTGTAATTGTGCTTAGAGTGCTTGTGTTTTATCCTTTGACTTCAGAAGGCTCTGGTAAGTTGGATCTGGTGATTTGAATTGTCAGGATAGAATTTTTTAGAAGTGAGAATGCTATAGTTGAAATTAGCTTAACTGAATAATGTACAGCAAGACAATTTTTTTTGGGTGAACTGATTCCATAATTAAGTTACTCCTGATAGAAGGATTAGGTTTGTTGTGGAGCTACTTTTTTTTTTTTTTTTTTTTTTTTTTTTTTTTGACAGGCAGAGTGGACAGTGAGAGAGAGAGACAGAGAGAGAAAGGTCTTCCTTTGCCGTTGGTTCACCCTCCAATGGCCGCCGCTGCAGCCGGCGCACCGCGCTGATCCGATGGCAGGAGCCAGGATCCAGGTGCTTTTCCTGGTCTCCCATGGGGTGCAGGGCCCAAGCACCTGGGCCATCCTCCACTGCACTCCCTGGCCATAGCAGAGAGCTGGCCTGGAAGAGGGGCAACCGGGACAGAATCCGGCGCCCCGACCAGGACTAGAACCCGGTGTGCCGGCGCCGCAAGGTGGAGGATTAGCCTATTGAGCCACGGCGCCGGCTTGGAGCTACTTTCTTGATCAGACTGACGCTTTATAGTTTTTCTACATAAAGATTATATGGTTGCAAAGAACAACAACAAAAAAGCAACCATAGATAACACAAAAATGAATAAGCATGGCTGTGTTCCATAAACTATTTATGAGTACTGAACTGGGAGTTTCATAAAATCTTTATATGTCACTAAATAATCTTGATATTGTTAGCCATCACAAAGCACACTGAACACCGGAGTAAGGGAAAGGGTTTCCTGGGGAAAACCCAGCAGACTGGAGGGAAGGGGCGAAGAGTGAAAAGGAGAGTAAGAGAGAAAGAGGAGAGAGGAGAGAGAGATGGGAGGCTAGAGAGAGGAGACGAGGAGGCTAGAGAGAGAGAGAGAAGAGAGAAGAGAGATGAGAGGAGGAGAGGAGAGCAGACCAAGAGAGCAGAAGAGAAGAGCCAAGAGCGCAGGAAAGAGCCAAGAGAGGAGAGCGAGCAGGAGAGAAGAGCCAAGAGCGCCACGTGTTCAGGAACAGGCCCTTTTAAAACTTTGCCGGAGGATGGGCAGGGAAGCAGGAGCAACGAATTCCATTAGGATGGGGGTGGAGCTTGACAACAGCGGTTGGGTTGGGCCATGTGACCACCTGGCTTTCAGCAATAGGGGGTGGGGGGAAAGCCAGGGCATAGGATGTAAATCAGGGTGTAGATCGCACCGTAGATAAAACTAACAGATATTTTCTAACCATTTAAAAATATAAAATGATTTTAAACTCATGAGGTATATTAAAATCAACTGGTGGGCTATGTTTTGTTAATTCTTGGTCTAAGGAATTATCTAATTTCCCTACACCTACCATTGTTTTCTTTTGTTTCTGGTTTGGTGATAGGAAATAGTAGTGTGGGGAGTCAGACAGGTTAATAGGTAGCCAGGTTGGTTCCAGTGGAAACTGAGGGTACAAAATGCTTGGTTTCCCTGAAAGTTATCTTGACAACATCAGAAGTGCCTGCCTGCCTGCCCCTGTTCTGGCCACTCCACCAAGAGGTCTCTGACTGAAGTACATCTTGCTTTTAAATACGTCTTGATTTCTCTTTGCCTTGGCTGCTTGGGAATTCTAACATGTGAGACAAAGAACTGAGGTAATTTTTTTCTCCCCACCACCGTTTCACCCATAACAGTAGGACACATTAATTCTTCTTTTATTTAAACATTTATTTGAAAGGTAGACAGACGCTTATACACACATAAACAGAGAGACAGTGAGCTCACATGTGCTGGTTCACTACTCAGATACCTGCGGTAGTAGGGACTGGGCCAGGTCAGGGCTGGATCTCCCACATGGATGGCAGGGACCCATTTACTTGAGCCAATGCTGTCTCCTTCTATGGTCAGCATTAGCAGTAAGCTGGAATCAGGAGCTAGAGCCTGGTATCAAATCCAGGTCCTCCAACATGGGATTTTTGCATCTTAACTGCTAGATTAAATGACTAAATGCCCTTCTCTGCTTTGTGTTTGTAACTTGGTCCAGGGAAGTGGGAGCAGTTAGCAGTTAAGAGCATGGGCTTTGCCATCAGATACAACTAGGTTCATTTATGACTTTTTGTATATAGTAGGAGCCAGTTGTGTAACTCATTTTCTGATATATACAATTCATAGTTCTTAAATCTCATGTAATTAAAAGATATATGGAAAGCATTCAACAATGCGTACCACATAGTGATGATATAATATTCAGTAACCCTCACTATGTTGTAGTATTGTTATCAGGGGACCTATGTTTTCCGTTTGTCTTTCTTTTGCTTTATCGTCTCTGGGGCAAGTCCATTTCCTGTCTTGGCTTTAGGTAAGGGGGCTTTTGAAACTATGGTTAGACTCAGACCCAAACATGCGATTGTGCTTGTCATGTAATCCCTTGCATTGTAAATGCATTCGAGATGATCAGTGTTTAAAAATAATGTGTTCTAAGAGTAGCCTTTGGACTCTTGGAAACAACTCAGTATTTGTGGGAAATGGGGTAGGAGAAACATGGGAGTCTTTATTCTGGTGATTAGTGTTTAACAGAAACATTGACTCTTTGCCTCTTCTTGCTGGGCTAGTTAACAAGAAACAAAAGTCTTTTGGATTCCCTGGGGGCAGGTGCCATCCTCTGAAAAACGTGGCACTCATTGAGCCTCTTGGTATCTCAACTGTGATACCATGATGTTTATGGAATTCGATTTGAAGAGCCCAGGTTAGAAAAGACACACAAAATTCAAAAAAGCCTCCAAATGTAGAGAGTGTATTTTCCTCAGCTGAGTGAACTGTGCTATCCAATTATTTGCAATTACAATTGCGTTTCTTTCTTTAATGTTTTCTATGTGATACCCAAGTTGCTAATGAAGCAGACCCCCGCTTTATGATCCCCATTGTTGCAACTTGCTGGGCTTAATTGCTTTGTCTCCATAACAGACAGACATTCTGAACAATTAGACAATAATAAGGAAGCAAGATGGGGAAATGGCTTAGGTTCTCTCATTTTAATTATGCTGATTGTGCACCCTACAGTTCTCAATCGATGCTAAAGTACTATTTTTGATAGTATTCAATAACATCCAACTAGAACTAATAAATTCATATTTCTAGTGCAAGAAATCCACATCCTCTGGTTCAATTGATTGCTACCTTTTGCAGAACAGCAATACTTTCTGTGCACACTGCACATGTGACCTTCAAGTTCCTTCCTTCCTTCCTGTTACTCCATGTTGCTTCCGTACAACATGTAGGGACAATGGAGTGTATAAGAGGGCTCGGACATACTGGGGCATCTTGGGGCATTTAGCTCCTCAAATATGTCCAAGAATGCCTCTTGAAATTCATCTTTACTTAACTCCCTTTTTAAAATTTTTCTAATATTTTTTTTTTTTACTTAGCTCCCTTTTAAAGATGTCAAAAATAACCATGAGGGTCAGATTTCAGTCTAACCGAAGTGTGTAAAAGGCAAGTTTCTTCACAACTGAGTTCCTGCCTCATTTCTAATCGCAGCGCATTCTACTCTTGCAGCCTCCCGGCTCCAGCTACACCACTCAGTCAGTGAACAGCACGGGCTGTCTTGCCTGATGGTTTTTCTGTTGGTTTTCTGGTTAGTTTTTATACTGTTAGTTTCAGCTCAGCTGCCATCTCCTGGGAGAAGTCTTCTCTGATCCCTTGATCTACTTTGTTCTTCTTCTCACACCCTTTCCCTTTCCATTAGTGTCATTTACTGGATTTTCCTTGTTTTCTCCACAGAGTTCAGTTGTGATTCCATGTGTAGTTTACTGTCTACTTGTTAATCACTTAGGTGCCATGAGGATGGGAGTTACTTGTGTTTTGTTAATCTCTGTGTAACCAGGAATTCAACAGTGCTTGAAACTAATAAGTGCTTAATAAATATTTGTTGAATAAATAAGTGAATACCTGAATGAATGGATTCTTCTTTTCCCCCAGGTGCATAATCTCAGGGCTTTCCACTGAAGCCTTCCAGTTGTATCTCAGTGCACTGAATTCTCTGGTCACACGAGATTTCTTGAGGGTAAGTATTTTGGCTTCTACATCTTTGTGTCTGACGTTTTTCTCTATATATGGTTGTAGATATTATTGTGAGAGATGTGAAAAGCTTTCTAAAAGAGATATGACCCTCACAATCTGTGTTTTATATGTGATGACAGTGGTTTGTCAAAAAAAATTAATATACTTAAAAATAATGAAATTTATTCCCAGAGGGTAAGTAAAACGTGTCCTCACTTTCACATGACAATCTAACTCAGACTAATTTTCTGCCTCTAATTTTAGATTAATGATATCTAAATGTTTATGTATGCATTTACATTTATTCTATTTTGGTTTTGTGAGAAATCCACTCTCAATGTAGAAAATGTAAAAATCCAGAGAAAGATCTAAAAAGGTACAAAAATCATTAATTTCACAACCTGAAAAATAATCTGATAACCTGAGATCTCTTCTTGGAGACTTTTCTTTCTTTCTTTCTTTTCTTTTTTTTTTTTTTTTTTTTTTTTGTGACAGATAGAGTTACACAGTGAGAGAGAGAGAGAAAGGTCTTCCTTCCATTGGTTCACCTCCCAAATGGCCGCTACGGCCGGAGCTATGCCGATCCGAAGCTAGGAGCCAGGTGCTTCTTCCTGATCTCCCATGTGGGTGCAGGGTCCCAAGCACTTGGGCCATCCTCCACTGCCTTCCCGGGCCATAGCAGAGAGCTAGACTGGAAGAGGAGCAACCGGGACTAGAACCCGGTGCCTGTATGCCAGTGCCGCAGGCAGAGAATTAACCAAGTGAGCCACGGTGCCGGCCCTTCTTGGATACTTTTACACACACACACACCCTGTTTAATACATTACAAATAATAAAAGTGAAGTTGAGTACCTTTGTGTCCTATATGTTACTTATTTACAATTATATTATTTTCATGCCATTGCAGTTCATTAAAAATCTAATTTTGATGATTACAAAATATAATTGAAAGGTGAATTATAAAGTATTAAACTTTTTTATTTATACTGAATATCAAGTTTTTCCATAAAATTTTTTGTCTAATAACTAATTATGCTGTAGAGCTAATTATGTTATGTATGCAGGAGCCAGGAATGCTAAGAATTTTTCCCAGGGGTGGCAGGAGTCCAGGTATTTGGGCCAGCAAGAACTGCCTCACAGGCCATTCCTAGGAGACTAGATGGGAAGTGTGGAGTAGTTAGATCTTAAACCAGAAATGCTAATACAGTATATGTGTATCCCAAGTGGCGGTTTAATCCACTGTACCACAATGTCCACCTCTTATATATGTACTTGTTTAGCATGAATCCTGTAGACAGAACAATTTTATTATCTTGGTTCTCATGTTGCACACCAGGCGTCTCATCTTAATTATTCTGCATATCTTTTACTTCATATCCTCTGCCCTATGTCTCCCTGCATCCTTCTCTTCAACCTATTTCCTGGGCCTGATCATCAATTTTGTTCTCTATTTTTGTAGCTTTGATTTTTTTCCAAATTCTATGTATAAGTGACATCATGCAATATTTTTACTGTTATGAATTATTCCACTTTGCAATATATCATTAAATCTTACATGTGTTGTAGCAATTGGCAAGAACTCATTCCTTTTTTAGGGTAGAATAATATGCCAGTGATGCTTTATCTATTCACCCATTCATGGACTCTAACATTGTTCCCAAGAGTGCAGAGAGCTTTATGAGAAGGTAATTTCATTTCCTTTTAGTTTATATCTAAATGAGGGATTGCTGATTTACGTGGTCATTCCCTTTGTAAGCAAGCCAACCAAACTTGTTGTAATAGTTGAAAAAAGATAATTTGTATAGAATTCCCAAAATTTCCTTGCTTATAAAAATCTTAGATAAAATAAAGAATAAGAGGACCTAACTATTAAGAGGAGGGTCTCAGTGAGGTAAGAGTGTGAGTGACTTTTCTTTATGCCCCACTTAGAAATTTTTTCTATAGTTAAAAAATAGTATGACACATTTAATATGGTAGGAAAAGGCCATTCGCTTTTAAAGTTATGCTGATGGCATTAAAGAGCCTGGATACTACAGGAAGTACTACAGACACTACAGGATACCATAGCGTAGGGCCTAATTATATTAAGAAAGTGTGTGATATCCTCTGTAAATTCCACATGACAGTTGCGTATGATTTCTTTTATATCTCTTAGAAATGCAAACTGGTTTTTCTCATGCTCTTGTTTGAGGTTAAAGTGTGCCTATTGATTTATGTTTTGAAAGGTACGGTGTGAACAAAGCTCTTCTTGAAGGTGAAAGCTACTTTGTGCCACACATAGTTTAGAATGGGGAGCCTGTCAGAAGTAATCATTTGAAAACAAAATCAAAACGTATTATGGTAATGTGATGTGGATTTTTTAAAGTTGGTTGAAGAAGTTAGGTAGGCTTGCTTATTTCTCATATCACCCAGAGAAAAGTGAACTCAGAGACTGCTTGTGAAAACGTGGACTGGGATAAACCTTGAAGCTCTCGGGAGCTTATTAGGGATCTTAGGGTGCGGTACTGGTGATTGCATTCTGGAAGACAGATAGGGATGTATTATTACTATTATTGTACATACGCAGTGTTCTTGTGGAATCTGGAAGTATGGTGACTGAGAGGGTAATCTGGGGCAGGGTTGAAGCTGTGGCCCGAAGGGAAAGCCTTATTTCCAAAGGAGTTTTGGATATGGACACTACTCATCACTTCCCCCCTTGGTAGTGTTGCAACCAGCACACATAAACCAGTATGTGTGAGCCTTTCCTTAAACCTTCCCCAAGGGTTGCTACTGCTGCCTGTGAAACAGCTTTGGAAGGAGACTTTGAAGAGAAGCAGCGATGTAGAATTGGCTTTAATGCAGAGCAGAGGACAGCAGTCCTAGGGAACACACAATCCGAGTAGTGATGAAGTTAATTTGACTCAGGGGATCTGGGAAGACTTTTTGATTGGGGAGAAGTTGAGAGAAACCTTGACAGATGAATAGGACTTTTGTTGAGAGTACAGGATGGATTATCCAATGCAGAGGACATGAGTACAGTTCTCCAAGCCAACCGACTGGTTTCTGTCTCCCACTGACTTGGCATTGAACTACCTCCTTCACAAGCAGATATAATTCTCTAATCTGTGGTGTGGCTTTTGCCATCTTTAAAATGTGTGTAGAGTGTCAAGCTCTTCATTTTCTCTCCTGTCTACTAGAGCAAAAAGACTTGCTTTGTACTGTTCTCCTGCATTCTACGGTAGCCTTCTTTGACTTGTGAACTTTTGACCCACCACCTCTGCCGCTATCCCTAGCTCTGTAATAGCCTTTCTTTTTTCATCTGTATAACTTTACTGACATTTTGTCTTGCTTCCACTTACTCTGCTATCATCGCTTTCTTTGAGAATTCTCCGAGTTTAGGCTTGCATCTGGAGTGTTTCTGAGCATTCTGTAGATGCCTCCCTTCCCCAAACCTGGGAGTGTGGCTTAGCTTTGCAGAATGGTCCTCAGATGATACCACGGTTCTCTGTGCAGCATGCACTCTCATCAGTTTCATTGACTCTCTGAAACATGATTCTCCAGAGAGGAGGAGGAAGAGGTGTTTTAAAATGTTTTTTAACATAATACAAGTGATTCATCACTTTTTAAAGTCATGACACTATATAATCAGTCAAATGTTGGCTTTAAGAATGTCCATTTCAGGGGCCGGCGTTGTGGTGTAACAGGTAAAGCCACTGCCTGCAGTGTTGGCATCCCATATGGATGCTGGTTAGGGACCTGACTGCTCCACTTCCAATACAGCTCTCTGCTATGGCCTGGGAAAGCGGTAGAAGATGGCCCAAGTCCTTGGGCCCCTGCACCATGTGGGAAACCTGGAAGAAGCTCCTGGCTCCTGGTTTTGGATTGGCAAAGCTCCCGCTGTTGTGGCCATTTGGGGAGTGAACCAGCGGATGGAAGACCTCTCTCTCTGTCTCTCTCTCTCTCTCTTTCTCTGCCTCTCCTTCTCTCTCTGTGTAATTCTGACTGTCATATAAATAAAAACCTTTAAAAAAAGGATGTCCATTTCAGACTATGAAATTTTTCTTAAAATTTTGGAAGTTTAAGATATTAAAAATTTTTTGTTGCTATGGTTTCATCTTAATTTTGAAAATGAGCAGCTATTTCTTCTTTAAAAGAATTACACCTTGGAGTTCTGGTGCTCTTAGAATTGGGCTCAGGGCGTGTACTGGAGGCACAGATTCCATTTTGAAGCTCCCAGTGGTGGTGTAATGCCCTGTGAACGAAGACCATGAGACAGAAGTGCTGCCATCCAGTCACTTCGTTAGAACAGCACTGCAAATCCTGCAGAGCCCAGAGCACCAGTCTTGGAATATGGCTTTCCAGCAATGATAGGAAAATGAAAAATTATTAACAATAGTAATGCAGGAAGTCGGTCATATTGGCTTAGACCAGTCTAGAAACATAAAACTCTTTTAAGTTTGAAGAAGTGATGTGATTTTTTTGGGGAAGAAAACATGTAAAAGCACATAAATGGTTTTACTTAACCTTTTAAATGAAAAGGAAATTTTTTTAGCAAGTATAAAGAACAAGATGTTCTACTTTTCTTCTCTTCCTTTTTTAAGAAAGAAAAATACATTTTCTAATTAATTCAGGAACAGTAGGAGTTCACATTATTTTCTTTCTTTGTAACTTTTTATCAGCATGAGAAGTTTGATGCAGTTTTTCTCCATACGCACTGAAGGGTGGTTGCCCAGCCTGGTCCTAACAATTTCCCACAGCAGGAAGTTCAGGATAGAATGTTCCCAGGAAGAATGTCAGGGTGCCTACTGGGCTGATGACCACCTGCATTTTTGGTTGTAGAAACAATATCTTGAAATCACAAAGTGAGTTCCCATTCTGAAAATGCGGTAGAGCAGCACCGTTGCTAGTTTTGAAGTTCATGACAGTATAACCAACTGGTGTCTGAACAGAATCCCACTCACTGTGTCTATGTCTGGTTTGGCTCACTGGAAACTGCACTTCCTGGGTCTCAGGTGATGTCAGGGATCAACTTTTGATGCAGTGAGCAAAACTCATTCAAATCTTAGTACTATTGTTACTAGTGTGATATGGATGGGTTAAGTTAGCCAACACATCTGGGCATCAATTTCATGTCTTGTGAACTGTTTCTTTTAATTTTTTTAAAGATATATTTATTTATTTGAAAGGTAGAGTTATAGAGAGGCAGAGGGAAAGAGAGAGAGAGAGAGACAGACAGACAAAGAGGGCTCCTCCATCTGCTGGTTCACTCCCCAAATGGCTGCAATGGCTGGATCTGGGCCAGTTCAAATCAGGATCCAGGAGCTTCTTCCAGGTCTCCCATGTGGGTGCAGGGGCCCAAGGACTGGGCCATCTCCTCTGAGCCAGGCTCAGAAATGGAGCAGCTGGGACTTGAATCTGGGCCCAAATGGAATGCAGGCACTGCAGGTGGCAGCTTTACCCACTAAGCCACAGCACCAGCACCATTTTTTTTTCTTTTTATAAATTTATGTAAAGGGGACAAGATTGAGGATGGGAGACTTACTTTAGATTGGATTGCCTCTTTCTAAATATGTGGATCTTTGGCCAGTCAAAACTTATATAAAAAAATTGGCTTGGGTTTATGCTGTGGATATGTGTTGAAATATTATACTGTGTCTCATAAAAACAAATGAATGTTCCACGTAAAGCAAGAATGTTAATAATGAAAATAATTAGTTGGGAAAAGTGAGTGAAATTCAGATGAAAATATATGTGAGGTGGGCATGTTTCTCTAACAACTCGTATGTGTAAGAGACGTAATATTCTCTGTTTCTTCTTAAGTGATTCTACTTTGTGTTTTGTGCTTCCATTTGCTGGGGGAAGTGAAAGTAAGTGAGTTTACTCTTTATTCCGTGCATGGAGGCAAAGGGAGTACAGCTTAATTTCAGTGAACTTGGAATTTTTATTCCTTCCATGGGGTCAGTACTAAGACAAGGAGCATTCCCAAGGCATTGGGTGTGTCACCATCATTTAGCTGTGGCTAAGATGTCTTGGACATCTTCCGATGTTGAGTTCCTTCCTGTTTCCTACCTCAAAAGCTTTTCAAAGCCACAGACTAGAATATGTTGTTGTGGCTTCTGCGTGCTTGTGGATATGGGTTGGAGGGCGGAGGTGGGAACTCAACTCCTTCCACAATACTGAGGACAGTGGGAAGCTCTGCTTCTGTGTTTCTGAATCTAGAAACTGGAAAGAGATAATTGTGGTTCATTAGGAAAGCCTGCTCTCCAAGACCAGAGTAAGGTTTTTGCCTTTGACCATGATTGCCAACCTGTATGTGGTTTTCATGCATTTCTCTCATTCACTCTCATTCAAATACTTATGCATTTACTATGTGACAATCAGTGGATATGTATGTAATCTTACAGACCTATGGGCTGAATTTTTATTGTGTTGAAAGCAATTGTTCTGAAAGCTTGCTGTTGCACTGATGTTGCTATGAGACCATGCATAAAAGACTTGGAAAAGGCAACATCATGGGATGATAGACATATACTGTGTGTAAGTTTATCCCTGTAACCTACACCAAGTTTTTGGAAGCCATTTGCTAACTCAGCATAGCATTCTTTCCTATGGGAACTAGATATTTCAGAGTGCCCTGAAGTAAGTTACTAGCAATTGATTGGAGTTGACAAGAGAAAGGAAACATGATTTGCTGTCTTGACCAGGATTGGAAGCAAAGCCCAGATCTAAGGTTGTAGTGGTGGGAGGGGCAGGTACATGGGGATTTGACATTACACTGTGCAACTAAAGGAAATGAAATTGATGGAGGCAATGTCGTTACCTGGGCCCTCTGAACTTATTTGACAAGCCTCTCATCCTTCCAGAGCTAAGCTCCCGGGACACTGTGGTTTTAATAAAAACTCTGGCTACATGTTGAGGCTTTGTTTGCATTTTCTTTGAGAAGCAGAAGAATGAATAGTAACCCTCAATCATTAGTAGGCATGAATTGGTTGTAGTGGCCCAAAGCCCTGAGAAATGATCATGTTCTTTGATTTCTCTTTCTCACGCCATGTTTGGATTGAGTAATGTGTTGCTTTGTGAAGAGCAGGGTCATGGCATGGCAGGCACTTTTGACTGTGTCTACAGGAGCCATTTGTACAAGTGGCAGACTCCTGATACATTGAAGCCCCAGGAGAAGCCAGGGTTCTGGCATGCCAGTGAACTGTTGCTCATTTGATCAGACAACCCTGGAGAGGTGAATGCATTCTCTCTGCATTCTCTTGCCTGCCAAGGGCCTGGGCAGAGAGACAAGGGATGTTCCATAGGCAAAGACCCACAGTCTGGCTGAAGGGTGTCCTATAGCTATTGCTCCCCTATTCCTAACTGTGTAAACACTGAAAAGTCAATATGGAACCAGAGGTAATTCCTTGGGGGCTCAAAGCAGGTCCCATTTCTGTCCCTCCATTCTCTCAGGTCTATCTTGAAGCAGCCTTAACTACCCTTTGAGGAGCAACATCTGGACCTGTGACAGTGCAAGTCTTAGGGGTGTCTCTAGCTTTTCTGCTCTTGTTTTAGCCATACTTCTCCTGCCTTTTTTTTTTGCAATGGTGACATCATGTCCAGATTCAGAGTCTGGTCCTGAAAGTGTGCTTTTGCAGTGAGTTGCTATTTGGATGTTGGAGGTGGGTGTGTGAGGGAGGACACTATTTGGAGCAGCTGTGAATTGAGTATGGCCATGATGTAGTCTTTGTCAGGAGCCCCTGTAGATGTTTTGTGCCTGCACAGATTCCCATGCCATACAATTTGTCTACAAGAGACTGTTTTCAGCATGTAGGGGGTGTGACGTTTGCATTCTTATTCATTACCCCATATTTTAACTCTTTAGGCAGGGCTGGATTCTGTCATAGAAGCAGAATGTGCATGCTAAGTAAGCTACCTCCCTTTTCTTCATCCAGAAATACGCTTGCCACAGGTCTGTCAATCTGTTTAAAAATTCCCACATCAAGACCTCATTCATAGCTCCTTTGGGAAGTTGGTGATGAGGAGGAAGCACCATGATCATATAATGCTGCCCTTCTCACTGCAGTGCTGTAAGGGCTTTGGCAAGTCATTGCCTGTCATGTAGGCTTCCTTTTCTCCACAGCCAGAAGGTGGGAGCTGATCTCGAAGAGCTTTCCAATCTTGGCATTCAGGTCTCGTGTAATTCTGTCTGAGCTCAAGGCTTCCCTCCTTCATGAAGTGTTTCCTAATTGGTTCTTGGTGACTTTTCTCCTGAGTTTGTCCCATATCATCCAGACTTGGGTTAATTGTGTGATCTTGTATTGCTTTGTGAGATTGCTTTTTTTTTTGTATGCTTTATTTTCAGTGTATGTAAATAGTATTGCTTGGATAAAATGAGAAGTTCTTTGAAGGAAGGAAATATGTCTTCTAGGACTATTAAAAATCATGACATAATCCTGAGTTTATAAAGTTATTGGCTTGAATTGTTAACTGAAATAGTCCCAATTACTTTATATTTCTCAGGAAGATAGTTAAATGATCTAAGTATTCTGAATCTGCCCTGAGATGAAGGTAGACAGGTCTCAGTTTTCTCAGATATTAATAATTGACTACATTGAGCCAACAGCTTTTTTATAGTTATTAGATAATTTTCATATTATTTTTTCAAAAATATTTATTGATTTGAGAGGTAGGGAGACAGACAGACACACATACGCATACACATACACGCATAGAAAGAAAGAAGGAGGGAAAGAGGGAAGGAGGGAGGGAGGTAGAGAGAAAGAGAAAACCCATTTGCTAATTCACCCACCAAATGCCCTCAATGGCCAGGGCTAGGCCAGGGTCAAACCCAGGAGCCAGAAACTCAATATAGGTCTTCCATGTGAACAGTAAGAACCGAGTTACTTATGTTATCTCCACCGCCTCTCAGGATCTGTATTAGTAGGAAACTGGGGTCAGGAGAATTTTCCTATTAATTTTTTCATTTCAACCTTCATAAACTTTGTGAAGTAGGTAGATGGTACCAGCATGATGGTCCCTGTTCTATAAATGAGAAAATATAAGTTTCATATACAATATCATATTGTTTAGTAACAGATCTGGGGCTGGCACCCAGGTATGGGTATGTAGACTCAAAGTTCAATGTTCTTTCTGTTATTTTGCGTTGCAGTTGCCTTGGTGTTTCTTTTGAATGATAAAGACTAGTCATATAGATGGAATGATTAAGGCTGTATAATACAGATTTAGGGCTAAAGGATTTACTGCAGATTTGGAATTGAGTCTCCAATCTAGGTGTCACCAGTTGCTAGCTATGTGATCTTGCACAACTTAATTAAACTCTGGTTTTTCCAAGTTTCCCATGATTAAAGTAGAGATTATAATAATACCTATTTCAAAGAATTCTGAGTATTAAATAATATATGTCTGACTTAAATGGCCTGGCCCAGAGTGGAGCTAGCTTCCTAACTATTAACTACTGTGAGCATTACTACATGATGTAAGATGAGGAGCAGATCAGCCTTGCATAATTACGTTTGTGTAAGAAACAGGTTCTTCTTTTGCCATAAATATTTTTATTTGAATTCTCTTGAATTTGCACAACCAGGTTCTTATAGAACTATTCTTATTGATGAGCACAAACTACTTATGATTGAAAGGAAGCCCTTCATGATGAATTTGTCTCTCAGCTTGTCTGTTCTAGTGCTGCCCAAATATCTGTAGTAAAGTACTAGTTTTTTATGTGTATTTAATGCCCATTCTTTTTCAGACTGATACTTCTATAAAGTGCAGTGAAAATATTGCAGCCATGTTAACTAGCCCTAAAAGTTCCTAGATGTTTACTCACAATTTTTGCTCTGATGTCAATGAGAACAAGTCCATGGGTCAGACTTGTAGCAGCATGGATCTCTCTAGAGTCCTTCCAAACCAGCCTCACCATGGTCCAGTGTGAGCTAGTCTGACCCCAGAGTTCTCCCTACAGCCCGTAGGCGACACCAGTTTGCTGTGTTGTGTTTGAAGAGGAAACACTTTGCTGTTCCATCTAAGGTGAAAAATGTCCTCCTGTGATGTCATTTTTCTAATACAGCATCTGTCCACAGACTGGGAACTTTTCATTATCTGGTAATAAAGTGAAAGACTTCAGCCTTTCTCTGTAATTCATCCAGTAAAATCCCTAATGCACAGTGGGTGGTGGATAAAGATATGGAAGAGTTGGATGAAACTGTGGTCATTTTCTGAGTGAGGAGCTCCCCAGAAAGATTCAGGCTTGATGATAGAGTTTCTAAGTTGGAAAGCAGAAGAGAGAGACAAGAAATTAATGAAATGAAGGAAGAACCATTAATGAGAGTCCAGGTAGGGACAACCATACTGAGGAATAGGAGGGAATATTAGCATCTGTTTTACCAAGGCTTTAGTAGGGTGGTGGCCTTTTCTTTCTTTTTATGCTGTGGAATCTTGTAATTTCATTTGATGTTTCATTCATTAACATAATGAGCAAATATTTCTTTAGTACTTTTCAATTTAAGTATTAAAAATGCATCAACAAACAATAAACAAAGCTCCCAATTTACAATCTCCTGCAGTGAGGGTGAGGGGAAAAAGGTCACAGAAGCATTTAAAATTATGAGTGAAACTATGGGAATTCAAGAAATATTAACTGGTCCCTGAGGTTGGAGGAGATATTTTTCAGAGGAGTAATCCAGGTGTAGGTAGAAGCTTCTAGACAGAGGAAGCAGCATATGCAAAGACCCTGAAGTAAGAGAGAGATATTGGTATATTTAGGAATCTGAAAGATGCCCAAAGTGGCTAGAGAAATAAGGGGTAGGGAGGTTTGGAACAGAGAAGGAAGAGTCTTGTGAGCCACAGGGTTACATTGTCCTTAGTACAGTGGGATCCTAGCAAAGGGCCTTAACCAGGAGTAAGGAAGAATATGATGAGATGTGACTTTCAGAAATAGAGTTTTGACTCTGTGTGGAAAACGGATTGGAGCTTGAATGTCTCATCAAGTGACCATTGATGATCTGAGCTAAGGTGGCAGTGGTAGAGGTGGAAAGAAAAGGATTGAGAAGCAACAGGAAGAGATTTGGAATGATGATATATGGGCCACAGGGGAGTGGAGGTGTGTAACGAGGCTTCCAAGTTCTGGGCTGGGCAACTACATGGATGGGGGAGTGGGAGGGTGGAGGAACATGGATATTTGGTGGAAATCTGCAGAGTTTTCTCTCTCTCTCTCTTTTTAAAAAGATGTATTTATTTGAAAGGCAAAATTTCAGAGAAAGGGAAATTGAGAGAGAGAGGGAGAGGGAGAGAGAGGCAGGCTGACCTTCTATCTGCTCGTTCATTCCCCAAATGGCAACAATGACTGGGGCTGGGCCAGGACAAAGACCTGGAACTCCATCCAGGTCTCCCATGTCGGGGACTGGAAGGAGCTCCTGGCTTCGGACCAGCCCAACCTTGGCCATTGCAGCCATTTGGATAGTGAAACAGCAGTAGGAAGATTGCTCTCTCTGTCTCTGTCTCTGTCCTTCTCTTTCTGTTAACTCTGCCTTTCAAAAAATAGTCATAAAAAAAAATAAGGGCATGAAAATTGGAAAAGAGGAAGTCAAAATATCCATGTTTGCAGATGACAAGATGTTGTCCATTGAAAAACCTAAACACCCCACCAAAAAGTGTCAGAACTGATGAAACAATTCAGTGAAGTTACAGGTTATAAAATTAAAATACAAAAAGTAGAAATTTTTTATATGCTAATAATGAGTTCACAAAAAGAGAAATCCCATTTACAATAACCACATACACAAATCATATATTTAGAAATAATTCAAAAAGTGAAAGATCTCTACAATGAAAATGAAAATTATAAAATACTGATAAAAATCATGAAGGACACAGAAAAAAATGAAAAGATAATCCTTGCTCATGGATTGGAAGAATCAATATCATTAAAATGCCTATACTACCTAAAAGATCCTATAGATTCAGTGCAGTCAGCATCAAAATATCAATGACATTCTTTACAGAATTATAAAAAACAGTTCTAAAATTCATATAGAATCACAAGAGACCTAGAATAGCTAAATTGATCCTGAAAGAAAAAAAGTAAAGCTGGAGACATTATAACTGACTTCAAAGCATACTACAAAGTTACAGCAATTAAAACAACATTACACTGGCATAAAAACTGACATATATCAATGAAACAGAGAGCCCAGAAATTAATCCATCTATGTACAGCCACCTGATTTTTGACAAAAGTGCCTGACCATAATTTTGAGAAAGGATAATCTCTTCAATAAATGGTGCTGGCAAAACCGGATGTATATATGTAGAAGAATGACATTAGATCCGTGTCACACCATACACATAAATCAACTCAAGATGGATCAAAGACATCAATTTAAGATCTGAGATGATGAAGCTGCTGGATGAAAATATAGAGGTAACACTCCCAAGACATTGGTGTAGGTGATGACTTCTTGGAAAACATCCACAAAGTACAGACAAAAAAAAAAAAAAAAGACTAAACAAACGGGATTATATAAAACTCAGAAACTTCTGCACAGCAAGGGAAACAAACAATAGAGTGAAGAGATTTCTGAGAAAATGGGAAAAAATATTTGCAAGGTATCTATCCAACAAAGGGTGAAAATCCAGAATATATGAGCAACTCAAAAACTCAACAACAAAAAATATTTGGTTAAGTAGGAGGCAGAGGACCTGGGTTGAGAGTTCTCAAGTGAAGAAATACACATGGCCAACAAATATATGAAAAAATGCTCAATATCACTAACCATCAGGGAACTAAAAAGAAAAATCACAGTAAGTTGTCACCTCACCCCTATCAGTGGTTACTATCCAAAAGACAGAGAATAACAAATTCTGGCAAGGCTGTGGAGAAAGGGAACTCATTCATGGCTGATGGAAATGTATATTGGTGGAAAAGATTACGAAGAGTTCTAAAGCACTGGAAATAGACTTGCCATATGAACTGGCAATCCCACTAAGGGGTATATACTCAAAAGACGTGTGCACATTGTGTCAAAGAGATACCTGTTCCACTGTGTTTATAGCAGCACCGTTCAATAGCCAAAATATGGAATCCACAAGGTGTCCGTCATCAGATGAATGGATAATGAAAATGTGGCATACATATACACATACAATGGATATATATAGTATAGAATATATATTTATATACACAATGGAATATTATTTAGTTATACAAAAGAATAATATTCTCTGATTTGCATCAAAGGGGTTGCTTGTGGAAGGCATCATGTTGAGTGAAATAAGCTAGACACAGAAAGACAAATGTTGTATATTCTCCCTTATATGTGGGCATTAGAATTAAAAGACAACAAAAATGAAGAAAGAAAAAAGTGTCTGTGATATCCGTTTCAGTTTTTATGCAAATATAATGATTTGTCAAACTTTGTTTTAAATATTTGTCAAAAAATCATTAACAGTGATATGCTACTATAGTTTTAATGAGCTGTGACTATTTTAAAACTTACTGTAGATGAGTAAAAATAGAAAATAAAATAGAAATGTTTTCATTTAAAAAATTTGTTGGGGCTGGCACTGTGGCGTAGTGGGTAAAGCTGCCGCCTGCAGTGCCGGCATCCCATATGGGCACCAGTTTAAGTCCCAGCTGCTCCACTCCGATCCAGCCCTCTTCTCTGGCCTGGGAAAGCAGTGGAGGATGGCCCAAGTCCATGGGCCCCTGCACCCATGTGGGAGATCTGGAAGAAAATCCTGGCTCCTGGTTTTGGCTCAACCCAGCTCTGGCTGTTGCAGCCATTTGGGAAGTAAACTAGTAAACTAGCAGATGGAAGACCTCTCTCTCTCTCTGCCTCTCCTTTTCTCTCTGTAACTCTGACTTTCAAATTAATAAATAAATCTTTAAAAAAATTTTGTTGCAATAAAATCCTATACCAAAACAAAAGTGCAGAGAAAACATGTATTATGAGAAAACTATACATGGATTTCAAAATATTATTGCACCAAAATTTACTTATTTGTATATTTTGTTCTAGGAACTTCCTGAAGTACCCTCACACTGTAATAAAAGTTATTTAAAACTTACAAGTTGTTCAATTCTGGAGTTTCTCATGTAATGTTTTAAGGCCACAAGTGACTCCAGGAAACTGAAGCTGTGAAAAGTGGAACCATGGACAAAGGATGGGTGGTTCCTGTAGTTTGCTCTTGTTTTTCCTTCTACAATGCCTAGGCAAGTGCTGGCTGAACTGATTTGTAAAACTAAAACATTCATAAATGTGCACCTGCACACATCTGAGTCTCTCTGAAGAGGTTGCAGGTCACAGAGGTATTCAGAAATAGAGCAGGTAGGTCACAGAGATATGTGTTACTATAGTAGCGTGTAGGTGACCATATACTTAGTTTGGAGGTTGAGCCTGTCAAGCACTCACATGTTTGCACACAGAAGTTATGGAGGCATGGGTGCTTTCCCTTACCGATCAGTGAGTTGGATGGATGTCTGCCACCTAAGCATCACGCTGGTGAGGTTCCATTTCTTTCTTTGGTCATTTTCTTCTACTAGGTGTGGTTTACATCTAGCACACACTACTGACTTTAATTATAAGTAGATATTGTCAGGGGGCCAGCGCTGCGGCTTAGTGGGTAAAGCCGCCGCCTGCAGTGCCAACATCCCATTTGGGCACTGGTTCAAGTCCTGGCTGCTCTACTTCCAATCCAGCTCTCTGCTATGGCCTGGGAAAGCAGTAAAAGATGTCTGAAGTCCTTGGGCTCCTGCACCCATGTGGGAGACCTGGAGGAGGCTCCTGGCTTCAGATCAGTGCAGTTCTGTCTGTTGTGGCCATCAGGGGAGTGAACCAGTGGATGGAAGCCCCCCCCCCCTTCTCTCTTTGTGTAACACTGACTTTCAAATAAATAAATAAATAATTTTTTTTAACTTTTATTTAATGAATATAAATTTCCAAAGTACGATTTATGGATTACAATGGCTTCCCCCACATACCGTCCCTCCCACCCACTACCCTCCCCTTTCCCACTCCCTCTCCCCTTCCATTCACATCAAGATTCATTTTCAATTATCTTAATATACAGATCAGCTTAGTATACATTAAGTAAGGATTTCAACAGTTTGCTCCCACACAGAAACATAAAGTGAAAAATAATAGGTGATTTTTTTTAAATGATGATGAAATCAGATCAGACCTATTGTCATGTTTAATCCCAGTGAGAGTCAAGTTGGGAATTGCTAATTTCGTTTTTTTTTTTTTTTTTTTTACAGAGGATCAGTTTAGTATACATTAAGTAAAGATTTCAACAGTTTGCACCCCCATAGAAACACAAAGTGAAATATATTGTTTGAGTACTCGTTATAGCATTAAGCCTCAATGTACAGCACATTAAGGACAGAGATCCTACATGAGGAGTAAGTGCACAGTGACTCCTGTTGTTGACTTTACCAATTGACACTCCTGTCTATGGCATCAGTAGTCTCCCTATGCTCTAGTCATGAGTTTCCAAGGCTATGGAAGCCCTCTGAGTTCTCCGATTCTTATCTTGTTTAGACAAGGTCATAGTCAAAGTGGAGGTTCTCTCCTCCCTTCAGAGAAAGGTACCTCCTTCTTTGAAGACCTGTTCTTTCCACTGGGATCTAACTCACAGAGATCTTTTGCCAGAGTGTCTTGGCTTTCCATGCCTGAAATACTCTCATGGGCTTTTCAGCCAGATCCGAATGCCTTTAGGGCTGATTCTGAGGCCAGAGTGCTATTTAGGACATCCACCATTCTATGAGTCTGCTGAGTATCTCACTTCCCATGTTGGATCACTCTCCCCTTTATTTATTCTATCGGTTAGTGTTAGCAGGTACTAGACTTGTTTATGTGCTCCCTTTGACTCTTAGTCCTTTCATTATGATCAATTGTGAACTGAAATTGATCACTTGGAATAGTGAGATGGCATTGGTACATGCCACCTTGATGGGATTGAATTGGAATCCCCTGGTATGTTTTTAACTCTATCATTTGGGGCAAGTCAGCTTGAGCATGTCCCAAATTATACATCTCTTCCCTCTCTTATTCCCACTCTTATGTTTAACAGGGATCACATTTCAGTTAATTTTTAACACTTAAGAATAACTGTGTATTAATTACAGAATTAAACCAGTCATATTAAGTAGAACAGACAAAAAAACTACTAAGAGGGATAATGTATTAAGTTGTTCATTATCAGTCAGGGCTATGCTGATCAAATCACCATTTCCCATAGTGTCCATTTCACTTCAGGAGGTTTCCTTTTTGGTGTTCAGTCAGTTGTCACCGATCAGGGAGAACATATGGTATTTGTCCCTTTGGGACTGGCTTATTTCACTCAGCATGATGTGTTCCAGATTCCTCCATTTTGTTGCAAATGACCGGATTTCATTGTTTCTTACTGCGGTATAGTATTCTAAAGAGTACATATCCCATAATTTCTTTATCCAGTCTACCGTTGATGGGCATTTAGGTTGGTTCCAGGCCTTAGCTATTGTGAATTGAGCTGCAATAAACATTAGGCTGCAGACCGCTTTTTTGTTTGCCAATTTAAATTCCTTTGGGTAAATTCCAAGGAGTGGGATGGCTGGGTCGAATGGTAGGGTTATCTTCAGGTTTCTGAGGAATCTCCAGACTGACTTCCATAGTGGCTTGTCCAGTTTGCATTCCCACCAACAGTGGGTTAGTGTCCCTTTTTCCCCACATCCTCTGCAGCATCTATTGTTGGTAGATTTCTGAATGTGAGCCATTCTAACCGGGGTGAGATGAAACCTCATTGTGGTTTTGATTTGCATTTCCCTGATTGCTAATATCCTTGAACATTTTTTCATGTGCCTGTTGGCCATTTGGATTTCCTCTTTTGAAAAATGTCTATTGAGGTCCTTGGCCCATCTCTTAAGTGGGTTGTTGGTTTTGTTTTTGTGGAGTTTCTTGATCTCTTTGTAGATTCTGGTTATTAACCCTTTGTCTGTTGCATAGTTTGCAAATATTTTTTCCCATTCTGTCGGTTGTCTCTTCACTCTCCTGACTGTTTGTTTTGCAGTACAGAAACTTCTCAATTTGATGCAATCCCAATAGTTAATTTTGGCTTTGACTGCCTGTGCCTCCCGGGTCTTTTCCAGAAACTCTTTGCCTGTGCCAATATCTTGAAGGGTTTCTCCAATGTTCTCTAGTAACTTGATGGTGTCAGGTCGTAGATTTAGGTCTTTAATCCACGTTGAGTGGATTTTTGTGTAAGGCGTAAGGTAGGGGTCTTGCTTCATGATTCTGCACGTGGAAATCCAGTTTTCCCAGCACCATTTATTGAATAGACTGTCCTTGCTCCAGGAATTAGTTTTAGATCCTTGATCAAATATAAGTTGGCTGTAGATGTTTGGGTTGATTTCTGGTGTTTCAATTCTGTTCCATTGGTCTATCCATCTGTTTCTGTACCAGTACCATGCTGTTTTGATTATAACTGCCCTGTAGTATGTCCTGAAATCTGGTATTGTGATGCCTCCGGCTTTGTTTTTGTTGTACAAGATTGCTTTAGCTATTCGAGGTCTCTTGTGCCTCCATATAAATTTCAGCACCAATTTTTCCAGATCTGAGAAGAAGGTCTTCGGTATCTTCATTGGTATTGCATTGAATTTATAAATTGCTTTTGGGAGAATGGACATTTTGATGATATTGATTCTTCCAATCCATGAGCATGGAAGATTTTTCCATTTCTTGGTATCCTCTTCTATTTCTTTCTTTAAGGTTTTGTAATTTTCATCGTAGAGATCTTTAACGTCCTTGGTTAAGTTTATTCCAAGGTATTTGATTGTTTTTGTAGCTATTGTGAATGGGATTGATCTTAGAAGTTCTTCCTCAGCCATGGCATTGTCTGTGTATACAAAGGCTGTTGATTTTTGTGCATTGATTTTATACCCTGCTGCTTTGCCAAACTCTTCTATGAGTTCCAGTAGTCTCTTAGTAGAGTTCTTTGGGTCCCCTAAATAAAGAATCATGTCATCTGCAAAGAGGGATAGTTTGAGTTCTTCCTTCCCAATTTGTATCCCTTTAATTTCTTTTTCTTGCCTAATAGCTCTGGCTAGAACCTCCAGAACTATATTGAATAGCAGTGGTGAGAGTGGACATCCCTGTCTGGTACCAGATCTCAGTGGAAATGCTTCCAACTTTTCCCCATTCAATAGGATGTTGGCTGTGGGTTTTTCATAGATTGCTTTGATTGTATTGAGGAATGTTCCTTCCATACCCAGTTTGCTCAGAGTTTTCATCATGAACGGGTGTTGTATTTTATCAAATGCTTTCTTGGCATCTATTGAGATAAAAATAAGTAGATATTGTCAACTTTATTGTGGTCATATTCCTGACTTGGAGCACTAGCTTAGAAGGTGGCTGTAGGGCCCAGGATGAGAGATACAGTTCTACTGGCGATTGCCCAATTTCCCACTTAATTTCACAGTTGGCACCAGGGTGGCATGCTTGTTCTTAACCTGGACTGGCACAGCAGTTTGTGATTTCAAAGAGTTCCAAACACCAATGAATATAAATCAATTTGCCCAGGAAAGTCAGTCATTAGCTTTATTTAATATATATAAAAAACAGGGGCACATTTGTGTGCATGCACACACATACACAGAAAGAGACAGACAATGACGAATGTGTAAATGGGCAGAATTGTTTTGAGGCCTGGAGAATTTACACAGGGTTGGGTTTAAAGAATGTGGTTGTGCTCACACTGCAACTGTAGTGTGTTTCCTGTTCCCATGTTATCCCAGAGCCTTAAGCATATAGTATTTAATATATTATTGGTATTACGTAGAAAGTCCTGTTAGAATTAATTTAGCTTGATTTTTTCTGCAAGTGTTAGATAATTATTTATTAGGATTATTTCCAAGATTCATTGATGAATACCATGACAGTGAAAATCTTAAAGAATATTTTTAATTTTTGATTAACAGCTGCTACTCATAACAAAAGTAATATTATGTGAGTCTCTGTTCTGAGAGTTTGTTCAAGTCTATACAAAATCCCCAACCACAAAAATCCTTCTTTTTTTTTCTTGTTGCGGAAATGCTCCTCATCTTTCACAAACTAGCTGAAATGTGAAGCTTTCCTGGGTCGTGTAAGACTAATAACTCTCTTCTATGGACTCGTGCAGGCCATTGTTTGACCACAAATCACCTGGAGGTGACTCAGCTGAAAATGTACGCACTTGGAGGGCCCCGCGCTTTCTCTGCTCCGTCTGAATCAGTCCTTTCGTTAAATGCTCTGGTGGCAGCTCTGGAATCATCCTTCATAGCATGTATTATGATTATGGTTGAATGACTCACTGGACGATGATCTCATCTAACTGGCCTCCTTCAGTGGAAGATACTCATGGGTGGACCGTTTCACAAGTCTTCACGCTCTATCCTAGGGACACTTCTGGTCATTGCCCAGGGAACATTTGCTTGCTAAATGAAAGAATGGATGATGGTGTTCCAAAAAACAAAACAAAACAAAACAAAAAAACAAAAACTTTAATCACAGAAGTCTCTAGAGAGGACTAGAATATCAAAAAATTGCTATCTTTCCACAGAAAATTGTTTTTATTTTCTCATAATCTAGACCAGCTTTATAGCCCACACACGTGCAAGGATCATTGTAAGTCAAGAGCTGTTCTAACCTTTTAAAAAATGCTTTATCTTATTTAAAGATGTTATGGATCTGGCGAGAAAGGTAATACCAAGCTCTCCTCTTAGAACTGCAGCCGCTCAGAGGCTGTAATACTTGCTTTTGGTCATGAGGATAGTAAGAGGTGAAGCTAGGATTTGTCTGACTTGAATTAAAGTTCTTCATCTCTGTTGTAATCTATTTGGGCTGCTGTAATAAGTTACCATAAATTGGTAATAAACAGCAGACATTTATTTCACAGTTTTGGAGGCTGATTGTCTGAGATCAGGAGTCAACGTGGCAGAATTCTGGGAGGGCCTTCTTCTAGGCTGTAGGTGGCTACTTTCTTGTTGCAGCATTGTGTGGTAAGAGCAAGAGAGCTTTCTGGGGTCCCTTTTATAAGGACGTCATTCCTATTCGTGAGGGCTCTGCTCTCATCACTGAATCTGTACCCCAAAGTCTCACCTCCTTAGATCATCACATGGGAGTTTGGGTTTTCAATGTGTGAGTTCTGAGAGGCTACAAAAGTCCATTGTAGTTGCTCAGTGTTAGCTCCTGGGATGTTCTTTTTTTTTTTTTTAAGATTTATTTATTTATTTTTTAACTTTTATTTTTAATGAATATAAATTTCCAAAGTACGGCTTATGGATTACAATGGCTTCTCCCCCATAACGTCCCTCCCACCCGCAACCTCCCCTTTCCCATTCCCTCTCCCCTTCCATTCACATGAGGATTCATTTTCAATTCTCTTTATATACAGAAGATCAGTTTAGCATACATTAAGTAAAGATTTCAACAGTTTGCTCCCACACAGAAACATAAAGTGAAAAATAATAGATGATTTTTTAAATGATGATGAAATCAGATCAGACCTATTGTCATGTTTAATCCCAGCGAGAGTCAAGTTGGGAATTGATAATTTCTTCTTTTTTTTTTTTTTTTTTTACAGAAGATCAGTTTAGTACACATTAAGTAAAGATTTCAACAGTTTGCACCCCCATAGAAACACAAAGTGAAATATACTGTTTGAGTACTCGTTATAGCATTAAGCCTCAATGTACAGCACATTAAGGACAGAGATCCTACATGAGGAGTAAGTGCACAGTGACTCCTGTTGTTGACTTTACCAATTGACACTCCTGTTTATGGCATCAGTAATCTCCCTATGCACCAGTCATGAGTTTCCAAGGCTATGGAAGCCCCTTGAGTTCTCCAACTCTTATCTTGTTTAGACAAGGTCATAGTCAAAGTGGAGGTTCTCTCCTCCCTTCAGAGAAAGGTACCTCCTTCTTTGAAGACCTGTTCTTTCCACTGGGATCTCACTCACAGAGATCTTTCATTTAGGGTTTTTTTTTTTTTTTTTTTTTTTGCCAGAGTGTCTTGGCTTTCCATGCCTGAAATACTCTCATGGGCTTTTCAGCCAGATCAGAATGCCTTTAGGGCTGATTCTGAGGCCAGAGTGCTATTTAGGACATCCACCATTCTATGAGTCTGCTGAATATCTCGCTTCCCATGTTGGATCACTCTCCCCTTTATTTATTCTATTGGTTAGTATTAGCAGGTACTAGACTTGTTTATGTGCTCCCTTTGACTCTTAGTCCTTTCATTATGATCAATTGTGAACTGTAATTGATCACTTGGAATAGTGAGATGGCATTGGTATATGCCACCTTGATGGGATTAAATTGGAGTCCCCTGGTATGTTTCTAACTCTACCATTTGGGGCAAGTCAGCTTGAGCATGTCCCAAATTATACATCTCTTCCCTCTCTTATCGCTCCTGGGATGTTCTGTGCAATGGTTTATCCCCCACAAAGGGTCCTGTGTTGGGAGCTTCATCCACAGGGTGGCAGTATTGGGATATGACATGATATGGAACTTTTTGGGGTGGGTCCCAGTGGGAGATCTTAGGTCACCTGAGGGAGCTGCCCTTTGGAATAGATGAAGGTAGTTCCCATGCAGTACCTCTGAGAGGGTTGTCAGGAAATCCTGAACCTTTGCGCTTCTTATCTCTCTGCTTTACCTTGCCATCAGCTACCTTCCTCCTGCACATGCCAGAGGAAGCATTGTGATCTACCATGAGGTTTTCATCAGATGCTAAACCATTCGATCTTGGACTAGGAACATCTAAAACTTGAGAGCTACAGAAATCTCTTTTCTTTATAAACCAAGCTTGTTTGTGGTGTGTTGTAGCAATGAAAAGCCTAATAAGACATTCAGTCTTAACACTGGACTGGAATTTCATGATAATCTCTCATTTACTGGATATAGATCTCTCTTTTGAGCTATGTGCAATAAGGCTCTTCTTCCTTCTCCCGAGGGTGCTTCAAAGAGGTCATGGAAATGAAAGTAAAAGATACATTTCTTGGGGGGTAGGCATTGTGGCACAGCAGGCTACGCCACCACTTGCAATGCCTGTATCCTGTATCAGATAGCCTTTTCAAGCTTGGCTATTCTCTTCCAATCCAACTTCCTAGTAATACTCCTGGAAGGCAGCAGATAATGACCCAAGTGCTTGGGTAGCTGCCACTCACTTGGAAGATGCAGATGGATCTGAACTACTGGCTTTGGCTTGGCATGGTCCTGGCTGCTGTGAGTATTTGGGAAGTGGAGCAGCAGATGGAAGATTTCTCTCTCTCTCTCTCTCTCTCTCTCTCAACACACACACGCACACTCTCTCTGTCTCTCTCTGCTGTGCTGCCTTTTAAGTAGATGAAAAAATAAGTTAACATTAAAATTAATTTTGGTGCAAAAATTGAAATCCATGCACATAAGGGTCTTCAAAACATTGATGTATAAAGCATCTTATGAAAAAACTATGCATGGATTTAAAATTTTGCTTCACGAAAATAAACATATTCTAATTCCATTTTTCATGAACTTTTTGAGGTTTCTGTAAGTTCTCAGTGCACAAAGATTTAAGCTCTGCACAAATAAGCCCCTCACCAGGCTTAATCATTCTCAGTTCTTTCAGTCACTTGAGACTAGAACATAAGTTTTCTGTCTCTTGTTTGGGATGTTTATTTTCATTTAGGTATTTTATCTTTCCTTTGGAGAATTAGTCAATTTCTGTATTGGAAAGAGGGAAAGGTAACTACCCGGAAAAGAAGGATGAAAGAAAAAAAAAAAAAACAAGAACATGTGTGTTATGATCTCTCTCTCTCTTTTTTTAAGGTTTATCTATTTTGTTTAAAAGGCAGAGTTACAGAGAGGCAGAGAGAAAAATAGACAAAGAGGTCTTCCATCTGTTGGTTCACTCCCCAAATGGCTGCAGTGGCCGGAGCTGAGCTGATCTGAAGCCAGGATCCAGGAGCTTCCTTTCGGTCTCCCGCATAGAAATAGGGGCCTGATGACTTGAGCCATCTTCCACTGCTTTCCCAGGCCATAGCAGAGAGCTGGATTGGAAGAGGAGCAGCCAGGACTGGAAGAGCAGGCTCTATGGGATGCCAGCACTGCAGGTGGTGGCTTTACCTGCTATATCACAACTCCAGCCCCATGATCTCTTAAGAGAGGTTTCATGGCATGATGGTTAAGGCCATGATTCTGGCCAGATTGCTAAAGCTCAAATCCTAGTTCCTCGAGCGTTAGGACATTTACCTACCTTCTAAACTAGCTGATTCAGTTCCAGGACTGTGCATGCACCACAGCTAACAGAGATTGAGGACTCTGTCTCGGCCATCTTCTTGCAGCTGTGAGGCTACTGTCTTCTCATACCCAAAGAGATATTTATCGAACACTTCCTGTGCTGCACTGTCCTAAACACTAGGCCTGCATTAACTCATTTAATCCTCACAGCAACCCTACGAAGTGGATCTGGTGGTTCTGTCCATCTCACAGTTGCAGAAACAACCAAGAGAAATTGTCTCATCTAAGCGCCTTCAGCTGCTGAGTGGTCCAGCTGCAGGGGCTGTGCTCCAAACCGCTCTGCCTTTCTGCTTCGACTGAACGTTGTGTCATTTACCTAATGTTGTCTTTAAATTGATTCACATTTTAAAAAAGATTAATAATTTATACCTAAACTCATTTTGAGGGACCTTTGCAACCTGCATGCTTGAATGCCTCTCCTTATATTCTTCCACTGTGAGCGATTTGGTTCCTCTGACAAACTCTTATCTCCTGGGCAGTCTTTGCCGTCCTTGCCTGCCCTCCCTTATGAGGATTATTAGAATGGGAGCATGGCTCCTGGTGATTGATGGCCTGGCTGCTGATCATTTGCTACCTCTCCTGCCTCATGGTAAATATTTACTTTTTGTTACACAGGAACAATGAGGTTTCATGCAGGAGATGGATGTCGAGAGCGTATATAATATTATGCTTGTCTGAGTCCTTTGAACGCTCAAATCTCATTTCCCTGGCTTGCTTGGAGAGAGAAGGAGGTGCCCCAAGGTGAGTTGGTTGACTTTTCAGAGGATGCTGGGTTAGTTTGCAAGCTGGTTGGATTTTTTTTTTTCTTACTGAAAGGCTACAAACATGGTCTCTCTCAATAATTTGAAATGTAGTCAGGACCAATCAGTTATGCAAGTACCAATGATTGTGTCATTTACCTAATGTTGTCTTTAAATTGATTCACATTTTTAAAAAGATTAATAATTTATACCTAAAAAATATGTCCCCCCCAAATGTGGATGTGATATGCTAATTTTATTAAAACTAGGAGGGCTTAACCTGAATTAAAGGTGAATTTATTTTGATGCAAAAAAAAAAAAAAAAGAAAGAAAAAGAAATAAACAGCTTTTTCTTAAGGTACATTTTCCATGAAGTTTTTTAAGATTCCTCATATATGTGGATTTCAAAATGTTTTCCTCCAAAATAGTTTCATTACAGTTTCTGTGGACTTCTTGAAGTACCCTCATAATACTGCACCATGTATATAACTTATTAAAATATAAAATGCTTCCTGTGTTCTTGTGAATGTTCCTCACTAGCACTAGATGATTGATGACTTGTGCAACACACCAGTCCTGCCACTTTCTGATTCTATGACCCTGTGCAGGTAGCAATTCTTTTCCATACCGGCATCTCTCCATCTTCAAATTGAAATGGATTCTTAATGCTTTATCTTTTTCCTCTTTGTTTTCTCTTGCCAGCTGAAGGTAATGTTTATAACAGAAAGAAGAGCTCATGTGGGCAGACAGGTCAATTTAAAACTTTTCTCACTTACATAAAGGCAGTTTCCAATCTTAACCTTGGAAGGATGTTGGTCGTTCTTGACATTCATGTATCATTGCTACTCAGACAAATACATGAGGAGAGAAGAAGCAACTGAAAGGTTCTGGGGTGTGGTTACAAGAGTCTGAGTGGAGAGGCAGAGGGAGATGGGGAAGAGACAGTAGGATGGAGCAAGCTACTGAACTGTGAACCCCTCCTTCTGATGAAATCACCTGGACTTTTAGTATCTCCTCATCTTAGCTCCTCTTAGTCTCTGTCTCCTGCCACTGCCTCCATTTGCCTCAATTTTTCCACTCCACCTCTTTGGATCTTTTATGCTTTCCTTTCCTCTTTGTGTCCCAACTTGAAAAATGTGCATTTCTCTTTCTAGAGACCCAGATTCTAGCCTAACATCATTGCCCCAACACGCCATGTAGTTTGTGTGTTTCCATCCCACTTATCCTTCTTAGAAAAATAAAACTTTGGAGGAAAATGCTTTCAACAATGGTGAAATATGTCTGCAAGTTCAAGCTAAAGGGAATTCTGGGAAGACGAAGATTCTTTTGAGCCCAGGCAGCTCCCCTCTTCTTTAACCTGTTCCCTTGCTGCCTCCCCTCCCAGGATGGAGCCTCTGCCTCTTGCAGCATGGACTCTGGTGCAAGAGGCCCTGTAGAGCCTCCCTGTTCTCTGCCTTGCTGCAGGGGCCTTTGAGATTCTCTCAGCTAAGCCCCTCATCTTATGCATAGGGCAATTGAGGTTCCAAAGAGGTCAAGGCCTGCCCAAGGCAAACTTAGAGAGATAAGGTGGGGAGTAGAGTCTGGATCTTGAGATTTGAAGATCCTGATCTTCTTTATCTGAAAGGCAGGTGACAGAGAGGAAGTGACAAACAGAGTTTCCATTTGCTGGCTCAATCCTCAAGTGCCTGCCACAGCTGGAGTTGGACCAGGCAGGAGCCAAGAGCCAGGTGCTCCATCCAGGTCTCCAAATGGGTGGCAGGAACCTGAGTGCTTGAGTCATCATATGCTGTCTTCCAGGTGCATTAGCAGGAAGCTAGAGTCAAGGCAGAGGCAAGAATCCATACCAGGCACTCCAATATGGAATGTGGGCATTCCCAGTGGCAACTTAACCTACTGTGCCACAACACCTACTGTCGCTCCCCCATTTGCAGAGAAACAACACTGGACCCTGCGCTGTTCTTTTGTCTGTTTGGCCCTTCCCGGGTTTGCTGGCGGTCCCTCACTCGCGGAGGAATGACGCCGTCCCGGGTTAGCTGCTGGCCCCTCCACCTCCGTGGAGGGGCGGCACCCCCCGCCGCTATCCCCGCTTCCGCAGAGGAGCGGCACACTGCCGGCCGGCTCTCTCGGGGGCTGCTCGGGGGCTGCTCAGATGTTCCTCAGGTGTTCCTTCAGATGTTCCTCTTAGATGTTCCTGGTGCATGTTGTCTCTCTCCTCCTTTATAGTCCTCTTCCACCAATCCCAACTCTGCTGCCCACACGCTGAGCACGCTGCTCTCCTCCAATCAGGAGCAGGATCAGCTCCTGCAGCTTATCAAACTGATGAGGCAGCTGCGTAGAGGTTGTTTGGTCTCTCTCTCTCAGCGCCATATTGTGGGAGAGCAGATGCATAGAATAAGTCTTAATTCCAGTAACTTACTCTAGTCTCAGTTGCTCCCCACAACCTACCCTGTGACCCTAGTTCTTATTCCCTAATGACTTTTACCAGATAGTTCCGGTCTCAGGAACCCACCGTGACAGGTTCTTCTTTGGACTACATTTTTATGCACTCTAATGACAAATTCTATTTCTCCTTCTGAGGATACCCTTGTATCTTAGTAATGCTTTGTAGATTACTGTTACTCTGTTTCTTGTTATTTTTGAACTTCATTAGAGCAGGGACAAGATTGTCTTCTCCCAGCTTAACCCTGTGCCCATAGTCATAAAAGCCGTCCATTTTTAGTTATTGGTTAGGCATGTATCTTGGGCCAGGCTCAATTCTGAACACTCCATATGTACTGGCTTACTTAATCCTAACAACCCTGTGAGACAGGTGCTGTGGTTATCATCACCATTTTACAATTAGGAAACTAAGATGCAAAGAGGTTAATTAACTTGCTAAAGGTCCCACAGCTACAGAGTGGCAGAGCTGGAGCCCAAACTCAGGCAACCACAACCCAAAGGCCCTACCTTATCTTCTACTGTAGTCAGCCTGTCACTCATTTGTTGAGAAAGATACTCAGTAAGCATGTAAAGATTTAGTACATTGTCCTGACCATGCTCTCCAGAGAATAGTCTGCCTTCCAGGATGAGTCAAGACCAGCTGTTTGTGAAATGTTTATTGAGGAAGATGGATGTAAATTAATTTTTGAGTCAAAGTTTCTCTACCTTCAGTGCACTTGTGATTTTTCTAGGGTGCTTGTTGATGCAGTTTCCCTGGCCCTATCTCGGATCTCTTACAGGAATCTCTGGCAGAAGGGTCTGGGAATCTATATTGTTACCTGTTCATCCAGGTGGTACTGATGCAGGTAGCCTGGGGATGATACTGCTGAGAAATATTATTTTGCAAGTTCTTCATTAGCTAGGTCCACCTGAGCAGTTGTATGCCATTGGGTGGAAACCCAAAGCTGATGCAACAGTTTCTACCTTTTCTGCTTCTGTTACTTAGGGAACGGGAACGGATTTTGGCTCATTAAATAACAAAGCCTAATTCACAGAACACTTAGTGAGCCAGGGGCAACTCCAGCAGGGTAAGCAGCATCTGGTTCAATGATTGCTGCTGAACTCAGGGCTACCAGGAGTTAGGAGGCATAATTAGGCCTTCCTTCAAGGCAAGTCAATCAGCAGCAGCAGGTGGCTTCTCACAGGAACACTTCAGTATGGGGTCTGGTTGTCAGAGGACTCAGTAGAGTTTTCAGAAACATGAAGTTGTTCCATTTGACCTAGGAGAGGAAACATCAACGAAATAAGACAGGATGGTAGGGGCCTCCATTTTCCTGTTTAGATGCTATGGTTTTGACATACTGCATTAGAATGGAAAACTCTTCTCCTGGATAAAAGGTTCACCCAGTGCACGGGATAGAGACATTTGAGTAAGTAGTCCCTTGCTGTGTGCGCACATTGATGGTCCTTTTGCTTTAAAGACCAGTTGTGGAAAAATCACAACTACTCTCTTATTTCTCCTACTTTTTAAAAAGTTCTTATTTTAGAGGTTGAGGTAGAGGGAGAGGGAGAGGGAGAGGGAGAGGGAGGGGGGAGAGAGAGAGAGAGAGAGAGAGAGAGAGAGAGAGAGAGAGAGAAAGAAACATGGACACTCCTATCCATTGGTTCACTCCCTAAATGCCTGCAAGCGTCAGGGCTGGGTTGGGGATGAAGCTGGGAGCTGAGAACTCAATCCAGATCTCCCCCAGTGGAAAATGGGAAGCCAGTTACTTAGGCTATCACCTGTTGCCTCCCAGGGCTTGCATTAGTAGGAAGTTGGAGTCAGGAGTTAGAGCCGGGACCAGAACTGAGGCACTCTAAATGGAACATGGGTGTCTTAAAAGCTTGACCAAACACTCACTCTTATTTCTCCTGCTTCCAACAACTATTTCCTCATCTCTGCAGCTACCCACCCATGCATCCTTCAGCCTTTAAGTACTTGCTGAGCACCTGCTGTTTCTTAGGCCCTGTTCTAGGCACTGGGGGTAGGTATTTAGCAGTGAATACAACAAAGCAGATGCTCTTGTGGGATTTTCACTGTAACACAGATGAGTAGCCATGTTTGTTCCCTGGACCCTATTTCCCAATCACTTCCCTTCCCTGAAACTGATATCTAATTCATTGTCCCATTCTTTCCTTTTTCAAGCTCTCTGCTATGGCCTGGGAAAGCAGTGGAGGATGGCCCAGGACCTTGGGCCCCTGCACCCGCGTGGGAGACCTGGAAGAAGCTCCTGGCTCCTGACTTCGGATCAGTGCAGCTCTGGCTGTTGCAGCCAAGTGGGAAGTGAATCATTGGATGGAAGACCTCTCTCTATATATATGCCTCTCCTCTCTCTGTGTAACTCTAACTCTCAAATAAATAAATAAATCTTTAAAAGAAAAAAGAAATGGAATAGAAGAGAAGGAGGAGGAAGGGTGGGCGCATGGGAGGGAGGGAGAAGGTGGGGTAAATCACCATGTTTCTAAATATGTATATATGAAATACATGAAATTTGTGTGCTTTAAATAAAATAAAAATAAAAAAGCAAAAAAAAGACAAACTAGAAAGTATCCCATTCTTTTGCTCACACATTTGTGTGTGTATAAAAATACATTTACATAGACATGTGTATCTGTGTACACATATGTGTGTATCTATGTGTGTTTATACACATACACATGTGTGTATACATTTAGCAGACAAAGTTAACTCTTAAACTTCAGGATCATTTCATTATTCCTTCAACCAATGTTTTCTGAGTTCCTACTATGTGCTTCCGTGATTGAAGTCAGACCCTGTTTGTGGCCTCAGGGGACCTCTTTGTAGTTCCGCAATGTGGGCCACATTCCTAAATTTTAGGGCAGGTGTTTAAGAAGGAGCTATCAGTTGGATGTGTGCCTGTTTTCCTTTATTCATTTCATTTATTGGAAAGAATCATGTAAAAAGAAAAATTTCCACAGGATTTTCAGTTTTAAAAAACAGATTATTAACCTCACTGGAAAACCATCTTCTATATAAATATTAGTAACTTGTTTCATATTCAGAAACTCCTAAAAACCAACAAGGCAAGCCCCAGATATCATCTTGGAATGAACTTGGATGCTCTTATCACATCCTCCAGCGTCTCCAGCTACAAAACACAGTGTTTTGTGAGATTTATTGGCAACAAATTAGCTTAGATTTATTGCAGATTATTGATTTCAGCATTCAAAGGTTAATGAGGTTGGTGCCTTCATTCACCACTTCTCCTCTGGGGAGAATAATGAGATTTCCTGAAGATACAAACCATTCAATTAAAATAAACAAATGACTATAACGTGCATCTTGGCTTTATTCTGATACTTTAAAAAAATTTCCCCCTTCTTTTTTTGCCCCTACACGTTTTCTAATTTCACAGCCAATTTTAATTTTTGAATGTGAAGAGATGATTAAGGCTATCCCCAGCAGCACTATTACAAATCATAAATGATTCCCTCGTGGACCTTTATATAGAGAAATGGAGCTAATCTATACAATCTATCAAAGCTTGTTTCTTCTGCTACCACTACGGAAAGTGCTACAAAGATAGAAATGCACATTGATTGATGCTCAATTAAACTCTAGACTGACAGGAAGATCCAGCTACACTCTTAGAAGCAGGAAGCTGGGGTGGATGTTGCAGTACAAGTGGTTACACCTTGGGATACCTGCATCCCATATTGAAGAGCCTGGGATCCGGTCTTGCCTCTCCTTCCTATCCAGCTTCCTGCTCACGTGCCTGGGAGGCAGCAAATGATGTCCCAAATATCTGGGTTCCTGCTACCATGTTGGAGACCCAGATGGAGGTTCTAGCTGCTAGCTTTGGCCTGGCTCAGCTCCAGCTGTTGCTGGCATTTGGGTAAGAGGATCTTTCTCTATCTCGCCCTCTTTGTCACTCCAGCAGAAATCTGGTGGAGATTGAAGAGGTATTGTGTTGCCAGAATTAACTAGCAATAGACTCTTAGCCAGTATAGTGCTGTGCTTAAATAACTTCAAACAATTATTTCTCTTGAACCATTCAAGATTTTCTGGCCTAACAGCCTATTTTAAATAGTTTTGCATCTATTTGTATGCATGCTAATATATTTTTTTAAAGATTTATTTATTTATTTGAAATGCAGAGTTACAGAGAGACAGAGACAGAGATAGAGGGGGGGGGGGGTCTTCCATTTGGTTCACTCCCCAGTGGCCACAACAGCTAGAGCTAGACCTGTCCAAAGTCAGGAGACTGGAGCTTTTTCTAGTTCTCCCATGCAGGTGCAGGGGCCCAAGGGTTGGGGCATCTTCTACTGCTTTCTCAGGCTGTAGCAGAGAACTGGATTGGAAGTGGAGTGGTTGGGACTCCAACTGGAGCCCATATGGGATTCTGGCACTTCAGGTGGCGGCTTTACACACTGCACCACAGTGCTGGCCCCTAATATATGCTTTTTACTGATCACAGATTTTTTTTTTGACAGGCAGAGTAGACAGTGAGAAAGAGAGAGACAGAGAGAAAGGTCTTCCTTCCGTTGGTTCACCCCCCACAAATGGCCGCTACGGCCAGCATGCTGCGCAGATCTGAAGCCAGGAGTCAGGTGCTTCCTCCTGGTCTCCCATGCGGGTGCAGGGCCCAAGGACTTGGGCCATCATCCACTGCCTTCCCGGGCCACAGCAGAGAGCTGGACTGGAAGAGGAGCAACTGGGACAGAATCCGGCACCCCAACTGGGACTAGAACCCGGGGTGCTGGTGCGGCAGGCAGAGGATTAGCCAAGTGAGCCGGGGCGCTGGCCATGATCACAGATTTTACTTTGTGGTTTTCAGCTTTCCATTGCTGTAATGAAATACCTGTAACGGGCAACTTTATAAAGAAAAGAGGTTTGTTTTAACACGTGGCTCTGGAGATTCAAATTCCAGTCAGCATGACACAAGCTTAGGCAAGGACTCCCTTAGCTGCATCTCATCCTGGAGAAGGGTTTGTGTCCATCTACATCTATGTGATCTCTCCCCACTGTCTATAAAGTCACTAGGATTCAGTCTTGGCCACTCCACCCTACTGCCATCTAGCATCTACTCTCTCTCTGAAGGCTCCACCTCCCAGCATCAAAGATGCATTAAGTTTCTACCTACTTAATGTCATTAACATAAGACTTTGGGGATTAAACTCCTGCATGAGTTTGGGGGGGTAAATCATATTCAAATTATAGCACCTGGTTTGTTTATTAATTCTAGGCAAAACTGCAAACCATCTTGACAATTTAGGATCTGTGCTTTTCAAGGTCTGTTTTTTTTTATTTTTTAAAGATTTTATTTATTTTTTGAGAGGTAGAGTTATAGAGAGAAAGGTCTTCCATCAATTAATTCACTCTCCAATTGGCCACAATAGCCGGAGCTGGGCTGATCCGAAGCCAGGAGTCAGGAGCTTCCTCTGGGTCTCCCACATGGGTGCAGGGGCCCAAGCACTTGAGCCATCTTGTACTACTTTCCCAGGCCATAGTAGAGAGCTGGATTGGAAAAGGAGCAGCCGGGACTTGAACCGGTGCCCATATGGGATTCTAGCACTGCAGGTGGAGGCTTGGCCTACTGTGCCATAGTGCCAGCCCCCAAGGTCTGTTTTTGTGTAATCTCACAGTCTAGATTGGCATAGAATAGTTTTTCTGAAGTTGTGTCTGACCCAAAGCATTAATAAAATCTAAGTCTGTGTCTGTTGGGGGACCACTATGGAGAACACTGCAAATTGTTCTCTGGAAGTAGCTTTCTGCCAACCCAAAGACAAATTGCTTTTGCTCATGCATTCCTGTGGTGGTTTATCTTTGGTTTAGTTCTTCTGTGGACACAGATGGAAGGCACATTATGGACAAGGTTCACATTTTAGTTGTAGAATGTTGGAAATGAGAGGAAGCTAACAGTTTATTTTGGGCTGTTTCCTCATTTTGTCGCTTGGAAAAAGAAGCCCAGACGGGAACTCTCAGGCCCAGTGCTATGCAAAGCCAGCTCTCTGACTTTTTTCTCCCCCTAGAAAATCCAGCTGCTCTAGCCTTATTGTGATAAGAATGACCCTCAAAGGCCTGCGGTTGTATTTATTTCTGGACTCATTTCTTGGGAGCTGTAGATTATCCTGTAGATCCTTCAGTTGTCTGTCAACCACAAGCTGTTGCTATGAAACCATGCAAGAATGCATTGTCATTGCAATGGGATACACTAGCTTGTTCATAAAGGTCAGCTTAAATGCGGTTCTTCAGAGGGTATGCAATTAGCAAAGCTAAAATTCCAAAAATATTGTAGACCTGTGAGGTCCTGTAGAACCCCAACTGTGAATTAGAAGATTTCCTAGCCTCACAACTTAATGTACTTCAATCCTCTTTATGACATAATCCCTTGGACATCCCTGAATGTACTAAATCCAAGGCCTAAAGCATATTTCTTAGGTTTTTAATATTGTAAGTAAGGCTTTCTGCAATACCATTTCTTTTGTAGGTTTTTTTTTTTTTTTTAATGCTATGTGTCCCTGAAGTAGCATTCGGGATTCAGGCTTGTTATGATGGAACTTGCACAAATTTACACGGTCACCAAAACCTTGCCCTCTTTTCAGTGAGCATTAAGTAAAAGAAACTTTGTGCATGGCCCCTTTGCTAGCCAGATGGCAATTCTTGTCAACCAGAGATTTCTGAGTTTGGAATGAAACACAAGCAAGCAATGAACCAGAATGATCTTACTCCTTTTCATGTTGTTTTAGAAAGTTGAGAAATATGACAATGAGCTAAGATTTTTCTAAAGCTGGTTGCAGTAATATTAGATATATTTAAGATAAGTATATTATGTATTGATGAGACACTGAAATGAGCAAAAGGTAGCTTTTTACATAAGGAGCTAAATCCCAAGAGAGAGTCTGGTAGCTGATATGATGGACTGACTGAATTCACCCATGAGCAGTGAAGGGTACTCCTGTGGTCGTTGGGAGCACTGTGCTGCTGGCACTCTGACAGGAATTGCCCAGTTTGAAGAGATTAATCTTGCCTGAGGCCATGTTACTTTCTTGGGGCAGGGCCCAACCAATAACCAGTTTTTTGGAGTATAAAGCTTTAGCCTTCTGCTCCAATCTGTGCCACTCTGCAGAGACATCCCCACTGGAGAGCTCCCTTTGGAGTTAAATGAGACTTTTATTGCGTTTGCAGCTCCACTTCTTTGTCTGATTTTCCAGTCGTGCTTTCTTTCTTTCCCTTCTGTAAATGTTGACCCCAAGGATACATCCTGATTAAGCTTTTCCATGCTGTTCCATCTCAACATCTGCTTTTCCTGAAACGCAATCTGTGACAGAAAACCCTTTGGTATCACTTTAGAAGAAGGGGCTAATATCTGGCCCATGGGAAATATCTTGCTGTATTGGTAACAACTGCTTGTTTTTGTAAATAAAGTTTTATTGGAACACAGCCACATCTGTTCATTACTTATTGGCTGTGATTGTCTTTCTATGACTGTATTCTGGCTACATTGGTGGAGCTGAGAAGTTGTAAATGAGGCTCCATGACCAATGCAATCCAAAACATTTATTATCTGACCCTTTTACAGAAAAGTTTACTCATCTCTGAGATGGCAGATACTAGAACCAAGATATTGAATGGCACAGAAATCCAAGACATGAACCTCTGAAAACATTATGTATTCAGAATGGAATTTTAAGTATCAGTTTCATGAAATCATCTTTGATGTGTTTCTCTCTATTCACACTCATATTCAAACTTTTTTCTGACTCCCAAATGAAAATAGGAGATAAAGAAGAATATTAATTTCTGATTTTAGTTTTGACATAATAAGTGACTTGTTCAGGTTTGTAAGAGCATTGTAGCATCCTCTCGCTTATCTTGACATAGTTGGCTATAAAGAAACTTAGGATCAAGAAAGACAAGCTGTGGCCCATGATCATGTCATGTTTTAATGTTTGAAAGTCTTGGATCTCTTGGACCTCATGCTTCACTTATTTTGCTATTAGTCATAAAAAATGGTAAGACAAAAAATCATCGTAAAGATAAAGTAATAAGTGATGAGATGGCTGAAAATGGTTTTTGGAGGAGAAAAATTATCCTTCCCTGCTATTTGTTAATATATTAATTTATCAAATGTGTATTGAACATATCAAGTTGAAATGTGGAAATGTTGATATTATGAAATAGCTTTATAGATGATACTCATGTGTCCCATGGTTGCTTGGGGCCATAGGCCATGTCCTGATTGTTAAATCTAATGATATTATCTTCGAGTGGGGCTTCTGTTTATATAAGAAGCACCTTTATTCCCAGAGAATTGCACTTTCTTGATTTTGTTACTTTTGTCATTCATCCAAAAAGCATTTATGAAGTGTATTTTTTGTATCAGGTACTGTGTAATAATGTTGGGATGACTGATGAATAAGTTAAGCATGGTTCCTACATTCACAGGTGGAACTTCTAATCTGTGAGGAAGAGAAACTATCAGCAAGTAATAATCACAAGTGAATAAAGGACTCGATAGGGCCGGTACAGGGTGATGCAGATGGGCTTAACTGGCATGAGTCAGATCCAAGAAAGAAATGGCATTTAAGTGAGACCTAAAGAATAAGTAGTAGTTAACCAGGTGGAGAGGCAGAAGTGTGTTATGGAGAGAAAACATGGTATGCAGAGGCCTAGGGATAAGAGAGAACATAATGTAGTGAAGGAACTGGCAGAAGTTGATTGTAGCTGAGAACAGGATAGAGGGGAAGGTGGTTGAGAGATGACTCTGACGACATACAGCAAATAGGGGAAGTTTACAAACAATTGTCTGCAAGTCACAAAAGAAATTTCAACTTTAGTCACTGGGTTTGGGGGAAGACATTTAAGGGGATTGAAGAGGAGAATAACAGTTATTTTTCCAGCAAAACAAACAAAAAAAGAATTAGCTAAGACTGAAGTAGCTGTTTTCTATGCAGGAGCCAATGGGACACAGAGACTGTTTAAGGAAGCTGAGGTTAGAGGTACCATCTGTGATTGCAAATGAAGTTGGAGCTCTCAGTTTTGTGAGGGCAATGCATTTGCTTTGACTGCCTCTAGACAATTTCAGTATGGAGGGAAAGAAACCATTTAAGTCCCACCTGTTCTGCCTTTGTTAGTCTCACCTCTGTAAACACCACAGACTTGTTTTCAGTGGCTTTCCTGCTGCACCTTTGAGATCCTGGTGAAAAAGGCATTGTACTATCTCACTCTCTCTCTCTGCTCATTAGTGTTTTGATTAAAGTCACTTGGAAGTCCTTTTCTTGGAGTGGAACAGATCTTTCCTTAAGGGGCAAGTGTGAGCCATTTCGGCTGGATTCATGGATTGTTGGGTAGAAGGCAATTTTCTACTGAAATGGCACCTGATTACCTATCAGTACAGCACTGCTCAGGGAACTCACTTCTTCCTTGCTAATGTACTTTAAGGTTGTACGTCATCAGGAAAAAGTGGGCAGCTTAAGAAGAGAGATTTACCCTTGATGCCTAAAATTTCAGCTGAATAGGTTGAAAATCTTCAATTACCTGTGAGCCAGTAGGCATATAGCTCAGGGAGAGGCTTCCAGCTTTGGGGTTTCATCAGTGTCTTCCATTTTCCATAGAATGAAAGGGTAGAAAAGATTTTTTTGGTCAGGGATGTGATATTCTGTTTCTAAGCTTTTACTCATTTTACTTATTTCCCTCAGCTCTTGCAAGATAACTACATCGCCAAATGATTAATAGGACAGTTTTATATTAAAAACAATCTCTTGTGATGATGTGAGAGAAGATGTGCCTTAGGGGAGATTTCAGAAGATCTTTATTTTCTCCATGTTTAAAAACTTTCCTGTTGTCTTTCTGTTACTGATTTCTAGTTTAATTCCCTTATGATAGAGAACATACTATGTATGATTTCAGTTCTTTTAAATTTATTTAAGTTTATTGATGACCTGGGATATGTTTATCCTGTTGATTGTTCCTTCGATACTTGAAAATACTGTATGTTCTATTGTTGGGTGGAGTGTTCTGCAAATGGTAATTAGATGCTGTTGGTTGATCATGCTGAATTCTGTGTCCTTGCTGATTATCTAATATTTCTAATAATTGTTGAGTTTAGAGTATATAGGTCTCCAACTACAGCTATTGATTTGCCTGTTTCTCCTGTTACTGCTCTTAGTTTGGCTTCACAGTTTTTGCATCTCTGTCGTTTGGCCTTTCCACAACTAATCTTGCTATGTCTTCTTAGTGGATTGCCTCTTTAATTATTTTGTACTATCCCTTTCTGTCTCTTCTAATGTTCTGTGCTCCAAGCTTACTTTTTTGGGGGGTGAGGGAGGAAAGATGTGTGGCTTTCTTTAAAATCAGTTTTCTATATAAAACATTTTCTTTCTTTCTTTCTTTCCTTCCTTCCTCCTTCCTTCCTTCCTTCCTTCCTTCCTTCCTTCCTTTCTTCCTTTCTTCCTTCCTTCCTTCCTTCCTTCCTTCCTTCCTTCCTTCCTTCCTTCCTTCCTTCCTCTTTCTTTCTTTCTTTCTTTCTTTCTTTCTTTCTTTCTTTCTTTCTTTTTCTTTCCTTCCTTCCTTCCTTCCTTCCTTCCTTCCTTCCTTCCTTCCTTCCTTCCTTCCTTCCTTCTCTCTTTCTTTCTCTCTCTCTTTCTTTCTTTCTTTCTAGCAAGATTTGTTAGAGTCAGAGACCTCCAGCCAGAGTGGCATGGAGCGGGCCTTCCAAGAGAGGAAAAACCCAAAGTGCCTAGTCAGTGGTAGTGGGGTTTTTTAGCACAATTTTGGAAAAAAAGATGGACAATCATATTGATATTCAGTTACAAGGCAGGGACAAAACCCATCACAAGACTTGCTTTGCAATCCTTTATCCTGTCTGGCTTGCTCATGATAAAACAACAAAGCCATCCAGAAGGGTGGGATAGGTAGCTTGTTTTCACAGTAAACTGTGAGCTCAGGAGTATGGAATCACCACCACTCCCTTGCTGTTCTCATGGTGAAATGGAGAATCCTAGATAAATGCACCCCAGTTTCCACTGAGTGCCTCTCAACCCATCTGACTCATCACATTTCCCCTTCCCAGGATGAATAGACCCTACCCTCTGTTAGGGGAGCTGGGCAGTGATCTCCACCGCGGGTGGCATTACTGGGAACAGCTCTGAGACAGGGTTCCAGCAGGAGGTGGCTTCTCAGCAGGAGGTGGCTTCTCAAGGGGACAGCAGTGCCAGCTTGCAGAAAGTGCTTCCACCTGAGGTTTCATGTGCATGGCCACCTAGAATTTCACTGTTTCAAGTCTAGAGAAAACGAATCTAGCAAGCAGATTAAACTCAGGGTCTAAAACGAAGGACAGAGTCATTATTAGAAAACCTACAAAAGATACAGTCTAAACCACGAGCAAGTTTTCCAATTGAGAGGCAAATAGAAACCGACAGAAGGGGCTTGCTAATAATCAGGTGGACTTTAAAGTCTTGCAAGTTAGGAGGCCCGGACCTATCTTTCTCTTCACATGGGGTGCATCATAAGGGAGGTGGCAATCTCCTTAGGGAGGGCACCCTCTTGACTTCTATTACCTAGCTGGCCTGGGAGGAGAGCTGGCCTGAAAGAAGGCAGGTGGCATCTTTAAAAACAGTCAAACATTTTATTTTCTATTTTGTTTTATGTTGACATTGTCATTCCTGCCCTTAAAAATTACGTTTTCAAGGTCTATATTTTTTCTATACTTTCATTTCCAACCTTCCTCTGTCATTCTGTTTGAAGTGGCTTTCTGTGGACAGCATAATTGGGTCACAACATTTTTTTTATTCATCTGGCAATATTCATCTTTTAATTGGTGTGTCTAGACCACTTATAGTTAAAATAATTATTGGTATGTTGGGGTTTCAGTCTGCCATTTTTATTTTCTGTGTTTTTCCTTTTTCTCTTTTCCTACTTTCATGTGGGTTATTTGAACACAGAACTCCTTGTACTACTCAGTGAAATAAGGCAAGAAAAAGAAATTAATGACCCTATAATTAAAAGGAAGAAATAAACTTTGTTCACAGATGTCACAATGGTGATAATACCAAATGATGGAAGGAATGAAGGGAAGATGGGTTACACATAATTCTGTTAGAAATGCAAAAAGGAAAATTACTCTAAAATAGTTTGGCATTTTCCTTGAAAGCTAAAAATGGATGTAGATGATTCAGCAATTATACTTACGAGCATTTATCCCAGAGAAATTAAACTTAGTTTCCCACAGAAAAATTTACGCAAACGTTCATAGCAGATTTATTTTTAATAGCTCCAAACTGAAAAATACCCAAATATCTTTTAGTGGGTGATTTTTAAAACAAACTTAGGTTCACCTATGCTATGGAAGACTGCTAAGATATAAAAATGAATCAGCTATTGGTCTGCATAACAACTCAATTTTCTTTGGTGAATCTCAAGGGAATTATGTTGAGTGAAAAAGACAACCACAAAATGCCACATCCTGAATGATTTCAGTATATAATGCTCTTAAGATAACAAGATTAAAAAGATGAAGAATAGATTACTGAAGGAGGTTGGGGACAGGAAAGGCTGTGGCTAAAAGTAGTAGCATAAAGGGGCTCTGCAGGGATGGTTTAGTTCTATATCTTGATTTTAGCAGTAGTCACACAAGCTACACATTACAAAACTGTGCAGACCTGTACACACACATAACTGAGGGCGGGTGTCTGAAAAAGTCTGAATTACACCATTGTCAACTTCTCGGTTTTGATATTGTACTATAGTTCTGTAAACACTAACGCTGGGGGAGGCTGGGGGAAAGGGACACTGTACCTTCTTAGACATTTCATTTCAACTTCCTGTGAATCTCAAGTTATTTTACAGTAGAAAGTTGAAAAGATACTAGCTATGAATATGTAGTCATGCATGTGTATGAAAACACTTCAGCTTATTTCTTATTCTCAGTTCTTTTTTTTTTTTCAAGCTTTACTTATTTATTTAGAGGCAGATGGAGATGGAGACAGAAACAGACAGGGAGCTCCCATCCACTGGTTCCTACTCCAGATGACTGCAGCAGTTGGGCCTGAGCTGGTCTGAGGCTGAGTACGAGAAACTTAGTCCAGGTCTTCACATGGGTGTCTACATGGGATCCTGGCTACTTGAGCCATGTCCTCTGCCTCCAAGAATGTGCATTAAAGGAAGCTGGAACTGAAAGTGGTGCCAGGACTCAAATCCAAGTACTCCACTATGGAATTCACGTGTCCAAAGTGACATCTGCTGTGTCAATACCTGTCCCTTAACTGGCATTTTAATGTCTAGGTCAAACATCTGTCCCTCTTCTCAGTTCTTTATCAGATCATGTAAGGATGCAGATGGGATCTGAGGCTGCTAAAATGAGGGGCTATACTGGGTCTAGAATTCATTTTGAAAGATGTAGTAAGCCGACAAATAGTAGCTCAACGAGCTGAGGCGGTGGATTTGCAACAGCTTACAGAAAGACTGTAGTTTAGTTTGATGTTTCCCAAATTTTAAGGTGCATTAAAGAGGAGCTTAATGGACTCCACCCAGAGATTCTAATTCTAGTCTCTATGGGGGTATGTATCAGAAGTCTATGTTTTAAGTAACACCGGGTAATTCTCATGTCTGTGGATCTCCAACCACATTTAGAGCCACACTGATCTAGCTGATAAAAATTGTCCCCTCTGTCCTTATTTACTGAGTGAACACTGGCAGGTTCTGGGACTGATTTTCCTTCTCTGTAAAATAAGGATAATAAACTCATTGAGTTATTATGAGCTGGTGCTCAAGAAAGAATTGTGATGTTGTTACCATCATTGTCATAAGCATCATTAGTTATCATCATTAATAATATTGGTACACAATAGGTTTGTCTTAAATCAACATTTCTTCCCTAGGGATAATGCATTGGTAGTATTACACTAGGATGTGCCTAACATGTTACCATTCAACCCTACGAGGGCTTTTGATAAATTAGGTTTGAAGACCTTGTAGACACATGAGAGGTCTTATCCTCTATGGTCACTGAGCAGAGTGATGCCAAGGCCATGAGGATCCAGTCCCATGATATGGGAAGGTGTTGTTGCCTGAGGCCAAGTAGTTTGTGCATTTAGGGAGTGCTACTGTAACAGGTAGCACCATGGGCAAAGAAACTTACCCTTGAGGGAAATCTGTGAAAGGCCCCCCAAATTTGGGGGAACCGAGACTGTGGGGAGCAACTCGGACTAGACCAAGTTACTGGAATTAAGACTTATTCTGTGCATCTGCTCTCCCACAATATGGCGCTGGGAGAGGAGGAAACAACTTCTACACAGCTGCCTCCAGTTCGACCAATAACCTGCAGGAGTGATCCTGCTCCTGATTGGAGGAGAGCAGTGTACTCGGCATGTGGGTAGCAGAGTTGGGATTGGTGGAAGAGGACTATAAAGGAGGAGAGAGACAACATGCACCAGGAACATCTAAGGGGAACATCCGGATAACATCTGAGCAGCCCCCGAGAGAGCTGGCCGGCGGTGTGCCACTCCCCTGCGGAACTGGGGAAAGTGGCAGGGGGAGCCGCCCTTCCACGGAGGTGGAAGGATCGGCAGCCAACCCGGGAAGGACCAGCAGTAAACCTGGGGAGGGCCAAGCAGACAAAAGAACAGCGCAGGGTCCTGTGTCGTTCCTCCGCGAAGAGGGGGAGCGACAGAGACGATGTCAGAGATTATGTCATTTTGTCCTAAATCATGTGGGATTATTTTTATGTATTCATCCCACAAGCATTACTGTGTACAAAGCAATGGGTGATGTACTGTGGGCTATTTTGGCAAACAAAAGGAATGCTGTTCTGCTCATAATCCAGGGGGGAAGATGGACATTGAACAGAATATTGTACATGGGAAAAGTGTTATTAAGCAGGAAGCCAGGGAACCCTGGAATCACATAATGTGTTTGTGTGTGTGTGTCTAGTAATTTAGAAGGTGAATGTTAGGGATATCTCCCTCCAGACATGATACTTAAATTGTTACCTGGAGAACAAGTAGGAGAAGAGTTGTCTGGGGGTAGAATTGGAAAGGCCTGCGGCTGGCGGGAGACACTGGCATTTCTTTCTTCATCTTTTTTTAGATTTCTTTATTTATTTGAAAGGCGAAGTTACAGAGAAGGAGAGGCAGAGAAAAAGAAGTCTTCCATCTGCTGGTTCACTCCTCAAATGGCTGGGCCCATCCGAAGCCAGGAGTAAAGAGCTTTTTCCAGGTCTCCCACATGGGTGCAGAGGCCCAAGCAGTTGGGCCATCTTCCACTGCTTTCCCAGGCCATTAGCAGGGAGCTGGATGAGAAGTGAAGCAGCCGGGTCTTAAACTGGCACCTGTATGGGATGCCGGTGTTGCAGACGGTGGCCCGCTATGCCACTGCATCAGATCTGACCTTGGCATTTTCAAGAAATTAGAGAAGTGCAGGTTGGGTGTCAGGCAGAGTATGAAGTAGAGAAGGAGAGGTGTCAGTAAAGCACTTAGGACTGTGCTTGGCACACAGCAAACCAGGTCATCTTTTAGTATCATTGTCTTTGCTATCAATCCAAGGAGCAGTTAGAAGTCATTGGGGGATTAAAGCAGGGAGGTAAATTGATGAGATTTTCATTTTAGGACATTTAATGGCACTTATTAAGGACTATAACCTGGTGAAGTATTCAGAACTTGAAAGGGAGAGCAATTCAAGTCTTCCCTATACCCTGGATCTGGCAGGGAATTAGTTCTCCCTTTTCCCTTAGACACCAACTTTTTGAGTCCAGGGAGCCTAATATGGATTGTGCTACACTGAACATGCATTAAAGCCTTCTTTTACAAAAGGGTAACTGTTGAGCTAGAGATCCTGACTCAGGATGGAGAATCTACAACTTGATTCTTCCCTGAATATGCAGAATAACAAACTTGGACCAATATCAAAATAAGAGCACTCATTGTCCATTTGTTGTCACAAGTTTGAATCTTGCCCTCAGCCACCTGCTGTCACTCAGGGAGTCTGTCAGGAGGCTAGCAGTGCCTTGGCTCTTTACAGAGGTCAAGCCTGCAACCCCATCATGTTTCACCAGTGGGTCTGCAGAAGGCCACACAACTAAGTCACGTCTAGTGCCATGCCTTTCTTCCTGTGGCATGTTGTTGTCTTGGTTGCTTTCTGTATCAGAGATAATGGATTTAAAATCTCATTACTCTTTACATCATAGCAGGTGGGTGTCATCAACCCAGTAAATTTGGCATGTCTTCCCAAAAGGTATTTCAAGCTTGTGGAAGACAAAATCTGCAGAGAGACCCTTATGCATGTGTGTTTAGAAAATTTAAGAACTGCTAGGGCATGTTATGGTTTGGATCTTCAGCGTTTCTCCATGGAAGGGCTTGAGTTCTCCGGTGGCAGGATTGGGAGGCACTGTGGACCTTTACTAGGTGTGGCCTGGTTGGTAGGCCCTTGGTCTTTGAGGGTGTTCCTTTGAAGTGGGCCATGGAGCCCTAGTTTCTCTGCCACTCTTTGTCCTCTTTCTGTCACTCTCTTTGCTTGTGGCTTGAGATGTAACTACCTGCTCTGACACATGCTGTCATCATTGTTACCTGCCACCTTCACTGGACGCCACACCAGTAGGACTGCCCAAACTAGGAGTGCGAGCCTTTGAAACTGTGAGCTAAATAAGCCTTTTCTAAATTAGCTGCCTCTGGTACTTCATTGTAGTAATGCAAAGCTGATTAACACAAGGCATATATGGAGAAAAATATTTTATGAAGAAAAATTGAAAAAGCTGAAAGGGGAGAGTAGCAATACATATGCTTACCATAATCCTTAGAAATGAGTTCTAAATGAATCTAAAAGGAAGAATAAAAATAAGAAAAAGTATAATGGGTTTGCATTCTAAAAGAATGTCAGTTGTCTTCAATAAAACCAACATATTATCTGAAAAATATATGAAAATGTTCTTCCAAAAGTTCATGAAAAAATGGAATTAAAAGATAAATCCATTTTGGTACAAATTATTTTTGAAATCCATACAGATTTGTTTCATAATAAGCATTTTCCCGGAACATTTTGAAGATCTTTTATATGTATGATTTTAAATTTTTTGAACCCAAAAATCCCATTTTCCATGAACTTTTTGAAGTATCCTCAAGTGTAGCTAGGTAAATAAAAAATCAAACCACAAAATGAACAGTGAAGTTAAAGGCAAGGCAGGAAGACCTGGCGGTCTCTGACAAAGCCCTCTACAAAGTCCAGCTTTATGTGAGGTTCATTTTTTTTTTTTTTAGCGTGGCTTCATTATTTTAAGACAGAAAACCAGGGGACAGAGATCCCACTTACCACCCATGCCTCTCAGGCCTCCCTAAATGTGATGTCCAAGCCTTTTTAGCATGACCTGTATTGACAAGAGCTTTCCTGGAAGCACCTGGGAAGTCTCTAAGCAGAAGCAGCTGTAGCCAAAGTAGCCTTTGATGAGTTTCTAGGCCAAACTGTAGGGGTTTATAAAACTCCTTGGAGAATGACTGTGTGTCGGAAAGGATAAGTTAGTTAGCTGCTAATCCTTAAAAGATTCGGTCTATTACTGAGCTATTCTTAGATGGTTGAACCTGCCATGTACCATACAAGGAGGCAAAAGCATTGTTTCCATGAATCCTTGTGAAAGTTAATTTTCTGTTTCACCTTGGTTGGGCCATGGCACACGGAAATGTGTCCAAACATTATTCTAGGTATTTCAGTGAGCGTGCCTTTTTTTTCTATTAATAATAACATTACCATTTAATCAGTGGGCTTTGAGTCAAACAAGTATGTCCTGTTAGGTAGGTCTAATCATCTCATCCAATCATTCGAAGCCTTTGATAGAACAAGGACTGACCTCTCGTGCCCAAGAAGGATTTCTGCCGGCAAGCTGCCTTCAGACTCCAACTGCAACTCTTTCCCAAGTCTCCAGCCTTCCAGCCTTGCCAGACAGATTTTGATCTTGCTATATATACCTCCACAATCATGTGAGTCAATACCTTCATTTGTGACTCTCTCTGTCTCTTCAAGTCCTTTTGGTTCTGTTTTTTTGAACAACTCTGGCTAATACAGCTGGGATAACAATCTGTGAACGCTGTATTACGGTTCAGTGGTTAAAGACATGGGCTCTGGAGTCAGCCTGTATGTCCAGCTTAGCTCCACAATTCCTGTCTGTGTGATTCTGAACAACTGAACTTTCTATGAGTTTTAGGATCTTGTTTTGTAAAAAGAGAGGATATTAGAACCTATCTGTGTTTATTAGGAATACCTCAGCTGTAACTGATAGAGTAGAATTCAAAATAGCTAATGGTAGTACTCCTGAAATTTTGATAGATACTGAAGTCTTTTTCTTTTTGAAGATTTTATTTATTTATTTGAGAGGTAGAGTTACAGACAGAGAGGCGGAGAGACAGTGAGAAAGGCTTTCCATTTGCTGTTTCACTCCCCAAATGGACCCAAAGGCCAGAGTTGAGCATATGAGAAACCTGGAGCCAGGAGGTTCTTCTGGGTCTCCCACATGGGTGCAGGGGCCCCAGAACTTGGGCCATCCTCCACTGCTTTCCCAGGCCATAGCACTGAGCTGAATCAGAAGAGGAACAGCTGGGACATGAACTGGTGCCCATATCAGATGCCAGCACTGTAGGCAGAAGCTTAACCTATGCCACAGCGCTGACTCCTGGTTTTGGAGTCTTAAGTGGAAAAAAAGAAGGTGGGGAGGAACATTTTTTTTTAATTTTTAAAATTTTATTTATATAGATTTTTTGCTTTTGTACCTTCTGTACCTGGAGAAGAGTTACTGTTGCTTCAGGAACAGCTGGATCAAGTGCTGAAGGAGGATCTTCCAGAGTTTTCTCTCGATTTTCAGGCTCTGCTGTTCTTTTTGTTGGCTTTTAGGCTCCCTAAAGATCCAGAATTTCTTCTTAACAGTAGAAAAGCAAAAAGAAGAGAGCATCCTCCCCAAGTACTTTCAGAAAAAAAGTTCTTTCATTCGTTTGTATTTGTTGGCCTTGGTTTTGGTGATGGTTTACTCCCAAGTCCATCGTAATGGGCAGGTGAATGCAATACTTTCCTGCACCTTCAGCCAAAGCTGTGTGGGATTAGACTCCAAACCCTTTAGCCTTGAGGCATTTAATCATCACAGGCCAACTTGAGCCAGGCTTTGAAAAAACCCATTGGATCTTTGAAGCTTTGGATTTAGTCTGTGCTGTGAGATATTTTGCTTATTAAGTAGTCCCCATTAATGAAGTGTTTCCTGGGAGGTCTTCAGAACTACCTCTTTTTTTGTAATTGAAAGTTTTAATTGAGTTTAAATTAGACAACGTGACCATAAAACAAGAGAAATAAAATAGGGCAAATAAAAGAAAACCTGCAGAGGAAATTAAATTTGTAAATGCACTTTGGGCAGGGGCATGTGGGTGAGCTGGGATTAAATGGCTCATCTTTGAGAGGGACCTTGGCTGCTTGCTAGAAGTAAATGACCTTCTCCAATGCACTAAATGGCATCCTAATGGCCTAAAAAGCTTAATACACCTCCCCAATTCATTCCTTACTGATCAGTAGGTCCATTGAGTATAATGCACTTCCCTATATACCCAGAGTAAATGACTAGAAGATGAGAATGTAGAAGGAGTTATTAAACTTTAAGCCAACATAAAGATTTATGTCATGAACTTTTCCCTTTCACGATGTGTTTTCTGACAGGCTTGATTTTAAAGACTATGAAAGACTTCCAGCTTATTGTATAAAGGCATTTTCAGAACTATAAATGATTGGATAATGACCTAAGTCATCTGAGCATGTGGGAAAGAACTTTCCTCAGAAACAATTTCTGGCGTCTTAGCTAAGGGAAGCTCATTATTACCCATGATTAGATTCTTGTGATTTTTTTTTTTTATTCTGACCTGTAGCACCACACATCATTCTCTGTGAGTCAAAATGAATAGCAAAAGCAAACATGGTCACATTCATCACACAAGTGTATTTGTTTTCTGGACTTCTGGAGAACGTTTCCTGGGTGGTAAGTCAACCATGTTGAGTGCTGATTTGGAGAGAGTGGCTAGTCCACTTGGCATAGCCAATTTTATCCTCTTTTATGCCAGTCACCCAGAAGACCATTTGAAAGTCCTGGGTAGCATTTATTTCCCTTGATGGATTCATTCTATTCTGGCAAGAGAAAATGTTTCTATGTTGCCTCTGGTATGCAATTAACTCAAAAATTGTCCTTTGGAAGTGTCTAACCTTATTGGGCTGGCTTTTGATATTAAAATGAAGATGAGGATTTTTGTTTACCTTTGGATTTTGGTGAAATGGGTAAATTTTTCCAAGATTGATTCAATTGTTATTTATTGAGTTCCTATTATGTAGTGTGCGTGATGTGGTGCTAGGGCCAGAGAATGCAGTGGTAGAGCAAATTTTGTCTATCTGCCATTCCATAGAGCTTAATGTTCAGTAAGAGAGTAAGATAAAAAATTCAAATCTAGCTATAAATTATAATTGTGTTAAGTGTTATAAAACAAATGAACAAGAAACAAGGGGAGAAGATGTGAGAAATGTCATATTGGTTGGGGAGTGAGAAATACATATATATACTCATATACTTGTGCAATAAGAAATTACCTCTGTTTTAAGGGAACATTCATCATTTCTTTCTGAATTCCATGTTCAAGTGAATAAAGGAATCTGGGAATCATGTTACTTTGGATATAGATTTAGGTTGACATTTGTTGGATTGTATGAACATTTTCAATTATTTAATAATCATGGAAATTACCAAAGTGGATTAGGAAGATCAAATATGCTTTACAAATGGAAACAAATGCTAAACACACACACAAACAGTCAAGAATGAAATTTATTTTTCTCCATGTACTTTTTTTTTTTTTCTTTACAGGCAGAGTGGACAGTGAGAGAGAGAGACAGAGAGAAATGTCTTCCTTTGCCGTTGGTTCACCCTCCAATGGCCGCTGCAGCTGGCGCGCCACGCTGATCTGATGGCAGGAGCCAGGTACTTCTCCTGTTCTCCCCTGGGGTGTAGGGCCCAAGCACTTGGGCCATCCTCCACTGCACTCCCTGGCCACAGCAGAGAGCTGGCCTGGAAGAGGGGCAACCGGGACAGAATCCGGTGCCCCAATTGGGACTAGAACTTGGTGTGCTGGTGCCGCAAGGTGGAGGATTAGCCTAGTGAGCTACGGCACCGGCCTCCATGTACTCTTGCTAAATGTAATTTAAACACCTTTGAGATCAAGAATTATTTTTGTATACTTAAGTAGAAGTAAATCTCAATTAATATTGTTTTAGTCACTTACACCTTTGCACACATAGTGTCTATGCTTTACCAGCCTGTATTCATTATGCTCCTCACCACTTCCATTCCATTTATTTTGCAAGATTTTATTGAGCACTGTACTTGTTACTCAGCTTGGACTGTGATAACAGAATATCAAAGACTGGGTGGCTTATACAGCAGAAATTTATTTGCTCATAGTTCTAGAAGCTAATTCAAGATTAAGGTGCTCTCAGGGTTGGTTTTAGTGAGGCCTCATTTGCTGCCTGCAGTTTGCTCTCCCTTCTTGACTGTGTCCTTACATGGCCTCTTCTGTGTGCCTGACCAAGAGTGATTGAGCTCTGGTGTCTCTGCCTCTTCTTCTCAGGACACCAGTCCCATGGGATTAGGGGTCACACTTTTGAGTTCATTTTTAGTTCATTTAAATTTAATCATCTCCTTAAAGGCACTATCTCCACATTGGGGTTATGTCTTCTATGTATAAATTTGATGGTGGTGGGAGCGTAAATGAATCTATAACAAGGACTCAGTGGTGTGAAATCTACTCGAGGCACCAATGAACAGCAGTGAATAAGGCAGTCACTCTCCCTCCCCTCACGGAGCTTCCAGTTGCGTTAGGTGGATACATAGTAAACCAGTGATTGTAAAGGGAATAATTACTGTTCTGGCAAACACATCTTGGGGAGAAAACGGATTTTTGCAAAGCCCAAAGACAGCATTTGTCTAGCAGCTTTGGAAATAACACAGAGGTTAGCAAGAGTGATGCAATCATATGATTAAGTTCTTAATTCCTAGACTTGGAGCAGATTGTATGTAGGTGACAAAGAAAGATAATGAACTGCAAAAATAGAAATAGCGTGTGTGTGTGTGTGTGTGTGTGTGTGTGTTTAAAGAACAGCACTGTATTTCCATTCCACATTTGGAATTGCTTCTGCTAACATGAAAATTCATGCGTGAATGGGGTTCATTTTATAACAGTTGTTACTGCCAAAAGAACAGATGTTAGAGCACTGTCTCCCTAATTATTTCAAGACAATCATTCAGTTAGGAAAATCCAGTTTTTGCTATCAGAGATAACATAGGAGGAGGAAGGAATGAGTGATGGCATAGGTATTTTAGGCTGTTAGATAATCTTGATATTTCTGCTTCCCAAAACACCTCCCCACACTTCCTGTCCTTCCCACATATAAGAGGCAGAGTTTCTCATTCCCCCTTTCCTGTCTGAAATCCTCCATGACCCTTCTAGGTGGGTGTTTTGACTATGTTTATAATCATGAATGGAACTTGAACTTGGCATCTAATCACAAGCTGTACTAGGCTCACACACTCATTCATATTGCTCACCTGTCTGCCTGGAGCAAACACTAGGCCAAGACACAGAAGTATTGGTAAAACAGCTCTATTTTATGCTCAGGGGTCTTATGGAAAATAGAGTGGATGCAATTCCTCCAAATGGAGGAAGAGTGGGATTCGTTGGAATAGTCATGGATGCTGATCTCCACATTGCCTGTTGATGATCATCATATCAAAGACTGGTGTCTCTCCACCCTCATTTGCCCTCTCTTGTGTAACCATTACAGATTCAATCTGGAACTGGACTTGGAAAACAAAAGGTAAGGGGAAGGGCATGTAGGAATGTTCTCTACTGAAACTCAGTGACAGAATCAGAAGCGAGGCAGGGAGGAAAACAGGGAGATGGTCAGAGGAACCATTAAAAAAGAATTGTGTTGTGATTTAGCTCCTTAAGGCTTACTCTTTGTGTAGGATCAAATACTTCAATAATATTCTGTTTCTTTGTCATTTTTTTCTCTCATCATTACTCCCTTGGCACATGTAAACCTCATTATGATTGCTTTTAGATGACAAAAATGTCCATGTCTTAGAAACATTGCAGTTAATTTTACCATAAGTGATATAAAATAGGCAAGAATGGAGACTATTACAACTTGTCAGATCTTAATATTATGTAAATATGCAACTGACCTATTTATGTAACAAAAGAAATAAGATATCTCAGATGCAAATAGGAGCTTCCTGTATACCCATTCTTTACCCATTCTTTTTTTTAATTTTTTTTAAATTTTTTTAAACTTTTATTTAATGAATATAAATTTCCAAAGTACAGCTTATGGATTACAATGGTTCCCCCCTCCCCCATAACTTCCCTCCCACCCGCAACCCTCCCCTTTCCCTCTCCCTCCCCCCTTCCATTCACATCAAGATTCATTTTCAATTCTCTTTATATACAGATCAGTTTAGCATATATTAAGTAAAGATTTCAACAGTTTGCACTCACATAGAAACACAAAGTGAAAAATACTGTTTCAGTACTAGTTATAGCATTAAATCACAGTGTACAGCACATTAAGGACAGAGATCCTACATGAGGAGTAAGTGCACAGTGACTCCTGTTGTTGACTTAACAAATTGACACTCTTGTTTATGGCATCAGTAATCACCCTAGGCTCTTGTCATGAGTTGCCAAGGCTATGGAAGCCTTTTGAGTTCACCAACTCTGATCATATTTAGACAAGGTTGTAGTCAAAGTGGAAGTTCTCTCCTCCCTTCAGAGAAAGGTACCTCCTTCTTTGATGACCTGTTCTTTTCACTGGGATCTCACAGAGATCTTTCATTTAGGTTTTCTTTGTTTTTATTTTTATTTTTCAGAGTGTCTTGGCTTTCCTTGCCTGAAATACTCTCATGGGCTCTTCAGCCAGATCCGAATGCCTTAAGGGCTGATTCTGAGGCCAGAGTGCTGTTTAGGACATCTGCCATTCTATGAGTGTGCTGTGTATCTCGCTTCCCATGTTGGATCATTCTCTCCATTTTTTATTCTATCAGCTAGTATTTGCAGACACTAGTCTTGTTGTGTGCTCCCTTTGGCTCTTAGTCCTATCATTATGATCAATTGTGAACAGAAATTGATCACTGGGACTAGTGTGATGGCATTGGTACATGCCACCTTGATGGGATTGAATTGGAATCCCCTGGTATGTTTCTAACTCTACCATTTGAGGTAAGTCAGCTTGAGCATGTCCCGAATTGCACATCTCTTCCCTCTCTTATTCCCACTCTTATATTTTACAGCGATCACTTTTCAGTTAAGTTTCAACACTTGAGAATAACTGTGTATTGATTACAGTATTCAACCAAAAGTATTAAGTAGAACAAACAAACAAAAAATACTAAGAGGGATAACGTATTAAGTTGTTCATTAACAGTCAGGGCAAGGGCTGATCAAGTCACCATTTCTCATAGTGTTCATTTCACTTTAACAGGTTTCCTTTTTGGTGCTAGTTAGTTGTCACCGATCAGGGAGAACATATGGTATTTGTCCCTTTGGGACTGGCTTATTTCACTCAGCATAATGCTTTCCAAATTCCTAACAGGGATCACTTTTCAGTTAAAATTTAAACACGTAAGAATAATTGTGTGTTAATTACAGAGTTCAACCAATAGTACTAGAACAAAACAAAACAAAGAGAAAATACTAAAATGGATAAAGTATTACATTGTACATCAACCGTCAGGACAAGAGCTGATCAAGTCACTGTTTCTCATAGTGTCAATTTCACTTCAACAAGTTTCCCCTTTGGTGCTCCGTTAGTTGTTGCCAGTCAGGGAGAACATATGATATTTGTCCCTTTGGGACTGGCTTAATTCACTCAGCAGGATGTTTTCCAAATTCCTCCATCTTGTTGCAAATGACCATGTTTCATTGTTTTTGACTGCTGTATAGTATTCTATAGAGTACATGTCCCATAATTTCTTTATCCAGTCTACTGTTGATGGGCATTTGGGTTGGTTCCAGGTCTTAGCTGCAATAAACATTAAGGTGCAGTCAGCTTTTTTGTTTGCCAATTTCATTTCCTTTGGGTAAATTCCAAGGAGTGGGATTGCTGGGTTGAATGGTAGGGTTATATTCAGGTTTCTGAGGAATCTCCAGACTGACTTCCATAGTGGCTTAATCAGTTTGCATTCCCACCAATAGTGGGTTAGTGTCCCTTTTTCCCCACATCCTCTGCAGCATTTATTGTTGGTAGATTTCTGAATGTGAGCCATTCTCACCGGGGTGAGGTGAAACCTCATTGTGGTTTTGATTTGCATTTCCCTGATTGCTAGTGATCTTGAACATTTTTTCATGTGTCTGTTGGCCATTTGGGTTTCTTCTTTTGAAAAATGTCTATTGAGGTCCTTGGCCCATCTCTTTATTTTTATTTTTATTTTTATTTTATTTTTTGACAGGCAGAGTGGACAGTGAGAGAGAGAGACAGAGAGAAAGGTCTTCCTTTGCCGTTGGTTCACCCTCCAATGGCCGCCGCGGCCGGCGCGCTGCGGTCGGCGCACCATGCTGATCCAATGGCAGGAGCCAGGTACTTATCCTGATCTCCCATGGGGTGCAGGGCCCAAGTACTTGGGCCATCCTCCACTGCACTCCCTGGCCACAGCAGAGAGCTGCCTTGGCCCATATCTTAACTGGGTTGTTTGTTTTGATCTTGTGGAGTTTCTTGATTTCTTTGTAGATTCTGGTTATCAACCCTTTATCTGTTGCATAGTTTGCCAATATTTTTTCCTATTCTGTCGGTTGCCTCTTCACTTTCCTGACTGTTTCTTTTGAAGTACAGAAACTTCTCAATTTGATGCAATCCCAAATGTTAATTTTGTTTTTAACTGCCTGTGCTTCAGGGGTATTTTTCAAGAAGTCTTTGCCCATACCTATATCTTGCAGTGTTTTTCTAATGCTCTCTAGTAATTTGATGGTGTCGGGTCTTAGATGTAAGCCTTTAATCCCTGTTGAGTGAATTTTTGTGTAAGGTGAAAGGTAGGGGTCTTGCTTCATGATTCTGCACGTGGAAATCCAGTTTTCCCAGCACCATTTATTGAATAGACTATCCTTACTCCAGGGATTGGTTTTGTATCCTTGATCAAATATGAGTTGGCTGTAGATGTTTGGGTTGATTTCTGGTGTTTCAATTCTGTTCCATTGGTCTATCCATCTGTTTCTGTACCAGTACCATGCTGTTTTCATTACAACTGCCCTGTAGTATGTCCTGAAATCTGGTATTGTGATGCCTCCGGCTTTGTTTTTGTTGTACAAGATTGCTTTAGCTATTCGAGGTCTCCTGTGTCTCCATATGAATTTCAGCATCATTTTTTCCAGATCTGAGAAGAAGGTCTTCGGTATCTTGATTGGTATCGCATTGAATCTGTAAATTGCTTTTGGGAGAATGGACATTTTGATGATATTGATTCTTCCCATCCATGAGCATGGAAGATTTTTCCAATTTTTGGTATCTTCTTCTATTTATTTCTTTAAGGTTTTGTAATTTTCATCATAGAGATCTTTAGCGTCCTTGGTTAAGTTTATTCCAAGGTATTTGATTGTTTTTGTAGCTATTGTGAATGGGATTGATCTTAGAAGTTCTTTCTCAGCCATGGTATTGCCTTTGTATACAAAGGCTGTTGATTTTTGGTCATTGATTTTATACACTGCTGCTTTGCCAAACTCTTCTATGAGTTCCAGTAGTCTCTTAGTAGAGTTCTTTGGGTCCCCTAAGTAAAGAATCATATCATCTGCAGAGAGGGATCGTTTGAGTTCTTCCTTCCCAATTTGTATCCCTTTAATTTCTTTTTCTTGCCTAATAGCTCTGGCTAGAACTTCCAGAACTATATTGAATAGCAGTGGTGAGAGTGGGCATCCCTGTCTGGTACCAGATCTCAGTGGAAATGCTTCCAACTTTTCTCCATTCAATAGGATGCTGGCCATGGGTTTTTCATAAATTGCTTTGATTATATTGAGGAATGTTCCTTCCATACCCAGTTTGCTTAGAGTTTTCATCATGAATGGGTGTTTTATTTTATCAAATGCTTTCTCGGCATCTATTGAGATAATCATATGGTTTTTCTACTGTAGTCTGTTAATGTGGTGTATCACATTGATTGATTTGCGAATGTTGAACCATCCCTGCATACCATGGATAAATCCCACTTGGTCTGGGTGGATGATCTTTCTGATGTGTTGTTGCATTCTATTGGGCAGAATTTTATTGAGGATTTTTGCATCTATGTTCATCAGGGATATTGGTCTGTAATTCTCTTTCAATGCTGCATCTTTTTCCGGCTTAGGAATTAAGGGGATGCTGGCTTCATAGAAAGAATTTGGGAGGATTCCCTCTTTTTTGATTGTTCTGAATAGTTTGAGAAGAACTGGAGTTAGTTCTTCTTTAAATGTCTGGTAGAATTCAGCAGTGAATCCATCTGGTCCTGGGCTTTTCTTTGTTGGGAGGGCCTTTATTACTGTATAAATTTCTGTCTCAGTTATGGGTCTGTTCAGGTTTTCGATGTCTTCCTGGTTCAATTTAGGTAGGTTGCATGTGTCCAGGAATCTATCCATTTCTGATAGGTTTCCCTGTTTGCTGGCATACAGGTCCTTGTAGTAATTTCTGATGATTCCTTTTATTTCTGTGGTGTCTGTTGTTACATTTCCTTTTTCATCTCTGATTTTATTGATTTGTGCCTTTTAATTTTTTAGTTATTTGGGCCAATGGGGTGTCAATTTTGTTTATTTTTTCAAAAAACCAGCTCCTCGTTTGGCTGATTTTTCGTAAAGTTTTTTGGATTCAATTCTGTTGATTTCTTCTCTGATTTTAATTATTTCTCTTCTCCTACTAGATTTGGGTCTGGTTTGCTGCAGATTTTCTAGGTCCTTGAGATGCATTGAAAGCTCATCTATTTGGTGCCTTTCCAATTTCTTGATGTAGGCATCTGTTGATATAAACTTTCTTCTTAACACTGCTTTTGCTGTATCCCACAAGTTTTGGTATGTTGTACTTTATCCTCATTTACTTCCAGAAAATTTTTGATTTCTCTTTTAATTTCTTCTATGACCCATTGTTCATTCAGGAGCATGTTGTTCAATCTCCATGTGTTTGCATATGCTTTAGGGATTCCTGAGTTGCTAATTTCCAACTTCATTCCTTTATGGTCTGAGAAGCTGCATGGTATGATTCTAATTCTTTTGAATTTGCTGAGACTTGCTTTATGGCCTAGTATGTGGTCAATCCTAGAGAAGGTTCCATGTACTGCTGAGAAGAATGTAAATGCTTTCTGTGTAGAATGAAAAGTTCTGTATATATCTGTTAGATCCATTTGGGCTATAGTGTCATTTAAATCTACTGTATCCTTGTTGATCTTCTGTCCTATCTGTCTATTTCTGAGAGTGGCGTATTGAAGTCTCCCAGTACTATTGTATTGGGGTCTTAGTCTCCTTTTAAGTCCCTTAACAAATCTTTTAAATAAACCAGTGCCCTGTAATTAGGTGCATATACATTGATAATCGTTATATCTTCCTGTTGAATTGATCCCTTAATTATTATATAGTGCCCCTCTTTGTCTCTCCTAACTGTTTTTGTGGTAAAGTTTATGTTGCCCGATATTAAGATGGCTACGCCTGCTCTTTTTTCATTTCTGTTGGCATGGTATATCTTTTTCCAGCCTTTCACTTTCAGTCTGTATGCATCTTTGTTGGAAAGATGTGTTTCTTATAAGCAGCAAATAGATGGGTTATGTTCCTTTACCCAATCAGCCAATCGGTGTCTTTTAACTGGACCGTTCAAGCCATTAACGTTCAATGTGACTAATGATAAGTAGTAACTTTGCCCTGCCATTTGCCAAAGATATTTTCTGATATATGTTTTGAACTTCCTGTGAACTTTTGGTGTGAGATTTCCTTCATTTACCTTCTTTCATATTGATGACCGTGTTTCTGTGTGTAACACATCTTTTAGCATCTGTTGCAGGGCTGGACGAGTAGTGACAAATTCTTTCAATTTCTGTTTGTTGTGAAAGTTCTTTATTTCACCTTCATTAACAAATGAGAGTTTAGCAGTATATAATATTCTTGGCTGGCAGTTATTCTCTCTTAGTACCTGGGCTATATCTCGCCATTCCCTCCTAGCTTGTAGGGTTCCTGATGAGAAGTCAGCTGTGAGTCTGATTGGAGATCCTCTGAGAGTAATCTGACGTTTCTCTCTTGCACATTTTAGGATCTTTATGTTTCACTGTGGTGAGTTTAATTACAACGTGTCGTGGTGAGGATCTCTTTTGGTCATGTTTATTAGGGGTTCTATGAGCTTCCTGCACTAGGATTTCCCTGTCCTTCTCCAAACCTGGGAAATTTTCTGCTAGTATCTCACTAAAAAGGCCTTCTAATCCTTTCTCCCTCTCCATGCCTTCAGGAACTCCTAGAACCCGAATGTTGGTTTTTTTAATAGTATCCTGAAGATTCCCGACAATATTTTTTAGATTTCTAATTTCCTCTTCTTTTCTTTGGTTTGACTGTATCCTTTCCTGTTCTCTGTCTTGTAAGTCTGATATTCTCTCTTCTGCTTCACCCATTCTGTTCGTAAGGCTCTCTAATGTGTTTTTCATTTGATCTATTGAATTCTTCACTTCATTATGATTTCTCGTCACTATCACAGTTTCCTGTTGTACTAGTTGTTTCATTTCATTTTGATTCCTCCTTAATATTTCATTTTCACAAGAGAGATTTTCTATCTTGTCCATTAAGGATTTCTGTAGTTTGAGAATTTGTTTTTGAGAACTTCTTAATGTTCTTATCAATTTTTTGAGATCTGCTTCTTGCATTTCTTCTATCTTATCATCTTCATAATCTTGAATTGGGGTGTCTATTTCATTTGGGGGCGTCATAGTGTCTTCCTTGTTCTTGTTCCCTGGCTTTTGCGTTTGTTTGGCATGTTGGAGATATTCTTTGTTTTGTTTTTTTTTTTTTTCTTGTTATACTATGACTCTAGATTAAGAGGACTGTCTGCTTTTGATGGATCCTTAGAGGCTGTGATGGGTGTGGCCAGAGAGCTCTGGTTCTACAAGGTTAAGGGTGTGCCAAAGGTGATTCACCCTGATTGTTCTGTTGCTCTCTCTCTCTCTCTCTCTTTTTTTTTTTTTTGACTCACTTGTGTATACCCATTCTTTTTCTTTTTTTTCTCCTCACCCATTACAGGAGTAACTACTATTGTGGGTTGAGTGTTTTTACCTATCACATTTCTAGATTTCTAGATATTTATCAATGTTATATAATATTGCTTTGCAATTTTGAAATCTTTATGTGAATGATAACAGCACATATGGCCTCTGAACTTTTATCCTCTGCATTTAATATTTTGAAATTAATATGTCGTGACACAAGCAGCTCTAATTCATTCACCTTTACAGCTGTAGAGCAGCAAATGAACATACTTCAGTACATTTTCAGGGGGAATTTTTGGTATCTTTATATTCTCTATTCAGTAATACAAATATAAATTACCAAGGACCTTTTTCTGCAAAAAATACAGTTTATTTTTCTAGATTTGTTACAGTATTAAAATTTATAAATAAAAATTGTCCATATTTGTGGTATATAAGGCATTGTTTAGATATATGTATATATTGTGAAGTGCTTGCTACAGTCAACCTTATTAACATACCCATCACCTCCCATACTTAACCTTTTTTTTTAAAGGATAACATTTTAAGATCTATTCTCTTAACACATTGCAAGTTACAACCCGGCATTGTGAGCTGTGATTACCATGCTATACATTAAATCTACAGAACTTACTCATCCTGCACAACTGAAACTGCACATCTGTCCAGCAGGTTTCCTTCAGCTATAATGATTAATGCTCAAGTAGCATTAATCCTTCTTCCTTGTGTACATACGTGTGAGCTTCTCTTGAGTATATGTCCAGAACTGTTTGTTAATTTCCTAGCAGTACTGTAACAGTTACTGTAAACTGGTGGCTTAAAACAGCAGCGTTTTATTCCTTACACTTCTGGAGAACAGGAGCCCAAAATCAGAGTGTTCACTTTGTACTCAAGAGGCTTGAAGGGACATTCTGTCTTTTGCTTCTTCCTGCTCCTGGTGGCTGTTGGCATTTTTTTTTTTTTTTGCCTGTGGCAGTGTCACTCCCATCTCTGCCTCTGTCTTCACATGGCCTTCTCTATGCCTCTCTTCTGTCCATGTGTTTCCTTCTACTTACAAATACACTGTCATTGAATATGCTGCCAACCTGGATAATCCAAGATGATCTCTCCTTAAATACCTAAATTTACTATGGCTATAGAGACACTTTTCCCAGATAAATATTACATTGACTGGTTATGGGTAGACATAGATCTTTAAAAATTTTTTAAATGTATTTTCATTTTATTTGAAAACCAGAGATACTGAAACAGAAACAACCATAGAGGGATCTTCTGTTTGCTACTTCACTCCTCAAATGCCTTAAAGAACCAGGCAGGGAACTAAATCTGGATCTCTCACATGGGTGGTAGGGACTCAAGTACTTGAACAGCACCTTCTATCTCCCAATAGCAGAACTCTGATATGGGGTTCAAGTGTCCCAGGTGACACCTTAACCACCATTCTGTATGCCTATCACTAGGTGGACATGACTTTGGGGAACTACCATACAACCCTCTCAGATGGTTTCCCAATCTCAGCACTATTAATAGTTTGAGACAGAGAATTCTCTGGGGATAGGGACACCCTGTACATTGTAAGATGTTTAGCAACATCTGTAGCCTCCACCTACTAGATGTCTGTAGTATCTGTTCTCTCCTCCCTGGCTGTGACCACCAAAAATGTCTCTGAGCATTGTCATGTGTCCCCTCCTCTACCATTGAGAACCATTGTTCTAGGAGAATATTGTCAGATGTTGGGATATGAGCATTTACAGCTTTACCGGGTATTGTCAATGGTTGTACTACTTGACATTGTCAGATATGAACTTTTATTTTATGCTATCTCATTGTTAATTTGTGTCTTCCTATCTATATGGTAGGCCCCTTTTAATTCATCTATTATTCCTTTGGGTTTCTTGGTATATGAATTGCTTCTTTCAACCCTTTGTCCATTGTTTTCCTTTTTGACTTATTGGAGCTCTTTATGTATTCTGAAGACTCATCCCTTTTCAGTTATGTCTACTACTAGTATTTTCTCAACTGTAGCTTTTATTTTAAATATAACATTTATTGAACTTGATGTTGTCAGTTTATCAGTTCTTTTCAATAGTTTGTGGTATTCCAGTTTCCTAACATCTATTTTATGATTAAGTATGCTGTCATACTGTTTAAGCAAAAGACTGTGGAGACTGATCATGTCTGAAAAGTGTTAGCTGTGGGGAGGCAGCCTGGTACATTGGAAACGTACAGAACTTCAAGTGAGAAGACTGTTGTCTCTTTCTGTTCTACAGTAACTGTGTATTTTTGAAAAATAACCACTTTGTGTTTCCTTGCTGTTCTAATGGAACTTATACTTTAGAAACACCCTTTTGTATTATAGTTGAGATTACTTAGATTGTAGTGAAAGAAAAAAAACAAAGGAAATATACATTTTCTACAAATCAATAACAAAATATCTGTCTGAAGCACGCATTTTCTCTTCTGTTTTTAAATATATTGGTACAAAGGTTTGCAGAGTAAACCTGATTATGCCTTTTGTAGTATCAGAATAAATCCAAATAGATATGCATACTTTTCTTTAAAATATTTATTAATTTAAAAGGCAGAGTTACAGCAGGGAGGGATGGAGAGAGAGAGAGAGAGAGAGAGAGAGAGAGAGAGAGAGAGAGAGAATGAGAATCTTCCATCTGCTGGTTCACTTCCCAAATGTCTGCAACAGCCAGAGCTGGGCCACACCAAAGCCAATAACTCAGAAATTCTTCTGGATTTCCCATGTGTGTGCAGGGGCCCAACCACATGGGCTGTCCTCTGTTGCTTTCCCAGGTGCCCTAGTATAGAGCTGATTTAGAAGTGGAGCAACTGGGAAACAAACCAGTGCCTACCCATATGGGATGGCAGCATCACAGGTGGTAGCTTAACCCAGGATGCCTCAGTGCCAGCCCCTGATATGCATAATTATTAGCATAGGTATATTAATTACATTTTCCCTATAATTAATTTTAGAAATTCCATTGTTGGTTAGTATAGTGACAACTAGTTGGTACTCTTCTGTTGAGTGCTGTATTTCCCTCTTCAGGCATACTTTGCTAAACTTGATTTCAATTTAGTTGATGCCGTGCATAAAATTTTCTTCAGCCAACTTGGAGATCCCCTCAGATTCCCACAACTACTATGTTTGCTTTCCTGGACTTCATAGTTAAAATCTTTATTGTTTGACAAATTCATTTTCACAGTTTTACTTCTAAATATTTTTATTATGAAGCCAAAGTTTGCATTCATCTTAGTCATAATAATACAAGACTACTTGAGGCAGAATGTCAGACAAAGGAAAAGGATAGAGAGATAGAGAGATAGATAGAGAGGTAGAGAGGTAGAAAGGTAGAGAGGCAGAGAGAGGTAGAGAGGTAGAGAGGCAGAGAGAGGTAGAGAGAGAGAGAGAGGGAGGAAGAGATCCTCATTTGCTGGTCCACCTTCCAAATACCCGGAACTCCATCTGTGGCTCCCACATGGGTGTGAGAGATCCAAGTATTGGCCCATCTTGTTACCTTCCCAGGTACATTAGAAAGAAGATGGGTTGGAGTGGAATAGTCATGACTTGAACTGGCACTCCAATGTATGATGTAGGCGTCTGAAGAGGAGACACGAAATATGCTGTGCAGCAATGCCTGCCCCTGTGATAACTGTTAAATTCAATTGCTGATATGTCACAGCGTCTCTAACTGCTATATATTTATGTACTAAAGTTTGTGAGTCTTCACTTTTCATTTGTGGATATGAACTGAGACCTTCAACTTCTGATCCATCAGCAGTGACATATGCCAATTTCCTTCTAGTCAGTTTAGGAGTTTGACTTTATATCACATTCAACAGGGGTGACACTTCTGGCCTACAGTGTGACAGATGACCCTCATGGAGATCATGGCACCTAATAGATCATCTAACATGAGCAGCTCTGACACATGACCAAACTCCTTAAGCATTAAAAAAATCATGTAAATCCATGCCATATTGAAATCTGTCATTTCCAATAAGTGTCCACCGCAGTCATTGGCAGTTTTGGCAATTGCTGCCAATGATGCTGAGGACAGAGAATCAGGCTACATTCCTGTGGAATAGTTCACATCCATCATAAGAGAAGTCAACAGAATCTGCGGAAGAAAGCAAGGGATGCTGAAAAGAGCATTTTCCTTTCTTCTTGACCTGTCCAAAATTTGTTAGGCTGCTTTACAGTACCGAATATTCTAATTATCACATAAAATATAGCATATAACTAGCTTAGTGATATCTACATACACACATATTTAGTAAATCTTTGTTAAATGAACAAGCAGAAAGATCATTAGCTGATTATTACTATGACTGGTTACAGCATTAGGCTTCTTGTTGATTCATGCACTCCCTGACCTGTTTGACAAATAGTTATTGAGTCCCAACATTGTACCAGGACCTAGACTAGGCACTAGGGATTCATTGTGAGCATGAGCACTCTCTGTGCTGGATAAAACATGTAATCAATTGAAGGAGAGAACTGTTGAATAGTCTCACAAAGACATTTAAAATCCCAGCTATGCTAAGTGCTACAACAGACACATGGTGCTTGAGGGCTTGAGCAAAGGTCAGGGAAGGCTTCCCCAAGGAGATGGAAGTTGTGGAAGTTGTGAGTTGAGAGTGAGTAGGAGCTAAATGCAGCAGAAGAGAAATGAAATAAACAGTCCAGAGGAAAAGCAGTGTGTGCCACAGTCCTGTGGGGAGAGACTGGATGGTGCTTTGTCAGACTGGCAGAAGAACAATATGCTGTGCTGCTCCTGAGGTTGGAGAGACACAGGGGTCAGAGTTCACAGAGCCTTGTTACGTATATTCAAGTGTTGTGTTTTAGAAAAATGAGCTGTTAAAGAACTGAAATGGGAGGACAACTTGTTGAGGTTTGTGTTTCAAGAAGATGATTCTGCTATACAAAGAATGGTGTTTGGAAGGGTTAAAACAGGCAAAGGCAATGAAAGCCTGGCAGGTGGCTAGCACTATGCAGTTAGTGGTAAAATAATCAGATTATGCTGGGTTATCTGTCCAGTCACAATGTAAACACCAGGGTCTTTCAATGTGGAAGGGGAGGGGGTGCAGAAGAGTTGGTATTAGTAATTAAAGGAGAAAGACTTGCCAGTCCTGGCTTTGAATGGAAGGGAGTGTCTAGCCATGGAATAGGGGGGAGTTCTAGAGCTGGGGAAGATAAGAAAACAGATCTTCCCCTAGAGTCTCCTGAAATGAACACAGCTTGGCTGAAAACTTGATAGCCCAGGGAGACCCATTTTGGGATTCTCATTTCTAGGACAGCAAGGTAACACATTGGTGTTGTTTGAAGGTACTACCTTTGTGGTAATGTTTTACGGCAGCTATAGGAAGTTAAAGCAATCGCCTTGAGAGACACTAGAGATAGGGCATAAAACTGAATGAGGAAACTTCAATATGTAATGGCCACATAGGAAGGCTACGTGCACAAATGAGACCAGGAAGATAGAAAGGGGGGAAACTGGGAGAATGTATGGTTCTGGAAGTGGAGGGAGAGTATCTATTGAGAAATATTCATTGGGTTGGGTGACAGGTACTCGTCGGTGACCTCAGTGAGGGTTGTTTGCTTGGTGTGAAGGGAGCCCAGTCCAGGTTGGGGTAAGATGTGGTGCGACTAGGTGGGGTGTGTGAACAGCTTTTTGAAGTTTGCTTTTGCAGTGGAAAGAGATTGTGGAACTGATTAACTTCAGGCTATGTTTCTGAAAGAAATTAGGCACTGTTGGAAATTGAGGTTTGGTAATTCTAGTTTAGCATCATCCCTGCTTTCTACCCATTAGAAGCCAGTAGCATTTTTCTCCCTCAGTTGTGAAAACTTCAGATGTTTTTAGACATTATCAAATGTACTCTGGAAAAGGGGTGCAAAATGCTCCTGGCAGAGAACCACTGTTTTGGATAGCAACATGGAATTTCCAGAGTTTGATTTTGTCCAAGTACATAACACTTGCATTTTTCTTCCCCCTGAAGTTTAAAAAAGCCATCATATGACTAGAACATAATTTGAGTGGATTCTTTAAGGCTCATATCTGTAGAAGCACATCATTTGTTGGCTACCTACCCTGAACTGATTTATAGTGATTTTGTGTAAATGGTATTGTGCATGCTGTCATACAAGAATGAAAAGGTGAGGCTTTGATGGACTCCAGGGTATATTCAGAGTGGGATTTAATTCTCCCTTTGCCACTTAATCTAGATCAGTGACTGAACAATAATTGAACTGCATGGTTCCATGAAGTTACCCCTTACTCCAGGATCATCTGCCTACAAGAATTCTAATAGCATTAGCTGAAATCTCAGAGCAGGTGCCTATCAAATCATGTTGGAATATTTCACACTGAGAAAAAAGTGACAGTGTCTGAATTCCAACGTGGTTCACGTGACACTTGAGAAATTTAATGGGAAGTGCAGGCTGAACCTTGTTTTTGAGTTTGAGGAAAAGAATTGCTTAAAAAAATTTTTTTTGCTTATGTTGAATCTTAGAAATATGAAGACTATTTCTCTTACCACCATTCTCAAGATTTTCCTTGTTGGGGTGACTTTTGGTATACCTAAGATGCGAAATTATGTGGCATCTGATTTATTTTATTGCTTTAATAATGCACTGTGTAGTTTGGGGGAAGGATATGGAAAAGGTCTTGTAAAGTAAATTAAAAGCAAACTTTCATGCTTGATCACACATGTAAAAGTCAGAATAATTCATCGGGGAGACATATGGTTAATTAGAGGTCAGTGTTCTCATTGTGGTTGTTCATTTTTTTAGTGTTTTAATATGAATGCTTTTCCTCCCAATTCACTTTTTTCATCTTTCTGGTGGTGTTTTTACAGCCATAGTTCAGAGCTGGTGTCACCTCACCCTGGACATTGCACAGTTCAACAATGCAGATTTTAAACTATTCCTGGCAAGGCAAGTTGAGCTCTAAAGGATAATGACTTTACACTGTTTGAATTCCAATTTTTTTCTTATTTTTACCTTTTCATTGTTTTCATATTCTTTCCTTTTTTCCATTTATTAATAGCATTATAAATATCTTCTTAAAGAAAACACTAGCAATGAAGATAAAATAAAAATCTGCCTTGGTTTATCCTCTCTTCACTTGACTCCTGTTTGTAGAAAAAACTGATAGTAGTTTGAGGTTTACCTTCTAAAATGGCCCAATCAATTGCTCACACAGGTGGTCCCTAGGTATGATTTTTTTTTATTTTACTGTGGTGAAAAAGCAATATTCAGTAGAAAATGATCTAGAAATTTTGATTTATTATCTAAGGTTAGAGATCTGTAGTCAGTTTAAGAAAGTATCTATTTTAATGCATATTTCCAAAGAGGCTATCAGTAAATTTTATAAGATGTTTTAAGATTAAGAATAAGCAGAGGGGAGGACATTGTGGCAGATGGTGTTAAGGAGCTCCTTGGGATACCCATATCCTATTTTAGAGAGCCTGAGAGGGATTCCTGCCAGTAGTTTAAATCCAGCTTCCTTCTTCACCCTTCCCACCTTGGTCCTTTAATTGGTAGCCTTTTAATATTTTCCAATAATTGCTTTAAATAAGGCAATATACATATCATGCTTTCCTCATTATTATTGGTCCATCAATAAATATACAACAGTCCGAAGAAAGATGTGCTTGCAAAGATCAAAGTAACAATAATAGTTACTGCACCTGAAGGAAAAAGGAGCTCTTCTTTAGAAACAATACAAATGATTTACAAAGAGACATAATTATGACCTAAAGATAAATGGTCTACATTATTCTCTTTAAAATTTTATTTAAAATTTTTTAAAATTTATTTTTCCACCCAAAGAAACCTTTTACTTAAGGAGTAGACTTCATGTATTTCGTAAGTACAACTTTAGGAATATAGTGAATCTTCCCACCATACCCAACCTCCCACCCAGTCTCCCTGCCCCCTCTTTTCCCTCTCCCATTCCCAGTCCAATTCTCCACTAAGATCCATTTTCAATTAAGTTTATACACAGAAGACCAACTCTATACTAAGTAAAGACTTCAACAATTTGCACTGTAAAAAAAAAAACCAAAAAACCAAAACAAATAAACAAAAAAACTTCCTCAACAGTCGAGACAAGGGCTGTGCAAAGTCATTGCATATTGAAGTTAATTTCACTTCATTTCTTTTACTTACCTTTAAAATGCACCCAGGAATGATACATCTTTTGCAAGCACTTAGACATAATTATAATACAATTCTTTGAAGACAGAGGTCCTGCATAGGAAGTTAGTGCACAGTGACTCTTGTTAATTTAACAATTAACACTTTTATGTATGACAGCAGTGGTCACTTGAGGCTCTTCCTATGAGCTGGCTAGGCTATTGGAAGGCTTTTGAATCCACAAGCTCTGTCAGTATTCAGACAAGGCCATAAGCAAAGCCAGTTGCCCTGGAATTAGGTGCATATACGTTTTTAATAGTTATATCTTCCTGTTGAATCAATCTTAGTCATTACATAGTGCCTTTCTTTGTTTCCTTTAATAATTTTTGTGTAAGAGTCTGTTTTGTCTGATATTAGGATGGCTGTACCAGCTGTTTTTTCGTTTCTGTTGCCATGGAACATCTTTTTCCATCCTTTCACTTTCAGTCTGCATACATCTTTGTTGGTGAGATGTGTTTCTTGTAGGCAGCAAATAGATGTGTTTTTTTTTTTTAGAGATTTATTTATTTTACTTGAATGTCACAGTTAGAGAGAGAAGGAGAAGCAGAGAGAGAGAGAGGGAGAGAGAGAGAGAGAGGTCTTGCATCTGCTGATCCACTCCCTAGGTGGCTGCAGTGGCCGGACCTGCACCGATCTGAAGCCAGGAGCCAGAAGCTTTTTCTAGATCTCCCATGCGAGTGCAGGGGCCCATGGACTTGGGCAATCCTCTACTGCTTTCCCAGCCCATAGCAGAGAGCTGAATCGGAAGTGGAGCAGCCAGAACTCAAACCAGCGCCCATATGGGATGCCGGCACTGCAGGTGGTGGCTTTACCTGCTATGCCACATTGCTGGCTCCTAGATATTTTTTTTAATCCATTCAGCCAGTTTTTGTCTATTAGTGAGAGTTGAGGCCATTTACTTTCAAAGTAACTATTGGTAAGTAATGACTTTGCCCTGCCATTTTCCCATCAATATTCCTATTGTTTAATTTGGATTTCCTTTGTACTTTTACTGGGAGATTTTCTACCTTTACCTTCTTTCATAGTGATGACCATGCTTCTGTGTTTTTATCTGTAGCACATCTTTAAGCATCTTTTTGTAAGGCTGGATGAGTGGTGACAAATGCTTTTAATTTCTGTTTGTTATGGAAGGTCTTTATTTCACCTTCATTCATAGTGTTCTGGGATGACAGTTTTTTTCTCTTAAGACTTGGACTATATCTTACCATTCTCTTCTAGCCAGTAAAGTTTCTGATGAGAAGTCTGTTTGAGTCTAATTGCTGATCCTCTGAAAGTAATCTGGCATTTCTCTCGAGCGCATTTTAGAATCTTTTCTTTATGTTTTACTGTGAAGAGTTTGATTATAATTTATCATGAAGTTTGTTTCTGGTCATGTCTATTAGGAGTTCTATGTGCTTCCTATACCTGGGTGTCCCTTTCTTTGTCCAAATTAGAGAAGTTTTTTGTTATTATTTCACTTAAAAGGCCTTTTAATCCTTTCTCTCTTTCCACACCTTCAGGAACTCCTAGGAGCCCTATGTTGGGTCATTTCATAGGATCCTGTAGATTACTAACAGTGTTTTTTAGTTTTCTAATTTCTTCTTCATGTATTTTGTCTGAATATATAATTTCCTGATTTTGCCTTCTAAGTTGGATATTCTTTTTTGTGCTTCACTGATTCTGTTGTTAAGGCTTTCCACTACATTTTTCATTTGTTTTATTGAATTCTTCATTTTTAAGATTTCATTTTGCTTTCTCTTTAAGATCTCAATTTCAGGGGAGAAATTTTATTTCCTGTCATGTACAGATTTCATTGGTTCGTACATTTGCTTCTGATTACTTCTATGTAATCTTATGATCAATTTTTGGAATTCCATTTCTTGGATTTCTTCAAACTCTTCATCTTCACAATCTAGTAGTGAAGTGTTGTATTCTTTTGGGGGTGTCATGTTGTGTTCCTTATTCTTGTTTTTTGAATCGGTGCATTTATTATTTGGCATTTGTGGAGATACTTGTTGGTTTCTTCTTCTTCTTCTTCTTTTTTTTTTTTGGTATGGTGCCTTTTATCTTTGGAGTATGTCTTTGTGGATCAGTGGAGTGTCTTCTTTCATAGAATATCTAGAGGTCTATGGTAGGTGTGGCCAGGGAGCTCTGTTCAGTGCTTCAGGGTCAGGGGAGTATTAAGGTGACACCAAGGTTGTGCATGGTATAATCTCTTTTTTTTTTTCTTTTTTATCAGAGGGGAGGTTTTTCTTCTGTTGGCATAGACTCAATGCATTTCCTCTCCTCAAAGGAGACCAGTGCCTGGGCACTATCCCCAGTGGATATAATTTCATCCACACTTCCACAAGAGCTACACAAAGAATCTGTTCAGTCCTCAGTGTAAGCAGATTCCCCAGCAACGTCCTTTACCAGGGAACCAGGGAGCCCTGAGCATGTGAAGCCTCCCACGGAGACTGCCCAAAGTCTCAGCCACACCCAGAGCCTTCCCCTTGCAGCCTCAGCGTTGTCAAAGCCCCACAGTCTTAGTGTTTTCACAGTTCTGGGACACAAGTGTCCCACAGTCATGAGCACCCAGCCCCATATCATTTCTCCCCACCAGATTAAGCAGTCTCCATTCAGCTGGTTGCTGGGTGCAGCTGTTACGCATGTCCAAAACGGCACCCACTCTATCAGCTTGTTATAGGATGCCATTGCGGGGAGACTGGGGAAAGAGAAAAGTGCCCTCCTCTTTTCCTCCTCTAGGTTGGCAGGTACACTGTCTCCCGCAGAGCTCCATGTTGGGTGCCCTCCCAGCTTTTCTTGCAGCTTTGTTTCCAGTGGCTTGGGCAGCTGCAGTCTGGTCTCACCTCTCTCCAAAGCTAGTGTGAAGGCTCTCAGATGTTGGGTCCTGATTCACGTGTGCCCACACCCTCCATGTAGGTCTGCTGTGTCCCTCTAATTTGCATGGAGTTTCCAATGCCGTTTTCTCCCTAACTCTTCCTGAGAATGTACTCTCTCCACTGTTTTTAAACTATCTTCTGCCAAACTAGAGTAGTAAGCCCGCCCCCCCTCCCCGCCATCTTAATCCTATTCTTGTTCACCAGCTGCCTTCTTATGCATTCCAGGAGGCAGCAGTTGATGGTTCAAATACTAAGATCTTGCCACCCAGGTGGGAGCCCAGGGTATGGTTCCTGCAGTGTATGGTTCCTGCATGCGGAGGCTTAACCTGCTACTCCACAGCATGGACCCAAAATTCAAGTACTTTTAGATCATATTTTTTTGCTTTCTTATTGTTGGATCTTAAGAATTCTTTGTATATGTTGGATAACAGTCCATTTTCTCTTAGTCTATAGCTTGTCTTTTCATTCTGTTGAGTGTTTTAATTTTTAACAATAATTTTTCTTTTGAAACTTTATTAGAGATTGATGAGGAATCTATAGCCCTTTAGGAAATTGATATTGAATTTAGCAGCAGTGTTAGGAGATAAGGTCTTGCCTAAGCTGCTTGCTACATTCCTAGGTTTTTAAATAGTTTTCCCCAGTGGCATGAAAAGATTACCCTTCAGTTTCAAAAGAATTGCAACATGAGGACATGGATTTAGTTCAAGCATACCAATTTCTGAGACCTAATTTAATCCTTGGCAAAATGCACTCCACTTCTCATTTAAGCAAAATAATTAAAACAAACTGAAGGTGTTCACACTTCTATTTGCAGGATTTAGAGGTTTTCCTGTGGGAGAAAGTTTTGCTTTAATGAAGAAATAGCTTAAGCTGGGTGGATTAAGTTGATAAAATTCATATCTGTAGTAATTTAGCAAGGGAAAATATTCCGATGTTGGCCACAGTTGCTGCTAATTGGTCTCAGATGAAGATCTCTGTGAATACCTCTGAGAAAGGTAGCGTTCATTGCAGTTGATTATGTAGCAATTCAATGCTGAACTTGCACATCACAGCTCCTTTACTCAGTGTCCTTTAACTTAGAGGAACTGTGATGGCTAGTTTTAGGTGATAACTCGATTAGGTCAGAGGGTATCCAGGTATTTGGTTGAAGACTACTTCTGAGTTGGTCTGTGAAGGTGATTCTGGATGAGTTTTGCATTTATGCCAGTATTCTCAGTGGATTGCTCTCCCAGGTGTGGACATGTCTCTGCAGTCCACTGAGAGCCCGAAGAACAAAAAAGAGATTGAAAGGACAATTTGCTTTCTACATCAGATTGTTTAGCTGGGGCGTTGGTTTTCTGTTCTTGGACTGGTACTTACATCATTGGCAATCCTGGTTCTTAGACTATAACTCAGACCATCAGCTCTTCAAATGCTCAGACTTTTGACTAAAACCATGCTTTCAGCTCCAGGTGACAAATCATGGAACTTCCCAACTTCCACAACCAAATAGGCCGATGTCTTTTTTTTTTTTTTCCTATTAGCTGATAGCTAATTCTATAGACTTCTTTAGATTTAATTTCTTTTTTTTCATTTTTGTTTTCTGAATGTGCCATGTGTTTCCTATATACAGATTTAGGAGCATAATAATGATTTCCACCCTATATCCCCTATATCTTAAATTTTACAACATACTTTGAGTTTATTTTATAATCATAAGCTTCACCCTCCACTCAGTAAGGAATTCAACAAAGAATAAGAAGAAAAAAAGCCCTGTTCCTCAGCAGTAGAGACAAGAGCTGTAAATAAGCATTGAATCTCAAAATATCAATTCACTCCTATACATTACATTTTTTGTACTCTATTAGTTACCAGAGATCAGGGAAAATATATGATATTTGTCTTTTTGGGACTGACTTATTTCAATAAGTATAATGGTTTGCATCGACATCATTTTGTTATAGCATTTCATTCTTTATTTTATGCCTGAGTAGTATTCCATAATGTATATATACAGAATTTTCTTTATCCAGTCTGGGTTGAATCCATATCTTAGCTATTGTGAATTGAACAGCAATGAACATGGGGTATAGGAAATTCTTTCAACTGCTGATCTCATTTCATTTGAATAAATTCCCAGGCGGGAGATGCCTGCATCATATGGTAGATCTTTTTTCAGCTTTCTGAGGAATCATCACACTGTCTTCCATAATGGCTGTACTAGTTTACATTCCTAGCAAAAGTTTATTAGGGTACATTTTACCCATGTCCTCCACAACATTGCTTTTTGATTTCTGTATAAAAGGCATTCTAACTGGAGTGAGGGGAAACCTTGCTGTGGTTACTATTTTCATCTCCTTGATGGCTAGTGATCTTGAGCATTTTTTTCATGTGTCTGTGGGCCATATGAATTTCATCTTTTGCAAAATGCCTGCTCAAATCCTTTTCCCATTTCTTAAATAGGTTGTTTATTTTGTTGTTCAGTTTCTTGAGCTCTATATAGATTCTGGCAATTAATCCTTTATCAGTTGTGTAGTTTGCAAGTATTTTCTCCCAGTCTGTCAGTTCCTTCTTCACTTTGTTGAGCATTTACTTTGCAGTACAGAAGCATCTTAGCTTGTGTAATCCCGCTTGTCTATTTTTGTTTTTATTGCCTGTTCTTCTGGCTGAATACAGTGTTTTGCGTACTTTGCACAATGTTCTCCTCTAGTAATTTGATGGGATCAGGTCATAGATTTAGATCCTTGATCCATATTGAGTTGATTTTTGTATGAAAAGTAAGGTTGGGGTCTTATTTCATGTTTCTACATGTGAAGATCCAATTTTCTCAGTATCATTTATTGAAGAGAACTTCCTTTCTTCAGAGATTGATTTTAGCTCCTTTGTCACAGACTGGTTGGTTGTAGATACATGAACTGATTTCTGGGATTTCCATTCTCTTCCATTGGTCTATATTTCCATTTCTGTTTTCGTGCACTATGGAGTTGTTTGGATTATAACTACCCTGTAGCACATTTTGAAATCTGGTATTGGGATGCCTCTGATTTGTTTTTGTTGTTTAAGATTGCTTTAGGCTGGTGCCGCGGATCACTAGGCTAATTCTCCACCTAGCGGTGCCGGCACACCGGGTTCTAGTCCCGGTCGGGGCGCCGGATTCTGTCCCGGTTGCCCCTCTTCCAGGCCAGCTCTCTGCTGTGGCCCAGGAGTGCAGTGGAGGATGGCCCAGGTGCTTGGGCCCTGCACCCCATGGGAGACCAGGAAAAGCACCTGGCTCCTGGCTCCTGCCATCGGATCAGAGCGGTGCGCCGGCCGCAGCGCGCCAGCCGCGGCGGCCATTGGAGGGTGAACCAATGGCAAAGGAAGACCTTTCTCTCTGTCTCTCTCTCTCACTGTCCACTCTGCCTGTCAAAAAAAAAAAAAAAAAGATTGCTTTAGTTATTCGGGGTCTCTTGTGTTTCCATATGAATTATAGTATCATTTTTTCTAGAACTGAGAAGAATGTCATTGGTATTTTTATTGGGATCACAATGAATCTGTAAATTGCTTTGGCTAGTTTAGACATTTTAAGATATTAATTCTTCCAATAAATGAACAGCTGTGACAGTCTAGCAAACAAAGGCTGTTTGATTTTTCTGTGTTGATTTTACATCTTGCAACATTACCAAACTCTCTTATGAGTTCCAATACTATCTTAGTGGATTCTTTTGGTTCCTCTATATATAGAATCATGTCATGTCATATGCAAATAGGTACAATTTGAATTGAATTCCTTCTTTCCAATTTGTATTTCTTTGATTCTTTTTTTCTTACCTAATAACCCTTGACAAAACTTCCAGAACTATATTGAGTAGCAGTGGTGAGAGTAGACATCATTGTTGGTTAAAGATCTTAGTGTAAATGTTTCCAACATTTCCCCATTCAATATGATGTTGGCTGTGTGTTTGTCATATATTTTCTTTTTTTTTATTTTTTCACAGGCAGAGTGGACAGTGAGAGAGAGAGACAGAGAGAAAGGTCTTCCTTTTGCTGTTGGTTCACCCTCCAATGGCCGCCGTGGCCAGCAAGCTGTGGCCGGTGCACCGCGCTGATCCGATGGCAGGAGCCAGGTACTTCTCCTGGTCTCCCATGGGGTGCAGGGCCCAAGGACTTGGGCCATCCTCCACTGCACTCCCAGGCCACAGCAGGGAGCTGGACTGGAAGAGGGGCAACCGGGATAGAATCTGGTGCCCCGACTGGAACTAGAACCTGGTGTGCCGGTGCCGCAAGGTGGAGGATTTGCCTAGTGAGCCGCGGCGCCAGCCGTCATATATTTTCTTGATTGTGTTAAGGAATGTTCCTTCTATACCCAATTTGCTTAAGGTTTTCATCATGAAAGGATGTTATATTTTATGGAATGCTTTCTCTGCATCGATTTGGGTAATCTTGTGGTTTTTACTCTTCAATTTGTTTGTGTGATGTATCACATTTATTGATTTGTGAATGTTCAATCATCCCTGAATAATAGGGATCAATTCCACTTGGTCCAGGTGAATGATCTTTCTGATATGTTGTTAGATTTGATTAGCAAGTATTTGGTTGAGAACGTTTGCCTCTCTGTTCATCAGGAATGTTGGTCTATAGTAATTTTTCTTTGTTGTATCTTTTTCTGATTTTGGAATTAAGGTGATGCTGGCCTCATAGAAGGAGTTTGGAAAGATTGCCTCACTTTCAATTGTTTTGAATAATTTAAGAAGAATTGGAATTATGTCCTTTTCAAAAGTCTGGGGGGATTCAAAGATGGCTGAATAGAAAGGGAGATTACTGTTCTAGTATAGAGGAAGATAGTGGAAAAAAGTGGAGAAAGTGCAACCTCAGGGAAGAGTTAGGGAGAAAACTACAAAGGAAACTCCATGGAAATTAGAGGGAGACTTTGGATCTCTGTGGAGCATGTGGACATGCAAAACTCAGGAACCATAGGGCCGGCTCTATGATGTAGTGGATGGGACCACTGTCTGCAGTGCCAGCATCCCATGTGGGCACCAGTTTGAGTCCCAGCTGCTCCACTTATGATCCAGCTGTATGCTATAGCCTGGGAAAGCAGTGGAAATGGACCAAAACCTTGGGACCCTGAACCCACAGGGTAGACCTGGAGGAGGTTCCTGACTCTTGGCTTTGGATTGGTGCAGCTCTGGCCATTGCAGCCATTTGGGAGTGAGCCAGTGCATGGAATTTCTTCCTCCCTTTCTTCCTCTCTCCCTCTCCTCCCTCTCGCTACCTCTGCCTCTTTGTAACTCTGCCTTTCAAATAAATAAATAAATCTTAAAAAAAACCCTCAGGAACCTGGCAGCCAAGAGCCTCAGCACCAGCTTTGGAGAGTTTGATGCGAGCAGACTGCAGCAGCCCAAACCACTGGTGATAAAGCTGTGGGAAGAGCCTGTCATGAGTCTTGCTTGGAGCCCTGTGAGGGGACAGTGTACCTGCCAACCTATAGGGAAAAAAGCGAGAAACATTTCTCCCTGACCTACCTAACAATGGCATTCTGTAACTAGCTGAGAGAGGACAGGCACCATTTTGGATATATATAACAGCTGGCACCAGGTTGTGTTCACAGGCCAAGCAACCAGCTGAGAGGAGATGGCAGAGTCTGGCTGAGAGAATTGAAAGGAGACTGGGTGCTTATGACTGTTGAAGCCTTGTGTGCTGGGACTGTGAAAATACTATGGCTGCATGGGAGGGCAGAGGTTGTGGTTGGGTCTTTGGGCAGTCACGGTGGGTGGCTCCACACAGTCAGGGCTCCCTGATTCCCTGATGAGGGTCATTGCTATGGGATCTGTGCTGGCACTGAAGACTGCATAGATCCTTTGCATGGTTTTTGTGGCAGGGTGGTTGACTATTGCACCCATTGAAGCTAGCACTCAGACATTGGTCTGCTTGGAGAAGAGGAGGTAAGTGTGAGACTATGCCAACAGAGCTGAGCAAACTTCCCCTCTGATTAAAAAAAAAAAAAAGGGAGATTTGTGACGCCCAACTTGAGTGTCACCTTGAACACTCCCTTACCCTGGAGTACTGGACAGAGCTCCCTGGCCTCATCCAGCACACACCAGAGGGTATTCACTGAATGAACAGATATTCCACTAAGCCACAGAGGCATAGTCCAAAGATAAAAGCCATCATGGGGGAAAAAATTCCAAAAAGTATCTCCACAGATGCCTAAAAATGAAGGCAGATATCAAAGAAACAAGAATAAGGAAGACAACATGATGCCGCCAGAGGAACACAAAAACAACACTTCGATACTAGAATGTGAAAACGAAGAGATGGCAGAAATGCCAAAAACAGAATTAAAAAAAAAAAGATCATAGGGTTGCTTAGAAGTAATCAGAAGTAAATCCATCAATTAAAGACATTCACACATGACATGAATGAAAAATTTTCTCATAAAATTGAGAGTTTAAAGAGAAACCAAAATTAATAGAAATGAAAAATTCAATAGATGAAATAAAAATGAGTGGAAAGTTTAACAACAGACTCAGGCAGAAGAAAGAATATGTGAGTTTGAAAACAAATCTCTAGAGCTTTTATAGTCAGACCAAATAAAAATTGAAATTAGAAAACTTAAAAACTGTGTTGGAGATTTATGGGATATGATCAAACAATCCAACATACAAGTCTTAGGAGCTCCTGACGGTGTGCAAAGAGAGAATGTATTAGAAGACTTTTTTAGTGAAATAATTAGATAAAACTTCCCTAATTTGTAGAAAGAAAGGGACATCCAAGTACAGGAAGTACATAGAACTCCTGATAGATATGACTAGAAAACATCAACACGACACATTGTAGTCAAACTCTCAACAGTAAAATATAAAGAAAAGATTCTGAAAGGTGCAGGAGAGAAACACCAGATTACTTTCAGAGGATCTCCAATTAGACTCACAGCTGATTTCTCATCAGAGACCCTATAGGCTAGGAGAGAATGGTGAGATATTCCAAGTCTTTAAAAAAACAAAAACCAAAAAACCAAAAACAAAAAACTTCTCTTCCAATCCAGCTCTCTGCTGTGGCCTGGGAAAACAGTGGAGGATGGCCCAGGTTCTTGGGCCCCTGCACCCATGTGGGAGACCAGGAAGAAGCTCCTGGCTCCTGGCTTCGGATCAGCACAGCTCTGGCCATTGCGGCCAATTGGGAGTGAACTAGCGGATGGAAGAACTTTCTCTCTCTCTCTCTCTCTCTCTCTCTCTCTCTCTCTCTGCCTCTCTTCTCTTTGAGTAACACTCACTTTCAAGTAAATAAAATAAATTTTTTTTAAAAAACGGCAGGGCAAAGTTGTTACTTATCAATAGTCACCTTGAATATAAATGGCCTCAACTCTCCAGTTAAAAGATACAGATAAACAAATGAATTAAAAAACAAGACCCATCTATTTACTGCCTACAAGAAACATTTCCCCAAAAAACATACATGCAGAATGGAAGTCGAAGGATGGAAAAAGATATCCCATGCTAACAGAAATGACAAAAGAGCTCATTTAGCCATCCTAAAATCATACAAAATAGAGTTTAACACAAAAACTGTTAAAAGAGACAAAGAAGGGCACTATGTAATGATTAAGAAATCAATTCAACAGGAAGATTTAACTATAATAACATTTATGCACCTAATTACAGGGCAACTGGCTATTTAAAAGAAATCTTAATGGATCTAAAGGGAGACATAGACTTCAATACAATAGTAGTGAGGGATTTCAATACCCCACTTTCAGTAACGGGCAGAACAACCAGACAGAAAATCAGCAAGAAAACAACAGAGTTAATTGACACTATAGACCAAATGGACCTAGGTGGTATCTATAGAAATTTTTACCCTACAGTTGCAGAATACACATTCTTCACACAAGTGCAAGGATCTTTGTCTAGGATAGACCACATGCTAGGCTCCCAAATGAGCAATGGGTCAGAGGAGAATTCAAACATACAACATATCAAAACTTACGGGATATAGCAAAAGCAGTGTTAAAAAGAAAATTTATAGCAATGAGGCCTACTCAAGAAATTGGAAAGACACCAAATAAATGGTCTATCCATGCATCTCAAGGAACTAGAAAAGCAACGGCAAACAAATCCCAAGATTAGTAGGGGAAAAATAAGTAATTAAAATTAAAGAAGAAATAAACAAAATTGAAATGAAGAAAACAATACAAAAGATCAGCTAAATGAAGAACTGGTTTTGGAAAAAATAAACAAAATTGATAAGCTTTTGTCCTAGCTAACAAAAAAAATAGAGTTAGGAGGGAGAAGACCAAAATCAATAAAAGGAAAAATATCAACATACACCATAGAAATAAAAAGAATCAGCAGAAATTATTACAAAGAATTGTAAGCCAACAAATCAGAAACCTAAAAGAAATGGATAGATTCCTGGACACATACAACCTACCTAAACTGAACCATGAAGACACAGAAAACCTAAACAGATTCATAACCAAGATGGATATTGAATGAGTAATGAAGATCCTCCTAGCAAAGAAAAGCCCAGGAATGGATGGCTGCACTGCTGAGTTTTACCAGATATTTAAAGAAGAACAAACTCCAATTGTTCTCAAGCTATTCCAAACAATTGAAAGGGAGGGTATCCTCCCAAACTCCTTCTAAACAGCTAGCATTACCTTCCTAAACCTGAAAAAGATAAAAAAGAGAAAGAGAACTGCAGACCAATTTCTCTGATGAACATAGACACAAAAATCCTCAACAAAGTACTAGTTAATCAAATCCAACATCACATCTGAAAGCTCATTCACACAGACCAGGTTGGGGAATTTGTCACTGGTATGCAAGGAAGGTACAACATTCACAAAACCATCATTGAGACACATCACATTACCAAATTGAAGAACAAAAATCATATGATTATCTCAATAGATGCAGAGAAAACATTTGATGAAATACAACATCCTTTCATAATGGTAACTTTAAACAAGTTGGGTTTCTTTTTTTTTTAGATTTATTTATTTATATGCAAGTCAGAGTTACAGAGAGAGAGGGAGATACAGAGGGAGAGGTCTTCCATCAGTTGGTTCAAAGGAACATTCCTCGGCACATTCAGAGCAGTTTATCACAAACCCATGGCCAGCATCCTACTGATTTTTAAAAAATGGAATCATTCCCACTAAGTTATGGAACCAGACAAGGATGTCCACTTGCACCGATGCTGTTAAGTATAGTCCTGGAAGTTTTAGCCAGAGACATTAGACAAGAAAAAGAAATCAAAGGGATACAAATTGGGAAAGGGGAAGGCAAACTATCCATATTTGCAGATGACCTTATTCTCTATATAGGGGATCCAAAAGACTGTGCTAAGAGACTGTTGTAACTCAAAAGAATTTGGTAAATTGGCAAGATATTTTAAAAAACCCATAAAATTCAACCCTATTCAATAGCTTTTGTATATACAGACAATGCTATGGCTGAGATAGAACCCAGAGGCACAGGCAATCAAATCCACATTGACAAATGGGATTATATCAAACTGAGAAGCTTCTGCACTGCAAAAGAAACGCTCAGCAAAAATGAAGAGGCAATTGACAGAATGCAGGAAATTATTTGCAAACTAAAAAATGATAAAGAATTGATATCTAGATTCTATGAAAAAAAGCTCAAGAAACTCTAAAACAAAACAACCTAGTTAAGACATGGGCAAAGGACTTAAGAAAGCATTTTTCAAAAGAGGAAATCCAAATGGCCAACAGACACATGAAAAAATGCTCAGGATCACTAGCCATCAGGGAAATGCAAATCCAAAGCACAATTAAGTTTCACCTCACCCCAGATAGAATGGCTTTTGTACAGAAAACAAGTAATAAGTGCTGGCAAGGATGTGAGGAAAAAGGTATCCTAATCCACTGTTGGTGGGATTGTAAACTGGAATAGCCATTGTGAAAGACAATATGTAGAAACTGCAGAAATATGAATTTAGATCTACCATAAGACCTAGCCATCCCACTCTTGGTAATTTTTCCCCAAGGGAAATGAAATCAACAAATAAAAGAGTTATCTGTATCCCCATGTTTATTGCAGTTCAATTCACAATAGCTAAGATATGGAATCAACCTAAATGCCCATCAACTGAAGACTGGATAAAGAGATTATGAGATATATACACCATGGAATTCTAAGCAGTGGTAAAAATAAGTGAAATACAGTCACTTGCAAGGAAATGGCTGAAACTGCAAAACATCATACTTAGTGAAATAAGTCAGTCCCAAAAGGACAAATACCACATGTTCTCCCTGGTCTGAGGTAATTAATAGAACCCCTGTAAGGTAATCCATAAAAGTGAAAATGACACTTTGAAACAGCCCTTTTCTCGACTGTTGAACAGTTTTTTTTTTGCATGATATTTATTGAACTCTTTATTTAGTACAGAGTTAAACTTATGTGTATAAAGTTAATTGAAAATAGGTTTTAGTAAAAAATAAGAATGGGAGTCATAGAGGGAAGAGGAAGAAGTGTGGGAGTGTGGATGGGAAGGCAGATACAGTGGGGAGAATCACTGTATTTCTTAAGTTATGTTTATGAAATGCATAAAATTTGGGTACCTTAATTAAAAGATTTCTTGGAAAAGAAATAAGTTTGGTAGAATTTAGCAGTGAAGCTATCTTTTCCTGGGCTTTTTCTTTGTTGTGAGGTTCAATATTACTGATTGAATCTACATTTTCATTATCAATCTTTTTAGTTTTTCTTCTTCTTCATGACTCAAGTTTGGTAGATGTTTTTGTGTCCAGGAAATCTTTCCATTTCTGGTAGATTTTCCAGTTTGTTAGAATATAGCTGTTTATAGTAATTCCTGGTGCTTCTTTTTATTTCTGTGATATCCCTTGTTACACTTCTGTTTTTCATCTCTGATTTTATTGATTTGGGTTTTCTCCCTCTTATTTTTGGTTAGTTGGGCCAATGATGTATTCATTTTGAGTTTTCAAATAAGCAGCTCTTCATTTCACCAAGCTTTTGCATTTTTTGTTTAAATTTTGTTTGTTTATTCTCTAATTTTGATTATTTCTTTCCTCATAATAATTTTGGGGTTGTTTTGTTGTTTGTCTAGGTTTCTGAGATGTCATACATAGCTTATTTATATAATGCCATTCCAATTTCATTATGCAGGCACTAATTACTGTAAACTCTCCTCTGAGCACTGCTTTTTCTATGTTGTATTGTCATCTTCATTCATTTCCAGTAATGTTTTTATTTCTCTCATAATTAATTCTGTGACTCACTGTTCATTCAGGAGCATGTTGCTCAGTCTCTCTATGTGTTTGCATATTTTGTAGAAATTCTGAAATTGTTAATTTCTAGCTACATTCCATTATGGTCAGAAAAGATACGTGATATGATTTCAATTTTTTTTTAAATTTGCCTAGACTTTCTTTATCTCCTAGTATTTGCTCTATCCTAGAGATAGTTCCATGTACTGATGAATTAATATGTATTCTGTTTGATTCCTGTAGTGGGAAGCCTCTTTCTTTCTCCAAAGTAGGGAAGTTTTCTGCTATTATTTGGTGAATAGGCCTTCTTAGCCATTCTCTCTTTCCATGCCTTTAGGAACTCCTAAGACACTTATGTTGGTTATTTGATGATGTCCCATAAATCTTGAACATTAGTTTTAGTTTTTAATTTTTTGTTGTTTTGTCTATTTCCAAGGATTTGTCTTCTAGCTCAGTTATTCATTCTTCTGCCTCATCAAGTCTGTTGTTGAGGCTTTCCACTGCATTTTCTATTTGACATATTGAATTATTCATTTATAGCATTTCAGTTTTATGTCTTTTCATTATCTCAATATCTTGGCACAATTTTTATTCATATAGTGTATGGATTTCTTATTTCACAAGTTTTTCTCTGTGTTTCAGTGTAATGTTACGATCATTCTTTTTAATTCATTTTCATGCATTTGCTCTATCTCTTCATCTTCATACTTGCTTTCCTGAATGCATTAGCATTGAGCTGGATTGGAAATGGAGCAATTGGGACTCTAACTGTCACCCTTATGGGATGCCAGATAGGTGGTATCTTTGCCTGCTGTGCTATATCACCTGTCCCCATCCTCCTTGTTCTCATTTCTTGTATTTCTGTGATTATTTTTAGGCATTTGTGGAAACACTTGATTTTCTCTAATGATGGTTTTATCTTGTACCATGCCTCCTTCAGTAAATACCCAGAGGAATGTGGTGGATGGGCCAGGGAGGTCTGGTCAGTGCTAAAAGTGGGGTGAGAATCCAGCATATCACCCAAGTTGGGCATGGTAGATATCGATTTGCAGCAGGGGCAGGGTTTGATCATGCCTCTTGGCGTAATCATGACCTTACTTCCTTTCTTCCAAGGTGACCAATACCCAGGGTTATCCCACAGTGAGTACAACCCCCACCCACTCCAAAGGATCTTTGTGGTCCTCATTGTGTGCACAGGACCCTCTGCAATGACCCGCCTGAGACATTCAGGGAGCTCTGAGCCTCTGATTCCAAACACAATGAATGACCAGAGACCCGGGTGTACCCTTCATCCAAATGTGTGGTCACAGAATTCCTACAATCCCAGTGCACAAGGCTCCTGTCACAGTCACGGGGTGCAGAGGATCAGAATACGAGTCCTGTGAGCCTGCCCCATCCACAGAGAGAGAAGAGACATTCCCAGAGCCAAATGCCTGTGGGTTTTCTGCCTTGGCAGTTTGAGCCCCTGAGCCTATGATGTGTTGACAGGAGGAGAGCACCTCACAGTCTTTTATGGGTTCCCAACCCCCTGTCTACTCTCTCAGCCAGACTCCAAGTCAGTGGGAAACATGGATTTTCCCCTTTGGTAAAATCCCCTGGTCAAACGCTGTTGCAGCCTCTACTGGTGTTAAGATGATGCCTTTTCCCCACCAATTGCCAGCTTCTCTCTTGGGGGAGGGGGAGGAAAGAAATGTGTTTTTCCTGCAGTGGAGTAGGTGGATACCCTGCCCCCCACAAGTGCTCCAGGACTGACTCAAAGTCAGTGTGGTCCACAGGTTCTCCCTCAGAAAACATCACCAGTGGCATGGGCTGCTGCCTTCTGCTCTCACCTCACCCTCAGAAGCTGGAGTGCCCTTTAGCTCCCACCTGTGGGACTCGTTTGTGGTTTCCCTGTTGGCTGCTATGAGTCAGCACTTTCCACGCAGCTCCTTGGCATCCCTTTCTTTCTGTAGAATTTCCACTGGAAGCTTCTTTCTAACTCTCCCCTGGGAATACACTCCTTCTGCTATCCTCCCATGGTCAAAATCAGCATATCTTTTCCCTATACAGCCATCTTGGAATCCCCTCTGATGTCTTAAAATAAATCCCTCTCTATTTGCATGTGTTTATGAAATAGTGGAATTAAGAGATAAGTTTATTTGGGTGCCAAATTTTTTTAAAACTTACACACGCTTTTTAAAATTCATTTTAAAAAAACTTTATTAAAGTACAGTAATATACCAAGAACTGCACTTAAGTGTGCAGATTAGTGCTTTTTTGGGTCATGTGATCCTACTCACATCCAACACCCAAATTCAGAGCAAAGCATGACTACTGCCCCAAGAGTCCTCACTAATCACATCTCTCCATTTCTTTTTTTTTTTTAAACCTGTGATACAGAAGTATAGTGTCATTCACATGGTATGATTCAGTGAAGCAATGCTTGTAACTATATACCAGATGATCTGACATCCAAACCATTTTTATCCTCTCTATGTTAACTATCACAAATAAGAGAAAACATGTGGGGTTTATGTTTTTGTGTCTGGCTTATTACACTTAGCATAATGATTTTCAGTTGCATCCATTTTGTTGCAAATGTCTGGATTTCATTCTGTTTTTTTTTTTTTCAAGATTTATTTTATTTTATTTGAATGGCAGAGTTACACACAGAGAACAGGAGACACAGAGAGAGATCTGCTGGTTCACTCTCCCAGTGGCTTCTATTACCAGGCTGGGCTAGGCCAAAGCCAAGAGCCAGGAGCCAGGAGCAAGGAGCTTTTTCCATGTCTCCTACAAGAGTGTAGGAGCCCAAGGCCTTGGACCATCCACCAGTGCTTTCCCAGACAAATTATCAGGGAGCTAGATCAGAAGTAGAGCAGTTAGGATTTGAACTGGCACCATATAGGATGCTAACACTGCAGGCCATGGCTTTAACCTACTGAGCTAGGATTTCATTCTTTATGTATTTATTTATTTATTTTTTATATTTTCAATAGTATCAGTATCCATGAACTTTTTGAAGATACCTTATATGTATATATTTATTTATCTTCTAGTGGTTTTGTTTCTCCAAAGAACCTTGACTAATAAAGAAATCAAGGCCCTTAAATGTAAAAGCTTTCTTATTTTAAAAGAGACATTCTGAAAAAAGATAATCTTTCCATTTTATGATCATGAGTTGCTGGCAAAATAGCAAATGTTTGCCTGTGTCTCATTCTGTGGCAGCATCATTTTATGTGAGGATGTGAAATTGGACAACAAAGGATCACTCATTGTGTTAAGCAGCAATGCCAGGCCAATTTATTTTGACATGCATGAGTCTACATTGTCAAGAACAACCAAGACAGGCAAAATCTATAGGAAAAATCAATATTCCTGTTGAGAGTTTTCAATAGTATTTAATGATTTTATGCACCTGCTATATAGGTGTGAAGAAGGCTCAATTAAAACCTGTAATGGTGTAAGCAAATCCTGCATATAAAAGAAAAAAGTCTTTATCAAAACCACGTGATAAATATGGATGGAAGGTTTACAAAATTTTTCTATTTATTTGCGAGGCAAACACATGGACAGAGATAGACAGAGATACTCCATCAACTGGTTCACTCCTTAAATTCCCTCAGTAGCAGAACAGGCCAAAACTAGGAATCTGGAACTCAATCTGGGTCTCTCACATGGGTTGCAAGGACTAAACTGAACCATCACCTGCTGCTTCCCTGGGAGCACATTAGCAGGAATCTAAATTAGAAGCAGATTTTGGACTTAAACATAAACATTGTGATATGGGCTGCGAGTGTCCCAAATGGCATCTTTGCTGCCTGGCTAGAAGACTGGATGTTAGTTGAAGTGGCCAGGAAGATGACATGGTAGGACTATGCCTCAGTTTTTCTCAGTGTAAAATTTCTGTGATAAAATATCTTTCTCCAAGTTGTGAAGAAGATGGAATGATGTTCTTAGAATTATGCCTGACAAATAAGAAACTCTCTTTATACATTTAAAACATTAGGAAATCTAAGTACAGCTTTGGGCACTGTCTTACAGACGTTACTGCTCTGAATTTCATTCCTACGGTTTTCTGTTTCGGTGAGAGTCATTTGCTGAAACAGTGGACTTTGAATGTGAAAATCCTCCATCTGGACTCCTGTGAGCCTGCTCAGCAACAGCTCATAGCTACTTGCAACTGGGATTACTTGGTAACAGGTCAGTGTGTGCTGTGATGTCGGGGAGGGCTGGGGGCACTGTAAACGTGTGGCAGGCAGGCAGGCAGGCGGTCAGGCAGGGAAGAGTGTGAGATATGTGGGGTATTTCAGGCGGCCCAGGCTTTATCGAAGCATGGTAGTTGCTGGGGATGTTAGAGCAATGTATGGAAAGTGATCCTTGGAGAGCTGAGCATCATCTTCTCTCAGATTCTGAAAGCCCCTGGTGGGGCTGAACATCATGGGAAGCCTTCCTCTTCACTTCAAATCCAGGCAAATGGCCTGGGACGTGGGTCAGCGGTCTCCATTCTAGAATTGTTTTACTAGTAGAGATGGTTAGGACCCTGGATGTCGCCTGATCCCACTTCAGCATCCAGTGAATGAGGAGACAGAGGACTGGACTGGGGGAAGAGCTTATCCAAATGAGCCACATAGGGTGCCACCCAGCTGAGACTGATATCCGGGTCTTCTGCCTCCACACTCCATGCTTATAAAACACATCTGTGACAGAGAACGAGGGAAGCAGATGGAGAAACAGGGGATCAGGGCAGAGGAGTTTTTGGATGGATCTGTCTCCACAGATGAATTATAGTAAAATGTTGTGTCATAAATAACAATGGTGACAGCTGTCATTTTCTAGCACTGACTGTATGATGAGCATATCATGTGCATTTGTCATTTATTATTTGCAACGTCATGAGGTAGCACCATTGTTATTTTTGTTTTGGAGATGAGAAAACTAGCTGATGCAGAGGTTCAGTTAATTGTTCAGGATCATGAAGGTAATAAGTGACAGAGACGAGACTAGGATAAAGACTATTGGCAAATTATATTTCACACAACCTGATGCTATTTTTAAACACTCTTTGAGGGAAGCCCTGTTTACTTCTTCCACTCTAAACTTTGGTTTGTGTATCTGTAAAGTGAGGGGACTTGTTAACAGATAATCTCCAAGATCCCTACACAAGCTGCTATTTTTTTTAAATTTTAAATAAACATAACTTTTAACAATGAATATTTATTTGCTAGGGGGAAGGAGAGCTCTCCCAACTACTGGTTTGCTCTCCAAATGCTCCTAATGGCCGGGACATGGTCATGGCCAGAACTGGGAGCCCAGAACTCCTTCTAGGTCTCCTACATGAGTGACAGAAACCCAGTTACTTGAATGCCTCCCAGGGTCTGCCTTAGCACTAAGTTGGAGTTAGGAGCCAGTGTTGGGTCTTGAACCCAAATACCCTGATATAATAGACATGGGTATTCTAACAGGCGTCGTAACCCCTAAGCTAAATGCCCACCCTTGTTATTTGTTAATTCATTTTTTCCTACATACTCTGAGCTCAGTTTTTTTGTAACTACTTGAACCCCAGAGTCTGAGAACAGCAAAGCTAAGTTTCCTGTTTCTCATCAAGTATGGGGTTGGACCGTGTGGTGGCTAACGTTGATGAGTGAAATGGTTGCTCTCCTTCACTCTGGGGTGGTCACGTGCCTACAGGACTTCTTTTCCAGGCCTCCTTCTATTCCACTCTTTCTTCTTTGATGGATGTTGATATTCCCTGTTCCTGCTTAAGTGTCTCCATGCTTCTGTGTTTTCTAGATTAAATGAGTTTTTAACAAGGCTTATGGGGTGATTTGTTGTCATTAAAATAACAAATGGATTGAAAACAGCCTTCTGTCTCTTTGGAATCCACTCCCATTAGTGGACCATAATCCAGCTGGTGACAGAGCACAGAGAGCCAGGGGGCTGTCAAAGTGTAGGGAAAAATGTGAAATTTCCTGTGGTTTGTCAGTGAGGATGGAAAATCTCGGGAGTGTCAGAAAATGAACTCCAACCTTAGCCAGATCGCCTCATTCTCTAAAGCAGATCCCTGCAAATGTGAAGGGAGATTGGAGAGATGGAGGGCCTTGACACAATTCCCTCTATGTTTCTGAATTTATCACTGGCTAAGTGGCAAGAAAAGCAATAGGTGTAGCAGCTTCATCCTTCTAAAGCTCTACACTGTGGAAGTAAACTGAGTAAGCACTTCAAATTTTAGAACTTGTAATAGGGTTTCCAACATCAGAAAAAAGTTGCAAATTAAATCAGAGTTCTCTCCCACCTCCCTGGGCAGACATGCTAAGTTGCTTCTAGGAATTCTGTTTCAAGTGTGTGGTACTCTCTCGACAGGCAGGAGTTGGAATATCAGGTTCCAGAGCGCTAGACTCCTTTGCCTGGAGCAGATCTTTGCCAAAGGAAATGTGGTCATTATCAAAACCAGGGAAAAATTCTGCTTCCTACTCTTGACCCTGCTTAAGAGAAAAACAATTTAGGGAGGGAAGTTGATACTATCCTGAGAAAAATGATGTCTTTCAATGCACTGCCAACGGAGCCTTTTAAAATTAATGACTACAATAAAGATGTTGAGTCCAGGCCAATTTAGGAAATTAACTAATGACTAAAACGGAGAGCACAGGACGTGGTCCAGTCCTCAGACTGGCAGGGGTTGAGACAGACACTACTGTACAGTAAGCTGCCTGTGACCCAGGCTAGGTACTCCCACGAAGATAGAAAAGCCTCAGGTTTCAGAAGGCTCAAAACTGACAAGCCGCAAAGTGACTTCTAGCCCTCAGGTGTCCAGCGTGACCTGGACAAGCCTCTTGCCTTCAGGGAGTTCCCTTCCTCCCTCTGGCAAATGGGGGATTGGGCTGGCTCATCGTTTAGTTTTAACTTCTTATAGTCTTTGTTTTTAGGTTTGCTTTCAACTATGTTTACTGGCAGAAATAGGAGCCATTGTATTTTACTTGCTGCATAAGTTTGCAGACAATGGAATCTTTTCAAGCATTCAAGTTCTTGGTTATTTCCCTCAGTTCTTAACTCCAGAGTTTTTGTGAAAGATAGTTTTCTTTTCTTTTACATATTTTAAAAAGATGCATTTATTTGTTTGAAAGGCAGAACAACAGAAAGAGGGAGAGACACAGAGAAAAAGAGAGCTCTGTTCTCTCTTGTTCACTCCCCAAATGCCAATAATGGCCAAAGTTGGGCCAGGCCAAAGCCAAAATTGATGATTTCCTTTCTAATGTTGCAGATTGATTCTGCTACTTAGAATCAAATTAAAATTTACTACATCTTTATACCTTTTTAGCCAACCACTTTTATACTTTTCACACCAAAGTAGTTTTGGTGTGCTTTTGTAAATAGAGAAACTTTTTTTGCTATCTTCTTTCTCTCTCTCTCTCTTTTTTAAAGATTCATTTTTATCTATTTGAGAGACAGGGTTACAGAGAGAGGTAGAGAAGAGAGAGAGGTCTTCCAACCAATGGTTCACTCTCCATATGGCCGCAACGGCCGGAGCTGTGCTGATCTGAAGCCAGGGACCAGGAGCTTCTTCAGTGCAAATATAATTCTTTTCATACAGTAGCCATTCAAAAAATGTAGAATAAATTATTGATTGTTTAAAAATACAGCCTTTAATTTTCTACTAAATTATATTACTTTTAAGTTTGATTTTTAAAAGTTTTAATTTTTAGGAGAGATGTAAATATTAAGAATAGTATCCGTGTCTTACATGGTGTTTATATACTTATTTTTAAATTTTAGATTAATATGTCTTACACATTTTTGAAGCATTCAGTACAACTTTTCAACAAATATTTATAGCTTAAACCAACCATAGCAGATAACCAGCCTTTCCATCTCCTTATCTTTTTGTTTGGAACCTACTGTCTGCTCTCTTCAAGTTCTCTATACAGGGTGTTGTAAATCATCAGGAACTGTAGTCACCCCACTGTGAAAGTTAAAAATTTATAACAAAACACACACACATACACACATACAATGCTTATATGTTTCACAGCATTTAGTGCAGGATTTGTCATCTGATGGTAATGAATTAAAAACTTGTTGTGTTGCTCTAACTTGACCACTTGAACCACTATGTTTGTAAGCATGGAATAATCAATGCCATTTTTTCACTTTTTTTTTTTTGACAGGCAGAGTGGACAGTGAGAGAGAGAGACAGAGAGAAAGGTCTTCCTTTGCCGTTGGTTCACCCTCCAATGGCCGCCACGGCCACCGAGCTGCGGCCGGCGCACCGCGCTGATCCCATGGCAGGAGCCAGGTGCTTCTCCTGGTCTCCCATGGGGTGCAGGGCCCAAGCACTTGGGCCATCCTCCACTGCCTTCCCGGGCCACAGCAGAGAGCTGGCCTGGAAGAGGGGCAACTGGGACAGAATCCGGCGCCCCGACCGGGACTAGAACCTGGTGTGCCGGCGCTGCAAGGTGGAGGATTAGCCTAATGAGCTGCGGCGCCGGCCGAATCAATGCCATTTTGACAATTGGAATATGACATGACATCTTTGATTAGTATTTCATCCTCCAAGAGTCACTTTGAAGCAGTGATTCCAAGGTTCCATTTGACTAAATATTTGATAATTGTTTTGTGAACTTACTGAAACAAGTGTATTCATTCTAATTTTCCTTCTTCAAATCTGTTAGATGTGATCCATGTGAGCGAAACTGTACACTGCATAGGCTTCCAAATCTAGCTTTGTGTAAGCCACTCTTAAGACATTCCATCAGGAGGCTTTATTTGTAGGTCAGAAATTAAGGTTTCTAGAGAACTCAATAATTTGAAACAATGACAAGGCATCTGATCTGTTACTTGCAGATATTCCGATCATGGTAGGACTGTAGGCATAGAGATTTCTCCACCATCCTGTCAGCACCACTGTTATTTCCTAAGACTGTACTACTTGAACTAGAGGAAATTTTGAAAGCCAGTTTTCTTAAATCTTGTGTCTCTGGATGTGATCTTTGGCTCTAGAATACCAGGTCATGTATTTCAGTTTGAGTTTTCTAGTTCCTGAGGGAATTTTGGCTTGTTTTATTTATAGCAACCTACTGTCATTAATTTCAGTAAGTTAATTACAGTTACTATAATCTTGATATTGTAATAATTATAATCTAATATTACCTAATAATTAGCTAACATTTGTTATAATAATTTGAGAAACAAAAATTACACATAATGAATTCATAAAAATTGTTGTGAATTTGTATTATTTCATGACCTTGGACACTTGGGGAAGATGAGCCGATTAGAGCGAATCAGCTACGTAACTGTGATTACCGAATCACAGAGAACTTCCTTTTACGAGGCAGGTTCCAGAAGAAACAATGTGTTGTCTGAGATTAAGCCAGTTCTTCATTTCTTTGTTTCTCCAAAATAAAAGCACAGTTGAGACCTCATACAATGTACTGGCCTTTTTAAAAGTTCTTGAGAGTATATTTGCTTTCCTTCTATATGAGAAAACGTAGCAGCTTTCCTAAGCCATTCTTTTTTTAAATATTTATTTGTTTATTTGAGAGGTAGAGTTATGGACAGAAAGAGGGTGAGACAGAGAGAAAGGGGCCAGGAGCTTCTTCTGGGTTTCCCATATGGGTGCAGGGGCCAAGCTCTTGGGCCATCTTCTCCTGCTTTTCCAGGCCATTAGCAGGGAGCTGGATCAGAAGTGGAGCAGCCTGTACTCAAAGTGGTACCCATATGGAATGACTACGCTGCAGGTGGATGATTAAACTACTATGCCACAGGACCAACCTCCTAAGCCATTCTTCTTATGAAGAGTTTCAGATGCAGAGATCTTAGTTTTCATCTCAAAGGACAATAAATTGGTGCCCCTCTAATGTGCTTCAAAGACTCTTTTTTTGTTTTGTTTTGTTTTTTGTTTTTGACAGGCAGAGTGGACAGTGAGAGAGAGAGACAGTGAGAAAGGTCTTCCTTTGCCGTTGGTTCACCCTCCAATGGCCGCCGCGGCCGGCGCACCGCGCTGATCCGATGGCAGGAGCCAGGAGCCAGGTGCTTTTCCTGGTCTCCCATGGGGTGCAGGGCCCAAGCACTTGGGCCATCCTCCACTGCACTCCCTGGCCACAGCAGAGAGCTGGCCTGGAAGAGGGGCAACTGGGACAGAATCCGGCACCCCGACCGGGACTAGAACCCAGTGTGCCGGCGCTGCTAGGCGGAGGATTAGCCTAGTGAGCCGCGGCGCCGGCCCTCCTTTTTTCTTCCATGGTCTCTTCCCCTGTTTACGTAGCATCTCCTCAAATTCCCTCTTGTAATCTATTAGTGGCAATATAAGACATCTGTCGGCAACCCAAGGCATTGAGGCTAAATGCTCATCTGGCAAGAAGGTTTATGGATGACTGACAATTGAATTTCTAAGACTATGTTAATATTCTGATCACTGGGCACTGCTTATTGTGGGACCTTCAGTGGTCCCTTTTTCTTCTGGATTTTTGGAGGACTTGACCCACCCTTGTCCACCCCACAAGTGTCCCACCTTGTCCAAGGATAAGCAGTGTCACGTCTCCCAACAATGAACTTCTCTTCTCTCCATTTTGCAAGACATATCAGGTGTTCTGAGCAAGACTGCTTCACCACAAGGGATAGGAAAACTGGAGACACAGAGCAGCCTCACTAGGAGTTCTTGGTTTCTGATCACATAAAAGCAGTAAAAGTAGAACTATGGATAATAGCTGTTTTCCCCATGTAGTGATGGTTAAGTTCATTGGCCTGTTGAATTTCTTGAAGAACATGAGCAGGCCTGGAACTTCATGTTTGTAATTGTAAGCAATCATATGACAGTGTGTGTGCATGTTTGTGTGTGATACAGCAAGAGAGAGAGAGAGAGGGAGAGGAAGAGGGAGAGGGAGAGAGAGAGAGAGAGAGGGAGAGAAAGAAGGGTGAGGATATGGGCTATCCTTTGCACATAGCTCAAGCTGAATCCTTGTGTATCTGATGATAAGAGCAATGTTTGAATAGAGTTTTATAATTGCTAAGTATTTTAAGTTAGATTATAACAGTTTTTTCTTTTCTTTCTTTTTTCATTTTATTTATTTATTTGAGATGTAGAGTTACAGATAGAGGGAGAGACAGAGAGAGAGGTCTTCCATCTGCTGGTTCATTCCTGAAATGGCCTCAATGGCCAGAGCTGTGGCAGTCTGAAGCCAGGAGCCTGGAGCTTCTTCGGGGTCTCCCACGTGGGCATGGGGGCCAAGCACTTGGACCATCTACTACCACTTTCCCAGGCCATAAGTAGAGAGCTAGATGGGAAGAGGAGCACCTGAGATGTGAAGCAGCATGTATATGGGATACTGGCGCTTAGGTGGGGCTTAGCCTACTATGCCACAGTGCCGGCCCCAACATTTATTTGTAATACCAGCTGTGTATTGAGGATAATGTCCTCACTGCTTCAGGTGGTTTAGGAGGCCTTTCTAGTGTAATCTCTAATTATTTCATCAATACTTCTTCCATCTCTCCCTTTGTGGATCTCTATCCTACAGTCAGACAAAACTCCTTATTTGCTAAATGATGAAATGTTTGTTCCTTTTGTGTCTCAGGATATATGTTTCCTCTGCCAGAACCATAACTCCTTTCTTTTTTAAAAAAAGATTTATTGATTGCTTTCTTTGAAAGGCAGGTGGCAGAAAGAGAGAGGGTTAGGTGGGGGGACAGAGAGAGAAGAAGAGAGAGAGATATCAATCTTCCATCCACGGCTTTACTCTCATGGCTAGGGCTGGGCCTGGCTGAAGCTAGGATGCTGAAACTCCAACCGGGCCTCTTACATGGATGACAGGGGCCCAAGTACTTGGGCCATCATTTGCTGCTCTCCGAAGTGCAGGTGAAGCAGCTGGGACTCCAACGGGCTTCTGGGATGCTGGTGTTGCACGTAGTGGCTTTAAGTCCCTGCATTACAACATCGGCCCTCTTGGTTAACTCCTTTGAAGAAGCTGTCCCGTACTCAACCACTTACCGATAGTCCCTCCGGTATGGATCCTTGGCATCCAGGATGTCACTTAGTATAGTGCCTTCATTCTGTATCACAGGTGTCTTGTCTAGTGTCCTTATTGGACTGAAAAATGCCGTGACTTCAGGAATCATATCTTTTTGTTTTGTTTTGTTTTGAGAATCAAACGTATTCTTCTAATTGGATTTAACCTTTTGGGTATAAAAAGAATCTTGGCATTGTATTTTCAAGCAAGATATAGATGAACTTCATTTTTCTGTTAATACATTTTTGGAAAATATACTTTTTAATACAAAATGAGATGATGTTAAATACATGTTAAGCTCACATTATCATTTAATTTTTTTATTTTTTAGCAGTAAGCATGCTAGGCAAATACAATGAGAAGTAATGCAGAGAGGATACCTGATACACCAGATAGGCATCTCATCAAAGGACTGAGAGCCCAGTGTGCATTCAGATTGAAGTTTTTATGGATATCGGTGTGGATCCTCTTTTTCTCCTCCCTTCCTCCTCTCTGAGATTTAGCTGGGTGGACTTCCTGGGCTTGGAATTCCTGAAATTCCCTCCAGAACTTTAAGCCTCCTGGAGTCAAGATTACCTTAAGCTGTCCCCCCATATCCACCCCCCAGTTGGGACCCACCTAACAATGTCATCAAATAAAAGCAATACTTTAGATAGATCAAATAAAAGCAATACTTTAGATACATGATTACTGATCAGACTTGCTTCTACATTTCTTTGCTCATTTAACCACACAAAAGAAATCATATCTTAGCTATCTCTATATCGCTATTATCTGGCATGCACCTATCAGAAAGAACTATATTTTGAATTAATTTGCTGGGTAGCTGTCATTATTGTCATCTTACAGGTTAGTGAATGTAAACTCACAAAGGGTGAGAAGTCCTAGCAGTGAAGGCATGCCTAGAAAGCAAGTAACACGTCTAGAACATAAATGAAAATGATAGCAGTACTGTAACTACTGATGATGAGGATGATGGTAACTATTTTTTTTAATGAAAAAAATATACTAGGGACCACATACATTAACTTTGAAATCCCTAGGTCAGCTATTTTTTTTTTTAAGATTTATTTATTTATTTGAAAGTCAGAGTTACACAGAGATAGAAGAAGAGGCAGAGAGAGAGAGAGGTCTTCCAACCGCTGGTTCACTCCCCAATTGGCCTCAATGGCCGAAACTGCATGGATCCAAAGCCAGGAGCCAGGAGCTTCTTCCAGGTCTCTCTTGTGGGTGCAGGGGCCCAAGTCCTTGGGCCATCTTCTCCTGCTTTCCCAGGCCATAGCAGAGAGCTGAAGTGGAAGTCGAGCAGCCGGGTCTTGAACTGGCGCCCATATGGGATACCTGCCCTGCAGGTGGCAACTTAACCCGCTATGCCACTGTGCTGGCCCCCCTAAGTCAACTCTTTAAGGTACGTACTGTTACTGTTTTTATATCAATGAAGAATTTAAGTGTCAGAGAACTCCATTAACAGATCTAAGTGTTATGCAGTTAGGTGAAAGATTCTAGTACTTGTCTTCCATCTACTTCCTTTCTGTTTATTAGGATTTTGATTAAATATTCATATATGAAATCTTAAAAAAAAAAGTTGATCACATAGAAGTTAGGAGCACAATTGTAGTCACCAATTGTGGTTGTTTACTGGCATCCCATATGGGCCCTGGTTGGAGTCCTGGCTGTTCCATTTTCCATCTGGCTCCATGGTAATGTGCCTGGAAAAGCAGCAGAGGATGACCAAAGTCCTTGGACCCTGCAATCATGTGGGAAACCCAGAAGAAGCTCCTGGCTTTGGTCCAGCCCACCCTGGGTCATTGAAGCCATTTAGGGAGTGAACCAATGGATGGAAGACTCTCTCTCCCTCTCTTTCTCTGAGACTCTGCCTTTCAAATAAAAAAAAAAAAACTCCAAAAAACAAAAAATCTATAAAAAGAACTTTGAATGTCACAGTAGACACATGATAAATATTTTAAGAGATATATGTTTACCCCAATTGAACATTGTACAATGCATACAAATATCAAAATATCACATGATACTCTATAAATCTGTATGATACTTAAGTGTCAGTTAAAAATTTTAAAAAATTATTGAAAAATGGAAAATAACATGCTGTCTTCTGCTGTGCTACATCCAGCAGCAGTCAATAATTAAAAGAAGATAGCAAATCAATTGGTTGGTCTCCTGCAAGTTGTAAACATTGGTTTGTTTGACTAAGTGGATTTCAGTGAATTAACAAGTCCAAATTAATCTTACTCAGATTACCACTGATTGTGTATGCTCTAATTATATCATTCTAATCTACCTTTCAGACTCCATGTAACTTGGATAAATTTAAATTTTAAGGCACAGATGATAAAGACCCTAGAATACGGGGGGGAAGTCACACATTTCCTACTAACACCAAGGAGCATACTTACGTGTTTCTCCTTCACATTCCCTGTTACATATTACAGTCAGGTGCAAAATGCTGACCTGGGCAGCCTGGCCATTGATCTACTTGTGACAGATTTATATTCTGGTGATTTATATGCCAAATTAGCTGTAATTGACAGGCTTACCCCCTCCTTTGTGCTCCCAGCACTTAGTACCCACTGGTGTATCAGAGTCTCATCAAACAGAATTCTGATAAATTGACAATGTGCAGCCTCTGCCTTTTTCCCATTAGATTAGGAGCTCCTTACAGATAGGGAGCTGTCTAATTCATCAACACATCCAGAGCTTGAGGCACTTCTTTGAGCTCAGTATATGTGTGTCGAATAACTGAACTGAGATGGCATTGGTGGGGCAAGTTATCCTGAAACCCTGTGCAGTTTCCCTTTCCACTTTAGTTATGTCGGGTAGTCAGTGTCTGCATGTATCCTTCCTCCAGCCTAAAACACCATACCTCTTAGAGATGGCAGTATTTCCTTTATGTAATCTTGGATGATGTCCCAAGATAAAAAAAAAAAAATACTGCGGAAACATCAATGTCTTGCTTTAAATGATGGAGTGGTATTTCTTGGAAGTGTCCTAACTGCCATTTAAAATCATCCAGTTAGCATGACAGTTTCTTATTGTTTGTATTACCAGGAGCCTTCTTTATGTACAAACTCTTGGGTTTTTTAAAAAGCATCTTGGTTGAGGTATAACTGACGTGCAAACCACACATATTTAAAGTGTACAGTTTGATAAGTTTTGACATATGTATAAACCCATAAAACTATATCACTGCAATCAAGGTGGTGAACAAATCTGTCACGATGGAAAGTTTCCTTGTTCCCTTTATATTCACTTTCTCTTGGCTGTTCCCCCCAATCCCTGCCACCCAGCGCTTCCTGTTGCTGTAAATTGTTTTACATTTTCTTGAGTTTTTTTTTCATAAATCAAATCACAAAAGATGCATTAGTCTTTTTTTTAAAAAATATTTATTTATTTGAGAGGTAGAGTTATAGACAGTGAGAGGGAGCGACAGAGAGAAAGGTCTTCCTTCTGTAGGCTCACTCCTCAAATGGGTGCAACAGCTGGAGCTGCACTGATCCGAAGCCAGGAGCCGGGTGCTTCTTCCTGGTCTTCCATGTGGGTGTAGGGGCCCAAGCACTTGGGCCATCTTCTACTGCTTTCCTAGGCCACAGCAGAGAGCTGGATTGGAAGAGGAGCAGCTGGGACTGGAACTGGCACCCATATAGGATGCCGGTACCGCAGGTGGAGGATTAACCTACTGTGCCGAGGCGCTGGCCCTGATGCATTAGTCGTCGTTGTTGTCTTCTTCTTCTTTTTTTTTTTTTTTTTTTTTGACAGGCAGAGTGGACAGTGAGAGAGAGAGACAGAGAGAAAGGTTTTCCTTTGATGTTGGTTCACCCTCGAATGGCCGCTGCGGCCGATGCACTGCGGCCGGCACACCATGCTGATCCGATGGCAGGAACCAGATACTTACCCTGGTCTCCCATGGGGTGCAGGGCCCAAGTACTTGGGCCATCCTCCAGTGCACTTCCCTGGCCACAGCAGACAGCTGGCCTGGAAGAGGGGCAACCGGGACAGAATCCGGCGCCCCGACTGGGACTAGAACCCGGTGTGCCGGCGCTGCAAGGTGGAGGATTAGCCTAGTGAGCTGCGGCGCTGGCCAGATGCATTAGTCTTTGTTTGTTTTCTATTACTCAGTATAATTTATCTTGACATTCACCTATATCATTATATAGATCAATAACTAATTTGCTTTTATTGTTAAATAGTAATGTGTTGTATAGATACATCACAATTTATTTATCCATACACTTGTTCATGGGCATTTGGTTGTTTCTGATTTTTGGCTATAATGAATAATGTGGCTGAGCATATGGGTGTTTGTTTTTATTTCTTCCAAGTAAATGCCTGTGAATGTGGTGGCTAGACGTTTGTTATAGGTGGAATAGTATTTCCCCAATTGATACATTGGAGTTGTAATGTGTGGTTCCTCTTTTTTGGAATTAGAGTCTTTACAGACATCACAAAGATAAAATTCAATGTGGTGGGTATCATAGGGGAAAACTGGCATGCAAACATGCACACTGGAATGATGTGTGGTGATAAAGGCAGAGAGATTGGGGTGATGCTTCTGCAAGCCAAAGAACACCAAAGAATGCCAGAAAACCACAGGCATGCAGGGGTGGGGCCTGAAACAGAGTCTTTCTGGAGCTGTCAGCCTGAATCAACAACTGAGCCCTCAGCCCTCAGCAAGAACTTTGATTCAGTGAGATGATAAACTGTTATTGAAGCTACCCCATTCAAGGGACTTTTGTATAGCAGCCCTAGAAAATTAATACATTAGAAGAGTATCTCTTGCTTCAAGAAATCACTCAACTCACCCCCAATGTTATTATGCCAATTTCCATTCCCAGCAGAAGTATATAGGAGTTTTATTTTCTCCACAAACTCATCAACACTTGATAGGGTTAGTGTTGGTTAAGTTTAGCCATTCTAGTAGTATTTCATTGTGGCTTTAATTTCCATTTCTGTAATAGTTAGTGATGTTGAACATCTTTTCATATGTTTATTTCCCATCTACCTAACTTCTTTGATGAAGTATCTATTCAAATAATTTACCTACTTTTAATTGGGTTGTTTGCTTTTTATTATTACCTTTGAGATTTCTTTTTATTTTCTGCATTAATTCTTTTATCAGAGAAGTGATTTGAAAAGGTTTCTTACCTTCTTTTTCTTACCTTTTTGTGTTTGTAGCAATGTATTTTGAAGAGCAGAGTTTTAAATTTTGATGCCATTCAGTTCATCACTTTGTTCTTTTATGGATCATACTTTCAATGTCATAACTAAAAGACATTTGCCTAACTCAAGATTGCAAATATTTTCACCTATGTTTTCTTTTGGAAGTTTTCTGGAGTGTAGAATTGTTATTTTTTATTTAGGTGTAGAATTCATTTTTAGTTAATTTTTATATGTAGTATGACTATGAACCTGGGTTCTTTTCCTTTTCTTTGCCTGTGATATCCTATTGTAAGATGCCATTTGTTGTAGACTTGTTTCCATTGAATTATCTTGTATCATCATCAAAAATCAAGTGATCATTAATGTTTACGTCTACTTTTTGATGTACTATTTGTATTCCATCAGCCTGTACATTTCTATGCCATTATATCACTTTATTTATTAGTATAGCTCAGTGTCTCTGAACAGGGTGAGATTTTGTTACCCAAGGAGCACATGGCCATGTCTGGAAACATTTTTGGTTATGACAACTAAAGAAAGGTCATTATTTATATCTAACAGGTAGAGATCAGTAGAGCTAACTATCCTATAATCCACTGGACAACCCCCCTACAACAAAGAATTATTCAGTACAAAATGTCATGTTGTGAGGTTGAGAAATCATATAGCTTTATCTGTTTCGAAATCAGGTAATATACCTCTTTAAACTTTTTTTGTTTTTCAATTTTGTTCTGGTATTCTAGGTCCTTTGCATCTCCATGTGCACTTTAGAGTATGTCTTCCAATTTCTCCAAAAAATATGGTGAATTTTTTTAGAATTGTGTTTTATGTATTAATTTTGGAAGAGTTAATATCTTTATAATTGAGTTCTCACCTATGAACAGTATGTGTGTGTGTGTGTGTGTGTGTATATATATCCATTTATTTAGGTCTTCCTAATTTCTCTTAGCAAGGTTTTGTTGTTTTTCAGTGTATAGATTTGTATCTTTTATCAAATTTATCACCAAGTAGGTTGAAAATATTTATTTTTTGAATGGAAGAGCAAGCAAACGCATGAATGATTGAAACACACACACATCCAAACATGCAGGGAGAGAGAGAGATATCTTCTGTCCACTTGCTCACTCCCCAGATGACTGCAACTGCTGCAATAGCTTGAGCTGGGCCAGACTGAAACCAGGAGACAGGAGCTCCATCATGTTCTCCCACTTTGGTGGTAGGGGCCCAACTGTTTGGGCTATCTTCTGCTCTTATCCAGGTGCATTAGAAGGAAGCTGGATCAGAAGCAGAGCATCTGGGGCACAAACTGGCACTTTGATATGGGATGCTGGTTTGGCAAGCGGTGGCTGATCCAATGCACAACAATGCTGCCTCCCCCCAGTAGTTTTTAACAGTTTATTTCCTGCTACTTTAAATTATATTGTTTTTGAGTGAGTGAGATTTTAAAGAAGAGACATCCATTATTTCCTATGAGCTTACAGGATTAGTCAGGCTACAGCTTGGTCTATTTTGTGATGGAACTATATTGGGATTTGTGGAATTCCAAGTGTTAAGTACTCAGGTTCTTTAGATTAGGGAAGAGCTGGTCCCTTAATGAATTAAGGAGCTGTAGGTCAGGGCCTCCAGATCAGGGCCTGCTGGCATTCAAATCCACTCTCACATAAGATTCAGAATGTTCTCCCAGGGATCAGCTTCATTTACCCATGATCCCCTGCTGAAGGATATTGTCCTGTGCCTTTGCAGGGACGTACTCAGGCTTTGTGGATAGTGAAAAAAAGGTTTTTTCCATGAGCCCCTTTAAAAGATCCCTGGGAAAGACTCTGCCCTACGAGGGTCACAAATCTAACCATGGGCCAACTATATGTGGCCAGTCCTGGCTTGATGAAGATTAAATTCCTTCCCTGTAATCAGAGTCGTAGGGCTTCTTGCTAGAACAAAGTGAGGAGAGGAATTGTTCTAGGAAGACAGCAGCCATCACAACCAGCAAGACAAACTCCCCAGATCTGAGTATGCTCCAGAACTCAGAAGAGAAGCCCTCTCATGTGTCATGCCTCCCTTCAAAGCGGTGCCATTCTCATTCAGTAACAGACATATACCTTGACATTCTCAGTGCTTCTGCTTGTATCATCTCTGCTTTTGTGAGCTGATGGCTGATTGAGAAAAAACTTGAATTCAGTCTCTTCCCCTTCCCTCATCCAAAGAATGCATATTTTGTTTTACTGATTTGTGTTCCAAATAGAATACTTAAAAATGAGGTTAGGAGGGCCACATCCAAAAAGGGCAAAGATGAGTGTTAGCAAGGAAACAGTAACTAGAATAGGGAGAGTGGCAAGGGAGTTGTCTTTTGTCTATCATAATCACCAATCCTGAAGAGTACATTTTGCTTCACTAAGTCTTCAGTGTCCTTTCTGCCATTTGGGAATAATGTAGTTCTGCAAGTTACTTCTCAAGAGGTTACTGCTTTTATTAGGTTGCAAGTTTAAAACAGGATGAAATTCTGAGATGGTATTGGATGCCAGTTTCTCCACCTCTTCCCTCCCTGTCCTCTCCCCCAGAGGCATCAAATTAACTTTAGGTTAGAATGATCTCCAGGGACAGATCAAGAGGTGTTTCTGACAAGCCCAGCTTTTGCGTGTTGACTAAGCTTGGGAGAACTAGAGTGTGGGTGTTCTGCTTCTGCTCCTTGTGGGAATAGCGATTTCTACACTTACATAAGGGATCCAGGCTGGCATTCTGTGTGTCCTCAGCTAAGGAAACATGTCTTGAATAGTGATTAAGGTGAATTAAAATTCACTTTTAGAGAGGATGGACTTGTTAGTCTGTAATCTTTATCTTTTATGTTTACAATATGCCCTGCAGGTTCTAATAGCAAAGGTGAAAAAGAAAAAAAATCACAATCATCATTACCATTGCCATAACACTAGGTTGTACACTAGCATGTACCAGGTCTGTGCCAGCGACTTGACTTTGTTGCTCCGTTGAATGCTCACAGAAATAGATGAAGTGTCATTGTCTCCATTTTCTACATGATGAAAACTAAGATGAAGAGACTAAGCCACCTGTTATGAACATATAATTATTTGCTAGTGCTAGTATTTGAACCTAGATATGGCCTGTTACCATCTCTTGTCACCATACATCCTTCCTCTCTTGGACTCTCAGTGTGAGCAGGGCTTTTAGAGATCACGGACTGGTCTCTGGTTCCCTGGTTCCCATCAACCCCTAATTATGGAAAAAAGAGCAGACAGGTTGTGTGGTTTTCCTTGGGTTGAATAAGTGAATTCTTATGGTGAGAGAAGTGAAGCAAAACTTGGAGTCATCTGTGAATGATGAGAACTCCTGGGCTTCCCCCTGTCTGTCTGGGTAAGAATTTGCACAGGAATAGGATGTTTCTTCACTCCCTGCTGCTTTTGCTAACCTGATCTTTCGGTCACAGCTTGAGAAAAGATGGATTGTTACGGCTGTGCATTCCAGGCTCTATGGAGCCCAGGTTTCCTGGATTAACTTGTTTAAAGGTCTCTCTCTCTCTCTCTCTGTGTGTGTGTGTGTGTGTACAGGCACACCTGCAATGTTAAGTGGTGAGAGAGAAGGAAAATGTTGGAAATGGAGTTAGTTAGTTAGGGGAAAAGAATGTGTTAGTAAGGAGGATTGAGGAATCAGCTAAACACAAATACATCTCTGTATGTATTCTTCCACTCAGGGCTGTATCCAGCATGCATCCTTGGTCATAGCTTCCTGCTTCAAAGAGTCTCAGAAGTACTGCTCAGCTCTGGTCATTTCTGGGCAATAGCCTGTAGTTCAGCTTTAGCCAGTCTCTCACAATGTGGGAGGGGAGATGAAATAATGGTGACATGCAAAGTCATTACTGCTCTGGCCAATAACAAAAACAAGGTGAAACTACCCAAAACCCAGGAGAAAAACCTTCTGAAAAGGACATCAAGAAGAATGGCTTCTTTCTGAAGCATGGAAAGCATCCATGTTTCTCTATGTCCCCTGTAGATCCATGCAAGAACTGCCTAGAAAAATCAAAGAGATCATTTAAAAATTGTGGGAGACATAAGAAAATGTTTATTAGTCATTATTGCAGAAAATAAGCTTCAAGAAGTCAAGGATTTAGTGTGTGTGTGTGCGTGTGTGTGTGTGTAAGAGAGAGAGAGAGAGAGGATGTATTCTTGATGCCTAGGATAGTGCCCAGCCATGGCAGATGCTTGGTAAACTGTTGTCTGAGTGATAGGGAGAACGTGTGAATAAACTGTCTCAACCTTTGACGACAGCAGAATAAAATCACAGTTCCTGAATATGGCCTACAAGGCCCTTTCTCCCATCAGCTTCACCTTCAGTCCTCATTAAAGTCCAGCTTCTTTCAGTCATCCAGATGCATCAGTAGCATTTGGTGCCTCTGTGCCTTCTCCACAGCTGTTCGATTTCTGGACTCCCGGGCTCCTCACTCCTACTAATATGAAGCACCTTCTCATTAGTCAGGTCTCAGTGTGAGTGTCACTTCTTCAGAGTGGCCATTCTGACCTGTCTCCCCCAGCTGAATTAAATTTGCTTCTAATAGCATTCTTTTCTTTTCCCTTTTTGGCCTTGAACACAATTTGTATTTACTTCTATGTTTTTGTGATTCTTCATTAGGTCATTATCTATCTCTTTTATTGGATGACAGAGTCCATGAAGGCAAGACCTTGGTCTGTTTAACCCTATTTTTCTACTCAGGGCCTAGCAGAAGGCTAGACATGGAACAGGCATTGAATAAATAATTACTTGTTGAGCAGACAGCCACATTTGAGCTGCAGAACATTCCAGCTAAATAATTTAAGTCACGGATAGGACTACTGGGTATCCTGAATTCATGAAAATGAAGCCAAACCCTGGCTAACCCAGATTCACTCAAAGGAAAAGGGCAAGGTTGTCATTGTGTGAGAATGTCAGAAATGATGGAGTTGCTGCAGCCTCACAACTGACCTGTCTTGCTGGTAATTAGTAGCCTGAGGCTAAGCTAGTAGCAAGAGTGGGCGGGAAACAATACTTAACCACCCAATTAGAAGGCAGTTGGAGCTTAAATTTAGAAGCTGTCTGTGGCTATGCTGGAGAAACCACACTGCGGGGACAGTTGGCTGCATGGCTCTGGTGCTGAGGGTCATTCCTCCATGTCAGTGAGATAATTAAAGATACTCTGACACTTCACACTTGGAAATCATGTCCAGTGGCCCTCTTGTCTGAAACAGACAAAAACACAATGGGTTAAGGTCTGGGCCACTGCATATGTGATGCCAGGTCAGAAAGCATTTAAACCCCTCCTGTTTGAAAAGGAGGAAGGCATTTTTATTGATGCCAGCCGGTCAAAGGCATGGGGTGTAGTAGAATATGCTGTGAGCTGGGTATTAGGAATCTGTTCATGGACTTACTCATCCCTTAAAAGATTCATGTCCTTGGGAAGGACACTCAGAATTTTTGTGAGTCACTTTTACATTGAAGAAGTTAGGTCTCTTTTGGTTAGAAATGACCAGTGGTTTGACTTGAGGGTTTGTCTGTTTTCTCTTTCTTTCTTTCTTTCTTTCTTTCTTTCTTTCCTTCTTTCCTTCTTTCCTTCTTTCCTTCTTTCCTTCTTTCCTTCTTTCCTTCTTTCCTTCTTTCCTTCTTTCCTTCTTTCCTTCTTTCCTTCTTTCCTTCTTTCCTTCTTTCCTTCTTTCCTTCTTTCCTTCCTTCCTTCCTTCCTTCCTTCCTTCCTTCCTTTGGCAGAAAAAGTCTTAATGGGGCTATATAATTGAGCAGTACTGATGGGAGAAGGTGTTTCTTGCCACACGGGATACAGGAGTAAAACAGCACATTCATCTGGCCTCAATTTGTCTTTCTGGCCCATTTTTCTCTTGGCTCTTCTCTTATGCCTGTTTTCTGTGGTTACAGGATGACTGCAGCATCCCTGACCCAGGTCTTTTCAGCAAGTGTTTGTCCCACAAGTCCAGATGTATCATGAAATTCACTCTTACGGAGGACCCACTGGTCACTGGGGCCCCATTAATGGCAGAAGGAAAGTCTTTTACCTCTGCCAAGGAGGGCTGAATTCACTTGTTTTGGGCAACTTTTTTTTTTCATAGCCCTGCCAACATACCCCAGGAGGTCTGCTGCTTTTCTTGGCAGACTTGAAACTCCCTAGCCAAGGTCCAGTGGGATAGGAACTAGCAGTTGAACAGGATGGATGCAGGTGGGGCTTACTGCATTTCTTTATTCTCCAGATTCGCAGTTCCAGCGGCAGGTGTTCTGACTGACTTTCTGCTGTGTCACACATGATAGATGAAATTCAAGTGGCTGTGTGCCTAGAATGATTCAGAGGGTTGGGCTCTGAAGTTAGGCAGGCCCAGGTTCAAATTATGTAGCTTTTGAATCCCAGACAAATTAGTTACCTCTCTCAGCTGTACTTCTCTATTAAAATATATTATAAGTGAGCAACATTGTTTGGAAAAATACTTACATAGCTAACATGTATGTTAAGTGTTACTTATTTATTCTTTTGTATCTATAAATAAGCCCATGCCTTGCTCTTCTGAGAAATCGTCAGGAATGCCAGGTTATGGGGACAATGTGGAATGAACTCTCTTTAACAAATGTTTGTCTCCTTATATTTGTTAGAGTGTACTTGTGACACACCCCTCGATTGTTACACGGCTGTGTGTCTTGATAGCACCTCTATTTTCAGGTAACAAGTCTCAGGTATGAAAATCATCCAGCAGTGGGCAAAGTACTTGAGGCATCAGGAGAGAAAAAGTGTTTTTGAAATGTACGCCATGTGTTGGCAGAGACCAGAAACACAGCCTTGAGAGCATCCTGACTTCTTGGCTGAGTTCCCAGTCCTCTCCCCACCAACCCAGATCGTCTCCCTGGACAGAACCAGAAGCTCTCTGCATCTCACTCTAAGCAGGGCTCCTGGTTTAGCAAGTTTTAATGGAATTAATGGGCAAGAATACCAGCTGAGGCAGATTTTTGGCTGTGACGGCATGTCAGCCTGCCATATTTTCATAGGCACCCAAATTAAGAGTTTATTTACTTCCTGAATTTACTATAAATGAAATTAACCACAGGCCACTTGGGGACTTGGAGACCACAGATGCCAATAGAAGCAGCCACATCTTTCATATTTCATGTTTATTTGAGTCACAGCATGTGGGGAATATTAAAGAGAAAAGTGTAAGTTGATTTTTGATCATCATTATAATCATCATTATTGTTGTCATTAATCAAAGCCCGAGAGGTTTCAAATGAAAAAAAATTATCTGAAATGTCATGCCCTGAAGTGTCTCTCCTCTTTTTCTTTAAGGAACAAAATCAAAGGCCGAGTCTACTTCTGAGTACAAATAAAGTAGGTTTTTTAAGTCTGTTTTCAACTGTAGAAGGGTAATGCTATTTCTTTTGGCTGGGATGGCTTTCAGAATTTCTCTTTCCATAGGGTAAACCAAGTTCAGATAAGCAGGCTTCCAGCATCTTGAATATTGCAAGATACACGAGCTGGGGAGGGTTGTAGGTGATATGCTGAGGTATTTATGACAAAGTAAATGATGTCTTTTGCATTCTGACATTTTGTGACTTTAAAAATGGTCCTGGAACCTAAAAAAATTATTTATTTAATTTATTTGAGAGGGGGAGAAAGAGAGAGGGAGAGAGGGAGAGAGGGAGAGAGGGGGGGGGAGAGAGAGAGAGAGAGAGAGAATCTTACATGCTTGCTCATTCCCCAAGTGCTTAAAGCATCCAGCGCTGGGCCAGGACAAGGCCGGGAGCCGGGAACCCAGTGTGGGTCTCCCAGGTGGGCAGCAGGGTCTCTAGCACGTGAGGCATCACCTGTCGCATCCCAGAGTGCACATTAGATGGAAGCTAGGATTGGGAGCACACCGAGGACTCAGATCTTGGCACTCTCATACGAATGTGGGTTTCCCAATCAGCGTCATAACCACTAGACCAAGTGCTCACCCTAACCATTTTGTTAAATTGTTCTTTTCATTAATACCAGGTTATTTGAATCCTCTTTAAAGGGAAAGCTTGTTATAGCAATAAAAAGTCTTGAATGGGAGCTTGGGTCTGGTCCTTAACCTTTTTATGACCACATGCTTACTCATCTTCTCTGGTCTCGATTTTTTTTCTTCTTAAAAATAAAGGTTAAATAATCTCTAATATGTCTTTTTTACTTCTTTTTTATAAGATTAATTTATTTATTTGGAAGTAAGAGCTACAGAAAGAGAAGGAGAGAGAGAGAGAGAGAAAGAAAAAGAAATCTTCCATCTGCTGGTTCAGCCCCTAAACGGCCACAATGGCCAGGGCTGAAGCAGGCCCAAGCCAGAAGCCAGAAGCCAGGAGCTTCATCTGCGTCTTCCAACTGGGTACAGGGGCCAAAGAACTTGAGCAATCTTCTGCTGTTTTTCCCAGGCCATTATCAGGTAGCAGGATCAGAAGTGGAGCACCCTGGACATGAACCAGCGCTTATATTGGATGATGGCATCACAGGTGGTGGCTTTGTCTACTGTGCTACAACACTGGCCCCTTCAGGATGTCTTTTAAATTGAGAACTTTTTTGTTCAATAAATTTTTTGGGGGAATAATTTTGTTTACAGAAACAAATAAAATGTAATCACAACTTTAAAATTTATTTATTTTAGAGAGAGGCAGATGGTCACAGACATAGAGATACAGATAGGTATATAGGTGGGTAGGTACATAGACAGACCTCCTATTTGTTCGTTTACTCTTTAATGCCCATAATCTCCAGGACTGGGCCCAGAAAGAAACAGGGAGTTGAGAACACAACCCAGGCCTCTGGGAAGCAGCAGCTCAGTTATTTGAACCATCAGTCGTGCCTCACTGGGACTGCTTTAGAAGGAAACTGGAGTCAGGAGCCGGAACTGGAGCAAGTGCAAAAGCCTGCCATTGACCTTAAGCACTCGACTTAGCCACCCTACTAAATACATTCCCCAATCATAACTTCAGGCCAGTGTGTGCTGAATTTACAGAGGAGGTTTGTAGCATTTATTATGCTTGAGCTCAGTTGAAGTGCTTCTGAGAAAGGCAGATGCCAGTCTGTGTCTCATCTGTAGAGATTTGGTGGGTCTGTGGTTGAAGTCTTCATTTAAACAGATACTTTTGAGGTCTACAGGGTGTGTATGTGTTGCAAATGGGAGAAGCAAGGTAAAAATTTGAACACCATCATAAGAGTAAGCAAAATTTGAAAAGAAAAACCCTTTCCCTATTTCTTCTCCTTATTGAATAAGTGTAGCAACCTGATTGTCAGGAAAAGACATGGCAAGTGCTTTAAGCAGATGTTCCTTGATTTGTAGGGCACCAGAGGAGGTAAAGGACTTGGTGGCATGATAAGTAATGGAAATACCACCTGATTTGGGATTTGAAGAGCACTGCCTTAGGTCAGAAGGAGTCATGACTTCTGGTTCCGGCACTGTTGTTTACCCACTAATGCCTTGGGCCAGTCACTTGAGCCCTCTTATCGACTAACTGTAGGAGGGTCTACAGTGCAACCAGCTGTCCCTCTTGCAATGAATGATGTACTCCCCAGCTTCTGGATGTGCTCCAAAAAATGAACCTCTGTTTGGGGGTGGCCTCAGCTGGAGAAAACTGCCTTACACAGGGTCTGCTTCCTTCAAGGACAATCCAAAATAATGACTCACAGGGGCTGGCATTGTGGTGGGGGGTGGGGAAGCTGCTGCTTGTGATGTGTGCGTCTCATTTTGGAGTGCTTTGTTCAAGTCATGGCTCCTCTGACTCCAGTTCAGCTTCCTGCCAGTGCATCCGGGAGGCAGTAGATGATGACTCCAGTGCTTGAGACCTGGTGGGGTTCTGAATTCCTGCCTTTAGCACGGCCCAGTCTTGGATGCTGTGGGCATTTGGGGAGTGAACCAGCACATGGGATATTCTCTATCTGTCTCTGTCTCTGTCTCCTTCTTTCAAGTGGATGAAAATAAAATAAACTTTTAAAAAATAGCTACTCATCAGTGTGAGGGTAGAAAGAGCCAGTCAGTGATAAGGTCGTGGAGCCAACCTCGTCTGGAGCTCTCCATAGGATTGACAGAGACCATAGGATTGACAGAGACTTTTTTTTTTTTTTTTGACAGGCAGAGTTAGACAGAGAGAGAGAGAGAGAGAGAGAGAGAGAGAAAGCTCTTCCTTCCATTGGTTCACCCAATGATGGCTGCTACTGCCCGCGCGCTGCGCCGATCCGAAGCCAGGAGCCAGGTGCTTCCCCTGGTCTCCCATGCAGGTGCAGGGCCCAAGCACTTGGAACATCCTCCACTGCCTTCCCGGGCCTCAGCAGAGAACTGGACTGGAAGAGGAGCAACCAAGACAGAATCCGGAGCCCCAAGTGAGACTAAAACCAGCGCCGCAAGTGGAGGATTAGCCGAGTGAGCCGTGGCGCCAGCTGGATTGAGACCTTTGTTGGGAATGGTGACAGCTCGACTTCCCTCTGTCCCATGATGTTTCTTCTCCTCCCTCCACAGGTACTGGCTTTTAAAGCACACTCTGATAATGGATTTGCCAATCTCTGGCCCCAGAAACCCCATCTGGGACAGCTTATAGGGTTGAATATCCCTTATCCAAAGTGCTTAAGCTCAAAAGTGTTTTGGATTGTGGAATATTTACATATGCATAATGATATATCTTGGGGATGGAACCCAAGTTTAAATGTGAAATTTTTTATGTTGTATGTACACACAACCTGAAGATAATTGTATACAATAATTTTAGTGTGCCTGCATTTTGACCATGCCTTCTTATGGGAGGTCAAGTGTGGGCTTTTCTGCTTATGATGTTATGTTGACACTTAAAATGTTTTGGATTTTAGAACTTTTTGGATGTTTGGATTAGGGATAACCAACCTCTGCAGTAATCCTAGTTCTGATAATAGCAGCTGCCACGCACTGCATTCTTAAATTTGGGCAAAATTTCAGGTCTCATATAAACATCATCCTGTTTTGTCTGCCAAACTAGCCTGTCAAGTGGAATTCTCATCTTACTGGCAAGGACTAGTTGGGTGCAGTTAGAAAAAACATACATGATCATGCTTCGACTGTTACAAATGACCACTGCTTCTACTTGTCGTGTTAACCGGAAGGACTTTCGCGAAGCTCTCCAGCACCCCTCTCCAGTTAAAAGCTTCTTACTGGTTCTCACAGAGAGAGGAAGACAGCTCTCCTCTCTCATCCTCTGCCACCTGCTCTATTCAACGAACTCAAGGGGAACCCAAGAGGCCTTCTTGGCCCTAACCTATGGCTCTCTACAAATGTTCTGTGGATTACACAACTGTTCTTTTACAATTATGCTTTGCGTGGAGTTCTGGTGATGCTTTTTCAAAATCCAGAAAGCGTCTTTGCATCAGAGGAAAAACAGCACTAACTCTTTGTGTCTCTGTACCCTTGGCCTTTAACGTTCCTATCACATCTCATTGCTTCACTCACACTGCACAGTTTTTGGGTGACTCCCAGGCAAGAGCCTCTGCTGCTAAGAAGGTTTCTCTGGGGCCCTTTGTCCCAGGCCTTGATCGCACGATTTCTAGATCCTGAGTTGGTGCTAGTTCAGTTTCCAGACCCCAGTTCCATCAACGCATCCAGGGCAGCAACACATTTTCCCTTTTCTGTGGCCTCTAGCCAGAAGTTTTTCAAATTCTGAAGCACTAAACTTACTCTAGTGAGTCAAGGAATCCTCCAAAATAAGTTAACATCCTTTTGACTGAGAATGCCCACTTTGGTTTTTGTTTTAATCAGACATTAAGGTTTTCTGCTATTTCTTCACCAAATTTGGTCTCATGTACCCTAAGGAATTACAACTCTAGTTTGAAAATAATTTGTAAAACATTCCCTTTCAAATCAACCAGCAGCAGGCTCCTTGCCAATAACTGTTTATCTTTTAGAGAATCCTTTCACTCTTAAGAAAGGACTCATCCCTTGTAGTCAATAGTGCTGTTAGTGCATACAGATAGTACTTACTGTAGTGACTTCAGGGACTGGAGTAGGTTCTCTCATAGGGATACTTGTAGCAATGCAAATGGCATTGTTTAACATCACATCCCTAGGCACAAAGAGATTTCATCTTTATCATGTTTATTGGCACATGGATGAGTGGGAAGGCCTGGGAGTCTCTGCTTTTCTGCAGCTCCGAGATAAAGGTGGGGACCAAGGGAAGGATTTGCTGACTCAGCCCTGAGCTCGCCATCAATGCTGTCCAGGGATTCCAGCAGGGAGTGGTCTGCAGAATGTGTAGAGAGGTTATTATTTTTGGGACAAAGGAATCCTGGGAAAGGTTGGGTACTGGAGTTTGCAATTGTGTAAAAAAATTGAAATGCTGTGAGGACTTAAAACATGATCACCATATGAAATTAATCCCTTTCACTTCAACATTTATTTGTTCATTCAACATGGTTATTTATCCTCTGCAAGGTACCAAATGGTGGTCCGAGTGTGGCTAGGAACTCATGGAGGCTGCCTTTTGGAAACAGGGTGGGAATCAGAAAACGATATCCAAATAAAGCAACATGCAGTTGCTGTGCATCAGGAACCATTTATACTGGGTTGTTCCCAAGGTTCTGGGGTGGTGGCCTCTGTGGCCTGGAAGGGGAGGAGTGAGCAGTGTGAAGAGCAGGAGGAGCCCGCAGGTAGAGTGGCCTGCATGTTGGCAACCAGGACTGGGAGAGCACCAGAGGAGGTGGCATGCCTGAGCTGGGAAGAGGGCGTGAGAGGTTGGAGCAGTGGGTCAGGACAGACGGCATAGAGTTTACACAAGGCCATGCTTGGGATTTTAAGTCTGTCCTTGGTAGAAGATAGAAGTGGCATTATCTGATGTGGCCTATGCCAGTGTTCCAAAGGCCGCAGACATGCACACAATCCCAAGGGGGTAAGGCCATACAAATCACCTGTGTAGTATTTCAAGCTTCTGGGAAGAAATCCTCTGTGGTGATCCAGAAGACTTGACAGCATGTACTTGGCAGTCTAACTTCTCAGGGTTGGTATTCTGACTCTGCTGTTTATTTGACTGTGCAACTTGGACAAGTTAATTTACCTCTCTGAATCCAGGTTCCCTGATCTGTAAAACTGAGAAAAGAAGATTATCTGGGGAAGCTTACTCACCTGATTCCTCTGTTTTTTTTTTTTTTTTTTTTCCTGCAAACATCAGGACGAATGGGACGATGTGAAGGCTGAACATTGGTGTATGAACTATAGTGACCAAAGTCGTTAGGAAAGACCACAGGCCTGTGGAACTGAGTTCATCCTCTGACCCATTCCACTTTCTACTGCATTCTCCTGCTGCATCCCTGGTCCCACTCCCAGCTCTTAGAGCGAGCCTTGCTCCGTGTACTGCTGAACCTCTTTTGCAGGTGGCTGTTCTCATTGCGATGAGGCAAGGATGGGGTGAGTGGGGCTCATGACTGAGAAACCAGGGGTGGGACTTGTACAGTGTCTTCCTTGCTAAGATCACAGTGTGGAGACATGAGGGTCCAGCTTTTTTCTCATCTTATCTTATCCTTGGACAAAAGTACTTACCCACTTTGTGTTTGTCCACTTGTAACTTCTGTTTCTACAAAGCGTCAGGATCCAGTATGAGATCCAGTCCTCTCAGTTCACTCACTGACTGCATTAAATTTGTATTAAACTTAGCCAGATGGGTTTGCTGTTTGTCTATGGGGGACCGTGGCAGGGTTTTCTTAAGGAAGAAGGTTGCCTCCTTAATGGATACCAGAAGTCTCCTGATGATTTGAGTCCTGTTGTTCTCCAAGCCACATTCCTCTGTACGCCCCAGCTGCATAATCATTTTCCCATGCCGACTGAAATAATTGCAGTTTCTCCAAGTTATTCCTGTTATCCCTTCTCCTGGGCCTTTGCACATGCCATTCCCGGTGCCTGTAAACTTTTCTCTGCCATCATCAGCTTCTTCTCATCCTCCGAATTTCGCCTCGGAAGCCACCTTCCTTGGAAAACATTTCCTCTCTTCCCAAACCTGAGGTGGGTGTGCCTCTCTCTGCTCTCAGCACTTCCTCCGTTTCCTGCATCTCTATTTATTATGTGACCTGTTCACATGCTCACTGTTTCCTTCCATTCTGTGAATTCTGAGCATACAGGGACTTTAGCAGGTGACTGTTGACATCAGAGGCAAATTTCCATGTATCACATATTCCTGGCACGCAGTGTCTTTAAATATTTATGGCATAAATACATAAATGAATCAAACATCATCACATCCCAACTACACATGGATGTGCGCACGCATGCATGCACGCGCACACACACACACACACACAGTGTGGGGAGCAACTCGGACTAGACTAAGTTACTGGAATTAAGACTTATTCTATGCATCTGCTCTCCCACAATATGGCGCTGGGAGAGGAGGAAACAGCTTCTACACAGCTGCCTCCAGTTCAGCCAATAAACTGTAGGACTTGCTCCTGATTGGAGGAGAGCAGCGTACTCGGCGTGTGGGCAGCCGAGTTAGGATTGGCGGAGGAGGACTATAAAGGAGGAGAGAGACGGCATGCACCAGGAACATCTAAGGGGAACATCTAAGGGGAACGCCTGTGCAGCCCCCGAGAGAGCCGGCCGGCGGTGTGCCACTCCCCTGTGGAAGTGGGGAAAGTGGCCAGGGGGAACCGCCCTTCCACGGAGGTGGAAGGGACAGTAGCCAACCCGGGAAGAACCAGCAGCAAACCCGGGGAGGGCCGAGCAGACAGAAGAACAGCGCAGGGTCCTGTGTCATTCCTCCACGAAGAGGGGGAGCGACAACACAGATGCACGTTGTGACCCGTTGTGAGAGAGGAAAAGTAGAATGTTTACATGCAGCTGAACAGGACGGCACCCTGTTCTCCTTAGTGGGAACAATCTTGGAGCCATTTCCAAGGAATCTCTGAGCTTAGAAGACGTGCATTCACGTCTTTTGTGAAACTGGAATTTCCTGATAGGGGATTAAAGATTTGGTCCACAGGACTCAAGCAGGAACAAATCTATATTCTTTGAGGCTTGTGGTAGGATGTTTCTTAGGCTACTTGCTGCTAGATGAGGCAAGATTGGATATTTGTGGTCTCCTCTGGAAATTTTTTTTTTTTGCACCGGGAACATGTAATGCTGTGATAATCTCCCATGGTTTTGGAAAAGCTGCAAGCTACAGACAGGTGTTTGATCCACTAATCCAGCTCCCATGGCTTACCATTGATTGAGTTTGGGTAACAGTGAAGACTTCACTGTACTTCTGCAGGAAGTATTTTTGTGCCCTGGAAGCATCACTGCTTCTCCCTCCATGAGATAGTCTGCACAGGGTTGCACTGGGCTCAGTGCTTCTTCCTGTCCTGTGTCTGAATGAAAAGAGGGAGAGAAGCCAAGTGCCAACTCCAAAAACCCAGAGGAAAAGGGTATAAGATGGATAAGGGATCATTACAGACCACAAAGACTTTTTGTCACCTTCACAATGGATTTTGTTTCTCAGGGAGAAGGCTTATTTACTGTTGGAATAATAGAATGAAATAAATTCATTTAACTTGTGAGTTCTGTAGAATGCTACTGGGTTTCAGGATTGATGTATGAGAATCTGAACTAATAGCATAGGAAGGCACTGACGTGATTGTATATGAAAACAGCTTTACTGTTAGAATGATGAAGACCTAAGGTAGTTGGGATGTTCCATGTTCCAGGTGAACTCAAATGGAGGTAGACACCAACAAAGACTTAAACTACTTTATCACTCACTGAAATGGGAAATATTCAGTTACAAGCCTGACTCAGAACGAGGTAATTTATTTTAAAAATTAATGATTTACTTGTAATTATTTGAAAGGCAGAGAGAGAGAAAGAAAGAGAGAAAGAGAGAGAGAGAGAAAGAGAGAGAGATAGAGAGAGAGAGAGAGAGATGTTTCATCTACGGGTTCACTCCATGAATGCTTGCAGCAGCTGGAGCTGGCCAGACTAAAGCTGGCTGACTGGAACTCAGTCTGAGTCTCCCATGTGAGTGGCAGGAACCCTAGAACTTGAGCCATTATTTGCTACCTCCTATTGTGTGCATGAGCAGGAAGCTGTAAGCTGGAATCAGAAGCAGAGCTGGAGCTCAAAACCAGCCACCTTGATATGGGGTGTGACAGAGTCCAAGTGACAAGCACTGAACCAAATGCCTACCTACAAAAAGATACATTCATAGACATTTTTCAGTCACAGTATCTGTTGTTTTCTGTAGTCTCCTTGAGAAGCACCTCCTCCTGTTTCCATGGTAACTCATAAACAAAACAGGTGGAGAGGTTTCTGATGCTGTGTTTACAAGAAGTAGTATCTTCCTATTTTGTGGATGTTACTAATGGGCCAGAGTCCTTGGATCGCCATTGTTCCTTTGCTCCCCTTGAAGCTCTTTCTCAGGCAAACCTGCATGTGTCTCTATGATAAGAGAACTCGAGAGTTAGCCAGATGTTAGCAGAAGCCCCCTCATATGCTTGGTTTATGTATTTATTTATTTTAAAGATTTATTTATTTATTTGACAGAGTTACACAGAGTGAGAAGGAGAGATAGAAAGAGAGGTCTTCCATCCTTTGGTTCACTCTGCAGGTGGCCACAATGGCCAAAGCTGCGCTGACCCGAAGCCAGGAGCCAGGAGCTTCTTCCAGATCTCCCATGTGGGTGCAGGGGCCCAAGGACTTGGGCCATCTTCTACTGCCTTCCCAGGCCATAGCAGAGAGCTGGATCAGAAGTGGAGCATCCGGGACTGGCACCAGCGCCCATATGGGATGCCAGCACTGCAGGTGATGGCTTTCTCCACTATGGCACAGCACCAGCCCCATGTTTGGTTTAGAACATGAGGAAAGGCGCATGTAAACCCAATGCTGTGTGGCTTTGGAGAGAGATGGACAGCAACCTGGTACAAAATGGACTGTGGAGGATTCAAATATTTTCTGCTCAACAGACTTTGCTCTACACTATGCCCACACTATTCTGATGACTTAGGATTAATATCAGGTCTCATTATTGAAAGCTTTTGAAACCTTAATTAGCTCTGTCTCTTGACAGAATTATACAATGGTGCTTCAGAAAGTTCACGTAAAAAAGGAATTAAAAGATAGATGTGATCTGGGGGCTAACTGTGGCACAGTAGGCTATGGCTCCACCTGTTGCACTGACATCCCATATAGGTGCTGGTTCATGTCCTGGCTACTCCTCTTTTTCTCTGTTATTTCCTAGAAGAGCAGTTGAAGGTGGCCCAGGTACTTTGACCCCTGGACTCAGGTGGGGGACATGGAGGAAGCTCCTGGCTCCTGGCTCCTGGCTTCAGACCATTGTGGCCATGGCTTCCAACCAGTGCCAGTGCAGCCATTTGGGGAGTGAACCAGTGGATGGAAGACCTTTCTTTCTGTCTCTTCCTCTATATCTGTAACTATCTCTCAAATAAATAGATAAAATCTTTTTTTTAAAGAGGTGTGTTTTGCTACACAAATTTGAAATACTTGCATAGTTATATGATATAGGATTCATACCTTGTAAGATTATATTTTTTTTAAAGATTAATGTTATTTATTTGAAAGAGTTACAGAGAGGTAGAGACAGAGAGAGGTCTTCCGTCCGCTGGTTCACTCCCCAGATGACCGCAACGGCTGGAGCTGTGCCGATCTGAAGCCAAGAGCCAGGAGCTTCTTCCGGGTCTCCCACGTGGGTGCAAGGGCCCATAGTTACTGCTTTTCCAGGCTATAGCAGAGAGCTGGATTGGAGGAGTAGCATCCGGGAATAGAACTGGCACCCATATGGGATACTGGCGCTTCAGGCCAGGGCTTTAATCTGCTGCGCCAAGCACCGGCCCCAGGTTTTATTTTTTTTTTTAAGATTTATTTACTTGAAAGTCAGAGTTACAGAGAAAGTTACAGACATACACACACACACACACACACACACAGAGACAGAGAGAGAGAGAGGGAGGGAAGGAGAGAGAGAGAGATCGATCTTCCAAGAGCTGGTTCACTCCTGAATGGCTGCAATGCCTGGGCTGAACATGGCAGAAGTCCTGAGCCAACAGCTTCATCTGGATCTCCACACATGGGTGGCAGGGACCCAAGCACTTGGACCATCTTCTGTTGCTTTCCCAGGTGTATTAACAGGGATCTGGGACCCTGTGGTTTTGTTAATAGAAATGTATGTTTAAGGTTTCTGCCTTGTAGTTTTTTTAAGACTTCAATCTCATATCAGTGTAATATTTTTTTACCCAGAAACCTTTTAGTTAAGGTATACAAACTTAATGCATTTCATATATTACAAATTTTGTTACATACTGATTCTCCTACTGCATCGGCCATTTGTATTCCCACCCTTCTTCCTCCTCCCTTTCCTATTCCCATTCTTGTTTTTTACTAAGATTAATTTTCACTTAAATTTATACACAGAAGATTAACTCAGTACTAAGTAAAGAGTTCAACAAATAATATGAAAAAAAGAACCGTTCCTCAACAGTGAAATAAGAGCTGTTCAAAGTCATCACATCTCAAAGTGGCAATTTCACTTCTATAGAATACCTTTTAGGTACTCTATCAGTTACCACAAATCAGGGAGAAAATGTGGTATTTGTCCTTTTGGGATTGGCTTATTTCACTAAGTATGATATTTTCCAGTTGCATCCATTTTGTTGCAAATGACAGGATTTCATTTTTAGCCGCTGTGTAGTATTCCATGGTGTATACATCCCATAATATATTTATCCAGTCTTTAGTTGATGGATATTTGGGTTGATTCCAATACTTATCTATTGTGAATTGTGTTGCAATAAATATGGTGGAACAGATAACTCTTTCATATGCTGATTTCATTTTCCTTGGGTAAATTCCCAGGAGTGGAATGGCTGGGTCATATGGTAGGTCTATATTCGGATTTCTGAGGTATGTCCATACTGTCAACTACAGTGGCTGTACCAGTTTACATTACCATCAACAGTAGATTAGGGTACCTTTTCCCCCACATCCTTGTCAGCATTTTTTGTTTGTTAATTTCTGTGTGAAAGCCATTCTTACTGGGGTGAGATGAAACTTCATTGTCGTTTTGATTTGCATTTCTCTGACAGCTAGTGTTCCTGAACATTTTTGCATGTGTCTGTCAGCCATTTGGATTTCCTCATTTGAAAAATGTTTGTTTAAGTCCTTTGCCCATATCTTCACTGGGTTGTTTGTTTTGTTGTTGTAGAGTTTATGTCGCTCCCCCTCTTCGTGGAGGAACGACACAGGACCCTGCGCTGTTCTTTCGTCTGCTCGGCCCTCCCCGGGTTGGCTGCTGGTTCTTCCCGGGTTGGCTACTATCCCTTCCACCTCCGTGGAAGGGCAGTTCCCCCTGGCCGCATTCCCCACTTCCGCAGGGGAGCGGCACACTGCCGGCCGGTTCTCTCGGGGGCTGCACGGGTTCCCTTAGATGTTCCCCATAGATGTTCCTGGTGCATGCCGTCTCTCTCCTCCTTTATAGTCCTCCTCCGCCAATCCCAACTCGGCTGAGTACGCTGCTCTCCAATCAGGAGCAAGTCCTACAGTTAATTGGTTGAACTGGAGGCAGCTGTGCGGAAGCTGTTTTCTCCTCTCCCAGCGCCATATTGTGGGAGAGCAGATGCATAGAATAAGTCTTAATTCCAGTAACAGTCTAGTCCGGTTTGCTCCCCACAGTTTCTTGATCACTTTATATATTCTGGTTATTGAATTGGTCTGTGATGCTCTTTTCTGTTGCATCTTTTTCAGGTTTAGGAATTAAGGTGATTCTTGCTTCATAGAAAAAAATATGGGAGGGTTCCCTCCCTTTCAATTGTTTTGAATAGCTTAAGCAGAATTGGAGTTAGTTCTCCTTTAAATATCTGGTAGAATTCAACAGTGAAACCATCCAGTACTGGCCTTTTCTTTGTTGCAAGGGTCTTTATCACTGATTCAGTCTCTTTCTTAGTTATTGCCTGTTTAAGTTTTCTGTGTCTTTATGGCTCAACTTAGGTCAGTTGTATGTGTCCAGTAATGTATCCGTTTCTTCTAGGTTTCCTGATTTGTTGGCATACAGCTCTTTGTAGTAATTTCTGATGGTTCATTATATTTCTGTTATCTATTGTTACAGTTCCTTTTTCATCCCTAATTTTATTGCTTTGGTTCTTCTCCCTTTTTTTGGTTGGTTGGGCCAGTGATGTGTCAATTTTGTTTTTTCAAAAAAACAGTTCTTTGTTTTGCTGTTTTTTTTTTTTTTTAGTTTCCATTTTATGTATTACTTCTCTAAGTTTAGTTATTTCTTTTCTCTTACTGATGTTGGGATTGCTTTGCTGTTTACTTCTAGATCCTGAGGTGCATTGATATCCCATTTATTTGGTTTCTTTTTCAGTGTCTTGATGTAGGCACCAGTTACTATAAGCTTTCCTCTTAACACTGCTTTTGCTGTATCCCATAAGTTTTAATATGTTGTATTGTCATATTCATTCGTTTCCAGAAAATTTTTGATTTCTCTTTTGATTTCTTCAATAAGCAACTGTTCATTCAGGATCATGGTTTTTAGTTTCTATATATTTGCATATGTTCTAGACATTCTTAAGTTGTAGATTTCCAGCTTCCATTGTGGTCAGAAGAAGATGCGTGGTATGATATTGATTTTTTAAAAGATTTATTTTATTTATTTGAAAGAGTTACAGAGAGAGGTAGAGACAGAGAGAGAGGTCTTCTATCTGATGGTTCATTCCCCAGATGGTCGCAATGGCCAGAGATGAGCCGATCTGAAGCCGCACCTATCTGAAGCCAGGAGCCAGGAGCTTCTTCCGGGTCTCCCACGTGGGTACAGGGGTGCAAGGACTTAGGCCATCCTCCACTGCCCTCCCAGGCCACAGCAGAGAGTTGGATCGGAAGAGGAGCAGCTGGGATCAGAACGGGCACCCATATGGGATGCCGGCATTTAAGGCCAGGGATTTAACCCACTGCGCCACAGTGCTGGCCCCTGATTTTGATTTTTTGAATGTGCTGAGATTTGCTTTATGGCCTAGACTATGGTCTAACCTAGAGGAAGTTTATGCCCTGGTGAGAAGAATGTATATTCTGTAAGTGAGGGATGAAATGTTCTATATGTATCAAGCCCAACTGGTCCTTAGTTTTGATTAGCGCTATTATTTCTTTGTTGATTTTCTTTCCAGTTGATCTTTCCAATGCTGAGAGTGGGGCGTTGAAGTCCCCCATTACTACTGTATTGGAATCTATGTCTCCCTTTAGCTCCATTAGCATTTCTTTTAAATAGCCACATGCCTTTAGTTGGGTGCATAGGCGTTTATTATAGTCACATCATCTTGTTGAATTGATCCCTTAATCATTACATAATGCCCTTCTTTGTCTCTTAACAGTTTTTGTGTTAATGTCTAATTTGTCTGATATTAGGGTGGCTGCACCAGCTCTTTTTTTGGTTTCTGTTAGCATGGAATATCATTTTCCATCCTTTCACTTTCAGTCTGCATGGATCTTTGTTGGTGAGATGTGTTTCTTGTAGGCAGTGAATAGATGGGTCTTGTTTTTAATCTATTCAGCCTGTCTATTTTAACTGGAGAATTGAGTGCATTTATATTCAAGGTGACTACTGATAAATGATGAATGACCCTGCCATTTTTCCATAAATATTCCTTTTGTTTACTTGGGATTTCCTTTGTACTTTTACTAGGAGATTTTCTACCTTCACCTTCTGTCCTAGTGATGACCAGATTTCTGTGTTTCTTTTTGTAGCTCACTCTTAAGCATCTGTTGTAGGCCTGGATGAGTGGAGATAAACGATTTTAATTTCTGTTTGTTATGGAAGGTCTTTATTTCACCTTCATTCATGAATGGGAGTTTTGCAGGGTACAGTATTCTGGGTAGATTGTTTTTTCTTCTTAAAACTTGGAATATATCTTGCCATTCTTTTCTACCTGTAGTGTTTCTCATGAGAAGTCAGCTGTAATTTTAACTGGAGAGTCTCTGAAAGTAATCTGGTGTTTCTCTTGTACAGATTTTAGGTTCTTTTCTTTATGTTTTACTGTGGAGAGTTTGACTACAGTGTGTTGTGGTGAACATTTTTTCTGGTCATGTCTGTCAGGAGTTCTATGTGCTTCTTGCACTTGGACGTCCCTTTTTTCTCCAAACCAGGGATGTTTTCTATAATTCTTTCACTAAATAGGCCTTCTAATGCATTCTCTTTGCACTCCTAAGACCCATATGTTGGGTTGTTTGATAGTATCCCATAAATCTCCAATACTTTTTAAAATTTTTCTAATTTCATCTTTTTATTTTGGTTTGACTGTAAAATTTCTAGAGATTTCTTTCCTAACTTGGATATTTCTTCTGCCTCTGATTCTGTCATTAAGGTGTTCCAACTGCAATTTTTATTTGCTCTACTGCTGAATTCTTGATTTCTGATATTTCATTTTGATTTTTCTTTAAAATCTCAATTTCCTGGAAAAATTTTTCATTCGTGCCATGTATGGATTTCTTTAATTCATATATTTGCTTCTGATTACTTCTAACTAATCCTACAATCAATTTTTTAATTCCATTTCCAGCATTTCTTCAATCTCTTCATTTTCATATTCTAGTATGAAGTGTTGTGTTCCTTTGGAGAGGTCATGTTGTCTTCCTTATTCTTATTTCTTGGGTTTCCTGCATTTATTTTTAGGCATTTGTGGAATTACTTACTGGTCTTAAAATTTTTTTTTCCCTATGAATGCTTTTATCTTTGGACTATGCCTCTGTTGTTTAGTGACATACCTGCTGTTTTGATGAATACAGTGAAGTGAATACAGTGAAGTGTGTGGTGGGTGTGGTCAGGGAGCTCTGTTTAGTGCTCCAGGGTGAAGGGAGTGTCCAAGGTAATGCCCAAGTTGGGTGTAGCAAATCCTCTCTCTCTCTTTTTTTAATCATCGGGGAGTTTTGATCTGCTCTGTTGGCGTAGTCTCTTGCTTACCTCCTTTCCTGCAAGGAGACCAGTGCCGGGCGCTAGCCCCAGTGGGTGCAATATTCTTCCACACTGCCACAAGAACCACACAAAGGATCCATGCAGTCCTCAGTGTCAGCACGGATCCTACTGCAATAACCTTCACTATGCAACTGGAGCCCCTGCTTGTGGAGTTGCCCATAGTGATTGCCCCGAGACCCTGCCACACTGTGCATTCTCCCATGCAGCTGCGATGTTTTCACAGTGCCAGCACTCAAGGTTCCCACAGACATGAGCACCCAGCCCCCTGTCAGTTCTCCCAGCCAGACTCATTTGTCTCCTCTTGGTTGGTTGCTTGGTGCATGGACAGAAGCTCGCACAGCTGTTATGTATGTCCAAAATGGTGCCCACCCTCTCTCTGCTAGTTACAGGATGCTGGTGCTGGGGTTCAGGGAGAGAGAAAAGTGCCTTCTTTTTTTTCCCTCTAGGTTGGCAGGTATACTGTTACCCACAGGACTCCAAGCTGGACTCATGCCAGGCTCTTCCCACAACTTTATTGCCAGTGGCTTGGGCTGCTGCTGCCTGGTCTCCCCTCACTCTCCAAAGGTAGTGTTGAGGCGCTCAGCTGCCAGAGTGTTGTGTTGTGTCCTTGTTGGTGCTGGCAACATGTAGACCCATGTTGACCCACAGTGTCCCTCTAACTTTTGAGGAGTTTCCTCTGCTATGTTCTCCCTAACTCTTCCCTGAGATGGTACTCTCTCCACTTTTGTTTAAACTATCTTCCCCTAGACTAGAGCAGTAAGCTTGCTCTTTATTCTGTTATCTTGGGATCTAGTGTAATTTTTTTAAATTAAGAAAATGAAGAAGGTATGTGCAGATCAGCTGTTTTTCTTGGTAATGTGTACCCTCTTTGTCAGTCCAGATGTGTATGAGTGTGGTGCTGCTGCTGTTTTCACTTTACTCACCATATCTTTTTTAATTAATTTGAAAGACCGACAGAGAGAGAGAGAGAGAGACAGAGAGAGGGAAAACTCCCATACTCTGTGACTGCCCAAATGCCTTCAATAGTTGAGTCTAGGCCAGGGCCAAAGCTCTGAACTTGGAACTCAAACTGGTATCCCTCATGAGTGGCAAAGATCCAAGTACTTGAGCCATCACCCACTCCTTCCAAGGGTCTGTATTAGTAAGAAGGTGGAAGTGGGAGTGGAACTGGGACTTGAACCCAGGGACTCAGATTTGGGTTGCAGGTGTCTCAGCTAGTATCTTAACTGCCAGACCAAATGCCCACCCCACATCAGATGTCTTTTGACATCTATTTTTAGAAATATTCTGAGATTATTTCTATAATTAGTGAATGTTGTGCTAGACACAATTTTAGGGACTCCTTGACAAACATCTATCTCCCATCCAGGCAGAAGTTTCCTTTCATTCACAAATGCTGTATCAGCAAGTGGGGAAGAAATGTCTCCAAGAATCCTAATACTTGATTTGCAACTCCTCATCATTCAAAGATGATGCATTACCAGTTTTGATTAAATTTATGGACATAAAACAATACGTGTCCTAGCCTGTTCTTTGGTTGCCAAAATAAAATGACAGGCTATGTAACTTATGAAGAAAAATGTTTCTCTTAGCTCACCTTTCTGGAGGTCCAAGAGCATGGTGCTGGCATCTGCTTAGCTTCTGGTGAGGGTCTCATGCTATGTTGTATCATGATGGAGAAGCACCAAGAAGAAGCACATACATAGGGACAGACCATGTGTGTGAGAGAATAGAGAAAGGAGACTAACCTTATTGTAAGTGCCTACTCTCATGGTAACAAATCCCATTCTGTGAGACCTAAACCACTCCCAAAGTGAGAGCATTAATTCTGAGAGCTGTGACCCCATGACCTAATCACTTCACACTAGGACTCACCCCTTAAAGATCCCATCATCCTTCAATATCCTTAAAATTTGGACCAAGCATTTAGCATATGAATCTTTGGGAAACAAACCATCTATCTCTATCTTTTTTAAAAAAAGATTTATTCATTTATTTGAAAGTCAGAGTTACACCGGGGGGCGGAGGGGTCTTCCATCTGCTGCTTCATTCCCCAATTGGCCACAACAGCCGGAACTGTGCTGATCCAAAGCCAAGAGCCTGTAGCTTCTTCCAGATCTCCCATGTGGGTGCAGGGGCCCAAGGACTTGGGCCATCTTCTACTGCTTTCCCAGGCCATAGCAGAGAGCTGGATCGGAAGTGGAGCAGCTGGGTGTTGAACTGGTGCCCATATGGGATGCTGGCGCTTCAGGTGAGGGTGTTAACCTGCTGCGTCACAGCGCTGGCCCTTCTATCTCTATCTCTACCTCTACCTCTACCTCTACCTCTACCTCTACCTCTACCTCTACCTCTCTACCTCTCTACCTCTCTACCACTCTACCTCTTTACCTCTCTACCTCTCTATCTCTATCTCTAATCTATCTCCATCTATCTATCTATCTATCTCTGTCTCTATATAGTTTTGAGGTCAGACTATTGCATTTATAATTCTTCTCTGATCATGTTTCTCTTGTTTAATGAGAGGAAAACATTAGTCAAAATTTATTGAAGAAATATAATTTTTAAAGATTTATTTATTTTACTTGAAAGTCAAAGTTACACAGAGAGAGGACAGGCAGAGAGGCAGAGAGGCAGAGAGAAAGAGAGAGAGAGAGAGAGAGAGAGAGACAGAGAGAGAGAGAGGTCTTCCATCCGCTGGTTCACTCCCCAGTTGGCCACATTGGCCAGAGCTGTGCCAATCTGAAGCCAGGAGCCAAGAGCTTCCTCCAGGTCTCCCACACGGGTGCAGGGGTCCAAGGACTTGGGCCATCTTCTACTACTTTCCCAGGCCACAGCAGAGAGCTGGACAGGAAGTGGAGCAGCCGGATCTTGAACCAGCACCCATATGGGATGCCGGCACTTCAGGCCAGGGCATTAACCCACTGCGCCACAGTGCCGGCCCCGAAGAAATGTATTTTTAAAATATATTTTATTTATTTATTTGAGAGGCAGAGTTACAGACAGGAGAGGGAGAGTAGAGAGAAAGGTCTTTCTTCCGTTGGTTCACTCCCCAAATGACCACCACAGCCATAGCTGCACCAATCTGAAGCCAGGAGCCAGGTGCTACTTCTCGGTCTCTGACGTGGGTACAGGGGCCCAGGGACTTGGGCCATCTTCTACTGCCTTCCCTGGCCATAGCAGAGAGCTGGATTGGAAGAGGAGCAGCCAGGACTAGAACCAGCGCCCACATGGGATGCTGGCGCTGCAGGTAGAATTAACATACTGCGCCATGGTGCTGGACCCAATTGAAGAAATTTTTAAAAAAGATCTTTTATTGGCTAATATCCCCACAGAGTCCAGGCATAGGTCAAGTACCAGGAATGGTATGATCCAGGGATTAAATGGCACACCAGAACCTAGTTTTTATTTCTCCTTGTCTTCCCTTTGCTGTTTCTCTTTGGACTGCATTCTTACATTATTTCCAATAAAGGAGGCAAGTTGATGGCAGAAGTTGCATCCTGAAAATTTCTAGGCTCAAATGAAGAGATTCTTTTTCTTGATGTTCCCACATGTATCTAGTTGAAGAACTATGGTCGATTGTCATGTCTGGTGAAATATAGTGAGTTGCTTGGGAATGGGTGGATTCCAGGTCCCACTTTTACAGTTTCAAAGGGAGTCCCACTCAAAGTTAATAACTTGGTAATGGATGAGATGCTTATATTTCAAAAAGAAATCAGAATAAAGTTACCCAATGAGATGGAATAGTTCCGAAAACCAAAAACAGCATTTGCCATTATTTCCAAAGGAATTGAAAGTAAAATTTTAAAGGCTAGATTTGTTGTAGAACTGGTTGAAGACCCAACAAAATTCAGATATTTCTGAGATTTCCTGAATCTCTCTTTTTCTTTTGGTTGCGAGGTTCTTACATTTTGGGTTAACTTAGAAAACCAAAACAGTTTGTCCATTAGAGATTTAGGACTTTGCTTCTGGAAGGTCTGGTCCTCATGTTAGTGGTATTTGTGTCACCTGGGATCTTTTAATACTGTAGAATCTGAGGTCCTACCCAGACCTATTATATCAGTATTTGCATTGTGAAAGAATAGCAATGTAATCCATACTCACACTGAAGTTTTTTCATAGTTGTTTACTTTTTTCTTTATCATTAGTTTTTTTTAAAGACTTATTTATTTATTTGAAAGACTTACAGAGAGGCAGAAGCATAGAGAGAGATCTTCCATCTGCTGGTTCACTCTCCAAATGGCTGTAACGGCTGAAGCTGTGCCAATCTGAAGCCAGGAGCCAGGAGCTTCTTCTTCCTCTCCAATGTAGGTACAGGGGCCTAAGCACTTGGGCATCTTGTACTGCTTTCCCAGGCCATAGCATAGAGCTGGATCAGAAGAGGAGCAGCAGGCTGGTGACGCGGCTCACTAGGCTAATCCTCCGCCTGCAGCACCGGCACCCCAGGTTCTAGTCCCGGTTGCTCCTCTTCCAATCCAACTCTCTGCTGTGGCCCAGGAAGGCAGTGGAGGATGGATCAAGTGCTTGGGCCCTGCACCCACATGGGAGACCAGGAGGAAACACCTGGCTCTTAGCTTCAGATCGGCACAGCACCGGCCATAGCAGCCATTTGGGTGGTGAACCAACAGAAGGAAGACCTTTCTCTCTGTCTCTCTCTCTCTCTCTCTCTCTCTCTCTCACTCTCACTCTCTAACTCTGCCTGTCAAAAAAAAAAAAAAAAAAAAAAAAAGAGGAACAGCCAGATCTTGAACCGGTGCCCACGTGGAATGCCAGCACAGCAGATGGTAGCTTTACCTGCTATGACACATCACTGGCCCTCTTTATCATTAGTTTTAAGACATTTAATTTAGGTATACCTTGGTGTAGTTTTCTTCATGGTTCTGATGCTTGAAGATCATTGATTTTTTTTAATCAACAAGTGATTTTCAAAATTAGATGTGGTAAAAGAAAGAGAAAGGGAGATCAAAAAAGCCTCAAGGCAAATGTGTGACCATTTGGAACCATTTGCTTTGAGATTAAGTCTGGGACGGGGCAGGTGTGGAATTCTGGGACTTTCCTGCTGTTCATCAGCTTAAGCATTAGACCACTTCATTATTCATATGAATAGCCAGCAGATGCTCACCACATCTGTGGCAAAGTTGAATCTGAGTTTGAAACAATCCACTAGAAGTTTTTGGAACATAGCCCACTCTTAAATGAGAAACACCACATCTTCTCGTACCTTCCTCAGCATTTTCCATCCTTTCCTGTGTCCAGGTATCCTGTTGAAGGGACTCCACTCATGTCTGTCTGTATTTCTAAACCTGGTCTTGCCAAGCCAGCATTACCCTCCACTTGCGCTTTCCAATTGGCACCCAGAGTAATGGCTTTGATCATGTGCTTAGGCTGTTGCAGTCCCTCAGAGTCATTTTTTAAAAGCTTGCCTCTGATCCTATTACTTCGTTCCTTCAATTCTCTAATGGCTTCCCGAAGCACTTACACTGCCATCTAAGCTCCTTACCAGGATCCTTTCTGGCTTCCTCTCCATCTCCCCTTGATTGGCTGGTCTCCTCTGCTGCACGCATGCTGGCTCGCTGCTTTTTCTCTCTCAAGCTCTCTTTTACCTTTAGGCCTTTGTATTTTTTTCCTTCTGCCCATGTAAACCTTCACGTGATTCTTTTCACGGCTGAATCCTCCTACTTACCTTAAGTCAGAGTTGAAAATAGCGTAGGAGAGGCCTTTCTGAGCAGGCGCTATCAAATAGTCTCTTCTCTATCTGAAATTAATTTCCTTAATGGAATTCATTCCAGTTTGAAATTCTGTTAGTCCTTTTGTCTTCATTGTTAGAATATAAACTTCGGTGGTTGGTCTTTGGCCTGGCGTATTAAGACATCATCTCATGTTGAAGTGCCTGGGTTTGAGTCTTGCTTTCTACCAATGCAGAGCCTGGGAAACAGTGGTGGTGGATCAAGTACTTGGTTTCCTGGAGCCCAAATGAGAGATCTAGATGAGTTCTGGTTCTGGGCTTCAGCCCTGGCTGTTATAGGCACTTGAAGAACGAACCAGTGAATGGGGCTCGCCTTCTCTCGCTCTCTCTCTTCCTCCCCCCCATCTTTATGCCTTTCAAAAAATATTAAGTAAGATTGACAAGGACAGTTATCTTTTTTTATCTTATTCAAGCATGTCCTTATGCTTAGAATAATGGCTTGGCACATAGTAACCACTTGCTGAAGTTGCTGAATGTAAGAAAGTACTGTAAGGTGATGTTTGGTGTAAAAAACTAAGGTGATTTGATTGTATTTGAATAATCATTTCTTGAATCAGTTTCAAATGGGTTCTATGTCAGATATGACTGTTGATTTCTCTAACCGAGATTGCTGGTAAATAAATGTATGTTCTCTGTTTCACTTGGTTAAAACGTAACCGATGTACAAGTATTTTGCTGCTTGTTTTTCTTATACTTCAATAAATACATTTCAAGTATGCTAGACTAGAGAATCTGTAATGAGAATATGAAATTATTTTTTCAAAAGTAGTTCCTTCTTAGTTCCTTAATTCTGGAAATAGCTTGAAATAGGGTGTCCAAATCTTAGGAGACTGAAATTCACATGCATGAAGAAATATATAAATAAATGAATATATATCTTTCATACATATGCATAGTACATTAATTTCTCAATTTCCAACCATCATTAGCTTTATATGTAACTTTCTTTTTTTTTTAAAGATTTATTTATTTATTTGAAAGGCAGAGTTAGAGAGACTCAGAGGTAGAGACAGAGAGGTCTTCCATCCGATGGTTCACTCCCCAGATGCTGCAGTTGCTGGAGCTGCATCAATCAGGAGCCGGGAGCCAGAAGCTTCCTCCTGGTCTTCCACATGGGTACAGGGGCCCAAGGACTTGAGCCATCTTTTAATTTTTTTCCCAGGCCATAGTAGAGAGCTGGATTAGAAATGGAGTAGCCGGGAGTCAAACCGGTGGCCATATGGGATGCCAGCACTGCAGGCGGCAACTTTACCTGCTAGGCTGCAGGACCGGCCCCTATATGTAACTTTCATACAATGTTATGTGATGCAATTTTATCTAAGCAAAAAGTACCTCAGGTAACCTGTTTGGTTTTTTTAAATCAAAATTATAATAATTCACTGTTACTTCTGAACACAATAGTTTCACAATACGTGTATTCCTTCCTTCTTGGCATGTGCTTCTCATGGGGCTAGAAGAAAATTGCACTTAGTGGAATGGAAGGATGCACAGTTCTGTTCTAGAGTCCTTGGTGCTATTTAGAGTGTGTGGTGTTTTCTATTCAAATGATTCCCCAATTGTGGTTGCCCATTAGAGCAAAGAATCAGCAGGGTCTTTTGGTAACCATGGAAGCCACTGGCTCTCGAATGAGTTATTTTTAGATTGCTTCACTGCATATATTTCTTACTTTCTGAGAGGAAAATACTGTAATACGATCTTTACAGTTTGAGGTCTTAGCCATGGGAACAAGAATGGGATGTTGAGAATAAGGATCTTGTATTGCCTTATTTTAGTGATAATCCACATCCTAGTTCAAATTAGACTGGGGAAGTTACATTAATGAGGAGGTATTTCACAAAATGTGGGTGTCATCAAGCAGCTTTTGTTGGGTCTTCAGAATTTATAATTGAAATTCTGGATTTTTAAAAATTTGTTTTGCCCTCTACTAATCAGAAGTTCAAAGGGTGGCTTGGAATAAGTCCAGCTAGGTCTTGAATTGAAGATACTAAGAAAGAGGTCTGTTTCTTACTTCTGGGTAGGTGAGCATTGAGTGCCTCTTTAGTAGGTTGTTTCAGACTTGAAACTCCCATTCAGTCTCAGCTTACAAAAGAGGAGGAAAATGACTATGATGAGCTTGATTTCTAAAAAATAAGGTCTTGTCTCAATGTAATTTTGAAAATATGCATTGATAGAAATTATTCTTATTTTTTAATTTTGTAATAAGATTTGTTTGTTTATTTGAAAGATGGATTTACAGAGAGAGAAAGAGGCAGAGGCAGAGACAGAGAAGTCTTTCATCTGCTGGTTTACTCCCCAAGTGTCTGCAATGGCCAAGGCTGGGCCAGACCAAAGCGAGGAGCCCGGAGCTTCATCAGGGTCTCTCACGTGGGTGCAGAGACCTAAGGATATAGGCCATTTTCCACTGCTTTCACAGGCACATTAGCAGGGAGCTGTTTCGGAAGTTGAGCAGCTGGGATTTGAACCAGTGCCTGTAGGGGATGCTGGCACTGCAGGCTGTGGCTTAACACTGAGTGTCACAGTGCCAGCCCTGATAGAAATTTCTAAAAATGCTAATTATGATTTTACCTCTGACTAAAGGACAAATTGCATTTTGTTCCTGGAAATGCATCTGTATTATTAATATTATTATTATTTTTAGAATTTATCAAATGACTCAAGGGTGCATTCATGGGTTTTGGAAGATGCATGGAAGAAGCAGAAGACTGGATTTCTTTCTAAGTAGGTCAGCCAATATTGGAAAGACATTACATTCATAGTGTTTTACTTTTTCCTTAATGGTCTTTTTAATGGTACCCAGAAAATAATGGAATTTCAAATCTGTGTAGAACCTTTACCCCAAGCTCTCACTTTACAAAATGAAAGGAAGGGGCGGGGAATTACTGTCACCATTCCTTCTTAACTGGACATCTATTGATATTTCTGTTGCAGAGGAGTGTAATCGCATACAAGGGATGAGCAGCTAATATTAATGGCTCTACTTCCCACAAAAACTGAAACTCAAGGTTTTGTCATTGACACCAAGGACCAAGATATTCTGGCACGTGCTGATACCTCCTACCTCATGCCCGCCTATGCTTTGCCTCCTCTTTCATGCTTTGGTGCAACAACATACTTTCCCTTTCCTGAAAACATCAAGTTTGTCACCAACTCTGAGTCTTTTCTATTTCTGGCAACCCTACTTGAAAGACTCCTCCTGGTTTCGAACAGCTGGTTCATAGCTAAAGTGGAAAAAATCTACACAGGCCCTCTAGATTTTCACGCTCATGTCTATGTGCTCTGTTGAATCCACTCCTGAGTAGAGAATGTTGGTAACACATACCTGGGCACTTGAGTCAGAGAAACTCTGCAATAATGCATTTTTTTTAAAGGGGTCAAGTTTATGGCAATTTATCCTATGGTAATAGAAATCTCACACCTCTTATTTCCTGTCTTGGCTGAAGTGTTACTTCCACAGCAAAGCTTTCTCTGAGCCCTCCAATGTTGTGGGGCTCCTTTTCTCATGGATCTGATTTATTCTCTGGTTACCACTTAGCAGAATCTAAAGCCACCTTCTGTGCTCATTTTCTTGCTAGTTGCTGTGTCCTCCACAGCCTGGAATGTCACTGTATATTGAGTAGGCACTAAATAAACATTTTTAAGGGTGGGCTTTGTGATGCAGTGAGTTAAGACACCACTTGGGATGCCTGTGTCCCATGTTTTATTTTTAACTACTAGGCACTTCCTGCTAATGCTTCTTCTAGGTAGAAAATTGTGACCCAAGTATTTAGGTGTCTGCCACCCATGTGGAAGACCAGAAGGCCTGGGTCTAGTGAAGCCCTGGCTGTTGTGGCCACTCAGGCAGTGAACCAGAGGATGAATGGTCTCTCTCTCTCTCTCTTTTTCTCTTTCACTCATTCTCACGCACTCTCACTCTCTGTCTCTGACAGTATACTTTTGAAATAAACAAATATTTTTGTTGAATGAATCACTGAATCCGCATTTGTGAGTTTTTACCTACTGCCCATGTCTAAACTTCTGAATTATTTCTTGGGCCACCAGGTGGCAGTTAATTCAGAGAGGAAAGTAAGTAGAATAAAAGAAGCTTGGCCTGCTGACAGACGTCAATTCTCGAATGGCAACATTGCCGTCCAGACTTTAATCTAAAACCATCTGCCTTTATTTTTCTTAACCTGGTCAGTTGGACAGCACATCTGCTACCACTGGTGTTTCTGTAGCCAAATTGTGTGATTAACTCTCTTAAAACAGGAGCTTAGAAACAGAGTAGATTGATATCATCCTCATCACCAATTCTCTGACCATCCACAGTAGATTGTCTTTACCGTTGCCATTTGTAATTGTGAATTTTATTTCCTGCACCGTTTAACTTCTTCAGTGCGGATCTTCGTAATTTGCTCTCCAGCTTTCAGTTGGTGACTATTTTGCATCATATTTTTGGAACAGGTGTTCCGTTTTGAGAGAATGGGCCATTATCATAATGCGCCTCTCATCATAACTTTGCTAAACTGTAACATGCTCATTGTTGTAATGTAAACCCAGATCACTGACTACCCAGCTGATTTGGTTCCTGGTTTGTGTGTAAGGCTTTCAGCATGTACACAGAAATTCATTAGAGTGTCTAGTCTATTTTATTGTTGACTGCACTTTTGTCCCCTGGAATAGTGCCAGGTAAGTAATAGGTGCTTGATAAATAGCTTTCAAGAAATTAATGAATGGGTGAATAAAATCTGTTGCTACCTGAACTATAACCAGGTTGTGAAGGATCTTGTGTTTCTCTAGGATGCCTCCTGAAAGAAATTGCCCCTTTTGTTTGAAGAACCTGTACTTTCCAGATCCACTCAACTATCATTTCCTTAGATGATGGGTGTTAGGATGATTATTTATCAGTTATATGTTGTTGAACATATAAATGTGGAACATCTGCTCTGTGCCTGGCACTTTGTGAGGTGCTGCCGTCATAAGGTAGATGGTACCTACCCTGAACAAAAAGAGTTAATAGTCCTGCAATTGTAATCAATACCACTTGTTGTCAGGATTGGCACTTGATACCATTCTCAAAAAGATGTAAAAGTTCATCAGAGTTTCAGATGTGAGAATTCTGAAGATGGTCTTGATGTTTGCGTTTATAGTACTTGCTTTTGTTTAGTTAATGTAATGCTTGATGTTGAAACAGATAAACCTAGCTGCTTCGCATACTTGGGTTATACTTCTCGTTTGTGTACTTTCTAAAAATGGGGTCCCAGATCATTTTGCAGTATCACCTAAAGCTGTGGTTCAGGGATCCAGGTTCCTTCCGTCTTGCAGATCTGCCATCTTCTACCTACCCAGTAGCTGTTCAAGGTGAAAGAAAGGAAGATCTCCTGGGTCAGGCACGCAAGCGCCACAGTTCCTCCTACCCACTCTCCACTGAACAGAGGAGCGTTGTCACGTGATCTCCCCTAACTGGAGAGGAGTGTCATACTGTCATAGATGCAGATAGGAAGTGCTTCTGTTCTCCAGAGCACAGCCAAAAGACAAGATTTCTCTTCATCAAAGCTAAGGGAATTTTGATATCATTTTCTTTAAAACATTCAGTTAAAGTTCCTGATATCCAGGGATGAGCTATTTTGAATGGCTTTTTTTTTTTTTAGGAGAGGAAATACTTATTATAATACTAAAACCGAAAGACAGAAAATTGTAAGCTATTCTGACAAAAACAAACATTCGAAGACATCATAAAAAGAGTGAATGCAGTGTAAGGGAGACTATAAAGGAGGAAAAACAAGCAGGCACAGCAGAGAGCCAGCTGGCCAAAGTGATGGTCTGGTATGATGGGAATTCCTTTAGAGTGTCCACACCCACTCTGATTATTGATGCAGAGGGATCGAGAGCCAGGGGCCAGAAAAAACAAGCTTTATTTGCTTTTCTGCTATTTACCAGCCTGTTGACTTTTATAGGAACATATACTCTGTGAGCCTCCACAGATTTATAGAAAACAAGGACAAGACTCACATTGCGTTACTTGTCGTATATTTGTTTGTGGGATAGAGTTAAATCACAGCTGTAAAAGAATGTTGTGAAGTGCGAGTTCCAGTGTGAGCAGAGGTAGACTCTCCTCCTCTTCCTCATAGCATAATGGGATGTAAGGAAAAGGTGGAAGGCAAAGTTGGGAGGTCTGACCTGGCTTCAGCTTGATCTCGTGTCACTGCTCTGTCACGTTGTGTAGTCAGACTGAAATCCTCACTGCCCTCTTACAAGTTGGACCAATAGCACTCATTTATTCCATGATGGAGACTCACAGCCCTAATAACAAGCGACTGTCTGTACTGAGTTTCGAGCTTGGACTCCAAGGCCTGCGATAGACAATGCATGTGCTTTAGTTGGGTGACCTCATTTGATTTCTCCCTCACCACTTGAAGGGGCGGATTCTGTACCCATCCCCAGCTTTGCACAGATGGGAGAACCAAAGCTCATAGCGAGGAAGCTGGTTCTTTGCAGTCACACAACTGAGTGCTGGCAGACCAGCTCCGGAGCCCGTGCTCAGGACAACTGTTCTCTCTTGGCGCTTCATGTGCCTGTCAACTGCCAGGCACCAAGGGCTTCCGTGGTGAGCAAGAAGACATCATTTCTGACTTCAAGGAGCTTCCCTCCTGGCTCTCGGCAGCCTTCGGGATCTTATACATGCTGTTCCTTTTATTTTTTAAAAAGGCCTCAGTTTTTAGAGCAGTTTCAGGTTCATGGTAAAATTGAATAGAAGATACAGTGAGTTGCCATGTGTATCTGCCCCCACATGGCCACAATCTCCCCTACTATTATTATTTTATTATAATTATTATTATACTAAAGTTTTTTTTAAAGATTCATGGGCATGGAATTAAGAGAAATTTATTTTAGTGTAAAAATTTTGAAATCTCTGCATAGTTTTTTTTTCAAAGTATACATTTTCTGTGAACTTTTTGCAGTGTCCTCATGTGCTGTTCCCCCATAAGGGCGGTATATGAACCTCACCGACCAGAAGAGTGGATTAGTCAGAACTGATGAACCTTCACTGACACGTCCTAACTACCCAAAGGCCACAGTTGACCTTGGCTTCCCTCTTGATGTGGTACATCCTGTGGGCTTTGACAAATGTAGAATTATATGTATCCACACCATAATATGCGGAGGAGTGTCACTGCTTTCAAAAGTCCTCTGAGCTCCATCGATCCCACTCTTCCTTCAGCTTGCAATGTTCTCTTCATGCTGCCCCCCATCCCGCTCCTTGTGCACATGCCTTTCTCAGCCCAGGTGGTTTCTCTCTCCTGTAAGGAGTCACGCCGGGCATTACCTCCCCTCTTTCTTACAGTCCAGGTGGTACCTGAAAGGTGTCTCACATATACTTCTGAGCAGAGATAGTATTGTCTAGTGGCTGAAATGGTAATCTAGACTGAAACTTGTCCATCACTTTCAAATGCTAGAATTTGGGGTACGTTATCTCACTTCTTTGAGTTTCAGATTCTATGTAGGTAAAATGGGACATTTTAAAAAAATGTATTTCATTGAAAGAGTTATGGGATGGGGGAGGAGAGAGAGAGAGAGAGAGCGAGCAAGCATCCATCTGCTTGTTCACTCCCCAGATGGCAATAGCCAGCGCTGAGTCAAGCTGAAATCTTGGATGAAGCCTGGAGCATCATCTGGGTCTCCCACATGGGTGGCAGGGCTCCAAACACTTGAGCCATCTTCTGCTACTTTTCCCAGGCCATTAGCAGGGTGTTGGATAGGAAATGGAACAGCTGGGACTCGAATTGGCACCCATATGAGATGTTGAACTGTAGACAGTTGCTTAGCCCACTACTCCACAATGCAGGCCCCAGATTTCTTTTTTTAAGAAGTAATTTATTTGAAAGGCTGAGTTTGAAAGGGAGAGGGAGACACATATGTACATATACACACACACACACACGCACACAGAGAGAAATATTTGATCCACTGATTTAATTCCCAAATGGCTACAACAGACAAGGCTGGGACAGGCTGAAACCAGGAGCCAGAAGTTTCATCCAGATCTCCCATGTGGGTGCAGGAGCCCAAGAAATTGGGCCATTTTCCACTGCTTTCCCAGGCACTTTTGCAGAGAACTGGGTTGGAAGTGGTACAGCTGGAACATCCAGCATTTCAGCATGCCAACATTGTAGGTAGCAGCTTAACCCACTATGTCACAACACTGGCCCCAAAATGGGACTTTTAAAAGGATGGCATGAGGTGATGTGAATGAATGGCTTGATGTTTGCATGGCAAGTGCTTAGTTAACTTAATTACCTCCCAATGATTACTGTTATAAATGTTAATCTGTGATCACAAAATATTCTTATTTCTTCCTTGTGCCTATGACCCCAGAGCCTGCTGTGAAAGACAGGGGTGTCGATTAATAGCATGTCTTCAATTTCATTGACTTCAAATTTGGACTGAAGAGTCAGTGTCTCTGAACTTGAATGCTGCTTTTCTGGGGTTAAACATGAGGAAGGGCTGTGACTTGACCAGAGCTTCTATTTTTTGTGATAATGCCCTTCTTAAGGTACATACCCAGTTCCACAGCTTTCACATGGAAACACAGGACTGAGTTATGATTTTAATCAGGTCAGCTTTTGCTGGTGTCAGTGAGAAGTAATTAGTTGATTGTTACTGCAGAGAATGCCATTACACTCAGTTAAGAGCGTATTCTTCCTCTCACACTCAATTCCCGTGCTGAGATAGCTTCCTTCGTTTCCTTCTTGCTCAGAAGTGGAACTCGATGGGTGTCTGTGGGAAGCCTAATCATCTCTTTGTCTGCACCTCCTCGCTCAGGCATGTTTACAGTCCCCAGGGGAGAATGAGGACATGTCCAGGTAACCAATTAACCAAAATGGAGCATCAGGAGACTTGCAGAACACATACACATTCAGCGGATTAAAGGTCAGTGTTCAATAAATTGAGTCTGAGCAAGGCTTTTCCTCCCAGGATTTGAGATGCTGCAGAGTTTAATCTTGGAGCTCCCAGGGTCTATAAAGGAAGCAGCAGGTGTTCAGAATGTCAGTCTTTGTTCCACTCCAAAGGCATATGTGCTCTTGGCTCTAGAAAAATTTTGTCATGTCCTCTGGAAGCTTTGGTTCACTCTCTGTCTTCTTCCCTGTTGTGTTTAGAAACCCCAATGCCTATTTGTAAGCTACACAAGTACATACTTTACTTCAATCAGAGCCAGGAAATCCAGGGGAAGAAAAAAACTCCCAGACTTGTAGTTGCTTTCTAAAGCTAAAAAATAAACACCATATGGAATGTGGAAACTTAAACTGTAGTCACAAATTCTTCGACATTTTTTTCCAGTGAAAGGTGGTATCTATACTTCCCCCTACTTAAATCTAGGTAGGCAAATGACATATTCAAATAATGAAATGTGATGTCAGGTGCCTTCAGAGGCAAGGTAAAAAAAACACATTTTCCACCTTGACATTGAGACACTTGCTCTTGGAACTGTTAGAGCCATGTGAGAAGTTTGACTACTCTGAGGATCACTGTGTTGTCAGGAAACCTAGGGACCTAGGAGAAGCCACACAATGCTTCTTTTAACAGCTTGAGGTGCTGCTAGCTTCTGAGTTACTCCAATCCAGGTGCCACCTATGCGAGTGAAGAAGTTTCCAAATGAATGCAGTCCCCAGTGGTTTGAGCCAACTCCAGACATTCCAGTCACCCACAGTTATTCATGTCTGACATGGATATAGACAATGGGGAGATGAGACCAGCCAACCCTATTCTTCCTTGTCCAAATTCTACCCTTCTAGAATCCAGGAGCATGATAAACTGGTGGTTGTTTTTATGTTGCTATGTTTTCGGGTAGTGTGTTATACAGCAATAGATAGTTGGAACAGTGATTTTTTTTAAGCCATCTTCCAAATCTGAGAAGGAGAAGCGAGATTAACTGCAAACCCACACAGGTAAAAGACTACAAGAATCATAGAATTAATAAATTTAGAAATATTAGAGACTCTAAATTCTGTCTAGTAAATTCACAGTCCCTCAGTAGCTACTAATAGGTATTTTCTGTTTGAAATAGTCAAGTGGAGGTGATTTACTCTCTACTTACATGCTTCCAATGATGAGGAAGTCACTACTTTATGAAACATTCTCTCTTGCAGAGTTATAAATGGGTGTACCAAAGAGATGCTCTTACTACTGGATAGAAGTGACTGGTGATAGGACTCAAACTGCTGCATCAGGAAATGGCTTTGGGGAAAGACCCTATGCAGGGTGGAGTTTGTGGGGGAAAAAAAAAAAGGGACACACCATGGTAGCTGTTGCTTGGACTGTTTAGCTGCTAGTTTTCACATATTGGCTTCTCTTTTTCGGCTTCAGTAACATGTCAATGGCTTCTGTTTCCAGCATGTGCTGGGTTGTAATGGAAAGGGATGGGGGAAGTAGAGCTCATCAGGGTAATAGTCTTAGAACCATGAAGACTGGCATGTAGGCTAAAAAAAAGGGGTCACCATTTATCACAAGCTGAAAATAAGTAAATGATACAGTGTAGCTGCCAAAAACAGAAACCCAGTAGGCAACATGATAGAGTGGTCACAGGTGTTAGTTATACCTTTCAATTGATAAGTCAAATCCTTTTTGTAGAATTTCCTTTAATTCTGGGAGTTCTGCTTTAGGAAGTATATTGACAACCTAGAATGTTGTCAGCAGTTGCCAATAAAGGTAGAAAGGAGTCTAGAAACTGTCATATGGAATGTAATTGAAGGATCTGAGCATGTTTAGTGCAACAAGGCAAATAAAGAGTGAAATGATAACAGCCCTCAAATATTTCAGTGGTCCTAAACAGATGAAAAAGCCAACCTTTTCACTCGTTCTGTTCTTAGCACCAATATAGGTCCCCATCCTTGTTTGACTTGACCCCTGCATTATGCTTCTCTCTGGTCTCTGATTTCCTTCTTATCTCCTGCAATCAGTTTTCCACCAATGCAGATGGGAGCATTTAAAACTGAAAATTGGACCACAGCACTCCCCTTTTCAGTATCCTCCAAACTTTTTCTTGGCCTTTGAATGAAACACACAGTTTTCACTTTGTCCTACAGGGGCCCTCTGTCAGATCCAGATACTCTCTTGTAAACAAATGTTTTTAATCACTGCCTTTACTCCCTTGTAGTGAATGTTACAGATCATGTTGCCTATCTGACCATTAATTACAAATAAAAATAATCTAATTTTATGAAATTCAGAATGGAAGTGAAGTAGTGCACAATAATGCAATATGTATTATAGATTGGACCTATATAGGGATCATTATGATAGTTCATGGAAACAGAATGGTAGAAGCAGTTCTTTTGGTGTGGAAGATTGAAATCTATACATATAAGAGGTCTTCAAAAAGTTCATGGAAATGTATATTATAAAAAAGCTGTGCACAGATTTAAAAAAATTTCCACACCAAAATAAAAACATATTTATATGGAAATATTTTATATTTCAAACCAAAATAAACATTTAAGCTCCATTTTCTGTAAACTTTTTGAAGTACTCTTATAGATGATTGACCCACAGGTAAAGTCATCAGGAATACATAAAGGACAAATGTAGGTTGCTCTAGGTCTGTTTGTATTTTGAGTAGTGACTCAGATACCTCAAACAGCATTGCTATTGGTGATATTATACCTTTAAGTATTGTCAATGGTCAGAACAAACAAAAGAGGCATTCTTAATTTCACAAGGTGTTTGTGTTTTTGGAAAATTGAGGGACTAATCATTTTTAAAATTATATTATATAAAATTAATGTAGATTCTAGGCTGAGATGATTGTAAGCTGGAGTTTTATCCAAGTGAATGTCTGGTGAGATGTTACAATGTCGTATAGGATGAACTGTAACTCTAATGTCTTGACTGTCCTGTGTGTTCCCAGAAGCCCAGAAATCCTGATCTGAGCCCTCCCAGTACCAGGAGAGAATTTCTGTCATTGTCACCAACTGGAAAACCACTAGAAATGTCCACAGGGGTGGCTGGTACCCACGAATCCAATGGAGAGCCTCTGTCCGCAGCGTGTGGTCCTGACTTCTTTCTTCTCTTCTTGTGTCTCTTACCTGCCCTTCCTACCATGCTCCAAATTCATCGCCTTCTTTATCTGTCATAAATAGTGGAAAGCTGAATTTTCTTTTTGTACCCTTTGGACTATTGTGTTTCCAAAGTTTTGCCTGGCTTGGATCTTGCTCAGGGCTTAGCTCAAATGCCACCTTCTCAAACACTCTCAGACTTCCTTGGGCGAAGTGGCCTCCCTACCCGTACCATTAGGTCCTTACCCCATTTTACTTGCTTTGCAGGATATCTCATGACGTGCAATATTATCTGTAAAATTTTAATTTTTTTATGTTGTCTATTCCCTTCTGCCACTAGAATGTAAGCCCCAAAAGGCAGCAACTCTTGTTTGCTACCATATATATTCCCAGTGCCTAGAAAAATATCTCACACAAATTAGATACTTTATAAGCATATGTATTGGATAAATTACTAAATTCTCCCTTGAACCACTCAAAATAAAGCCCAAACCCTTTAGCCTGAAAGGTGAAACCTTTCAAGATCCCACCCAGCTTCTATTTTTCTGACCTCTTCTCCTTTCATTCACCCCTCTGTCCTATTATTGCTTCTCAAATAGGCCATGGCAGTGAATGTTTCGCTCCTTTGCTCATTGTCCTTCCTGCATGTGGAGTTCAGCTCAGTTCAGGCTCCCTCATTTTCTCCCTTGCTCCCATTCAGGAGAGGATAACACAGTCCTTTCACCAGATATGTATTTCTCACTGTGCTAATACAAGGAGATTGCTTGTGTTGGAGTATGTATTGACTACGCTTTGAGCTCACTGAGAGCAGGAACCACTTCTTGATTTTCTGTGTATGTTCAGTGCTCAGTATGGTGCCTGATGTACAGTCGGTTATAGAATCAAGTTTCATTGTGTTAGGGTTGAATTGTCATCTTAGGTAGATGTGACCTTTTGAAATCTCAATTTTATCATCTATTTCATTGAATATTTTCCATAGTATCATAGTAATTATAAATTTTGTAAGCATGCTCTGGTGATTGAGACTTTATTGGGATTTATAAAAGTATATCAATCCCTTCCTTGTATTTGCAATGAATGGCAAAATAATTTCAAGATTGTTTTTGTGTTTACTAATAATATTATTTCAGTGTGATGTGCTAGGCACATTTCTAAACACTTTCTAAGACTTCAGCATTTCAGTGGCAGGAGTTATTGACATTAGCCCCATTTTTTAGACTTAAAGTGAAATTCACACAGTCACGGCTGATAAATAGGAAAACCTGATTAACCTGATGTATCTGACTCCAGAGCCCAAGACTTCTACTGCAATGCTAAGTCTTTTCTGTGCCATTTCTTTATGCCTGTTTTTCTTAGATTCAGCCATCCTTGAACCTGGCTGCAAAAGAGTTAATGGAGATATTTTAAAATTAATCCTATTTAATCAGGATAAAGACATCAGTCTTTCCTCTCCCCTCCCAAACAAGATGATATTCTTTTGTAAATTACTGCTTTTTCTTCCCCTTTCTGTCAGGGAAGCTCAGTTTATTATGGGTCACGGTGGGTGCAACCAAGCTAATGACAATTGATGTCCATCCTCTGCTCCTCATATTAGTGGCTTCCCTCCTCTTGCACCGGGCATGCCCCTCTCCATCACTTTATCCCGTCAGTAGAGATTTTGCCTTAGCCAGTGAACTTTTAATCACTCTGAATGGCTAATCACCATAATTCCTCACTGTCCAAAGCTGCAAGTTCATCATGTGAATGGACCCGGTGTCCGTGTTAATCACAGTAATCGCTCACCACTCCTGAGCTGTGAAAAGTAGTGAAGAGCCTTCTCATGGCTCAGGTTGCTGGCCATCTGAGGGCGGCTGGTCAGAGTGTCCTCATTCACCCCACATGGGCTGTGGAGCTAGCTAACAGTGCAACGTCTGCTGGAGCTGCAGGACTCAGGTGTGTGTTGCAGACTGTTCTCCCGAGTGGGCCAAGGATTGTATTTCCACCCCCATGGTTTCTGATGCTGCAGCCTGGCTTACTGGCCAGCTTGTGAACTTTCTTCCCCATGTTAAACAAGGAGATTTGTCTTACACTGGCATTGTTTTGATAGCAATGAAACAGAGGCCAACCCATCTGGTTCAATAATACAAGGATTTGTTATAAGGAATTAGGGACATCTTTTTGACCAAAGGTCTAGAAATCCCATTTGTCAGGAGGGACATAAACTGGACTTGGATAGACTTGAGATGTCAAGGCAGTTATTTTAGTACTCCTGTTCCTTGTAGTGTACTCTCTACATGTGTGCCCCACTCTTTCACTTTCTGTCTTGCCTTGCTTCGCTGGTCACCTCTTCAGCTGGACCAGGCTGCGTATACCATAGATGGCTTTTTCAGAATGGCAGTCTCTGTTTATGTGTCCTGAGCTTCCAGGGTTTTCAGCTGTCTGGACGCAGTTTCTGAACTCCATTTCCTCAGCTCCTGCCAGGTTTAGGCACTCCATGCTCTCATCTCTTCTCCCAGATTTGTGTATCAAGTTGTCAGCCCACATTTATTAAAATCCATCCTTTTAGAAAATACCTGTTTGAAGTTTCCAAAATAAACGTTTCTATTATTACCAGAACCTTTCTGACAGTCTTTAACAATTGTCTGCATGGGTCAAAGACCTTGACAGACACCTCACCAAAGCAGATAAACACAGGACCAATAAGCAAATGAAAAGATACTTTGCTCCTATCTTATTTCATTAGGGCAATGCAAATTAAGGCAACAGTGAGCTGCCACTACATACCTACTAGAATGTCCAAAACCTAGAGGGGCAGGCATTTGGAGCAATGAGTAAGATGCTTGAGATACCTGCATCCATATCATGGACCTGGTTCTCATCTGCTCTCCACTTTCCATCCAGCTTCCTGCTGATGTGCACCTGGGAGGCAGCAGATGATGGCCCAAGAACTTAGTCCTTACCACCCACGTGGAGACCCAGATTGAGTACTCAGTGCCTAGCTTTGGCCAGGCTTATCTCTGGCTCTCGTTGGTACTCTGTCTTTCTGCCTTTCAAATCAAGTGGAAAAAAATTTTTAAAAAAATTAGAATCACTCAAAAATACTGACCACATGAAATGTTAAAAAGATGTGGAGCATAGGGCCAGCACTGTGGCTCAGCGGAGTAAGTTGCTGTCAGCAGTGCAGGCATCCCATATAGGCACTAGTTTGAGTTCTGGCTGCTCCATTTCTGATCCAGTTCCCTGCTAATGTGCTTGGGAAACCAGTGGAAGATGGCCCAAGTCCTTGGACCCTTACACCCATGTGGGAGACCTGGAAGAAGCTCCTGGCTCCTGGCTTTGGACTGGCTCAGCTCCGGCTGTTGCGCCATCTGGGGAGTGAAACAGTGGATGCAAGATTGATCTCTCTCTCTCTTGCCTTTGCTCTGTTAACTCTGGGTTTCAAATAAATAAATTAGTCTTTAAAAAGTAAAAAAAAAAAAGATGTGGAGCAATAGGAATTATCATTCATTGCTGGTGAGGATACAAAATAGTATATAGCTATTTCAGATGAGTTGGGCAGTTTCTTAGAAAACTAAATATACTCTCTCCATACAGTGCATCTTATCACATTCCTTGATATTTACCCCGATGAACTGAACTCCTATCTTCTGCCTGGCATTGTGGCATAACAGATAATGCTGCCGCCTGTGACTCTGGCATCCCATATAAGCTCAAATTCAAGACCTGGCAGCTCCATTTCTGATCCAGCTCCCTGCTATTGTGCTTGGGAAAGCAACAGAAGATGGTCCAAATGCCTGGGCCCCTGAACTCATGTGGGAGACCTGGATGAAGCTCCAGGCTCCTGACTTCAGCCTAGCCCCACCTGGCAGTTGTAGCCATTTGCTGAGTGAACCAGCAGATAGAAGATATCTCTCTATCTCTGTCTTTTTGCTTTCACTGTAACTCTGACTTTTACATAAATAAATCTTTTTTTTAAAGGAAACCTATTTCTTGGGGTGTGTTTTACATATCAGTTGTATGCTATGTCGAAGATACTATATCTAGTATGGGAGTGTCTGGGTTTGTCTTGTCTCTGATTCTGATTCCAGCTTCCTGCTAAATGTGCACCTTGAGTGATGGCTCAAATAGTTGGGTCTCTGCCTCCCATGTGAAAGACATGGATTACCATTCTGGCTGCTGGCATTGACCTGGCACAGCCTTAGCCACTGCAGCTATTTGGGGGAGTGAATCCACGGATAAGAGCTTTATGTCTTTCTCCGACTCACTGCTTCTCAAATACATTAAAAACAAACCCTGTGACCATACAAAAGCCTACATGTGAATGTTATTGAGGGGTCTTCAGAAAGTTTGTGTAGGGGTTGGTGTGGTGGTGCAGTGGATTAATCCACCATCTGCTATGCTGGCCGCCATATGAATGCCAGTTTGAGTCCTACCTCTTCCACTTCTGATTGATCTATGTCCCTGCTAATGCTCCTGAGAAATCACTGATAGATAGCCTAAGTTACTTGGGCCCTGGCCACCCATATGTGCAACTCCATATGGATGGAGTTCCTGGCTTATGCATTTGGTCTGGTCAAGCCCTGTCCACTGATGTCTTTTTGGGAGTGAACCAGTAGACGGAAGATCTCCCTCCCTCCACTTTCTCTCTTTCTCTCACACAACTCTGCCTTTAAAAAAAAAGGAAAAATTATTCACATAAAATATATACTCTAAAAATTATGCATGGATTTCTTTTATAGTGAAATGAACTTATCCTTTACTTCTCTTTTTCTACATTTTTTTAAGATGCCCTTATATAACAGCTTTATTCATTATTGCCCAAACTTGAAAGTACCCTTGATCTCCTTCAGTGAGTGGCAGATAAATAAACTGTGGTATATCCAGATGGAATGTGGGTTATTCCGCACTTAAAAAAATACTTTATCAGATCATTAAAATATATGAGGAAACTTACATGTGTATTACTAAGCAAAGAAAACAATCTAAAAAGGTAGCATGCTTTATGGTTCCGACTCTGTGATACTTTGGTGAAGGCAGAACTGTGTAGACAGTACAAAGATCTGTAGTCGCTTAGGGGAAGGGCAAGGGTGGTGAAGGGGATGAGTAGGCAGATCAGAGAGAGTTTTTAGAGCTGGGAAAATTCTCTGTGTGACATTGTGATGGTGGGGTTGTTGATTGTAAAGTGGCCGATGCATGTGTGGGGGCAGAGAATATACAGGAAACCTCTTTAACTCCTCTGTACCTTTCTCTTCATTTTGCTATGAATTTAAAACTTCTCTGAAAAATAGAGTATTAAGAACATCAAACCATAATGAGATACCACCTCCGTGCAGTTAGAATGGCTACTGTCAACGACAGAGAGGTAACACCTGCTAGTGAGGATGTGGAGAAAAGGGACCCCTTTGCACAATGTTGGTAGGAAAGCCAATCCACACATCAATTGCAGATCATAGTATGGAAATTTCTAAAAAACCAAATATAGTACTACATATGATCCAGCAATCCCACTTCTGACTATATATTCTAGGGAAATGGGATCAGTCTGTCAGGAGACTTCTCTACTCTCATGTTTATAAACCCAGCATACAGTCCGTTAGTTGTGAATGGTTAAAGAAAATGTGGCATGTATACGTAGCAGAATATTATTTAGCCATAAAAAGATGAAGCTCTGTCATATGCGACAACATAGATGGGGCTGGAAGTTATTTTGTTAAGTGAATTAAGCCAAGCACAGAAGGATAAGTAGCCCATGATCTTGCTCATGAAGGCACCTATAAAAAGTTGATGTCATAGATGTTGGGAGTAGAATAGTGGTTACCAGAGACTGAGGAGAGTAGTGGAGGATGGAGGAATGGTGAAAGGTTGAGAACAGGGACTGAGTTACATAGTTAGCTAGAGGAAGAAGTGCTAATGTCCCACGGCACAGTGGAGTGACTGTGGATGGTGGAGATAAACTGTGTATTTCAACGGAAGCAAGCCTAGGGGAAAGGATTTTTAGAAAAGGTTTATTTATTTATTTGAAAGGCAGTTACAGAGAGGGAGAGAGGGAGAGGGAAGGAGGGATGGAGAGAGGAAGGGAGAGAGAGAGGTGTTCCTTCTGTTGGTTCACTCCCCATTTGGCCGCAACAGCTGGAGCTGTGCTGCTCTGAAGCCAAGAGCCAGGAGCTTCCTCTGAGTCTCCTACAGAGGTGCAGGGGCCCGAGGACTTGGGCCATCTTCTACTGCTTTTCCAGGCCATAGCAGAGAGCTGGATCAGAAGTGGAGCAGCCAGGACTCGAACTGGCACCCATATGGGATGCCGGCACTGCAGGCAGTGGCTTCACCCACTATGCCATAGCACCAGCCCTGAGGAAAGGATTTTGAGTGTGCCCTCTGTGAAGAGCTGTTAAATGTTCGGTGAGATAGATATGGTAATGGTGATTGGACATCATGTAGTGTGTGAATGCATAGAGCATCCTATGGTTCCTGAAGAATATGTACAATCTTTATGTGTTGATTAAATAAAAAAAATCTACAAATAAGTTGTGTCACAGGCCTGTTATTTTAAGCCAGAATGGATGTCCTGAATGCTGCTGAAAGTTACCGCCTTTCTCAGTGTTTCTTTATCCCTTCTCCCTCCCTCCCAGTCTTCTCAGTCTTGAGAAAGAAAGGCAGAGAGAGAAAATGAGAATGAATGAATGAGGGAATCCAAATCAAACCAACAAACAACAAAATGTTCCCAGTGAAAAATCAAAGTTCTGGAATATTGCAGTGGATTTTTCCTGTACTAAGCATCCATTTCCCACATCACCCCTAAACCCCTTTGGGAACTCGGTTCCCAAGTTTCTTTGGAGAATTGTGTCTTCTCTATTATGTAGACTTTTAGTGGAAGTTGACTTTTAGTGAAATAAATTTCTCTAATCAAGAAGTCAACAAGATACCCAAACAAGGCCAGTTTGATTCTCATTTTGAAACTTTAAAGTTCAGAGATCCTAGGATGAAACGTTCAGGATTGATTCTTTTACAGGGTTGCCACCCTTGTTATTTATTATTTCCTTCTACTTGGGTCTCTTCTCCCTTTCTCCCACCCCCTAAGACTGGCTCTTTAGCAGTTTCTTCAATTATTTGTGTTGTTGTATATCCTGCCAATAAAACTGTTTGGCTTCAGTTTGCTAAAGTCAGTTGTGCTATTTGGAAACAAAACAAAAACACTCAATTGATCTAGCTACTACCTTAGAGAAAGTCTCAGGACTATAGGTTTTTTTTTTTTTTTTTTTTTTTTTTGACAGAGTAGACAGTGAGAGAGAGAGACAGAGAGAAAGGTCTTCCTTTTGCCATTGGTTCACCCTCCAATGGCCGCCGCAGCCGGCGCGCTGCAGCCGGCACACCGCGCTGATCTGAAGGCAGGAGCCAGGTACTTATCCTGGTCTCCCATGCGGGTGCAGGTCCCAAGCACTTGGGCCATCCTCCACTGTACTCCCTGGCCATAGCAGAGAGCTGGCCTGGAAGAGGGGCAACCGGGACAGAATCCGGTGCCCCGACTGGGACTAGAACCCGGTGTGCCGGCACCGGTAGGTGGAGGATTAGCCTAGTGAGCCGTGGTGCCGGCCAGGACTATAGGTTTTATGTTGCTTGATACTAGTTACTAAGTTTGTCCTTACACTCCTGATGGTGTGTTGAGATTCTAATTGGTAGGATACAGCAGCGTAGTGCCTTGTTTATGTCAAGTAGAATTAATAGAGTAGCTAATATAAAAAGAGAAACCCAGCATGGGTATTGTGGTATAATGGGTTAAGCCAACATATTTGGAATATCTGAAACTCCTATCAGAGTGTCTGGGATCAAGTGTTGCCTCTCTCTGCCCCTACTTCCAATCCAGCTTCCTGCTGATGTGCCTGGGAGGCAGCAAATGATGACCCAAGTATTTGTGTTTCTACAACCCAGTTTAGAGACTTGAATGGAGTTTCTGGCTCCTGGCTTCCGCGTGGATTTGCCCTGGCTGTTGCAGGCATTTGGGGAGTGAACCAGTAGATCAAAGATCTCTCTCTCTTCTCTCATTCCCTCCCTTACCTCTCCCTTTCTCTTCCCTACCCCCTATCTCTTTGTCTTCCAAGTACAGAAATAAAACTTAAAAAAAAATTCAGAACCATATTTGATCATGGCTATACAAGCTGTGGTCTGGTTTCTGGAGACACATGTCTCAGGTAGTTTAATTAACAGCTCCAAATCAATCCATCTGGGAATGTTGTGGAACTTCAATCTCACAGTTTGACTACTTCTCCCTGCTGGAAAAGATTCTGAATTATCTGTGGAATGAGGGCCAGGAGGGAATAATGTAGGAAGAGGGTGTTTGAAGAAGTTCGGCAGTTGAGGTAACCAGACAGGGAAATGTAGCTCGAAGAACAATGTAGTCCCCGTCACTGCCAGGCGATTTCCTTGGTTCCTGTTGTCTCTCTCCTTCCCTTTTCTCTTCTGCTCTTCCTTTGGCCCCCTTCATCACCCACCCCCAAGCTCTCCTTTCTTTTTCCTGTTTGTATCTTATATAATCGTTTCCCACCCTTTTCTGTCTAATATTCATCAGCACCTCTTTCTCTCAAGGAATTCAGAGGACCGGGTGAAGATAGCATTCTTCCCATTCTGAAGAGAAGTTGGCTGCCCAAACTCATGCAGATGTTTAGACTCTGCTGTCTGAATGTTCAAGGTTGTGGGGTTGACGGTGGAGACTTGATCCCATTGGGGTGTCTGAGAAGAGGGGTTGGGACTGGTCATGTGTGGCGTGCCCATGGGGTTGGCGCTTGTGAAAGGGTTGGTTATTTGAGCACAGTTCGGCCTGGATTCTCTGCTTCCTGGATCACCATGTGACTGTCCCTGTGTGTCCTCTGTCATTGCCACTGTCCCCCAGATGCCACACTATGGGGCCACTTGATTTTGAGCTGTGACAGCCAAACTGTGAGCCAAAATAAACGCTTTCCATCCCAGGAAGCTTCTCTTAGGTATTATAGCTAAATTAACGAAAAGCTGACTGATACTCCCCCTTGGCTGCTTTCTAAGCTGTGTGACCAAGAAAAAGTTCTGCTCTTTGCCCACTTTTCTCATGTTCCAAATGGGAGGAATACAAGTTTTCATCTGAGGTTTACAAGGAAGGCACTAGACATAGTGAGTATCCTAGCATTGGGTATACCAGGATTGCTATAGCTGATTGTATTGTTGTTGTTGTTATTGTTATGTCTTTCCAGAAAGGAAGAACATTCCTCCTCATTATTTCTCAGGACATTTATTACATTTATCTTTGTCTTATTCCATTTGACTATCTCCTCACTGTGTTTATCCCCTCCCCTTCCTCTGCCACGTGCTAAGACCACTCAGAGGGAATCTGGGCAATGGAAAGTCATTTCTAAGGGAATTTCAGTAACAATGAAGAAATGCTAGCCTTTATGAGAGTCCTAATGGGTTTCCCTTGACACTATTGAAATGTAATTAGAGATTACTTTAATACTTCTTTCATGGGAGGTTTCTTTTTTTCTAAGTCTCACTTTCCACTGTCTTTAGGGAGATAGCAGTCCCTGAATGTTCCAACATAAGGATAAATCTCACTCACCATCTTCGAAATATAACAAGCTGTATGTATAACAATATTTTTCAAATTGAGACTGCCATAATGATATTTGTATTTATTACAGCAATAAAGATGAGTTGAACTTAAAAGATCAAACTCTTTGAAAATGTGCCATAGAAATTGTTTTAAGTGGAGGGTATTAACACTGCTTATTGGGGCAGAGTTTTAAAAAATTCATTGGTAACTGCAATTCAATATCTATTATATATGGATATCCCTTTCTTTAAATGTTAGTTATTATATTTATTATTTATTTTGTAAAGATTTGTTCATTTTTTATTTATTATTCATTTATTCATTTTAAAAAGATTTATTCATATTTGAAAAGTAGAATTAGAAAGAGGAGAGACATAGAGAAAGAGAGATCTTCCCTCTGCTAGTTCACTCCCCAAATGGCCGCAACAGCCAGGGCAGGGCCAAGCTGAAGGCAGGAGCTGGGAGCTTTTCCTGGATCTCCTACATGTGTGCAGTGGCCCAAGGACTTGAACCATCTTCCACTGCTTTCCCAGGCCCTAGCACAAAACTGGTTGGAAAGTGGAGCAGCAGGAACTCAAACCGGTGCCCATATGGGATGCCAACACTGCAGGCCATGGCTTTAACCTTCTGAGCCACAGTGTTGGCCCCTAAACATTGGCTACTATGAGAGATATTTAAAAAGCTCAAAGAAAATGCATATTTTGAAAAACTTATTCACAGGTTTCAAATTTTTCTGCACCACAATGAACTTATCTTTTAGTTACATTTTCCGTTTTCTGAAGCACCCTCATATGTTTGATAAATTGTTGTTGGGAAAACTTATTCTTCTAAGCCCAGCAATGTGTAAGAAATGCTATTTGTCTCAGCCAAGGCGGTCTCCACTTGGCTGTTTTCCTAGACTCCTGTTTCTACTTTTAGATGTGTGTTCTCATTCATGGCCAACACACATGCATATTTCTTTCAAATGTGTTAAACTTGGGAGCTTATCAAAAGTTTGAACTTGGAAGTACCATAGCTGCAGTGGGAAAACCTTGCTTTGCTAAATCGTTAATGCTCAGAGTTGAAGTGTGAAAGCCCATCTGGGCCTAATCCACTCCCTGTCACCATTTTCAACTGGAGTTTGGAACATGCGCAATGTCAGGGGCTAAGTGGAGGCAGGGATCTAGTGACTTAAGAAGCTGAAGGGATTTTCTCTCTGACTCAGAATTTTTCTTCAGACAGTTGAGGGATTGACACCGGAATGCAGCCTTCCAATCTCTGTTTAATACTGGGTGTTTGAAGTCATCCACATCTTCTGTTTTATTTCTGTTCCCTTCTTGCCATGTACAGCAGTGAATTCTATCTGATGTACCCCAGGTACGCGCTTGATCACCCTCCTCAATTCATGCTTGATGGTTCAGTTCCCAAGAGCTTGTGCTGAGATCTGTTTCACATCAAAATGCATTTCTGTGACATATGTAATCCTCTGTAAGCTTGACGAAAGAGCCTAGTTTCTGTTCTGTGATTCCTTTTGTGTGTGTGAGAGGATGGGAGATATAATTTATCTTACTTTGAAGGTGAGAATTAGAGAAAAAACTGAGGAGCCAGAACAATGTTGTTCTGAGGCAGGAATAAAACTACAAGAACAATGATATAGAGAAGTAAGCGGGGATACGAATTTAAATATAGAAGAGGTATAGAAAAGTAAAGCAAAATTGCTTCACTTCTGTGGTTAAATATAGGTCAAATTTTTAAAAAATCTCAACTTGTTTCTAAAGCACAGGAAACTATGAAATAGTGTAAATGTTCTGAGTAAAATGAAGGGAAAAGTAACAAAGACCTCTGTCCCCCTCTCTCCCCACTCCTGCCCTTATTTTACTCCCAGGGGTATGTAGTATGAATTTGGTATGTATTCTATGAGTCACCTGTTGGGCTGTGTTGGGCAAGCTACTGAACTCTTCCAAGCTTTTCTCATCTCTGTAAAGTGAGGATAACACGAGTTACTTAGCTTGTAGCACTGTTGACAGGACTAAAGGATATATGCCACTTTCATAAATGTGTAAAAACAAAGAGTCAGTGAATATTGGCTATCAGTATTTTTCCAGGCATGTGAAACATACATATTTTTTGACACGTATACATAGTGCCACATTATGCATGCTATGATATAGGTTAGTTTTTAAACTAACAATTTGCTATGAAAACTTAAAAATTATATCTATTATTTAACACAATTGCATGCATACAACCATATCATAGTTAATGATGTTTTGAGACTTGCTTTTATTCTTTAAGCCCTTCCCGTCCATATTACCTGTCTTGAGGATTCCACGTAAACAACGTAGTATATGTAGGTATCTACATTTTCCTTCATGCTGCTATTATAGACAAAAGTACATATCATCCATATGGAGTTCTGTAATTGATAAATTATGAAAGACTTTTTTTCTGAGCCCTCATTTACTAATTGAGACTGGAAAGCTTAGCATTTGAATTCCCAGCAAATGCCTTTGCTGCTGGGGTGGGAGAGGTGAGGGTTCCTGTGCCTATCTGTTATGCTCAAGAGGAAATATGTTGCAAGGATTTCTAGGGAATTTTTCTTTCCTAATAGATTATTTGGCTTTTGGGAGCTCCCTCTCCTTTCATTCTTCTTGGAAAGTGGAAATGGAACCTGGAATGAGACAACATCTTTGGATCATCTTGGGACACACGCCACAATATTAATAGTATCATGATAGGGATATAAGGCTGAGGTTCCTGGTAGCACTTTGAGAGGTTAAATTTGTACCAGCAACTGCTGAACTCTGGATTGGTTCACCACCCAAATGGCCGCTATGGCCAGTGTGCTGCGCCAAGCCAAAGCCAGGAGCCAAGTGCTTCCTCCCGGTCTCCCATGTGGGTGCAGGGCCCAAGCACTTGGACCATCCTCCACTGCCTTCCCGGGCCACAGCAGAGAGCTGGACTGGAAGAGGGGCAACCAGGACAGAATCCAGCACCCCAACCAGGACTAGAACCCGGTGTGCCGGTGCCGCAAGTGGAGGATTAGGATTAGCCAAGTGAGCCGCAGTGCCAGCCAACTCTGGATTTCTGAAATAAAATCTAATGTCTAAAACCTAGGTCTCTAGGTATTCTCTTCTTTATGATTAAACATATTAAAATATATTTACTTACTTATTTAAGAAGTGAAGAAACAGTTCTCATCCATAGGTTCATTCCCCAATGCAGGTTCCATGCAGGTTTCCCAGGTGGGTGACAGGAACCCAGTTACTTGAGCTGTCACCACTGCTTTCCAAGGTCTGCATTGGCAAGAAGCCGGAGTCTGGAGTGGGAGCTGGAAATCAAACACAGGCGCTCTGATGCGAGATGCAGATGTCCAAACCTACATCTTTCTACCTCAAGATGAATTTGAAACTGATAGACATTTCTGGATCTTGTTTTTATCACTCACAGAAATCTTGCTGAAGTTCTAAGTGATTACGTATCATGGCTTATACTATTTCGTGTTGTGAATGATTTAGTGGATATTAAGTTTTCAGCCAGTGTTTGTTTCATTTTGCTCTTTAGCCACCTCCAATAATATTGTATTAAATATCCTTAAAAATATATCTTTGTGTCCTGGGACTAATTTTTTTATGAAATAAATCCCCAGGAATATAATTGCTGAATCTATATATCTATATATATATATATATTTAATTTTAATAATATTGCCAGTATGTATTCTATAAAAGCCTTTAATAATTTACATTTTACCAGCAATGTGCAAGACTAAACTTTTCCTTCCCATATCCCCACTGGCAATAATTTTTGTTGATCTTTTGCCAGTTGAATGTTTGTAAAAATCATAATTAATTGGTGGATTAGTTCACATTTTCCTGACTGCCAGTGATTTTAAGTCCTTTTCTGTATTCTGTTAGTTATTTCAATTTATCCTTCAGTGAATTCCTACTTATGACTTTGCATATTTTGCTCTTGGGAAATTTTCTTCTTGTCTCTTTAAGAGAGATTTTTAAAAATTATTACAGGTACTCTACTACATTAGGATTTGTTTCTGTTATAGTCTGAATATTTGTGCCCCTCACAATTCATAAATCTCCAATGTGATTTTCTTAGAGATGGAGTTTGGGAGGTGACCAGGTCATGCGCCAGAATTCTCACGCGCAGGATTAGTACCCCTGATAGAAGAGATGTCAGAAAGCTCATTTGCCTCTTCCACCGTGAGACGATACAGTCGGAAGTTGGCCCTTCTCTGAGCTTCATCAGACACTGAATCTGCCAGTAAAAGTGGTGCCACTCTGTGCATACTGCGCTATGAACTGCTGGATTCTACACCATATTATTCTATGCTAGGAATATTTAAAGATTATTTATATAGCTATTACTTAACCTAAGTGAGTACACATGATCATATCACAGTTAAGGATGTTTTAGGCTGAGTACCTCTCCCTCCCTCCCTTCTTTCCTTCATGCCTTCTTTATCCATATTACCCATCTTGAGAAAACCTATATTAAAAACAGTACGGGGCGGCGCCACAGCTTACTAGGCTAATCCTCTGCCTGCAGCACCGGCACACGGGGTTCTAGTCCCGGTTGGGGTGCCGGATTCTGTCCCGGTCACTCCTCTTCCTGTCCAGCTCTCCGCTGTGGCCCGGGAGTGCATTGGAGGATGGCCCAACTGCTCCTGCATGGGAGACCAGGAGAAGCACCTGGCTCCTGGCTTCGGTTCAGTGCGGTGTGCCAGCCACAGTGCGCAGGCTGCAGCACGCTGGCTGCAGCAGCCATTGGGGAAAGAACCAAAGGAAAAGGAAGACCTTTCTCTCTGTCTCTCTCTCTCACTGTCCACTCTGCCTGTCAAAAAAAAAAAAAAAATAAATAAATAAATAAAAACAGTATGGGGGCTGTCACTGTGGCACAACGGTTAAAGCCACGGTCCGCAGAGCTGGCATTGTGTATGGGTACTGTTTTGAGTCCTGACTGCTCCCCTTCTGATTCAGCTCCCTGCTAATGTGCCTGGGAAAGCAGCAGAGGATAGCCCAAGCACTTGAACCCTTGCACCCATGTGGGAATCCCTGAAGAAGCTTCTGGCTCTTGGTTTCAGTTTGGCCCAACCCTGGCCATTGGCACCATTTGGAGAGTGAACCAGCAGATGGAAGATCTCTCTCTATTTCACCTTTCAAATAAATCAATCTCAAAAAAAGAAAAAAAAACTTAGTATGTGTATGTGTCTACATTTTCCTTCATGTTCCATATAGTCATAGACAAGGGCACATTTTACATGTACTTTTGATCTTGAATTTCCCAGACTTTAGAACTGTGTGAAATAAATTTCTGTTGCTCATAAGCTACCCAGTCTGAGGTATTCTGTGATAACAAACTGAATGGATTAAGACAATGTCTTTGGCTGTAGATGTTTAAACTTTTACATGGCTCAATGTGGCTTTTGTAGTATTTTATTTTCTGGTGTTTATAGATTTACCATGAGAATATACATGAAGCCATCTATTTTTTCTTGTGTGATTTACATATTTTTTTCTCCTTTGTTCTATCTTTACTTCACATTGTATATATTGAGAGGCTCATTTATCTTCTTTTGTATGGATCACAACTTGTGGTGATTCCTTTAAAAAATTCATTCTTATCACTTTGAAATATTAATTTGTCATATTCTTTTTTTTTTTGACAGGCAGAGTGGACAGTGAGAGAGAGACACAGAGAGAAAGGCCTTCCTTTGCCGTTGGTTCACCCTCCAATGGTTGGCGCGCTGCAGCCAGCGCACCGCACTGATCCGATGGCAGGAGCCAGGTATTTCTCCTGGTCTTCCATGGGGTGCAGGGTCCAAGTACTTGGGCCATCTTCCACTACACTCTCTGGCCACAGTAGAGAGCTGGCCTGGAAGAGGGCCAACCGGGACAGAATCTGGCGCCCCGACCGGGACTAGAACCCAGTGTGCCGGCACCGGTAGGTGGAGGATTAGCCTAGTGAGCCGCGGCGCCAGCCCTTGTCATATTCTTACAAATTCTAAAATTTAATTTTAGAATTCTTACTAACTTTTATTTGTTAGGTTTTCTGTTACTGTACCAATATCACATACTGGTTTTAATACCAAGGCTTTAAAGTATTCTGATATTTGGCATGGAAAGTACTTTTTTTACTCTTTTCAACAAATCTTGGATTGTGTCAGGATTTTAGTGCTCTTTGTTACCTAAAAGGTAAAATTTTTATCTTAACTTTATTGAATCAATGAAGCCTCCTCAGAGTATTTTAATTTTGATATGTATTTCTATTATTCTATTTTTAACCCTTAATGTAAAAATGTAGATTTTAATATAAATCTTTTGACTGTCATATTACATGTATTTTATTTTATGTTTTCTGTTACCAACATGAAAATAATATTTGGTGATTATCCTTTTATAGTGACTTTGGGCTTGAAGTAAAGCTATTGTTTCTGTTTATATTATATTAAACCATATTACTGTGTTTTAAAAATAAACTCTTTTTTTGACAGGCAGAGTGGACAGTGAGAGAGAGAGACAGAGAGAAAGGTCTTCCTTTTTCGTTGGTTCACACCCCAGTGGCCGCTGCGGCCGGTGCGCTGCGGCCGGCGCACCGTGCTGATCTGAAGCCAGGAGCCAGGTGCTTCTCTTGGTCTCCCATGCAGGTGCAGGGCCCAAAGACCTGGGCCATCCTCCACTGCACTCCCAGGCCACAGTGGAGAGCTGTACAGGAAGAAGAGCGACCGGGACAGAATCCGGCGCACCGACTGGGACTAGAACCTGATGTGCCGGCGCCGCAAGGTGGAGGATTAGCCTATTGAGCCACGGCGCTGGCCTATTGTTTTGCTCATATACATTACTTTCTTAGTATTCCATTAGTTACTACAGATCAGGGAAAATTTATTATATTCATCTTTTGGGGACTGGTTTATTTCATTAAGTATGCTGGTTTCAAGTTGAAACAACTTTGTTGTGAAAGACAGGATTTAATTTTTCATGGCTAAGTCATTTTCTATAGTGTGTATATACCACATTTTCTTTATCTAGTCATCAGTTGATGGACATCTTGGTTGATTCCATATCCTAGCTATTGTGAATTGAGTTGCAATAAACAATAAGCATTTTTTCATGTGTCCATTGGTTATTTGAATTTCCTCTTTAGAAAGATGCCTGTTCAAATCCTCTGCCCATTTCTTAACTGTATTGTTTGTTTTGTTGTTGTTGAGCTGCTTGTGCTCTTTATAGACTCTGGATTTTAATCCTTTACCAGCTGCATAGTTTGCTTATATTTTCTCCCATTCTGTCAATGTCTCTTCATTTTGTTGAGTGTTTCTTTTGCAGTGCAAAAGCTTCTTAGCTTGATGTAATAACATTTGTCTATTTTTGTTTTTATTGCCTGTTTGTAGGGTCTTTTCTGAGAAGTGCTTGCATAGACCAATGTCTTTCATAGTTTCCCCAATGTTAAGGTCATAGATTTAGATCTTTGATGCATTTTGAGTTGATTATTTTATAAGGTGTAAGGTTGCAGTCTTGTTATGTACTTCTGCACGTGGAGACCCAATTTTCCCACACTTGTTGAAGAGACTGTCTTTTCTCCAGGGATTGATTTTAGCTTCTTTGTCACAGAGTAGTTGGTTGTAGATGCATGAATTGATTTCTGGGGTTTTTAGTCTGTTCCATTTGTCTACATCTACATTTCTATTTTTGTGTAGTACCAAGCTGTTTTGATTAACTTCCCTGTAGTATATATTGAAATCTGGTATTTTGATGCCTCCAGCTTTGTTTTTGTTGCTTAAGATTGCTTTAGCTATTTGAGATCTCTTGTGTTTCCATATGAATTTTAGCATCATTTCCTAGAACTGAGAAAAATGCCATTGATATTTTGATTGGGATCAAGTTGAATCTGTAAATTGCTTTTGGTAGAATGGACACTGATGCTGTTAATTCTTCTAATCCACAAGCATGGAAGATTTTCCCACTTTTTTGTTGTTTGCAATTTCTTTAGTGTTTTGTCACTTTCATCATAGAGATCTTTCAACTCCTTGGTTTATTGTTTCCAAGGCATTTAAATTTTTTTTGTAGTTTTGTAAATGGGACTGATCTTACAAGTTCTTTGTCAGCCATGACATTGTATATGTATACAAAGGCTATTGATTTTTGTGTGTTGATTTTATATCTTGCAACTTCCCCAGAGTCTCTTATGAGTTCAAAGTCTTTTTGTGGGGTCTTTTGGTTCTCCTATATAAGGAATCCTGTCATCTGGAAGCAGAGATAATTTGACTTCCTCCTTTCTAGTTTGTATCCCTTTGGTTTCTTTTTCTTGCCTAATTGCTCTGGCTACAACTTCCAGAAATATATTGAATAGCAGTGGTGAGAGTGGGTATCCTTTTCTGGTTCTAGATCCTAGTGGAAATGTTTCTAATTTCTCCATTCAATGTGATGCTGGCTTTGTATTTGTCGTATATTACTTTGATTGTGTTGATAAATGCTTCTATATCAAATTTGCTTAACTTTTTAAAAGATTTATTGATTTTATTTGAAAGTCAGAATTACATAGAGGAGAGGTTGGGGAGGAAGACTTCCATCGCTGGTTTACTCCCCAATTGGCCGCAAAGGCTGGAGCTGCACTGATTTGAAGCCAGGAGCCAGGAGATTTCCTTGGGTCTCCCACATGGGTGCAGGGGCCTAAGGCCTTGGGCCATCTTCTTCTACTGCTTTCCCAGGCCATAGCAGAGAGCTGGATTGGAAGTGGAGCAGCCAGGTTCCAAACCGGTGCCCATATGGAATGCCCGCACTTCAGGCCAGGGTGTTAACCCACTGCGCCATAACGCTGGCCCTGCTTATTTATTTTTTTATCATGAAAAGATAATGTATTTTTTAAAATCCTTTCTCAGCACCTATTGAGATAATCACAGGATATTTATTCTTCAATTTGTTAATGTGGTGCACCACATTTTTAAATTTGCATATGTTTGACCACCCCTGTATACTAGGAATAAATCCCACTTGGTCTGGATGAATGATCTTTCTGATGTGTTGTTGGACTTAATTAGCTAGTATTATGTTGAGGATTTTTGCATCTATGATCATCACAGAAATTGCTCTATAGTTCTTTTTGTTTGTTGTATCTTTTTCTGGTTCTGAATTAAAGTGATGCTGGTCTCCTAGGAGAAGTTTGGGAGTTTCCCCTCCATTTTCTCAATTTCAATTGTTTTGAATAGTTTGAGAAAAATTGGAATTCATTTTTCTTTAAAAGTCTGGTAGAATTCAGTAGTGAAGCCATCAAGTCCTAGGCTTTTCTTTGTTGGGAGAATCATTGTTACTGATTCAGTTTCTGTCTTGGTTATTGGTCTTTTTAGGTTTCAGTGTTTTTTTGCCTCAATTTTGGTAGATTGTATGTGTCTAGGAATCTGTCCATTCTTCTAGGGTTTCAAGTTTATTGGCACATTGCTGTTTGTAGTAATTTACGAGGATTCTTTTTATTTCTGTGGTATCCATTGTTACATATCCTTTTTCATCTTTGGTTTTATTGATTTATGCCTTTTTTCTCTTTTATTTTTGATTAGTTAGGCCAATGATATATCAATTATTTTAGCATCATTTGTAAGGGTAGAGAGGCAGTGACAAATTTTTTCAATTTCTGTTTGTTATATAAGGTTTTTATTTTACCTTAATTCATGAATGAGAGCTTTACAGGTTACAGTATTCTGGATTGACAGGTTTTTTTTCTTTTAAGATTTAAACTATGTCAGGCCGGCGCCGTGGCTCACTAGGCTAATCCTCCACCTAGCGGCGCAGGCACACCGGGTTCTAGTCCCGGTTGGGGCGCCGGATTCTGTCCCGGTTGCCCCTCTTCCAGGCCAGCTCTCTGCTGTGGCCTGGGAGTGCAGTGGAGGATGGCCCAGGTGCTTGGGCCCTGCACCCCATGGGAGACCAGGAAAAGCACCTGGCTCCTGGCTCCTGCCATCGGATCAGCGCGGTGCGCCGGCCGCGGCGGCCATTGGAGGGTGAACCAATGGCAAAGGAAGACCTTTCTCTCTGTCTCTCTCTCACTGTCCACTCTGCCTGTCAAGAAAAAAAAAAAAAAAAAAGAGATTTAAACTATGTCTCCGTTTTCTCCTAGCCTGTGTGGTTTCTGAGTAGAAATCATCTGTGATTCTAATTGGAGATACTTGGAAGGTAGTCTGATGTTTTCCTCATGCACATTTTAGAATCTTCTTTTCATGTTTTCTTTTTCAAAATTTGACTACAATGTGTCATGGTGAAGGTCTTTTCTGGGTATGTCTATTAGGAGTTCTGTGGGCTTCCTTTTTTAGGATGTCCCTTTCTTTCACCAAAGTCTGTAAGTTTCTGTTATTATTTCACTGAATAGGACTTCTAGTCCATTCTGTCTTTCCACACCTTCAGGAACTCCTAAGACCTGTATGTTGGGTCTTTTGATAGTATCCCATAAATTGCAAACACTGCTTTTAATTTTTCTAATTTTTTTCTTGGTATTTATTCATTTTTTGGTCTGACTGAGATATTTCCAAAGATTTGTCTTCTAGCTTGGATACTTTTTAAAGGTTTATTTATTTATTTGAAAGGCAGAGTTACAGAGAGGCAGAGAGAAAGAGAGAGAGAGAGGTCTTCCATCTGCTGGTTCACTCCCCAGCTGGCTGCAACAGCTGGAGCTGAGCCAATCTGATACCAGGAGCCAGGAGCTTCCTCCAGGTCTCCCACATGGGTGCAGGGGCCCAAGGACTTGAGCCATCTTCTACTGCTTTCCCAGGCCATAGCATAGAGTTGGATCAGAATGGAGCAGCTGGGACTCAAACCTGTGCCCATACAGATGCCGGCACTGCAGGCGGCTGCTTTACCTGCTGTGCCACAGTGCCGGTCCCCTAGCCTGGATATTATATCTTCTGCCTTACTAAGTCTCTTCTTAAGGCTTTCCAATGTATTTTTTTCTTTGACATATTGAAATTTTCTAATATATCAGTTTGATTTCTCTTTGTAATATCTATGTCATGGGAAAATTTTTCATCCTTGTCATGTATGTATTTCCTTTTTTTATTTCTTTTTTTAATTTTTTAAATTTATTTATTTATTTATTTATTTTTTGACAGGCAGAGTGGACAGTGAGAGAGAGAGACAGAGAGAAAGGTCTTCCTTTGCCATTGGTTCACCCTCCAATGGCCGCTGTGGCCGGCGCGCCGTGGCCAGCACACCGCAGCCGGCGCACTGCGCTGATCTGATGGCAGGAGCCAGGTACTTCTCCTGGTCTCCCATGGGGTGCAGGGCCCAAGTACTTGGGCCATCCTCCACTGCACTCCCTGGCCACAGCAGAGAGCTGGCCTGGAAGAGGGGCAACTGGGACAGAATCTGGTGCCCTGACCGGGACTAGAACCCGGTGTGCCGGCGCCGCAAGGCGGAGGATTAACCTAGTGATCTGCGGCGCTGGCCGTATGTATTTCTTTAACTCATGACTTTGCTTTTTATTGTTTCTGAGTAATACTATGGTCATTCTTTTCAACTCTGTTTCAAGCATTTCATCAGTCTCTCTGTCTTCACATTCTAGTATTGAACTGTTGGTATTTTCCTTTGGGGGAGTTATTTTGTTTTACTTGTTCTTGTTTCTTGTTTTTCTGCTTTTATTTTTAGTTTGTGCAATCACTTGTTGGCTTTCTCCACTGATAGGTTTTATAATTGAACTATGCCTCTATGGCTGAATGGATTTTCTGCTCCTTAAGTAAATGCTAGAGGCATGTGTTTGGTAGGGCCGGCCTGGGAACTCTCTCAGTTCTCCAGGATGGGGCAAGAATCCAGAATGACACCCAGATTAGGTGTGGTAGATCTCTTTTGTCATCAGGGTATGGTCACACCTATTGGCATAATCACAATCTCACCTCCTCTTTTCCAAAGTGTAAGTGCCTGGGCTTAGCCCAAAGTGAACACAACCTTCTCCCATGCTGGTGCATGAACCACACAAATGTTCTGTGCAGTTTTCAGTGTGAACATGGAACCCTCTGCAGTGACCCACCCCAGGCATCCAGGGATCTCAGTCTCTGACACCAGGCATAGTAATTGCACAGAAACCTAGCTACACCCCAAGTCCTGTAGTGAAATCACAGAATTCCCACTATCATAGGGTGCAAGGCTCCCATAGTTATGGGATACAGAGGATTCCCTCTCAGCCCTGCAAATCTGCCCTATGCATGAAGAGAGCAGAAACTTTGATTCCCAGAGCCAGCTGCCTGTGGGTTTTCTGTCTTGGCAGTCTGAACCCTGGATCTTGTTTTATATTAAGAGGATGGGAACACTTCACAATCCTAATTGGGTGCCTAGCCCCCTGTCAACCCTCCCAGCATATCTCAAAGTCAGTGGGAAATGTGGATTCTTCCCTCTGTTAAAATCTTCCGGTCGTGTGTGCAGGAACTGTCACAGCCTCTACTGGTGTGAAGATGGTGCCTTCACCTCGTCAGGTGCCAGACTCCCTCATGGGAGGATGGGGAAAAAGAAACCTGCTTTTCCTTTGCTGGGTTGGGTGGTTACCCTGCCTCCCCAGTGCTCCAGGCTGGACTAAAAGTCAGTGTTGTCCACAAGGTTCTCCCTCAGACGTATCAACAGTGGCATGGGCTGCTGCAGCCTGCTCTCACCTCCTTCTCAGAAGCTGGCGTCTCCTCCAGGCCCTGGCTGTGGGAGTCATGTGTGGTATTTCCACTCACTGCTGTGCGTATGCTCTTTCCACACTGTCCCACTATGTCCCTCTTCTTTCTGTAGAATTTCCACTGCAAACTTCTCTCCAACTTTCCCCTGGGAATAGACTTTCTCCAGTTTTCTTCTGGTCAAAATTGGCACATGTTTTCCCTATTCAGCCATCTTGGAATCCATCCAAGAATGTTTTAAAATGATAAACTTCATTTTTCTAAAAATAAAATCCTATCCACAGCAAAATGTTTCTTTCTCTCTCACTTTCCCAATTTTAATACCACCTATTTGACTTTTAAATTGTATTATATGTACGAGGTTCTCTGGAGCAGTATTATGAATATAATAGCTGTAGTAGACATCCCTACTGAGTTCTGCCTTATAATTGAAGTGGACACCATGTTTTACTACTAAGGGTCTTTTGTTATAGTTGATAGTTTCTGATAAGTGTAGTTAAGTAGTTTCTGTCTATTCCCGTTTTATGAAAAACACTGTCAATTTTTATTAGACATTCTCCTTGCTGGTTGTATGTTGCAAACACCACAGTACTAAACTCAGGAGTGCTAAACCTCTTCCTGGGTGAATAAAATCAGAATGTGGGGGTAGAGCTAGTTCATCACAATTTTAAAGCTCCCTAGTTAATTATCATGAATATATAGTATCAAAAGCCACTGATTTATTGATTGGCCAACATGATTTCCTTCTTCACCTTTTTTGTAATGATGTGTTATATTGATATATTTCCTGAATTTAAACCTCCTGTGCATTGACAGAATTAATTATACAGAGGTATAAGGATAAAATTATTTTGAAGCCTTGCTGTATTCCATTTTTCAAATGTTGTCATGGATATAAGTGGTCATTAATTTTCTCCTTTTCCATATGTTAGTCAGATTTTGGTAATAAAGGAGTGCTGGCGTTCTGTGATAAACTTGGAACTTTTAGCTTTTGGTTCCTTACTAGCTTGTAGACATTCAAATAACATTTACAGTATAATTTAATTGAAGGTTAGATAGATGGACCTGCGAGCTCTTTTAGTCCTGATTACTCCTTTATTTTATATTTTCAAGATTTAGTTATTTCAAAGGCAGAACAACAACGGGAGAGCAGAAGCTTCCGTTTTCTTATTCAATTCCCCAAATGGCTGCAAAACCAGGTCTGGTACAGGTTGAAGCTAGAAGCCAGGAGATCTATCCTGATTTCCCACCTTTTGGCAAGGGTCCTAGTACATGGGATGGCTTGCACTGCCTTTTTAGGTGCATTAGCAGGAAACTGAATCAGAAGTGGAGTAGGCAAGGCTGGCATTTGGTTATGGGATGACGGTGTCACACATAGTGGCTTAGCCAGCTGTGCTGCCCCGCTGCCCTCCTTGTTGCTCTTTGATGACTATCAATACAGTCTAGAGTAAGTCTTGTCCATTACTTTCCAATCAATAATAACAATTTATATTTGGCTTGAAATTTAGCCATTTGTCATAGATTTTCAAAGTTATTGCTTTATACTTACATATAGCATTTTCCTCTTATGATTCTTTGTTGTTACTTTTGTGCCTATGGTTGAATTTCCTTTCAATTTCTAATCACTTTTGTATGTGTACATGTGTCTTTTCTTTTGCCTGAAGATAGTTTACTTTTCCTACAAATTTTCATTTTCATTTTCCTCAACTCTTTCCATCATTTTGAATCTTATTTTTCTAGTGTGTGTTGTTTGTTTTGTGTTTTTTTTTCCTATTTTTTACAGATAAATTCCAAGTTCCTTCATTTTTCATCTTTCTTTAATGATGTAGGCATTAAAATATATGTGTGTGTGTATGTATGTGTGCACACATGTGTACATTTCACATTTTTTTAAGAAAACATTTCCTTACCTGAAGGTAGTATAGATTTTCTTCAGTGTTTAGTCTGAGAATTCTTGGATTTACGTTTATTTCTACTATCTTTTAAATTGATATTTTGTATGCTGTTTTTTATTTATGTTAAATTTTTCAGATTATTTATTTATTTATTTATTTTAGAGATAGTTACATACAGTGAGAGGGAGAGACAGACAGAAAGGTCTTCCTTCCATTGATTCACTCCCCAAGTGGCCACAACAACTGGAGCTGTACTCATCTGAAGCCAGGAGCCAGGTACTTCTTCCAGGTCTCCCAGGTGGGTTCGGGGGACCAAGCACTTGGACTACCTTGTACTGCTTTCCCAGGCCACAGCAGAGAGCTGGATCAGAAGAGGAGCAGCCGTGACTAGAACCGGCATCCATATGGGATGCCGGCACCACAGGCAGAGGATTAACCTACTGCGTCATGGTGCCGGCCCCTTATTTATGTTTAAATTATTTATTTGAGGGACTGGTGCTGTGGTATAGTGGGTAAAACATCCCACATGGGCATCAGTTTGAGTCCTATCTACTCCACTTCGGATTCAGCTCCCTGCTAATGGCCTGGGAAAGACAGTAGAAGATGGCCTAAAGCATGGGCTCCTGCTACCCATGTGGGAGGCCTGGAAGAAGCTCCTGGCTCTTGGCTTCAGCCAGTCCCAATCTAGACTGTTGCGGTCATTTGGGGAATAAACCAATGAAAGGAAGACATCTCTGTCTCTCTCTCTTCCCCCCAACCCTTTCTATTTCTGTAACTGATTTTCAAATAAATCTTTAAGAAATGACATATTTGAAAAGTGGGGTGTGCAGGAAGGAAGAGAACTTGAGCCATTACCTGTTGCCTCTAATGTGCATGTTAGTAGGAAACTGGATCAAAAGTGGAGTCAGAGCTCAAACCTGTGGACTCCAAAATGGGTTTTGCACATCCCACCTAGCAACTTAACTGCTGTATCAAACATGTACCCTGTACAGAGTCTTTTAACTATTGCTATAAAAAGGACTAAGTTCCACATTCTTAATGTCCAGTCTGTGATCAGAGCATACCTAAAGATTTTCCTTTTTGTCCTTCCAGTGCTTTCCAACTCCCTTGCCTCTCTGTGAGTCTCTCCCAACTACAGTGGCTGACTGCCTGGCTCTAGCAAGCTCTGGATAAACAGGCTTTGCTTATTCTCATCTGGGTGACCTTCACTTATTTCCAAGTAAGTCTTGAAAGAAGGTTGTGTAAGTCCTCCAATTTTGCTATTATTACATTTTCATAGGTTATTTGAAAGGGTTTTTGATTTAAATATTAGATTTGGCTTTTCAGTTTCTACAGAAACCCTGTTTTGATTGGAAATGCAATGAATTTATAGGTCTACTTTTCTATTTTGCTTTTTTTTTCTTCCCTTTATGGAGCTGCTTTTATTTGCATTTTAAGTAAAATTATTTTCTGGAGTTTTATTCTATTTATATGTGTGTTCTGGGGGCTTTTATTTGTGTGTTAAGTTTCTCATATTCATCTTCCAATTCATTCCCCCCCTCCTCATGATTTTTATCTTTTTATATATTTCTTCATACTCTGATTTCTTTTTCCAAGCAACTAAGTCAAGTTTCAAAAGTGATTTTGAATGTCATCTTTAATTCACAACTAAATAGTTTAGCTAGAAATCAAATCTTTTTTTCCTGGAAAGTTTTTTGGATGTGTGGAGAGGGAGTGAAAACCGGCAGAACTATGCATAGGTGTCACTAAGCTCTCATTATTTCCTTTCCAAGCTGTCATTCGTCTGTTAGCATCTTTAAAGGTTGTTTCTGTGCATTTTTGGTGTTGTTTTTTATTTCAATTTCTCTCTTCCTGTTTTCCTTCCCCCATTTTAAATTTTCTTTCATTCATATATTTATTTGAAAGGCAGGGTTACAGAGAGAAAGGTCTTCCATCTGTTGGTTTACTTTTCCTAAATGGCTACAATGACTGGGTCTGGGCCAAGCTGAAGCCGGGAGCCAGGAGCTTCATCCAGGTCTCCCATGTGGGTGGCGCTCTTGGGTCTTCTGCTGCTGCCTTCACAGGAACATTAACAGAGAGCTGGATCAGAAGTGGAGCAGCTGGGGTTTTAACCAACACTGGTATGGGATGTTGATATTGCAGTTGGCACCTTAGCAACTTAAACCACTGTGCCCCAGTGCTGGCCCCAGCTTTGTCCCTTTGAGGTATGGTTAGCACCATACCTGTTGCACCTTCTTATCCCCCATCTCCTGTATTCACCAATCTAAAAGGTGAGAGTTCACTCACCCATTACAGCTACTTCTAGATCCCTGGGAACCTGGGAAACCTGGCATTTTCTGGGGGCCCTGTTGACCCACAGATCTTGGCAGGCCAAACCTTCCCAAGATCCACAATTTAGATGAGATATTTGCCCCAGGGCTTTCTGCCTATGGTCTCAGTATGTGCCCCTAGTCTACAACAAAGGAATTCTCCAGTGATTATTTGCCCAAAAGGCTCTCACAAATTTCAGTGTACCCACCAGAGGGCCTAGGCTCTTATTTAGATGTGAAAAGATTTGAATTGAGATGGAGAGAGTAAAAGAATGGCATTTAAGTCACAATTTTTCTGGAATCTCCTACAGGCATCTTTTCTACTCAGTACTCAGAGAACTGTCACTTGTTCAGCAGTAGACAGAAACAGTTAATTTTAGACCAAAGTACAACTTAAAGGTTATCTGGTCCAATACCTCTGCTGGTGGAGTCCATTCCCTGTAAAGCAGCACTGACAAATAATGGTCAAATCATCTCTGCCTAAAGACCTCCAGGGATTCTGAGCTTGCTACTCTGAGTGTCCTTTCTCACTTTAATCCCAAATTTGTCTCTCTTTGAGTTCCTGTTCTCATCCTTTTCCTACCCTTGGGACCCAGTGGAGGTTATCTACAAATTACCCAGACTTAGATAGCCTATGTCCCCTCCGCTTTGGTAATTTTCTTGCTCATTGAAATTGTTGTAGATTCAAGAGAAGAGAAAAGAACATTTGTGAACTCAAAGCTTTGTTGCTCCTTTAGACTCTCTTAGGTAAGATTTGATAAAGGAGAGTATTAAAGAATTCATTAAAATGAGGATTTTAGATTTATCTTTTCTTATATTACACTGACTCATTCTGTTGTTTTACTTCCTCTCAATTTAAAATATTACCTTTGTCTTTCCAACATGAAATGAACTTCATTTTTTTTCTGAACATGAAAATGATTCCAACTTATTAAGAAAAGACAATTAAAAATAGATAAGAAACAAATAAAATATCAAAACTCCACATCTCAACATCTCTAAATGACCCTTTTGCTTAAGTATTGTCATTTCTACATATTGTTTCATAATCTCCATTTTCACTTTAATGAAAATCTGTGACTTTCAACAAAGGACAATAAACCATGGATAGGGCACTAAACAAAGGAAGGGGCTTTGGATTTACAGGAGCAGTAAATTATTGGAAGGTCACTACAAAATATATGGGGGAAACTAATGGTAGGTAAGATTTATTTAGTAAAGTTTGTTTATACAGGCTCATTTTGGTGCCATCTCTGTTAACAATAAAGGTTATTTTCATCTTTTTGACATTGGAGAGGGTGGCACTTTTGCAATGGAAATTTATGGTCTGCTTTTAGGCAGATTTGGGGAGGAAAGTAAGGTCTCCTGGTGTCTGATTTTTTTTTCCCTGACACTTTTAGTCAAAATAATCCTTATGGCAAAGTGGCACATATAGGGTGGCATGTTCTTATCTCCATTACAAGGAAAAGGGAACCATAGAATCAAAATGTGGGAAAGGGCTTTAATGTTCATCCCACCTAACTTTCCCTCTGACCCTCGAATTATTAACCATGAAACAACTCTTTCTTCCCCTTGTTTTTCATATTTTCTTGGCTCTTTCCCCTCTGTCCTTTCCCTTTCTCTCTTTTACTTCCCTCTTTGTCTTCACCTTTCTTTTCTCTTTAATTTGTAGCAAATGCATCCCAGCTTCCAAATACATCTTTTCCCCTCCTGGGTGGTTGTCTTCTAAGCCCTTGGAGAAAATGGTTGATATCACTTATCTTTCTATTGTTTTACTGTCATGCAGCTCTGCCTCTGAGCCCAGATACATTCTACAATATTAATGATATGCTGTAAGAACCTAACATAACATTTTATAACCCTATAACAAATCTTATTATCAGATGACAATGAGGTACAGTACATTAAATATTCATCATCCTTGGTTTACTTTAAAACTTTAACAGGGATACGACACAGAGGTTGCTTCAGACTAATTACTGTTCTAAATATATAGCTTGCTTTTCAATATTTAACGGGTGGCTCATAAAACCATGATTGAAAACAATGCAGTGTATCAATCAGATGCCTGCTGACATGCACCATGAAAAAATATCCTGCTATCTTATAGACAGTGCTGTTCTCTTTCTGCAGTATCATCAGCACTAAGTCAGAAGGTACACAGTTGTTCTCCCAGTAGCTGGCTAGCTCTCCTCATATTACTCAAGTTGAAGGTTTTACTTCCGTCAATTGGCAATCCAGATAGTAACAGGCAGTGCTTCCCCCTTCAGCATCTGTGGGCCCATCTTTTACTGCCATACCTATATTTTGTATGATTTGATATTGCTGAATGGAATGTCTGCCTGAACACTGTTGTTAGAAAAGGAAAAGAAGGTATGCTACCGTGGGCATAGGCATTTGGCATAGCAGTTTAGACACCATTTGTGATTGCAATACCTGAGTTCAAGTCACAGCTCTACTTCCAGTAAAGCTTCCTGCTAATGTGCATCCTAGGGGGCAGCAATGATGACTCAGATACTTGGGTCCCGGCCACCTCTGTGGGAAATCCTGTTTGAGTTCTGGATTCCCAGCTCCAGCAGATGGAAGATCTTTTTGCAACTGTCTCTTGTCCTTATGCCTTTTAAATAAAAATGCAAATAAGTAAAACAGTTTAATACCATAATTATCATTAACAGTTATTGATTATAAAGATTGAGTGTGGCATAGGAAGAACATAGGAGCCTTGGTTTAAGACTCAACTGTAACATTTGCTGCTTCTCCCTGGAAGGCTATTTGATCATTCTGTACAGTAAGGTGGGCAAATATAAAAATCTAGAGCACTCACCATAAGGGAGAAATCTCACCAGTCCTCTCATCACACTCAGCTGCAACTCTCAAAGATTCCATGCACTATAAGGAAGAGAGAGAACAAGATCTAGAAAAGCGCTTCTGAGGAATTACAGTTACAGATTGCATATACTGTGTTTTTCAGTAAGTCTCAGTCCTGGAACTTGCTAGACTCAGAGTGTTCCCCAGGTGTCTGATAGAATAAAATTAGTTTTTAAGGTACGTTCTTTTTTTTTTTTTAAGGTACATTCTTTAATGTAAGGATCCAGGTATGTGAGAAAATTAGGCTTCATGAATAAAATTCAATAGAGACAGCTCCTCTAATCCCTACTCCTAAAAAAAAAAAAGCCCACAAGCACTTGGCATTAACAGAGATAGATATGAGAACCACATTAATGACATGTTTGCAAAATCAAAATCATTTGCAAATAATAGAAGATTATTGGATTTAGTAGATCTCAAATCAAATAGAATCTCAAAACCCCATTTATTTTTTAATTAAGAAAAAATATATTTGAAATGAAATAGCTGAAGTGTACAACTTAATGGTGAAGTTATCAGCAGATTAGATATAGTTGTTGATAGAATTAATGAATTGGAATATTTGGGAAAACTACTCATGGTGTAGCACTGAGGAATAAAGAGATAGAAAATAGGAAAAGAGAAAGTGGAAGACATAGATGCAGTGAAAAAGCTTAATCTAAATTTAATTAGAGTCCTAGGAGTAGTGAAGCAAGAGAAAATGGGAGTAGAGTAAAATATTATAAAACTGTTTTGGTTTTAAAATATGTCTGTACTCTTTGACATGCCTCCATTTACCAGCTGGATCCTAATTCACCTTTTCTTGGAGTATGGGCTGAATTTAGTGACTTCCTCCTAATGATTAGAATGTGGTACAAATGATACTGTGTGGCCTACAATGCTTAAGCATTTGATGTAGTAGTTAAGATACTTGTTAAGGTGCCCATGTCCCATATAGAAGTGCCTGGCTTCTAGCTCCTGACTTGAGCCTCCTGGTTTTTTTTTTTTTTTTTAGATTTATTTTATTTATTTGAAAGACAGAGTTACAGAGAGAGGTAGAACCAGAGAAAGAGGTCTTCCATTCTGCTGGTTCACTCCCCAAATGACTGCAACAGCCAGAGCTGAGCTGATCCGAAGCCAGGAGCCAGGAGCTTCTTCTGGGTCTCCCACATAGGTGCAGGAGTCCAAGGACTTGGGCCATCTTCTACTGCTCTCCCAGGCCAAAGCAGAGAGCTGGATTGGAAGTGGAGCAGCCGACACTGCAGGCTGGGGCTTTAACCCGCTGTACCACAGTGCCAGCTCCCAGCTTCCTGTGAATGTAGAACCTAGGAAGCAGGAGGTGATGGCTCAAGTAATTGGATTGAAGCCACCCTGTAAGAGATCTGGATTGAGTTCCCAGTTTGACCCCAGCCCTGCTCTAGCTGTCCCAGGCATTCAGGGAGTGAAGCAGTGCATGGGGGTGCACTTGCCCCCTCTCTCTCCATCTGTCCCTCAAATAAATAAAAAAGGAACTGAAGAAAGGAAAAAAAGGTGGCAAAAGAGAGGGTAGCTTCTGCTGAACATTCTGTCTCCTGGGTTGCTTCTTCTAATGGGAAGCCAGCTTTCATGTTGCAAGGATGCCACACTGTATAGAGAGTTCCATCTGAAGACAAATGAGGCTTTCCATCAACAGCCAGCACTAACTGCTGGCCATTTGAATTACCCTCTGTGGATCCTCCAATCCCAGTCATTATTTTGGTTGACTATAACCTCTGCTAAGTTGTGAAATCAACATTGTGAAAGCTCCTGGGCCGCACCTGCCCGGCCAAGTCATTCCTGAGTTTCCCATCCTCAGAAATTGTGAGACCTGACAAGCTCATTGTCTTAGTGACTGATTACGGGTGAGCTTTCATGTGCATCAATAGATAACTAGCAGAGATAATGAATCAGGATTACTTCAACACTGCTAACATTGGTCAACAAATTCAGCATCCTCTAAGCATTTCAAAAATAAATATAAAGAGACAAATTATAGTAAAAATTAAGGAAATGAAGACAGGAAAAAATATTCAGAGAAGCCTGAGAAAATAAATTTCTAGAGCTAAGCAAAATTTCTCTAAAATAGGGCCCCAAAGTGTTTATATTGGGTTTTAAGGTCTTATGATCTTTGTCTCTACTACTTAACTCTGCCAGTGTAGTGTAAAAAGGCCAGAGATAATACATAGATGCATAGGCATGGCTATGTAGAACTTTATTAAAATAAATTGTGGTTTGGATTAGGTTGAGGGTTGTGGTATACTAGCCTCTGTCTAGTATAAGCACCAGTGTTTCAAAAATAAAATGGAATCTGGCAGCCATAGGGTCTTCAGAAAATAATTGTTAATGACAGACTTCTATATCAAGGTATATTTTGTGATTTTTTTTTCACAGAATCACAAATAGGAAGACTTTCTACTTCCATTAGATCCTTCCTAAAGGAGATTATATTGGAGAAACTTCAAATAAAACTTAAGTGGTCTCTGGTGCAAAGTCAGAGGTACCAGAAGAAATAAATAATAAAGAGGGCATCAAAATTAATTAAAAATAATAGTAATAAGTTTTCAAAGTAAAAAATGGAGAATATTTCTTAAAAAATGCATGTAAGTTAAAAGGGTGGAAAATGTTATCTAGAGTTTATGTAAGTAAGAATAATGACATTATTTGATATATTTTAGTATGTTGAAAGTTCACATCACAATTTCTTATGTGCCCATTAAAAAAAGTAATAAAGAATATAATCACTAAAAGTAGTAGAAGTTAACAACAATGGAATTACTCTTACTGCAAAAGACAGAAATGGAGGTAAAGAGAAGCACAAGAGATGTGAAACATATGAATCCAAAAACAAAAAGAGCAAAGGAGTAGAAATGGATCTACTATACAGATATTAATGAAAAGAAAACTGATGCAGCTGTGTTAATGTCAGACAAACTAGAATTTAAAGCCTAAAGTCATTATTAGAAGTACAGTCCCTTTGTAATGCGAAAAGTTGACATTCAGCAGAAAGATATATTTGTATGCTTTCAATAATATGCATGAAATAGCTAAAAATGACAAAATAAAAAGACAAATGAGCAAATCTGGAATTCAAAAATATTTTAACAACTTCTCTTCATAATTAATGAAACAGATCAAAAAATCCAGAAAAATTGAATGGATTTGAAAAATGAAATATAGATAAAATCCAAAGAAAGTGGGAGGAAGAAAATAGAAATTAAGGAAATGGAAAACAGACTATAAAATTAACAAAGATAAAATATGCTTCTTTGGGGGAAAACGCTGTAATTAATTTCTCATAAAACGTAGAAAAGATAGAAGATAAAAGAGCTTATATAAAAATGATAAAGAGGGGCCGGCACTGTGGCATAGCAGGTGAAGCTGCCACCTGCTGCTCCGTTTCTGATCCAGCTCTCTAAGGCCTGGTAGAAGATGGCCCACAATCTTGGGCCCCTGCACCCATGTGGGAGACCTAGAAGAAGCTCCTGGCTTCCAGTTGGTGCAGCTCTAGCCGTTACGGCCACTTAGGGAGTGAACCAGAGGATGAAGGGCCTGTCTCTCTCTCTTTCTCTCTCTGCCTCTGCTTCTGCCTCTGCGTCTCTCTCTCTGTAACTCTGCCTTTCAAATAAATAAATAAGCAGACCAATCTTTTAAGAAATGAAAAAGTGACATCATTACAGAGTCTTTAGATGATTCTAAAAGCCAACAAGAAGATACTACAATTTTATGTCAAAAAAGTTGAAAATGTAGAGCAAATGTGGAAGTTGCCACCCAAGTAAAAAACTTGTTAGCAAAAGATTAAGAATACCTGAAAATCCTGTAATAAATAAAGAAAATAAATTAGCTTTTCAAAAGCTCGCCTCAAAGAAACCTCCAAATCCCGATAGCTTCACTAATGAGTGCTACCCACTGTTCAAAAAAAAAAAAAATACTTCTAGTCAACTTTTCCAGAAAATGATAAACAAAGAGACTATGTTTCCTGGCTCATTTTCTGAGGTAGCAGATGGCAGGATGAGAACCAGCACAATCTTGATTTTGATAATAAAAGCAAAAGTCAGCAAAATATTAACAAATTGAATCAAACATCACATAAAAAGGTGAAAACTATGATATATTATTAATAATATGTTCCTTCTTTGTTCCAGGAACTTTAGATTGTATTTCACATTAAAGGATTAATCATATAATTATTTCAGTAAAGCATTTGCTATAATTTAATTTCCATTTATAATAAGCGCTCTTATTAAATAAGAAAATAGATGGAGACTTTCTTAATTTATAAAGTGAATCTACAAGAGATTTACAGCAAACATTATGTTTAATGGTGAAACATTGAAACTTTCTATGATATGGATATTGCTATAAATACATTCTTCACAGAACTGGAGATTCTGGTCAGTATGATCAGAGAGAAAAAAGGGCTCAATGGAAGGAAAGGAAGAAGCAAAATTTCATTATTTGTAAATGATATAATAAAAGAATCTACAGCAAATGATTATCAACAATAAATTGAACAAGGCTGCTGGAAATGAAACCAGTATACAACAACCACCATGCTATTCTAAATGAGGTCCAAAATTTCAACAAGTAAAATGTAAGGGCTCATTTCTGGTCAGGTTAATGTAAAGGCAAATATTTCAGACCACCTGTAGTGACACACAAAAAACAAAAGTAAAGATGACATTTACACTGCACCCAGTTGACTACACAGTGACCCAAGAAAGTACCATGTGACCACAGAGCAAAAGCAGCCACTCTCCAACTGTGTGCCTCCTGCTTCCAGAGAAGAACCTGACCCCACACCCATGAGGGAGCTGAGGCCAAACCGAACTGGAACACTGATTGCTTTATATCTGTATTTGCAGTATGACAGAGCATGTCATCACAGAGTTTCACTGTACAATTTGTGTTGCATTTATGTGTGCCAGAAATAAAAAAATGAAATGAAGAAAATATAACATTATAGGAGCAAACATAATAGCAAGTGTTTGAGACTAAATCTGATGAAAACGTGCAGAACTTCTTTGGGGCAGACTGCACTCTTGGGGTTAGGGGCAAGATTGTGAATAACAAGCTTAAGGCAAATTGGCTAATTAAGAAGCTTGGATGTGCAGGACCACACAGAGATAGTGGTAATTGTGATGCTTGTATAGTCTGCCAAAATGCTGGTACCTAGTGTGTGACCAGCTTGGAGGACAGATGTGTGATGAAAGGCCACATTTGGCCAATGAAGTCCAGCCAGAAGGAAAGGTCTGGATGTCATCCATGCCTTGACACCTACAGATGCTTAATCAGATGGCACCCACACAGAGGGCCCAGAAACGCCAGCATTAGTCACTGGCTGATTCCTGAGGTTCAGAGATGCAAGTCAAAAAATGGATCAGTTAAACTCTTTTTTATGCTCTTTCTTCCTGCAGTAGTAATGGAGCATTGATGTCTGCTCCTTTCTTTCCTGATGCAGCCACAAAGTGGTAGACTGAAGGCCAGAGAAGTCAGGCTTATGCGAGGCCAAAAGTGGGTTGTTAGAGAGTATAGTCTCTCACCGTGTAGCCAGTCAGAAAAGGCCATCTCCAATATTACTAGAAGTTCTGTTGGGGAAAAACATTTCTCAGACATACAGAAGGGGGAATAAATTAAACAATAAACCCCAACAACTTTGGGGAGTGTCACTCCCCCTCTTCGTGGAGGAACGACACAGGACCCTGCGCTGTTCTTTTGTCTGCTCGGCCCTTCCCGGGTTTGCTGCTGGTCCTTCCCGGGTTGGCTGCCGATCCTTCCACCTCCGTGGAAGGGCGGTTCCCCCTAGCCACTTTCCCCACTTCCGCGGGGCAGCGGCACACCACCGGCCGGCTCTCTCGGGGGCTGCACAGGTGTTCCTTCAGATAGATGTTCCTCTTAGATGTTCCTGGTGCATGTTGTCTCTCTCCTCCTTTATAGTCCTCTTCCACCAATCCCAACTCTGCTACCCACACGCCGAGTACGCTGCTCTCCTCCAATCAGGAGCAAGATCAGTTCCTGCAGCTCAGTCAATCAAATTGGTGAGAGGCAGCTGCGTAGAAGCTGTTTCCTCCTCTCCCAGCACCATATTGTGGGAGAGCAGATGCATAGAATAAGTCTTAATTCCAGTAACTTAGTCTAGTCCGAGTTGCTCCCCACAATTCCCCCTTTCTTTTTATTTTTGGCGTTGATACGCGCCTGTCTTCGGTGCCCCGCGGCACACACTCTGCTCTGCTTGCTGGAGTTGCCCACAGGTGCTTACAAGCCCTACCAATCAGGCAAACCGAATCTGGGTCCTCTCTTCGCCATGTTGTGAGGAGGTTTTTAGGTGCTGATGCGTGCCTGTGTTTGGTGCCCTGCAGCACATGCTCTGCTCTGCTAGAACTGCCTGCAGGTGCTTACAAGCCCTACCAATCAGGCAAACTGAATCCAAGCCTTCTCCTTGCCGTATTGTGGGGAGACTTATTGATGTTGATTTGTGCCTATCTTCGGTGACCTGCAGCTCATACTCTGGTCGAGCTGCCTGCTGGTGCCTAATCAGGCAGACCGAATCCAAGCTCTCTCATTGCCATGTTGTGGGGAGGCCTTATTTTTCTCTATTTCTCTATCTCCGGGCATTCCTATTTCTCCTATTTTACTTCTATCTGCCAGCATTCCTATTTCTCTCATTTTACTTCTAAACTTCTGTTTCTCTTATCCCCGCGGCTTCCCGGCGCCCGCCCCGAGGCTGCTTCTCGGCGCCTCACCCCGTGGCAGCTTCCCGGCTTCAGCCCGTGCTTCTCTCATCTGCGCGGCTTCCCGGCGCCCACCCTGTGGCAGGTTCCCTGCTCTGCGCGGCTTCCCGGCTTCCTGCGCACTCCGCGGTCTCCGCGCCCCTTCCTGCCCGCACCACGGCCTTCGCGCCAGCCCCGCACTTCCTATCTATTCGTGCCCCGCGCGCTCTGCACACGGCGGCTTCCGCGAATTACACAGCCTAGCTCACGTTTCCGCTTCTCGGTTTTCGGTCTAAGTTCCCCGGACTAACCTGGAGAAATCCAACCTAGCCTACGTCTCCGCCTTACGGTTTGGCTTCCCGTCTTTTGCTCCCCGGGCTAATCTGACGGATTCCAACCTGGCTTACGTCTCCGCCTCTGGTTTTAGATTTTCGCCTTTTGTTCCCTGGGCTGACTTGACGAATCCCAACATAGCTTACGTCTCCACCTCAGCCTGCCCCCGCGGCTTCATTTTCCCTAACATATTTTTCTCTACCCAGTATGTTTCCTAACTTTTCTTCCAACAATATTCCCCTCTCATTTCTCCTGGCTTCTCCCCACAGTCCGTATCCGAGTCTAAGTTTCTTCTAGCTTTCACTTTCGCTTTCGACCTTAGAGATTTCTCCCAGCTTCCCCCCGTAGTCCGTATCCAAGTCTATGCCTAGGCTTTCGATAGCTTTTTCCAGCACCTTTTCCATCCGGCTTTTCCCTAGGCTCTTTGCTAGTCTCTCTCTCCGGTATTTTCCCGCTTCTTCCCGCTTCTTCCCTCCTAGGTTTCTATCTGAGTCACAGCACCATTATGTCGCTCCCCCTCTTCGCGGAGGAACGACACTAAACCCTGCCTAGGTTTCCTATCTGAGTCACGGCACCATTATGTTGCTCCCCCTCTTCGCGGGGGAACGACACTAAACCCTGCGCTGTTCTTTTGTCTGCTCAGCCCTCCCCGGGTTTGCTGCTGGTTCTTCCCGGGTTGGCTGCCGATCCTTCCACCTCCGTGGAAGGGCGGTTCCCCCTGCCACTATCCCCACTTCCACGGGGGAGCGGCACATTGCCGGCCGGCTCTCTCGGGGGCTGCTCAGATGTTCCTTCAGATAGATGTTCCCCTTAGATGTTCCTGGTGCATGTTGTCTCTCTCCTCCTTTATAGTCCTCTTCCACCAATCCCAACTCTGCTACCCACACGCCGAGTACGCTGCTCTCCTCCAATTAGGAGCAGGATCAGCTCCTGTAGGTCATCACTCAAGTTGGCGAGAGGCAGCTGCGTAGAAGCTGTTTCCTCCTCTCCCAGCTCCATATTGTGGGAGAGCAGATGCATAGAATAAGTCTTAATTCCAGTAACTTAGTCTAGTCCGAGTTGCTCCCCACAGGGGAGGGAATTTCAGAGGTCATCTGAATGAATGAAACAAATGACAGCAAGAAATTTATGATAACATTGGTGCCTTCAGGAGTCTCAGGCTTGTGGAATCTCTTTGCCATTTCAGATTATATTTGGAGCAAGACTGCTGTAAACCCAGCACACAAGCAAGCAAGCAAGCAAACAACTATGTTTTCTCCACTCAGGAACATTTTCAACTGGCACGTGGGCTAGTTGAAAGAGTTCAGTACTCTCTGACACAGAAGAGCTATATTTTTAAAAGATTTATTGATTGATTTCAAAGGCAGAGTTTTATATATATATACATATATATACATATACATATATATAAAGAGGGGGGAGGGAGGGAGGGAGAGAAAGCGAAAAAGAAAGAGAAAGCAAAAGCGAAAGTTCTTCCATACCACTGGTTCACTCCCCAAATGGCTTCAACAACCAGGGCTGGGTCAGGATGCATCTTCCGATGCCTTCTCAGGCACATCAGCAGGGAGCTAGATCAGAAATGGAGCAACCAGGACTCAAACTGACACTCGTGTCAGGTGCTGGCATCACAGGTGGCAGCTTAACCTGCTGTGCCACAGTACTGGTGCCAGAATGAGGTATTTTGCAAAGCTTGTGATGCAAGTCACTGGACATACATGAACCTTTAGAAATAATCCCCAATATTACCCTGGGATTGCTGAAGGGAAGAAGTATAGACCTCACTCATTAGAACTATCAAAAAAGGAGAAACTAGGCGAGCCCACTTGAAATAAAACTCTGCCTCAAATAATGGCATAGTTTGAGTATTTGGATACTTCTTGAAAGAGTTCTACAAATTTGGGCAATTTTATTCAATTGAAAACTTGATTTGACTACTTTGAATTAAATATTAAAGAAAAGCAAAAACAAAAATAAACTTCAGTGCTTATGCTTGAGCTGTTTTAAGCTCATAACTCTATTTCAACTACTTTTGGCAGTGAGTCAGTGAACAGGGCATTCTAAGGGCATTTCTAATATCCTTTAATTAAAACTCGCAAGAGTTTGTATGATGTAATACCACCAAAACCAATTATTCCCATATATTCCTTTGCCAAGAAGCCTTGTATTGGAAATACGCAGTCCTCTCTCTGAAAGCTACCTGATGTCCTATGTGAAATATCTGACTTCCCCTGCCACTGGACTCATGTCTTAGTCCAAGCTCTCCTAAGGCAAAACCTGAGACAAAGGCTTTGGCGAGAGTAGTTTATTTGGACACGTTTCAGTTACCAGGTATGGTGATTTGGGTGATTGGGTACTATGGACTGTATATTTTATTTCCGCAAAATTCATATCTTGAAACTGAGGCCCTAGTGTGATGTTATTAGGAGGCGGGACTTTGGGCAAGTAAGTAGGTCTTAAGAATAGATACCTTGGGGCCTGCCTTGTTACATAGTTGATTAAGTTGTTGCCTGTGATGCCAGGATCCCATATAAGCACCAGTTCCAGTCTTGGCTGCTCCATTTCTGACCCAGCTCCCCACCAATGCACCTGGGAAAGCAGCAGAAGATGGCTCAAATCCTTGGGCCCCTGCACCTACATGAGAGACCTGGATAGAATTGCAGGCCTCTGGCTTTGTCCTGGCTCAGTCCCAGCTGTTATGTCCATGTGGGGAGTGATCCAGCAGATGGAAAGTTGATTATCTCTATCTCTGTCTCTGTCTCTCTGCCTTTCAGATAAATAAATCTTAAAAAACAATTTGAAGCCCCCATGAATGGGACTAGTGCTCCTATAAGAAGAGGTTTGAGAGAGAGTGTGTCCTCTCTCTACACTGTGTGAAGACACAGTGAGAAGGTGGATATCTACATGTGAGCAGGTGAAGCCTTACCAGACAATTTTCCAGTACCTTACCTTGGACCTCGAAGTCTACAGAACTGTGAGAAATAAATGTCTAAGATGCCTAATTTCTAGTATTTTAAAAATTTTTTGTAGCATATAGACTTACTAAGACACGGGGGATGGAGGTGGAGAACTATGTGGATATACTACTGAAGTTGTCACCAAGAAGCTGTTGCCTCATTTTTTGAACTTTTTAAGAAGTTGTATGAAATTGTCTTAGAAATGTGCACGTGGAGGGAATAAGAATGGGACATATAAACCCATCAGTATCTGTCCTTTCCAGTCAAAGTTGTCCCAAGGAATATTAACTCCCCTATATCCGGGATTACACATGTGTCATTGCCAAGCCCCAGAGCAGCACCTATGCAAAGTGAGATGAATCTGTGCAGAACAGGTCATTGCCAAGGTTTGTGCTGTTAAGTAGGAGGTATACAATATACCTTACCTTCATTCAAGGTTTAGCAATGACTGCATGCTTCCATCGTTTACCTTCTTAGCATAAACCATGGGAACTTGCTTCTGTACTCTGTGTTTTCTTTCTCATGGATGTGTATATTCATGCCATTGCAGTCAAATGTGGGTGAGATCTTGGGTCTTTTCTGTGCCTCTCTGTCTTTACCTGTGCAGTGATGGGGACATTGTATGAGCCCACAGCTACAAACTCGGATGTCAGATGATGCCAGGTTAGTTTGAAAATGGTGTCTGTCTTTTTGTCTTAAACCATATTCTCTCTAGAAGGACATGCTTTTTTGGATATTAAATGCGCAAAAAATTGCTCTCATGTTAGAAAATAAATTTTTCTTCTCTCATCTTTCTTGAAAATCCAAGCCCTCCTGGTCTGCCACTCTCTTACTTTAGATAGAAAGCTGTTTAACTATCTATGGCACCCCAGTGTCAGTGGTCAGTGATGTCTTTCATTTGGCCTCAGTGTTGAAGAGATTTAACATGCCAAAAGGACCATGGCAAATCGTTGAAGGGGACAGCTCAAACATCGTTGCCTCTGGACCCAATGTTACCAAATTCTTCAGCTTTCTTTTGTGTGTGTGAAAAACCAAAAATCTTGATTATTATGTATAATTTTTCAATTTTGAGAAGTTGCATCTCATTCAAGTTAATCTTTGTAAAATTATTTAAAGTTACATTTTAAGTTTATTAATATTTAGGGAACAGATTTCATGAATTTCATAGATATGACTACAAGAATCCAGTGATGCTTTCCTCCCTCCCTCCCTCCCTCCCTCCCTCTTTCCTTTTTTCTTTGAATTTTTGTGATAAACTAATTTCAATTTATTTATAATCACAGCCTCAGTGCCCCTCTAAACAAAGTGCTCTGCAAGTAAAAGATGGACAGACCACTGTTCCACAGCACCATAGACAACAATCAAATCAAAGCTGTCAGCTTCGCTTATTGGAAGTTATTTTGTGGGGACCCAAGTTAGCTGAGTAGCAAAAAGACAAAGTGATTTTGACTACGGGAAGACACTAGAAGAACAGGGGAGGGACTGCATTCTGAAGGGACAGCTGGAGAGAATTTTTCTTTCAAATTGATCTTGAAGATTATGTGTGCCAAACCAAATTATCTTGGTTTGTTTTGACTTCCTGGTTACCAAGAGACTTGGGATAAAAAAAATTCCTAAAATCCTTTCCAGAGTTAATATGCCCTGGTCTATACATAAGCATGCCAGAAATCTTTGTTCCTACATCTCGCTGATCTGCTTTCAGACAAACTCAGAAATCAACCTGAAGTAGCAGTGCCATTACCATCTTAACGCTGTCATTCCAGGCCTTAAACCCAGTTCGTAAACATGCTTTCTGCCGGATCAGTTATATTGCATTAAGCTCTGCAAGTCTCTGAGATCCAAAAAAAAAATAAGCCATTAAATGAGACATCATTCTTCTACCAAAGGATTGTAACTTTGAGCCAAAAGCAAAGGCATCGGGAACTATGGGAAGCCTAAGTCACAGGTGCTGTGCTAACCACAGGATGTCTTACTACAATGCCAGAATAAATTGTACCATCTGATAGGGTGCCATGAGCCACTAGAGGAATAGATTCTAATCTGCTACAAACCACAGTCCTTTTGCTCTTTCTCTCTGCTACCTGTGTCTCCAGCAATTTATCTGGTGGCCATTCCACTTTGCACCTTGGGAAGACTGTAACTTGCTGAGACTCTTGAATACCTATAATTCATAAGTATGTGGCAGGGTCACAAGACAACTTCTTTGCTTTTTGTGCAGTACCTGCTAAAATTTTTGTTTCAGATGAAGCAGTGATGGGAGAATAAATACTGTCCCCCCTTTTTCAGTTTTATAAAGAAACTTATTAATGATTTATAGGAGTGAGTTGCTTAGCTTGTGCTGCTCAGGGTGGGTCATGAAGGTTCTCCATTGTAAATAGATCATTTATGGCAGTAATAACAGTGAACAGTTTTCAGATATTGTCATGTTCCTGATACCAGGCTAAGTCTTTAATATGTATCATTTCACTTCATTTGCAGCTTTATAGCCTAGAAATAAGCATTTTCATACCTACTTTTTAGGTCAGACGACTGAAGTTTAGAGAGGTACTGTCTTTCTCAGGATTGCACAATGACGTGGCAGTGGAACCAGAATGATACTGCCCACCTCTCTACTCACAAATAAAAGAAGCACTACATAGAAAATTTCACTCAAGTGGAATTCCAAATGTGCATAATATACTTGAACAGCAGCTGCAGAAATGCATTCAGTCATAGCATAATGACTCTGTGACAGCCATGTAAATATCTGGGTATTAATATTTTCCCTGGACTCTTCTTTCTGGAAGGTGTTATGACTGATCTTTCCATAGCAACCTTTCAGGAATAGAACAGTTACTGCACTCACTAACTGGAGAGCTTTGAATCAGCCATCTAGCGACATGACATCCATGGGCTGGCTTGAAGGCACTGTTTCATTCCCAATCTCTACAATGCTTTGTTTTTATTAATTATAGGAATAAATTCCTCTTAAATCATTCCCCAACTGCTCATAAGTGACCTTGTAAAAAGAAGATGAATTTAAAAATAAGATATGGGGTTTTCAGAAAGTTCATGGAAACTGCATGCTATGAAAAAGCTATGCATGGACTTCAATTTTTCTGCATCATACTTATTTTTCTATTTTTTGGCAAACTTTTTTTGATGAGCCCCATACAACTTGGTGAAGAGCAATTTGCCAGCAAAAATGAGATGTCTTCTTAACAATAAATTTGTTAATGTATCCACCCACTTATCCATACCACAAACAGTTATTTTCTAGTTTTTTTGCTACATGTACTTGAGATTCCCCTATCCCATGTTCATTTCTCTTAGGTCTGGCGGATCTATCCCTGACTTCATTTTATCTTACCACTTGCTGCCTGTCATTAGCATGCACAAGTGTCATTAATGAGAATTAAGCCTTAGGTGTGACCATCTAAGAGACTGATCAGTGGTCTCAGGAGACTGTTCTTTTTAGCCCATCTTTGGGCTCAGCTCTGATGTATCCTACTGGGCTTGAAGTCCCTCAAAGGCAGTGTAGTATAGAAGATACTAAAGGAACTCTGCTCTCAGCCAGCTTGGGTTCATGGTCCACTCTGTTACTAGCTGTGTGATCTCAGATCTGACCCTTAATTTCTCTGTGTCTCAGTGTTGTCATCTGAGAAAAGGAATCTGATTCCACAGAATTCACAGGAGGATTAAATAAGGTCATACATATATAACCTATGTCATAGTGCCTGGCATGTGTGGTGTGTGCAAGAAAAAAGTGGTGTTTTGTTTTTATCTTTGCTTTCCACATAGCTCAGATGGAAATTTTGAATCTAACATTATATTGATCACATGTAATTACTTTGCTGGTTTTGCTTTCAAGGCACTTGTACACACAGTCTGTCATTCTGTCCTCTTAAGAACCCTTTTCCAGAGACAGGGCAGATAATTAATCCTCATTTTATGCATGAAGGAATATGCAAGCAAAGATGACCAGAACCTCCAGAGAGACAGGCTAGTGCTCCCCTCTCTGTCCATCTCTGTCTTCCTAAAGTAGAACTGCAAAGGAAAGAGAGTGGAAGTTACTGATGCCTTCTTTACAAGGCTCACCCGTGGATGGCAGCTGTGCATGTTGGGCAGTCATTTTGACAGAACACCTTTTTTTTTTTTTTTACCAAAAATGGAAGATAGTTAAGAATTATAGTTTAGTGATAAAATAGCCATAGATGTAGCAATTTCATCTTCAATGCCACAAATCACAGACTACACTAGGACCACTTGGCTCATATCACCCTTTACCCTCTTACTTCCCTGATGGTCATCACAATGTCCAACCTACACCTGTCTTTCCCTAGCTGACATTTAGGAAGCTGATCCTCTTGATTCTACCGCAGCATCTGATTTTGAATCTCAATAAATACCATCAGTCTGACTTGCAAAACTTTCCCAGTGTGCATTGCTTCTCAGGCCAACGAGTTCTCCACAGGGCTGGGGAACATCTGGCCCGTGGTTCCATTTAAGGCCTGCAAAATAATTTGTTTGGGCCCTGCCAAGGCAATCCACAAGCAGGACTGAAAATTCATCAAATCTAGAGCAGACTAATTTTTAACTTGATGATTTTGTATGGCCCATGAATGATGTTACAAATATCTAAATGGTGCTTGCTTGGCAAAGGAACGTTTCCCTACCCTGTATGGATTTCTAAGATGTACTTCCTTCATTTCTCACTTTTCATTATTTGGATTGTATACCTTCATGTTGAAATGAATTTCCTAGATATACTTAGCATAGTACTGCCTTACCATACAATTTTAATAATTTGTGCCTGTATTTTTCTTAAGACTTATTGTCTTGTTCCCTGGCACATCCAATTCCCTGTGGGGAGCAACTGGGATTAGACTGTTACTCGAATTAAGACTTATTTTACGCATCTGCTCTCCCACAATGTGGTGCTGGGAGAGGAGGGAGCAGCTTCTACACAGCTGCCTCCAGTTCAACCAATAAACAGCAGGACCTGCTCCTGATTGGAGGAGAGCAGCGTACTCGGCGTGTGGGTAGCAGAGTTGGGATTGGTGGAAGAGGACTATAAAGGAGGAGAGAGACAACATGTACCAGGAACATCTATCTGAAGGAACATCTATCTGAAGGAACACCTGTGCAGCCCCCGAGAGAGCCGGCCGGTGGTGTGCCGCTCCCCTGCGGAAGTGGGGAATGTGGCAGGGGGAACCGCCCTTCCACGGAGGTGGAAGGGATGGTAGCCAACCCGGGAAGAACCAGCAGCAAACCCTGGAAGGGCCGAGCAGACAAAAGAACAGCGCAGGGTCCTGTGTCGTTCCTCCACAAAGACGGGGAACGACATAATGGTGCCGTGACTCGGATATGAAGCCTAGGCAGGGCTTAGTGTCGCTCCTCCATGAAGAGGGGGAGTGACAATTCCCTTCTTCCTTAGGAATCAACGAAGAAAATTGTGTCAAGTGCAGGTTCTAGGTACAAAGCTTAGTTTTCTTTTTGCTTTTGTTACTGCCCCAATTCTCATTCTAGGCATTCTTGTGTTACCATAGCGCATCCTGTCAACCATCCCTCAATCCATCCTTTGAATTGCCTCCCAAGTTATTTTCTTCCAGTGAAAATAAGACTCCATTTTCTTTCTCACTTGAGAAGCTTCTATGACTTTACTACTGCATATAAAGTCCAAATGCCTTAACCTAGCATTTATTTTTTATGATTTGACAGATAAAGATAATATATATTTATCATATGTAATATTTTTACTTATATATATATATATACATTGTGGAATTACTGAATTTAGCTAAGTAACAAATTTATGACACCCCATACTTATCATGTTTTTGTGGTAAGAACATTTAATATCTGCATTTTTTGAACATACAAAACATTTTCTTTTTTAAAAAATTTATTTGACAGGTAGAGTCGTAGACAGTGAGAGAAAGAGGGAGAGAGACAGAGACAGAGAGAAAGGTCTTCCTTCCGTTGGTTCACTCCCCAAATGGCCACTACAGCCAGCGCTGCGCCGATCTGAAGCTAGGAGGCAGGTGCTTCTTCTTGGTCTTCCATGTGGGTGCAGGGGCCCAAGTACGTGGGCCATCCTCCACTGCTTTTTCGGGCCACAGCAGAGAGCTGGACTGGAAGAGGAGCAACTGGGACTAGAACCCGGCACCCATATGGGATGCCGACACTGCAAGGCAGAGGATTAACCAAGTGAGCCATGGCGTTGGCCCCTATACAATACATTTTCATGAACTCACCATACTGTATATGAGATCTCATGAAATTGTCCATTCTGTCTAATTACTTGTGAACATACTTTGAGCAGCATCTCTTCGTATGCTACACCTCAACATCTGATAACCACCATTCTATTCATTCCTTCTACATACGAACAGAATCACACGTTTTACTTAAAATAATGGCTTCCAGATTCATCTATGTCATTGCAAATGGCAAGATCTAATAATTTTATAACTAAAGAATATCCTATTGCAAATATATGTCACATTTTCTCTTTCCATTCATCCACTGACAGACATGTAGGTTTATTTCATATCTTAATTATTGTGAGTAGTGCTACAGTGAACACGGAATGCAGTTCCTCTTAGGCATTTCGTTTCCTGTGGATATATATGCAACAGTAAGATTGCTGGATCACAAGGTAGTTCTGTTTTTAATATTTTGAGAACCTTGATTGTGTTTTCCATAATGGCTGCATTAGAGCTAAAAGTTAAAAATCTGCCAACTACTGGTTTCAGGCTGTCTTTTCAGCCTGTTTCTTCTAAATGTATCATTTGAAACGTCTGCTAAAATTTTACAAGGATGGGTAATCGTCTCTGAACAAGTCCCATTTACTTACTTTTTCCTCCACCTGTTTCATTGTTATTTGTAATATTTCTTTAGCTGAACGGGTCTTCCATGTTATCCCCTTAGTCCTAATCTAGATCACATGATCATGTTCATTGCTATAGTTCGGAATGAACATCATTGTTTTTTTCTGTAAATACTCTAATCTCACAGAATCAGGGCCTCTTCTGCACGTTTTTCCATTCACCTTGTTCTGCAATGGTGTCTTTTGCTTACACGTTAGACTGGAAATGTCTCTGGATCTGGGCTTGGTATTTTTTTCTGATTTTGTTGCTTACAGCACTTGGTGTTACAGCCACTCATTCACTGAAACAAAATGTTACAGAGGCTAGTGACAGTCACACGCTTAAATTTTCTTTGAGGGGCAAGGCAACCTATCGGGACCGATACCCCTTACCAGAGTGTGGCCCCCAACAGCGAGGTACACAGCTTTTTGTAGAATTCTGGCTCACAATTTTGAAACTTCTTGTCATGCAGTTGCCAGGCCCAGAATGCAGTTGTAAGATAAACGTGGTGTGAGGCACATTTCTCTAATCTTAGCCAGAACACTGGGTTGGGCCTTTTCTCGGTTCCTGGAATTGGCCCCATACATCAGTCCCTGGAATCTGCCCCACACAGTTTCACAAGACAGCCATTAGCAAGCAAGCAAGCAAGACTCATCTTTACAGAAGCGGGAAATCACGAAGTTAGCTTCTAGCCTCACTTACTCCGTTTTGATTTCAACTCTGCACGTCGTACAGTTCCTGATTAAGTTCTTGGGGGCAGGAGAGCTGTTTAGGGAAGGAAATCTCTTCAGTCAGAACCATTCAAACTGTGAACAGTTAAAAAGCATGAAATGTGTGTAGCTGCCGATTAGATCAGCAAGCAACAGGCTTTGTGGGCCGTTTCATGTCTCCTTAGAGATACACATTTATTAACTGTGCCCTTCAAAAGAGTGTAGACTTCAGAGAGTTTTCAGCAAATGTTTACAAGACATGCTGTAGAGCCCCGAGGAATTACTTAAACCCTCTGCTCCTTTTCTCTCACCTGTCCTCCCCCTGCCTGCTGCGCTCCCACCTCTCCAACCCATGGGGTAGCCACAGGCAGGCAGGAAACATCAAACGCCTCATGAATCCAGGATGCAGAAGAAGCCAGCATTCTTAGCTCTTTGTCAGGGCAGATCCTGTAGGGAAGTGTTTTGTATTATAAACAATGAGAAAGTCCAGGCAAGATTTACAAATTAGCACATTCTGGCCTCTGCTAAAGCTGGTCTTGCAGAAACTGGGCAAAAAATAAGCAAGAAAAGCCAAAGGCATAAAAAAATGTATCTTCTTACTGAATCACTGTGTACATCCCTGCTGGAATACTCAGACGTATTGAAGATGTCTTCTGCACAAGTTGGTAGCTGGTGTAAAGAACAGTGGGAAAACTGGGGAGCCACGGCAGGGAAGGGTGGTATTGTATTTGTAAGCCATAAATGTTAATATGGATAGATTGGGGTGCTTCCCAGTCAATGACCTGTTTTCCTCTGGAAAGAAGTACTTCTGACCAGTACAGTGAGGTCTGACTCCATGCTGGTGGGTTCCTGCAGCCATCTTGTCCAATGGGACCCTCTTCACCTCCCTTTCCTGCTGAAAACATACGTGGATTAAGGATAAGAATATGACTTGAGCCAGAGCAGTTAGAGTTCCTTCTCTGGGAAGCTGATTCAGCTAAAGTCATCTTCTCCCAGTGGCTGACCAAGGAACTTGAAGGTCACTGATGGCTATGAGCTTCCACGTGGTCTAAAATGAGAGGAAGACATTCTGCATAAGGGGATTGATGTGGATGACACTCAAAGAGGAGCAGAAGTGAGACAGAAATGCAACCTGGAGCACCTTGGTGTCCTCCTGCGTCCTTCCTTGTGTTTTTCCTGTGGTTCCTCCTGCCATTGTGAGAAGCCTTTTTTCACTGGGGCTTCTTTGTTTGTAGTGAATCCTCCCATTCCTTGTTTTCCCCAAAATAAAGAAAACATTACAAAAGCAGGTACCTCATTTTGTCCAACACTAAGGAAATTATTCTGTTTAGTAGAAAGTTATGCATATATTAAAAATTATACTTATGAAAAGATTCTGATAGTCTAGAAAAAATACTTCTTTCATGAAGTACAATAGAAAAAAAAACTAGACAAAACTTTATGTATGTACATTATCAACATAGCCCCAATAAAACTTGCATTAATCTGTGTGTAAATGTGCATAGAAAAATAACCCCCAGATATTAATAGTGGCTGTATTTCTGTCATTTTATGCTTTTTCATATATTTCAAATAAGCATATTTCTATAAGCATGTTTTTCTAATAGAAAACCCTGACTTTATTGGGAATCATATTTTCATATTGCCTAATTTATGTATTAGCTGCTAAGCTTGGACTTTCAAACAAAATCAGTGGAAAGATCACAGAATGCAAATGTTGCAAGGAACCTTAGAAATTCTTTAGACCAAATTCTTTAAATATTTCATCGGGAGTCACAGATATCTTCAGAATCTGATGGATACTTTGACCTTTACAGAAAAAAAAGTATGTAAATATCAGTCTCTCAGGATGCTTTAGTTGCAAGTAACAGAAAACCCTATGACACAGGCTTAAACTCTAAAGGAAGTTTATTGATTCAAGTAACCCAAAAGTCCAGGAGTATCTGACTCCAGGCAGTGGCTGATTGAGAAACTCAACAATGTCACAGATGCCTAAGTATTTCTTCCCCTCTGCTCTTTCTTCCCCAGGTTCAATTTCATTCTAAGGCTTATTCACCTGAGTCCCAGGATGGTTTTCTTAAGCTCCTAGAATTTCACACATACTCATTTACGTCCATCAGCACAGAGATTCTTTGCCTCAGTGTTACTAGCAAATTTCTACTTATTTTTGACCCGAGTTGTTGAGTCAAGGTTACATAGGCATTTCTGACTTGATCATTGGGGCTAGAAACTTGTGGATGACTTTGCTTATATTCCATTTGGCTTCTCACACCATAATTATTGCCCAATACACACTCGACTTGATATCATGATGTTCCTTGTTCATGCTGCCCTGAGATCTCAGGCTAGATTTTTGTCTATTCTAAGGACAATGGAAAGGCACAGGAGATTTGTAATCTTTCTAAATCACTCTCAGTGACACACAGGTGGATGGATGAATGGGTACTCAAAGTTTTGTGAAATGGTTTTGGTGACTGTGAAAAATGAGCATTGCTGAAGGTTAAGGGCAGTGAAACCTAAGCAAGAAACTCACCTCTGATGTTCTAGCTCCTAAAATCATTTATCTGGATACAGCTCTGATTTGTCATCTAGCCTACCTCATTGTTTGCCAATAAGGTCACATTTCCACCTCCTAGAGAGATGAAGTCACACTTTTTCAAGCAGATAATAACAACAAATATGTTGGTATTAATGATAATAATTATAATAAAAACATTAGCCAACTCTGTAGTAACGGAAACCAAGCTCAAGTTAGCTTAGGAAGAAAAGCAGATACATTGGCTCACTCATCTGGAAAGTCCAGCCAACCCTGAGTGAGGTTTCTGAATCTTTAGCTATCAGATGGCTCTAGAAACAGGGTAGGAGTGCTCATCACTGGCAGGTGAAGACTAGTGCTTATAGCTCACTTTCCTCTATTTATGGTGAGAGTGTTTGCAGGGCGAGAGGACCATGGTGGAGATGATAATGAATTTCAGTTTGGACATGTTGACTTAGAGACCTTGGGGGAAGCTGATAGCCTCTCTAAGAAAGAATGTTTAAGCAAATATTTGATGAGATCACAAAATGCTGAAGCAGCCAGGGGAGAAGAAAGTGTTCTTGGCAAAAGCCTCCATAATAATGGGACTTAGGGCATCTGAGAGCCTTAAAGAGGGTCTGTGTGGCTTACCATAGTGACTAAACAAAGAGAGAGATACAAACTGACATGACAGAGGGTAAGCAGGACCCAGCTTATGCAAAGACAGGGCTCCACAACACTCATAGGAAGAGATCCTCTTCATTAGAGGCTTGGGTGGAAATGATGACCAGTGAGACTAGCTTAGGACATGCAGTTATCTCTGATGACAGCAGAGGAATGGGGTCCATTAATTGGCTAATCCTAGGATTTGCAAGTCTCACAGGGGTGGGTAGGTAGTAAGGGATTGATAAACCCCATGTTCTTGATAGGATAAACTATTCCCATTGCTTAAAAAAAGGGTTAGGAGTAGCTAAGCATTGTCAATAGATGGAACAAACAAAATAAAACAACCCATCCACACTAAATCACAAGTCCTTCTTGCACAGATAATATCACCAGTAAGAATAATGGTAGTATGATAACCATAGATTGCTATTTGTTGGTTGATAATGATATGCCAGAAACCATGCTGAACACTTTTGTGACATTCTTTCATTAAAAACTTACTGCAGTCTTTTGGATTTGGTGTTATTATGAGCCTATTTTACAGAAAAAGAAATTGAGGCCCAAAGAGCTTAATTAACTGCTTGAGATCTCACAGTTGGTAAGTGGCAGAGGTGGAGCTGGTATCCAGGTCTAGTCTGTCTAATTGGGATGCTAAGATCTTACCCACTAAGTATGGGGTAACTATCTAGAAAGTTTGTAAAATCTCTCTAGATTAACTTTCAGGAAGAGCTTCATGATAAAGCCAAGACTGGGCTTCTCCAAGACAATGACTGAGGCTGGCAAGCACACTAACTTAGGTCTGTTCCTGGGAGATGTGGGATTTTCTCTGTCAGGTGTCCTTGGTACAAGGGATCCCCATCCAGTCTGACAAGCTTTTTTAAAATTTAAATGTAGTCTAAGACTCTTGCACTTAATAATAGTCACTTCTCTGGTTCATAAAGGACAGACCTGCATGACGCTTCGATTTATTTCTTGACTTGCTGTGTTACTATCTCCATTTTTGCTCAGAGATGTCTTCCCTTCTTAGTCTCCTGTGTGTCTACTCCACTCTATTAATTTCTCAGGGTTGCCTTAACACAATTCTGCAAATAGTATGGCTTAGACCACATTAATTAATTGGCCTGCATTTATGGAGACTATAAGTCCAACATCAAAATGTCTGCAATGTTAGGTTCTTCTAACGGCTGTTGCATGCATCTTCTCTGGATTCTGTGGCCTCAGGTGTGCTGTAGTTTGTAGTTGTGTCTCATGTGTCTTTACATCATCTTCCCTTGATATGTGTCATCTTGGTATCCAAATGTTCCCTTTTCATAAGGACAGAGTCATACTGGTTAGAACTCATCCTAATGACCTCATCTTTGATTGATCATCTACAAAGAACCTATTTCCACATAAGACCGCAAATTCAAAAGTACTGGTAGTTGGCACTTCAAAACAGGTTTGGAAACACAGTTCAACCCAAGACTTGCATATTACTCTTTCTTAGAGGACTTAGGCTAACACAGAGTGGAATCTAGGAATTTCGATGTCTCTTCATATTAAAAACAAGTGTCTAGAGTTGGATTTGGCCTATCTATGTTTTGAATGAGAGAAAATCTTGTATACTCTAAACCATGAAAAGTGCCAAAGATACTTAAAATTAATATAATGGAACATAATTATACTATTTAGATACATTAACAATTTTATCAGAAACACTCCACAATATTAAGTTTAAAGCACAGCTATTCTAATTATATATGATCACTTAAACTTTTTTTTTAAAGATTTGTTTTATTGTTTTTTATTTATTTCAAAGAAAGAGTTACAGAGATGTAGAGAGAGAGAGAGAGAGAGAGAGAGGAGAGAGAGAGGGAGAGGTCTTCCATCTGCTGGTTCGCTGCCCAGATGGCCGCAAAGGCTGGAGCTGTGCCTATTGGAAGTCAGGAGCCAGGAGCTTCTTCCAGGTCTCCCACCCAAGTGCAGGGGCCCAAGGACTTGGGCCATCTTCTACTGCTTTCCCAGGCCATAACAGACAGCTGGATCAAAAGTGGAGTAGCCGGGACTCAAACCGGCGCCCATATAGGATGCTGGAGCTGCAGGCCATGGCTCTAACTCGCTGCGCTACAGCACCGGCCTCTAAACTTTCTTTTATTTTGAGTAATCATAATATTTTATTTGATTTAGTTTATCTCTACTTCTTAGAAGTTCCTTTATTTATTTGAAAAACATTTGCTGGGTTTTGGTTTGTACTAGAAATTGTGTTAGGTAGTGAGGATTCATCTCCTAGGCAAAAAGTCAGTGTCTTCATTTCTTGGAATGACTTCAACCCATATCAAAGTTCTTCCTTTTTTTTTTTTTTTTTTTGACAGGCAGAGTGGACAGTGAGAGAGAGAGAGACGGAGAGAAAGGTCTTCCTTTGCTGTTGGTTCACCCTCCAATGGCCGCTGTGGCCGCGGCGGCCGGCGCACTGCGCTGATCCGAAGCTGGGAGCCAGGTGCTTCTCCTGGTCTCCCATGCGGGTGCAGTGGGCTATCAGTGTCTTCATTTCTAGACTTTGTGTGCACATATCCTGGTAGACATGAGGACCCTTTTATTTAGAAAGGAAAAATGATAAATTAAATGAAGAAATAAATGAATATAATATGAAAGAAATAAAACAGGTGACATGATCCTCATCTGGGTCTTCTGTATGGGTGTGGGGCCCAAATTTTAGGATTGTTTTTTCTAATTCTGTAAACAATGTAATTGATATTTTGATAAGGATACATTAAATCTTTAGGTGATTTTAGATAGTACAGACATTTTAATGATACTGATTCTACCAACCCATGAGCAAGGAATATCCCACCATATTTTTGTTTATGTGTCCTTGATGATATCCATCATCAGTGTTTGAAAATTTTCATTGTAGAGGTTTCACGTCTTTGATTAAATTTATTCCTAAATATTTGATTTATCATGTGTGTAGGTATTGTGAATGAGATTTTGCTCTTCATTTCTCTTTCAGTGAATTCTTTAGTGTATAAAAAGGCCACTGTTTTTTTTTTTTGTATGCTTACTTTGTAACCTGCAACTTTCCTGAATTGGTGCATCAGTTCTAATAATTTTTTGGTGTAGTATTTAGGTTTTTCTATATACAACATCAAGTCATCTGCAGACAAGGATAATTTCACTTCTTCTTTTCTAGCTTTGATGCCTTTTATTTCTCCTGCCTAATTGCTCTCATTAAAAGAGCAATTTTTATTCCATAAGATAGGTACAGGTGGGCATACTTGTCTTACTCCAGATCTGAGGGGAAATGCATGTAGCTTTTCCCTAGCTTGTATGATATTGGCTGTTGGTTTGTCTTATATAGCCTTTATAGTTTTGTATTATGTTCCTGCCATGCCTAATTTATGGAGGCTTTTTTGTCATGAAGTGGTATTGAATCTTATCAAATGCTTTCTCTGTCTACTGAGATGACTATATGCTTTTTCTTCTTCATTCTGTTGATGTGGTTTATGATGCTGGCTGATTTGCACATTGAACCACTCTGTTATTCCTGGGATAAATCCCACTTGATTGTGATATATGATCTTTTTGGATCATATATTTTTTGGATTCTATTTGCTAGTATTTTATTGACAATCTTTGTGTCTTTGTTCATTAGGGATATAGGTCTGAAGTTTTCTTTATGTGTCATGTCTTTGTTCAGTTTTGGTATCAAAGTAATGTTGGCCTCATAAAAAGAGTTTGGCAGAGTTCCATCCTGTTCAATATTTTGGAATAGTTTGAAAAATGTTAGCTACCCTTCTCTAAGCTTGGCAGTTGCTCAGACCATAGTCAACTCCTTGGTCTGGAGTAAAAGTCATTGGGTGACTGTGAAATTCCCTCTCAGCTAAAACTGTGAGTGGTGGAGCATGGAACAATTTCTTCCTACCTTGACTTGGTAAGATGGAGGCTCACGGCCAGCAGCTGGCTGTGCCACACAGCTGACTGCATCAGTGGCTGTCCTCTCTCCCCTTATCCCTTGTGGTCTTCATTGTTTTTTCACTTCTCTGCCAAAAATTTCTATCAGTTAGACCCCTGGATATTTGTTCCTTCCTTTGTTCTTCATGTATCCCACAGCAGTTGAATTTAGAGTGTCTTTTCTCTATTCAGCCATCTTGGATCTCTATAGTATTTTTCTTAAGCTTAATTTTTGATATTAATTAATTAATGTACCAAAAAATTAAGGTATTCTGGAGAAAAATTTCTTGGAAAAATTTTTGTTGAGCAAAAGCAAAAAAACAACTATGAGTACATACAACTTTGACAAAATAACATGTCGTTTGTATTGTGTAGCAAAATAAAATAAATGTCATTTGATTCTTATTTTCTGGATTCCCTACCTCTGTTTTCTCAATTTTGCAAAACTACCAAATATAAAACATTACTAAAGTTAAGAAGTAACATCATTCAGAACATATTTGTCAGTGAGTATTCAAGTGTCACCATGGTTCCACGCACAGATGCAGGTGTTTTCTTTAAGGAACTTTTAGATCCCTGGATGCTCCTTCATTCCATTTTCAGTGGTAAAACGTGAGCACACTCTCTTCACTTATCACTTGTTGAGAATGCTTGAGACTTGTTTGCTCTTTATCCTTGATGTGAGTTAGCTTCCGTAAAGTAAATGAGTCCCATTTGGGGACCTAACCTAGCTGATAGCATGGGTGAGGGAACTTCTGAAGAATATAAGGGTACTTCAAAAGGTCTGTAGAAGCGTGGAATTAGAAAGTATCCATTATGATGCAGAAACGTTTGAAATCATACATAGTGCAATTAAGTTTTCTTTTTTTCCCAAGCCGGTGTCAGGATTAAGAGCACACGTAGACACACACACACATATACTCATTAAATCCATTTAGAAAAGGTAAGTTTTTGGGGCTGGTGCCATGGCACACTAGGTTGATCCTCCACCTGTGGCACTGGCATCCCATCTTGGCACCGGTTCTAGTCCCAGTTGCTCCTCTTCCAGTCCAGCTCTCTGCTGTGGGCTGGGAAAGCAGTGGAGGATGGCCCAAGTCCATGGGCCCCTGCACCCACGTGGGAGACCAGGAGGAGGCACCTGGTTCCTGGCTTTGCATCTGCACAGTTCCGGCTGTTGAGTCCACTTGGGAAGTGAACCAACAGAGGGAAAGTTTCTTCTTTGTTACCCGAGACTCAGCTGAGTTCCTCACCTCAAAGGAGACCAGTGTCTGGGCCCTAGCCCCAGTGGGTATATCATTCATCTGCTTTGCCACAAAAACCACACAAAGGTTCTGTGCAGTCCTCAGAGTAACTCAGATTTCCCAGCAACGTCCCTCACCAGGTAACCAGGGAGCCCTGATCATGTGGCTCCTCCCACAGTGACTGCCCAATATTGCAGCCACACCCTGAGTCCTCCCATGCAGCTTCAGTGTTTTCACAGTCCTGGCACACAAGCTTCCCACAGTCATGAGCACCCAGCCTCCTGTCTGTTCTTCCCCCTCTAGACTCAGGAGTCTCCACTTAGCTGGTTGCTGGGTGCAGACAAATGTTGTTATCTATTTCGAAAATGGCAGCTGCTGCCTATTGGCTTTTTTTTTTTTTTTTTTTTTTTGACAGGCAGAGTGGACAGAGAGAGAGACAAAGAGAAAGGTCTTCCTTTTTCCGTTGGTTCACCCTCCAGTGGCCACTGCGGCCGGCGCACTGCACTGATTTGAAGACAGGAGCCAGGTGCTTCTCCTGGTCTCGCATGCGGGTGCAGGCCCAAGGACTTGGGCCATCCTCCACTGCCTTCCTGGTCCACAGTAGAGAGCTGGACTGGAAGAGGGGCAACCGGGACAGAATCCGGCACCCCGACTGGGACTAGAACCTGGTGTGACAGTGCCGCAGGTGGAGGATTAGCCTATTGAGCTGCGGCACCGGCCTCCTATTGGCTTTTTACAGGATGCCATTGTAGGGTGATCGAGGAGAGAGAAAACATGCCCCCTCCCTTTGTTTTTTCTTTCCTATTTTAGCAAGTACACTATCCCCCATGGGGCTCCAAGCTGGATTCCCTCTAGGTTCTTCCTGAAGCTTTTTCATAAGTGGCTTGGGCTGCTGCAGTCTGGTCTCACCTCACTCTCCAGTGCTGGTGCAGGGGCTCTTGGCTGCTGGGGTCCTGAGTTGTGGGTATTCTTGCTCTCTATGTAGGTCCACTCTGTCCCTCCAATTTGCATAGAGTTTCCTCTGCAGTCTTCTCCCTAACTCTTCCCTGAGACTGCACTTTTTCCATTTTTTTTTAAAAAAAGATTATTTATTTAATTGAAAGTCAGAGTTACACAGAGAGAGGAGAGGCAGAGAGAGAGCGAGGTCTTCCATCTGATGGTTTACTCCCCAATTGGCCGCAATGGCCGGAGCTATGCCAATTTGAAGCTAAGAGCCAGGAGCTTCTTCTAGGTCTCCCACGTGGGTGCAGGGGCCCAAGGACTTGGGCCATCTTCTACTGCTTTCCCAGGCCATAGCAGAGAGCTGGATGGAACAGAAGTGAAGCAGCCAGATCTCAAACTGGCACCCTTGTGGGATGCCAGCACTTCAGGCCAGTGCATTAACATGCTGCGCCACAGCTCCAGCCCCTCCACTTTTTTTTTTTAAACTATCTTCTCCTAAACCAGCATCCCAAGCTCCCTCCCTACTCTGCCATCTTAGTCCAATCTTGTATTCATCTCTTCCCCTTTTTCTGAATACATCATTTTTGTTTCATTGCTTGATTTATGTACTTGTATGGATAGAAGGTCTGAGCTGCTTACTGCCAAAATTCTTTTTTTCTGAGTTCCTGCTTCTTTGTCTGCCATGCTGTGGAAACCAACTAGATTGTGAAAAAACCACCAGAAGCCATGGCTTTTTCCTCCATCTGTTGCCTGATGCTTGATACCTGAATTTGCATAATGATCAAATGGATTGATGGACACTGTATTAGTGTACTTTTGTTGCAGATGACAAAAGTGTGCATGGACACACACAACACACACAAACACACACATGCTGGGTAAAGTAACTAATAAATTCAGCTCAAGCATGGCTATGCTCAGTTTCAGCAAGACTTGGTCTTGGTTCATTGCTTTGTTCTGATTTTGCCTATGTTGGCATCATTCTCAGGCAAGTTCTGCTTATGCAGTGGCCAGATGGGCCAGAGCAACTCTAAGTCCTCATTTTTCACAGCTTCAGGTCCAGAAAAAGAAAAAAAAACTTACCTATAACTGAATTGCATTGGTCCAACCTGGATCACAGGCTTCCCTTAGAAGGGAACTTGGACTGATCACTGAATGACAATGAGCCAGAGTATATAGTTCCCTCGAGGAAAATCACTGTGTAAAGTGGGATGCAGGGCAGGTGAAGGTATGAAGTGACCCAAAAAGAATGAATCAGGGTTCGAGTCATGGGCCTAGCCCTTTTAGTAGAAAGATGAACTGGTGGTTCTTTAAATCTTCATCATGTTTTCTCTTAAAAGTTCATGAGACAGCTTCTCCATCATATGTGTTTTAATGTAAAATAATGTTTATAATGACCAGTTTCCCCTCCATTACTGCCTGGTTTTTACATTCCAGGAAGAGGCTTCATTTTAAACCCTGTGGTTTCAGTGCCCCAGGCACTTCTCTACACTCTAGAGCTTACTGCTTGAGATGCAACTTTATCCAACTATCAGATAGTAAGAGAGCCATTGTCAGGTCTCTTCACTGTTGCAAGTGAATTGCTTAAGCATGGAGGAAAGAGCACCAGGGAAAACTGGCATCCAGAGTGGCCATTAAAAGAGCAGGTGTTTGGTCAGATGGCTACGGGCTGGAATTCTGCTCTACCACTGATAATCTGCATGACCGTTGATAAATTACTTGACCTCATTCAGCCATGATTTTCTCAGTGGATTACATGACTCATCCTTATGAGTTGTGGGGACCTGGTGAACAAATGCTTGTGTAGCCAGAACAGTCCTCAAGACATAGTAATTCCAAGGGAATTTTTAGTGATTATTACTTTTTAATAAATGTTATTATTAATATTTTATATGTACTGTAGATATAATAAACCTGTAGCATGGCTTTATTTCTACCTCATATTGCAGTTTCAAATGCAAGTAAAAGATAGATGATAGATTTGCTTTTTGTTTTCCTGCGAACTGCAATAAAATTGAAAAGACTCAAGATACAAAGCAAGGAAGCAGAATAGATTGCCACAAGAGGTTGGAGAATTTTTATTTTCTTTCCATTAGCTTAGACTCACTGTAATATTTTCCTGCTCTTTACTTCCTACACAGTTGTCACTAATTGCACATTTATCTTGCTGTTTAACAGTAACTCTTATTTCCTAACCAACTCTTACACAAAGCAATTAGCCAAAATGCATCTTCCTTTGATTTTTGACAGAAAATATACCTACTAAGCATTTTCATATCATGAATTAAAAACAAGCAAAAAAGAGCATCAGGAAATAGCAAAACTGTCACAGATTATCAGACACTTATTACCATCTTCAATTTCAGAGCTAGAGATCAGATCATTTCTTTTTTTAAATATTTATTTATTTAATTTTTTATTTTTTATTTTATTTTTTTTTTATTTTTTGACAGGCAGAGTGGACAGTGAGAGAGAGAGAGACAGAGAGAAAGGTCTTCCTTTTTGCCGTTGGTTCACCCTCCAATGGCCGGCGCGCTGCGGCCGGCGCACCGAGCTGATCCGATGGCAGGAGCCAGAAGCCAGGTGCTTTTCCTGGTCTCCCATGGGGTGCAGGGCCCAAGCACCTGGGCCATCCTCCACTGCACTCCCTGGCCACAGCAGAGGGCTGGCCTGGAAGAGGGGCAACCGGGACAGAATCCGGAGCCCCGACCGGGACTAGAACCTGGTGTGCCGGCGCCGCTAGGCGGAGGATTAGCCTAGTGAGCCGCGGCGCCGGCCTATTTATTTATTTAAAAGTCATAGTTACACAGAGAAGGAGAGGCAGAGAGAGAGAGAGAGAGAGAGAGAGAGAGAGATCTTCCAGCTGCTGGTTCACTCCCCAGATGGCCGCAATGCCCGGAACTGCACTAATCCGAAGCTGGAAGCCAGGAGCTTCTTCTGGGTCTCCCACATAGGTGCAGGGGCCCCAGCACTTGGGCCATCTTTTGCTGCTTTCCCAGGCCATAACAGAGATATGGATCAGAAATGGAGCAGCCAGGACTTGAACCCTTGCCCATAGAGGATGCTGGCACTGCAGGGAGCAGCTCTATACACTATGCCACAGCACCAGCCCAATCATTTCTAATTTAAGAAGAAGCTCACCACCTTTAGGAAGATGATAGCTACCATTCAAAAGAGGGTCACAGAACATGAGAAGTGGTAGAAACAAAAAGACTCCACAGGACTTCTTTCATTTAAGCTTCAGAAACTCTAATCTCTTCTCATTTTAAGGTGCATTATTTAACTTGGCTAAATGACCTTTTCACTTCTTTTCCCATAGAGTGTGCATTCGCAGAAACAGAATGACACACTGGGTACAAGCCCCTGTGTCAAAGGTTTTCTAATGTCTTCCGTGAGAGCACATCTAGACAAGATCAGTTTGCGCCTACAGAAGGTTCCATATTATTCATTTGATGAAATCTTTTTCGAAGTCCCACTCAGCTTATGCAGTGAAAATATGAGTGATCCAGTTGAGAAAAAGGAGTAACTCCCAGTGGATTCGTTTGTGTTTTAAAATGCTGCTCTTGAAATTTTGATCATTTAAGCTGTCTCCGGAGGAAGGGGGATGGTTCTGCACTTCCCAAATGAACCCCATCATTTCCACCCTATTTTGAAAGAAGAGTTATAATATAGTAGTTAAGAACTCCCACGCTGAAGCCAGAAACCTGCTCAGGATGCCTACCTGTGTGACTCTGGACATGTTCCCAGACAGCTCCATCCTTGAATTTACTCATTTCTGTCTGTTCTATGGGACCATTGCAAGGACTAAGTGTGTTAACCTCTGTTAACCAATTAAAACAGTGCCATGCGCACAGCTGTTTTATGCACGTTTGCTGCTCCTGCTGTTGCCTCCTCAGTCAGGACGCGCATGAGCCTTCAGCGCACAGGCCAACAAACAAGACAGAACCCCAGACCTGCCACCTAACCAGCTGTGTGATCTTGACTCAGAGTTCCTTACCTTGGCTGAACTTTAATTTCTTCAATAAGAGAATAGAGATGATAATAGCAATTACCAGAGTCTGCTCTGGACCCATAATCATAAAGAATTGGGCAAAAGTCTGGGTTTCAATCCTATTGCTCTTTGATTTTGCTCAAAATATTTTTACCTGAGAATGTGTTTATGGTCAAGATTAAGTGCTCTAATACATACTAGGGGCTTAAAATGGTGCCTGGCATTTTCAAAGGACTAAGTAAACGTTAACTATTGCCATATTTGCTCATCTGACTTTAATATTCATATTTTATGAGTAATAAGGAAAAAGAGTGATGACCTGCATCATCCTAGTTTTCAGCTCGTGGCCACCGTGAGATATAATTCGCTGGCTTCCTACTCTGTCGGGCTGTGTCATACGTTTGGTCACATCTTGAGATCCAGGTTGTTGGTGTGATGTGGTATTAATGCTTTGCTCATGAATTCCTTCTACCCGAAATGTTATTTGTGCTTTAAATGCTATGTGTTTTTCCCCTGATGACTTTACTGCTTCTCAAAGCTAACTGTAATCTATGACCGCATTGAGCTGCTGCTTGTATCACTGATCGCCTTAGATTATCATTATGGTCCATGTGTTTTCCTCTCAAGGAGACTATAATGACTATGAAGGCTTGCTTTGTGAATGACTCATCATCGTAATCTCCTCTGTAACCTCCTCCTTGAAGTAACAATACGTGGATGTTATGGAGAATTTTGTAGACATTTGCAGAGTGAATGAATAAATGAGCAAATGAATGAACCACCTAATGGCTTGGGTGCTTATGGGTGAATTAGCCTGAGAGGGGATGAGCGTTTGCAGGTATACTAAAGACTCATGTTTTGTTGTTAGAATATCAAATCCACAGGCTCTGAAAGCCTCTTGCAGCTGGGAGCCAGGGCTATGGTTGGGGCTTCTGAACTGCGTGGAATTTGTGGGTTCTGAACTTTTTTAAAAAATGCAGTTGTTCTTGGGGCTGGCGCTGTGGCACACTAGGTTAATCCTCCACCTGTGGTGCTGACGTCCCATATGGGCACCGGGTTCTAGTCCTGGTTGCTCCTCTTCCAGTCCAGCTCTCTGCTGTGGCCTGGGAAAGCAGTGGAGGATGGCCCAAGTGCTTGGGCCCCTGCACCTGCATGGGAGACCAGGAGGAAGCACCTGGCTCCTGGCTTCGGATCAGTGTAGTGCCGGCCATTGCGGCCATTTGGGGAGTGAACCAGCGGAAGGAAGACCTTTCTCTCTGTCTCTCTCTCTCACTGTCTGTAGCTCTACCTGTCAAATAAATAAATAAATAAAAGGCAGTTGTGCTTTGAACATATATTTGTTTAATACTTGTTGAGGCTTTAGCATGCTTACTCAGGCTATCACAGTCTATTTTTAGAAGCTTATTTTACCCCGAAATCATCATGGGACATCAGAGATGGACTGTGACATCATTCTGCACTGGATTTCTTAGAAGTGCAACAATGAATATTAGCCCCAAATAATATAGTTCACAAATAAATAAATAACTAAATACATAAGAGTTCCACGGTCTCATAGATATGGAGTTTATTTCTTCTATGTTCTCCACATTTCCAGACAATGGTAATGATGATAAAAGGCATAACAATTAAAACTAACATTTATTAAGTGCTTAGAATTGATTCATTTAATCCTTACAAGAATTTCAGACACTAATAATCCCTTCTGAATTATTTATTTATTTTTTGGAGAGGCACAGAGATGAGCAGACAGACACAGAAAGAGCTTCCTTCTACTGGTCCACTCCCCAGTGCTAGCAACAATCAGGGCTGCACCAGGCCAGAGCAGAAGCCTGGGAATCCATCTGAGTCTCTCATATGGATGGTACTTGAGCCATATTCTTCTGCCTTCCTGGATGCACATTAGGTAGAATCTGAAATAGAGTAGGGGCTCAAACCCAGGCACAATTGATAGGGGTTGCAGGCATTCCAAGGGGTACTTTAACCATTTTGCCAAACACCTTCCCCATCCCTTTTTCAAGATGAGAAAATACACAGAGCTTCAAAGGCACCCCAAATTCTGAAATAAAGAAACTCATTTAATTTTGTTTGACCTAGCTTTATCAACATTTAAGTGACCGTGGAAGTCCACCCCGCCCCCCGCCACTTTTTTTATATTGTCTATCAATATCTCATGTATCTGATCTGTAGGTATGTTATCCACAGATGGAGAAATTGAGGCCTAGGCAAGAAGGGACTTCCTTAGATTTTGTCTCTGGGAGTTGTAGTGGTCCTGAAATCCAGCCCCTTACTCTTGGTGAGTTCATTAATGTCTCCCCTGTCATGCTCTTTGCTTCGATCCTCCTCTACTCCTCCATACCCTTCCTCTCCTCACCTCTCCTCTTCTCCTCCCCTCTCCTCTGTAATGCTTTTCTGTCTCAGAGCAGTAAAGGACTGTTGAACTCCTTGTGACCAGGTTATTGGTAGCTTTTGCTGATCATTGCCTTCAGCCAGCTCTGTCTTAGTACCATCAACCACAAACTTAAGAAGTCTCTTAACAGCAAAACTCTCTGTGCTGTTAGCAGTGGGGGAGGTGGGGGGAATTTTGAGGGATATTCTTTCTAGAATGACTCTCCATGTTGTTCTGGGTTGCACAATGAAATGAGTTTTCTACTGAATGATATTACTTAATTAAATGAAAGCCTTTATCTCATTATTCCAGTTTTTCCCTTTCTCTGACAATACTTTTTCAAGCAATAGCTTAGAGAAACAAGGCTTATTCTACACTCACACCTCTTGAGGATTTATCCATTTCTTCTCTTAAAATCCTCTCTCTGATAGTTTTGAATTATTAACCAAAGCAAGAGATGTTCTCCAGTCTCTTCTGGAATCTGAGATTCATATTCTCTAGACCTCTGTTCACTCATTTTTTTTTTGACAGGCAGAGTTAGACAGTGAGAGAGAGAGAGAGGCAGAGAGAAAGGTCTTCCTTCTGTTGGTTCACCCCCGAAATGGGCGTTACGGCTGGTGCACTGCGCCGATTGGAAGCCAGGAGCCAGGTGCTTCTTCCTGGTATCCCATGCGGGTGCAGGGCTCAAGCACTTGGGCCATCCTCCACTGCCTTCCTGGGCCACAGCAGAGAGCTGGACTGGAAGAGGAGCAACCAGGACAGAATCCAGTGCCCCAATCGGGACTAGGACCCTGGGTGCCGGCGCCGCAGGCGGAGGATTGGCCAAGTGAGCCACGGCGCCGGCCCTGTTCACTCATTTAACAAGCATTGTTTGAGTCTCTCTGCAAAGTACTGACTCCAGACTCAGTGAAAGATGCCGCACTGGTGGCTCAGACAGAGTCCCAGTCTTACACGAAGAGGCAGCTCTGTCATTGTAGCATTCGACATTAATAGACAGTGGTTCTCCAAATAATATCCTAGGAATTTGTAAGGTTTTGCACTAAATTATTAAATTGTGCTCTTATTCAATTTAGTTACTCATTATCATACTGTGATGAGGAATAAATATGAGAAGTAAAATTCTGAGCAGAACTCAATGAAAACCTTTTCTATGCAGAAGTTTGCCCTCACATAAAGGAAGAGATGATGTATAAACTCTAACCACAGCCCCTGACAGGGTGTATAATAAGCACTTAATAAATTATAGTTGTGCTGACCATTATTAGCTAGAGAAGAAAGAGTAGCAGCTGAATTAGGTGATCTAGATTTAAATGTCAGATTCTTAACTTACTAGCTATGTGACATGGAGCAAAGAGCATCATTCCTTTGAGTGTCAGTTTGGGAGGACTGAAATCAAAGGAAATTATTAGTCAAGTCTAAAGTGCATCACAGATGCTTTATGGTTTAAAAACTGTAAAATGTCATCCCTTTGCCTTGAATTACACCTTTCAAGATTTTAAGAAAATCTATTCTTTTGGTCAGACCATATATATAAATGCCTGTGCTTACATCCCAATTAGGATTACCAGATAAAATACAGGACACCTCAACTTTAGAAGGATGACAAATACTTTTAAAGAAGCTTTTGTTTAATTATTTGAAAGGCAGAGTGACACAGAGAGAGGGAGAAGCTGAGAGAGGGAGGTTTTTCTTTTTTAAAAAGTGTTTGTTTTTATTTGAAAGACAGAATGACTTGGAGAGAAAGACAAGCATACACACACACACACACACACACACATACATACACATACACAGAGCAAGCGAGCAAGAGAGCTTCCATCTACTGATTCCTTGCTTAAATGGCTGCAACAACCAGATCTGGGTCAGACTAATGTCAGGAGCCAGAACTCCATCATGGTCTCTCCCAAGTAATAGGGCCCTCATCCACAAACTTCCCTGGCGCTTTAGCAGAGAGGTGGATCAGAAGTGGGGCAGCTGAGACCAGAACCAGCACTGCAATATGAGATGCTAATATTACAAGCAGGTGGCTTAACCTACTGTTCCACAACACTAGCCCCAGCAATGAATTGTTTTAGTGTTTTCCATGGCTAATACAGTAAAACATGACTTGTTATTGATCTCAAATTCCAATGTAGTGGGGCATCTTGATATTTTTATTTCCTAAATCTGACAACTCTATTTTAACAGAGTAGTTTACAAACTAGAGCATAATTTCTGATTTTCTATTATCAGCGTTATCTTAAAGATGAGGAAACTGCATGACTCTGACGTTTCAAAACTGAAGCAACTGACGGAGTCACACTCATTTCAAAGTCTAGCATCACTATTCTTCTCTAGCAAATTCGGTTCTGTTATCCTCTTGTAAGCTTACTATTATTATTTTATTTGTTGCATAGAATTATCCTCTTTCTCAAACAATTGCATTCTCCTCAGTGGGTTTACATTAACCCATTTTTAGTGCCCATTTCTAAACGGCATTATCAAAATTTAATTTTCTCCTGTAGTCAGCTTTCTTGACGCAGGGAGCTAAGACTATGTTTTCCTGCAGGATCCTCAGGGTCCACCAGTCACCACTGAGAATCTGGAGTTGGTGGAGGTAGTCTTCTTGCTGTGTGTTGTGGATGTTGAGAGTGTAAGTCTTGTTGCTTCCCAACTATTTGGTGGCGTCGGAGGGAGAGTGAAAGCTAAAAGTTCTCTGAGTCATTGAAGCAGTAAACTTCAAGGGAGAGAGAATTGAGGGTTTAGCTCTCCTCATCTCTCCCCATTGGGCTTGACGAAAGGACTTGATTTGGGTGTGGCTGCTGCTAGTTCCTCTTCATGAAGCATCTCCTCTCTGTTCCAGAAACAGTGCTTGGTGTCCCTTGCCCAAGAGCACTTCTCATCCTCACATTATGCGGAGAAAAGATTTTATTATTATTAATAGTAATTATTGTTATAATTTTATTTGAAAGACAGAATGTCTTTATAATAATAATTATTATTATATATTATTATAATTATTATCTGATCTGCAGGTATGTTATCCACAGATGGAGAAACTGAGGCCTAGGCAAGAAGGGACCTTATATAATAATTATATATAATATAATATATTATATATTAATATAACTAATATTATATATTAATAATTATTACATATTATATAATATAATTAATAATGGTCAGCACAACTATATTATTATAATATAATAATAATTATATTATTATAATTATTATTACTTCCCTCTGGGAGGAAGTAATGCAAAACCACAATGGTTTTAGTTGTCATTTTTAAATACTTTGGAAAACATACAAATAATACATGCATCTTAGTGAGTCTGGGCTGCTGTAACAGAGTATGACAAAGTGGTTTATACAACAGAAACTGAATTCTCACGGATTTGGGGGCTGGAAAGTCCCAGGTCAAGGGACTGGCTGGCAGACTTGGTGTCTAGTGAGGGCTCCCTTTCTGATTTGCAGATGGCTGTTGTCTCATTTTATCCTAGTGGGGGAGGAAGGAAGTGGAGGGGACACATACAAGCATGAGCCTGTGAAACGAAGAGTGCTTTTGCATGTGCTATAGTCTCTTCATCCCTTTATAAGGGCACTAATCCCATTTGTGAGAGCTCCACACTTTTGACCTTAATTCCTTCCCCAACCCCCCATCTCCTAATACCATCATATTGCCATAACAACTTCAGCATATGGATTTGGGGCGACACAGGCATTGAGTCTACAGTAACTGTCAGTGTTCTAAGTTAATATATGAAGCTATATTAAAAAAATAATAAATTCCTTCCTATGAAGACATTGTTAACATTTGATGTAATGAGTACCATATAGATAGACAGATATGGATAGAGATGTATTGATAAAACATATTTCATATGTAATTGTTTTACAGAAACAAAATCACATGAAACAAACCATGTATTTATTTATTTTAAGATTCATTCATTTATTTGAAAGTCAGAGGTATAGGTAGAGATCTTTGATCTTCTGGTTCACTTCCCAGATGGTTGCAATGGCCAGTGCTGGGCCAGGCTGAAACCAGGAGCCAGGAGCTTCTTCCAGGTCTCCCAAGAGAAGAGCAGAAGCTCAAACATCCGGGCCATCTTCCATTGATTTTCCTAGCAGGGAGCTGCACTGGAAAGTGGATCATCCAGGACACAAACTGGTGCCTGTATGGGATGCTGGTGTTGCAGGTGGTGGCTTTACATGCCATGACGCCATCCCCGAAATAAATCATTTTAGAGTGAACTATTTTTTTTTCCACTCAACAATGTACTTTTCTAAGATATATGCACTTACAGAACTTTCTTTTTTTTTAGAGGGAAGGCCAATATCTGTATAATAAATTTTAAAGAGTATAATGAAGGTGGATGTTGTAGCAAAGTAGGTTAGACTTCTGCTTATGATGCCTGCATTCCATATTAGAGTGCCAGTTCAATACCCAGCTTCTCTTCTTCTGATCTGGCTTTCTCCTAATGTGGCTGGACAAGCGGTAAATGATGGCCCAAGTGCCTGGGCCCCTGCCACTCATGTGGGAGGACTGGATGGAGTTCCAGTTTCCTGACTTTAGCCTCACCTATTGCTGGCTGTTGAATCTGGGGAGTGAACTAGCAGATGGAAAATCTATTTCTCTCTCTGTGTTACTCTGCCTTTTAAATAAATAAATACATAATGGTTTTTTTTGAAAGAAGAATAGTATGTAAAATCTAAGATATATGGTACAGATTCTGTATTTTTAGGCCTTCATAGATGTGGTTTATTTTTTTCTGGAAATACAAGTTGTTTTGGTTTTCCAAATTCTACTTTGATTTAATTGCTTAACTTTCCTTGTAGAAGAAAAATAGAAAAAAGTGTAGTGAAAAGGACAGTTCTTTAGTCCTATGAACATGATTCACAGCTTTCTATAATGCCTCATATGAATATTTTCTTGCATAATTTTCTGACATAATTTTTTTTGGCTTAACTTGTCTTTGAAAGGTTTCTTGGGTCTGGTGAAAGGCAGAGTCTGCCCTTAGTCTGTGAAAGACACCAAGGCTACATGTCTTGAGAATTTTATAGGGAGATATAGAGAATTTCAAACTTGACTTGAAAATTAAACTCTAAGAATGGAATGGGAAAGGGAGCGGGAGAGGGGAGGGTTGCAGGAGGGAGGGAAGTTATGGAGGGGGGAAGCCATTGTAATCCATAAGCTGTACTTTGGAAATTTGTATTTATTAAATAAAAGCTAAAAAAAGAAAAAAAAGAAAATTAAACTCTAAAAGAAAATGCTATTCCCCTCCCCCAACTCAATAAACCACATTATTTTAGACACCAGAACCACATAGCCTAGAAAATTACTCAGATTCTTTAATTTGTTGAGTGATGGTTCAAGTTCAGCCTGAGGAGATGACTTACTGTAATGTGTGTTTGGGTATTTGTTCTGGGAATAAATTCCAATGAAACCTGTGTTACTAAAGTCAGTTGAGACACCGGAAGACATCTTACGGAAGAGGCAATGAAGTTGCCTTCAAAGATTTCAGTTTGAGTCCAGCTTTACTGCATACTGATCCCTTAATCCAGGACAGTTTATCAGGTATTGTTTTGCTCACCTGTAGACATAATGAACCTCAGTTTCTTCAGTAGGTTCATATGAAAATAGTACATGAGAATTGTTTATTTACTATACATTACTACTTATAAAAATAAAGCTGATATTTTTGGTCAAGGCACTCGAGAAAACCAGACATTTCACATGCATTATCTTGTCCAAACACAAAATCCCCAGGCAGTAGATACTGTCACTCTCCCCATTTTATAGATAAGACAACTAATACTTAGAGAGGTTCAGTAACTTACCACCACAACGCTTGAACATAGGAGAGCCAGGATGGAATGTTATATGATTTTTATTACATAACTTTTTCTTAAAATGTGTTATGTTCAGTATTGTTGTAAATATTATGCCTTTAGGAAAGGCATAAGGACATTTCTTAAAAATAGTTATAGATTTATTTTAGCACTAAGAAAAGTATGAATCTAGCATGTGAGACTCTTATTTCAGAATTGTGACCTTTTCAGATGAGGATAAAGTCTAAAACAATCAATTGAAGAAGCAAGTTAGTCTGAAGACAAGTCCAAAATAATAAAACAAATATTATGCAAATATTCTAATATCAGGGATATGATGAAAAAGGACTGAAGTGTGTAGGTTCCATTAAAGATGTAGGTAAATATTTATATTATTTATCAATGGTAATATAATAACATCCAATACAGTAGCTACTAGTCACTTATGACTAGTGGAGAAAAATGTGGCAAGTGAAAATTGAGATGTGTGTAAGTAAATTATACATTGGATTTTAAATATTTAATATAAATAAAATAATGCAAAATATCATTATATTGATTACATATTGAAATAATATTTCAGAAAAACTGCCCTAAATATCATTAAGATTAATTCTGTCTGTTTATTTTTCTAAGGTACTAGAATATTTAAAATCATAAGTAAGACTCTCAGTGTTGGCTCACATTATATTTCTGATGGACTGTGCTGCAAATATGGTGTACATTGCACCCTGGGCTTATGTCTGAGTTGAAACCCCAGGTTAGAAGGTTTTCCACAGAGAAGATGAGGTTTTTCGTTTGGTTTAATTAGCAGGTGCAAATGCAAAAGTATCCAAGGTTCAACTACTCTGATTTTTCATTTGCATTTTCTTACAGAGGCCACCAACTGCTGAACAGTCAGAAAGGGATAACGAAATCTGTTTCTTGCTGCTTTAGAGCCATTAAACTCTTAAGGCAGGACATTGCCCCTTGATTCAGTGTGCAAATAACAGAGTATTACAATTAGCATCTATGTAGTTACACTGATGTAATCTAATGGGGTCAGGGCAAAGCTTATTATTCTGGGGCTGAAGAGCATTTATGATGGGTAATTTATTCATAGGTGAGGTAGAGCCATTTCTTAGAAATTTCTCAGAAAGTGAAGTTCAGCAACAAAGCTTTGAGGGATAATTATTATGTCAACAATAGATGCTGTTTCAAAAAGGTGACCCCTGAAGACAGGTGCAAGGTGACCTCACACCAGTACTAATACAGGGAAAAGCAGCCAGGACTCCAAGGATCCTTCCCTTGTCGCAAATGATCATAGTCTTTCCCCACTTTTACTGTCTTCTTAGTCAAGTGGCCTTGGCAAGATTACCCTCTGTAAACACAAACAAGTCAAACAATGTGCAAGCACACACACACACTATTACAAACAGAGGCAAATTCTCAACAACTATTTCTTAAAATTGAGTAGAAAAAGCCAATACCAACAACTCTTACTGTCTCATGTTATTTTCCCTGTAGTTTCTTTTTTTTTTTTTTTTTTTTTTTTTTAATTTTTTTTTTTATTATTTTTTTATTTTTATTTTTGACAGGCAGAGTGGACAGTGAGAGAGAGAGAGAGAGAGAAAGGTCTTCCTTTGCCGTTGGTTCACCCTCCAATGGCCGCCGCTGCAGCCGGCGCACCGCGCTGATCCGATGGCAGGAGCCAGGAGCCAGGTGCTTTTCCTGGTCTCCCATGGGGTGCAGGGCCCAAGCACCTGGACCATCCTCCACTGCACTCCCTGGCCATAGCAGAGAGCTGGCCTGGAAGAGGGGCAACCGGTACAGAATCCGGCGCCCCAACCGGGACTAGAACCCGGTGTGCCGGCGCCGCAAGGTGGAGGATTAGCCTATTGAGCCACGGCGCCGGCTACCCTGTAGTTTCTTATTCCTCCTCATAGCCAATTTTCTGGGATTAGGAGAAAAATTGCTAGACTGAAGGAAGAACAGTTATGTTTAAGTCCTTTTAAAAGCATCTGGTAGCTTTCTGCTGTTGGAAAAGTCACTTGACTTGTCTGAGGTACAGGTTCCTACCACTTGAAAAATATCATCGAGTCTCTGAATTTGGAAAGTTTCACTGTGGGGCAATGACAGGGCATTTTGACGATGAAAACTTTTCAAGTTTTGTACTATAGCTTTTGGCTTCTTATTGAACTTTCTTTTCATAATTATAAAGAGAGTTAAAACATAGTAAAAATCTATATATCAGGATTCTGCTACCTCCCTCTTTCAAAAAATTTTCTATCATGAAATGCTATGCTTACTGAAAAAAAATGAACATATAACTTAGTGGATTATTATAATAAACTATCTGTATAACCATAGGCCAGATAAAGCAATAGAATTGTCAGCACCCACCCATCCTCAGATGACAGCTACAGCTCCCATTCTCTACCTACATTATTATTACTGTCTGATAATTCTGATTTTCTGATTATTATTATGACTTTCTGACAATCACATTTTTGTGTTTCTAAAGGGAAAATTATATCTCTGCAAACACTGTAGTTTGGTTTTGGCTGTTTTGTCATTGAAATGCTTGTGTCTGACTTTCTGTACATAACATGTTTGTGACACTCATTTATGTTGTATACAGGGATCTTCAGAAAGTTCATAGAAAAAGCATATCATGAAAAAAACTTGTCTAAATTTAAATTTTTTATACCTAGGTGAAATTATCTTAATTTTACTTTCCCACAAACTTTATGAAGTATCCTGGAATAGCCATAGGGCTTTTGTTTTCATTGCTGTTGTCCATTGTGTGAATACACAATGGTTGATTTGTTGAATAGTTACTGATAAAATTCTGAGTTATTTCTAATACAGGCCTATTAAAAGAATGTGCTATGTACACTTTTTTTTTTTTTTTTTTGACAGGAAGAGTGGACAGTGAGGGAGAGACAGGGAGAAAGGTCTTCCTTTTCCATTGGTTCGCCCCGCAATGGGCACTGTGGCTAGTGCACCACACTGATCTGAAGCCAGGAGCCAGGTACTTTTCCTGGTCTCTCATGGGGTGCAGGGCCCAAGAACTTGGGCCATCCTCCACTGCACTCCCTGGCCACAGCAGAGAGTTGGCCTGGAAGAGGGGCAACTGGGACAGAATCCGGTGCCCCAACTGGGACTAGAACCCGGGGTGCTGGCGCCGCAGGCAGAGGATTAGCCTGTTGAGCTGCGGTGCCGGCACTGTGTACACTTTTATACATTTTGTTACACGTGTCCATGCATTTCCAACAGGTGTATTTCTAGGACTAGAATTACTAGGTTATAGGTTATGCATGCATTCAATTTAAATAGACATTGTCCTGTTTTCCAAGTGATCGTATCACTTTACACTTCTACCAGCAGAATTTGAACATTTCCTTTGCTCTGCATTCTTAGCAGAAGTTGGAATTCTCAATTTAAAAAATGTAGCCCGCTTGGTGGGTGTGTTATAGTATTATCTGGTGGCTAATGAGCTAATTTTTATATGTGTAGTAGCTATTTGGATATTTTCTTTTTCCAATTTTTCTATTAGATTTTCTGGCTTCTTATTAGTTTATAGAACTATTTTGTTTTTGTATTCTAGATGCAAATTCTTTATTGTATGGGTTTGAAATATCTTTTTACAGCTGGAATTGTGGGCCAAGTGTTAAGCCACCATCTGCAATGTTGGCATCCCATGTGAGCACCTATTCAAGTCCTGTCAGCTCCATTAGTGACCCTGGTAACATGCCCAAGAAAACAGCAGAAGATGCCCCTACCACCCATGTGGGAGACCCCAGTGAAATTCGTTTCTCTTGGATTTGGCCTAACCCTGTCCTAGCCATTTGGAGCATGGAAATCTCTCTCACTCTCTTGCTCTCTCTGTCTCTCTGTAACACTGCCTTTCAAGTAAATAAATAAATATTACAGACAGAGGGAAAGACAAGAGAGAAAAATCTTCCATCCTCTGGTTCACTCCCCAAGTGGCCATAATGGCTGGAGCTGGGCCTATCAGAAGCCAGGAGCCAGGAGCTTCTTCTGGGTCTCCCACATGTGTGCAGGTGCCTAAGCACTTGGGTCATCTTCCACTGCTTTTCTCAGGCCATTAGCAGCAAACTGCATAGGTAGTGGAACAGCCAGGGCACAAACTGGCACCCATATGGGATGCTGGTATTGCAGGTGGCAGCTTCACCTGGTACACCACAATCCTGGCCCCTGAACAGATGTTCTTAATTTTGATATAGTCAAATCTTTCAAGCTTTTATTTAGTGATGCGTTTTGTATGAGCCTTCTTCTATCCCAAGGTCATGAAGATATTCTACATTCTAAATTTTTATTGCTTTGCTTCTCCCATTTAGATCTATAATCCACCTAAAATTGATTTTTGAAATGAAGTATAAATTGAGGTCAAGTTTCATTATTGCTATATGGATATCTAGTTGTCCCAGTACCATATATTGCCGAAGTGATCATTACCCTATAATTCAATTGAGCCATTGTCTTACCTTGGGTTTTGCTGAAAGGAAGACTTGAAGACAAAGGCGTGTCTGCAAGTTGTATGTTTGGCAGAAGTATATGATGGGCAATAAAACAAGAAAGCAGAAAAAGCCAATAAAAGTATGTGTGATCAAATTGGCCACTGCTATGGATCAGTAGTGCTGAATCATTACAAGAAGGAAATACAATCCAGAACTTTCTGCCTGGGAACAAATGGAAGAAATATTTTTCCATTGGCTTGCCTGCTGGCTGTGACTGTCTCCAAGAGTTAACTTCTCTATACCTCAAGGTTATATGTACATAAGTGCTTCTGTTGCTATGTCCTGGCAATAGAAAAGTCATAGACCAGGGAGAAAGAAGTACAAAGTGTAGGTTGAAAGCCAGATGCATTGTGGTTGTGACTGTAGGTGTGAGATACTGGTCAATGTCAACATGATTGTTGGAGTAGCAGGCTGGAGTAAGGGGTGCCTGGGAGAGGATTTTGATGTGGCTCACAGCTGTTCTTTACACTAATCCACAGCACTGTTTAGCTGTGTTCAAATTATTACCATGCTTTATTGAAAATTGTAGTTCTGTACTAAGTTATCTACCTGGTAGTGAAAATTCTCCTACCTTTTCTTTTTAAGAATGTTCTGGCTGATGTTGGTCCTTTGCATTTCTGTGTGCATTATCAAGTCCACCACCCAACATTTTGGATTTTAACTGAAATTATCTTTAAACTGTTGATCATTTTAGTAAAAAATGCTGTCTTTACCTCATTAAGATTTCCACGAGCATAATTTACCCTTCTTTACTTGCTCTAAAAAATGCTTTCCAGCATTTCTATAGAGTAATCTTGGGCATCTTTGTTAGATACCTTTCTAGGTATTTATGTTTTCTTGTTTTCTAACCTTGTATCTGGTGTATAGAAGACAAACCAGAAATGGTACAAAATACACTACTTCATTACTCACTGGTAATAATTTCTGAGAGTACTTACAATATTATGGAAAATAGGATTAATGTGTATTTTCATGACACACATTTCCAAAACCTTTTTGAAGGCCTCTTTATCTTTCAATTCAAACATACAACTTACAGACAAACCTTTGTCTCCAGGTCTTCCTTTCAGCAAAACCCAAGGTAAGACAATGGTTCAATTGAATTATAGGGTAATGATCATTTCTTACACTACCCTTGTATGTGTAGATAATTGTGTATTTTCTACCTATGCAAACATAGCATCTATAAGCAACAGTCTTATTTCCCCATTTCCAATCAGCACGTGGTATTTGCCTCTGTCTTTCTGTCGTATCTAGGGTCATGTATACAGTGTGGAGCAGAAGGGTGATGGTAAGAATTCTTGCCTTACTGCCATGCATAATGAAAGACTTTGAATATTTTCTTGTTAGTTTACTAAAGATTATGTAAGGATACTCTTTATTAAGTAAAATAAGTTCTATATCTAGTCCTAGTTTTCTAAGTTTTTTAAGCTGTGAATAGATTTTCAATTTTATTGAGTATCCTTTCTTCAGCTATTAAAGTATTTATGTATTTTCCCTGTTCATCCTGTTAATGTGATTAATTATGTTGACCCTTTTTTACTTTGTACTTTAAAATAATTTAGTTTTATAGAAGTTGAAAAGATGGTACAGAGTTTTCCCATATGCTTTCACCAGCTTCCTGTAATGTTAACATTTTACCAAAACCATGGTTTATTTATCAAAACTAAAGTTGAATATTTTTAAAAAGTTAAAAGTCAGTTGGACTTTCTCATACTAATGAAGGGTTGGTCATCCTTGAATTTCTGGCTCTCTGCTTCCCTCTTAGTTCCTCAGTGTGCTTGCTGGAGATTTCTGCCATAAGAAACCGCTTCCTTGTGACCACCTCTTTACTGGACACCTGCCCCTTGGACAACCTTCCTGACTGCTCCACTGACCCCTACCCTTGCCTGGACTTCTAGATGTGCTGCAATGACCCCCGCTCAGTCATAGCCCAATCCCACAGAGTTGGTGCCTGCCCATTCATTGTACACTGACCAGTAGAATCCCTCCAAGAAGTCTGCAAAAGTAGCATCCTGTGCTCCCATAAAGGTGTTGGCCTCAGGTCCCTCACTGTCTCTCCCTCTCTTGTCTCGTTCCCCACCTGCTGAGTGTCTTGAATGGCTCCCCTCTTTCCATTGCTCTCCAAAGCAAGCGGCTCTTTTCACTCTGGGACTGTGAGTAACAAACTGCTTGTGTTAGTTCGTGTGATTTGTTGAGTTGCCCCTCTTGACTGACACACATGATTTAACTTCTCTTCCCGTTGGGGCTCTCATAGACACTCTTGGTAGGAATAAACTGGATGCAGGTCAGACGAGAGCCATAAGGGCATCTGCCAGTATACGCACATTTCTTGTGAGAGGAACACTTGATCACAGGTTGAACAGTTGAGTCTTAGGCCATCTGTTGGGAATTATCCTGTGAAAGGCACACTATAAATATGTACAACCGTATCTCTTGGAAACCTGTCAACCAAGGCTATAGTTTATAGTCACTCTCCAAAGAGAGACCTTAAGATCAAATTAGAAGGAGAAAAATTACTTCAGAATTGTAGCACAGTTTTACAATTTATTGTTTTCCAGCTGTTCATTATAGCCTCTTGTCTTTAGAATTGTGCTCAGATCTATAGGGACTTGGTTATTTTTATTCCTGGTAATTTTTATTTCTTCTTTTTCTTTTTTACTCTTAGTCATCTTATCAGGAGCTTGTCATTTGTATTATTCTTCTCAAAAAATCATATCATTTTGTGGATCCTTCCTACTGAATATTTATTTCTTTCATTTCTGTTTTTACTTAATATTTTTTCTTATTTTTCCTTAGTGTTTATTTTGATTTTCTTGTTCTAACCTCTTCAAATGGATGCTTACTTCATTAATTTGTCATCTCTTTTTATGCCATATGTGAGGAATCTGAAAAAGTTAATAGAAAAAATGTGCATTATTAAAAATAATGCATAGATTTCAGAATGTTTTTAAACCAAAGTAAACTATTTTAATTCTATTTTTCCATGACTTTTTCAAAGTATCCTCATATGCATGTACATTAGAAGTTTACCTCTAAATACTTCTTTGGCCAAATCTCACTTGTTATGTGAAGTGGCATTTTAATCACTGTTCAGTTAAGGTTTTTTCACTTTCTAATCTGATGTCTTTAATTCATGGGTTGTGTAAAGCATATTTCTTAATTTATAGACATGGAATTTTCTAGTTATATTTGCTTCTTACTTAATTGCACTAAAGTCAAAACACACTATGTACTTTTAATCCATTGAAATTTGCAGCAGAGTTTACATTCCTCTTGGTTCATCTTGTATTAGGCAGAGGGGTTGGTTTGCTGAATGGTTTTTCTCAAGGTCTTTTCTATCACCAGCTTTAGGCCTCCCACTTGCTCTTGGCCTCAGACAATTTTTCTTTCCTTTCTTTGTCCCTTTTGACACACTTCTCTCCCAGGCGTGTCTGTTCCTGCTTGTAACTGGATGTTCTTTGGTGAGGATTGACAGAGGGGCATTCTCTGCTCTGATAAAGCTCACTGTTCGGTGGGTACTGTGTCTAAAAACCTTACAGGGTGGCCTCCTGCCCCTTTTCCAGCTGTTGAATTGAGCTCAGTTCTATTCCCGCCTGTCCCTTGTCAGTAGAGGATGTGTTTATCTGTCTTTCCCGCAGTTTCATTGAGATATCGCTTGAATCCTGGGGGCTCGGCTTCCTGCCCCTCCAGCTGTGACTGCTCTTCTCCCTTCTCCGTCTGTATCAGGAGGAATGTCTTCTGAGGAATCCCACCACCCTTTTTCGTCTGTACCCAGTGAGGTCTGTGGGGAAGAAACCACAAGAACCGCATGCAGACTCTTTATCTGCAGCCCTGAGAAACTCTGCATGTGCACTCCAGCCCATGCTTGCCCTGCCCTAATTTATGAATAATTCCAACTGAACCCTTCTTACTGATGTCTTGCTGTGTCTATCCCCAGGTCAGGACGTGCTTGCAGTCTGTCCTCCCTGCCAAGTGCCCTTCTCGCCTCAGATTTTGGGCTTATTATTGCTATTGAACTGTAGTATTCAAGAAAAGTCATGAGCTCATAGACTTTCTTTTTTTTTTTAACTTTTATTTAATGAATATAAATTTCCAAAGTACGATTTATGGATTACAATGGCTTCCCCCCCATACTGTCCCTCCCACCCACAACCCTCCCCTTTCCCACTCCCTCTCCCCTTCCATTCACATCAAGATTCATTTTCGATTATCTTAATATACAGAAGATCAGCTTAGTATACATTAAGTAAGGATTTCAACAGTTTGCTCCCACACAGAAACATAAAGTGAAAAATAATAGATGATTTTTTTTTAAATGATGATGGCTTTCTTTTGAATTTTCTGGTATAGTTGTTAGAGGAACGCATTGTGCTTCTCTCTGCATGAGGTTCTTATATCTGTAAACCAGTCTCTTTCTTCAGGTGTAGTGAATCCTTAACCGTCATATATTCAGACACTCCATCTTCTCTCTCTGCTTCTTCCAGATTCTAATCTCTCTCTCTCTTTCTCTCTCTCTCTGTGTGTGTGTGTGTATATATATATATATATATATACATATGTGTGTGTGTATATCTCATATTAGACCCTCTCATTGTATTCTCTCTACATCTAACACTTTCTTCTATATTTCTGTAATATTATCTCTTTGTGACTCATTCTAAATAGTGAATAATTGCCTAAATAATTATCAACCAGTTCTCCCTTTGAAATAATTCTTAAAATTCTTTTCATTTTCTTTAAAAATGTATTTAAAGATATATTTATTTGAAAGGCAAAGTAAGGCAGAGAGGGAGATACAGAGATCTTGCGTCTGCTGGTTCACTACCTGAAAGGCTGGGCCAACCTGGGTTGGCCCAAACTGAAACCAGGATCCTGGCACTCCACTCGTCTTCCATGTGGATGACGGGGAATCACGTACATGTGCCAGCTTCTGCCACTTTCTGGGCATATCAGCAGCAAGACGGGTTAGAAATAAAATAGCTGAGACTCAATTCAATGCTCTGATGTGGAATGTCAATGTTTCAAGATGTGGCTTAACCTATTGCATCACAATGCGGACACTTCCTTTTCATTTCCTATTAAACCAAACAAGTGATATATTAATTTTATCAAATGTTTTCATATCTGTATTTTGAGGGATCATACTGTCAATGCCATTTTTTAAAGATTATTTATTCATTTGAAAGTCAGAGTTAGAAAGAAAGAGAAAGATCTTCCATCTGCTGATTTGCTCTCCAGATGGCTGCAACGGCTAGGGCTGAGCCAGGCTGAAGCTAAGAGCTTCTTCTGGGTCTTCTATGTGGGTACAGAGGCCCAAGCACTAGAGCCATCTTCCACTGCTTTTTCCTGCCTGCATTAGGAGGGAGCTGGATTGTAAGTGGAGCAGTCGGGACTTGAACCAGCACATATATGGGATGCTGGCATTGCAGGGGGTGGCTTAAGCTGCTATGCCACAATGCTGACCTTAAATAATTTCTTTTTAATAGTTTGCCATTCCTTGGCAGAAATTTTAAATTCTTATTTTTTTCTACTTAAGCATTACAGTCATGCTTTTTTCAAAACATATATTTTTTGAGTCTGGTAATATTACTCTGTGAATTAAGTATAAATCTATTTTTGCTATTTATATTGGTCCCCATTCATGTTGATTTATCTCTGGGACTGTCTGGTCTGCTTTTATTATATGCTGGACATTGCATTTGAAATATATTTACAGAAATAATATAAAGCTAGGTTGATGTTATCTTGCTCCCAAAAGGATGTTAATTTGCTCTGCCAGGTTCCTGTAGACCTCAGATATCTGACCTCTCCATTAAATTGTGTCTGGGCTGCAGACTCGCTGGGACGCAGAGGCATCCTGAAGACAGCTGCGTTCTGTGGCAGGGCTGTCTTCATTCTAATTGCCTGGTACTTCTAGGAGGAGCTCTTGCGTTATCCATTTAAAGCACAGGGGTTTTATTAGGCCCTCCATTCTTGGCAGATTTGGATAATGTTTTTATCCCCCTAACTCTAAAAAAAACTGTTGAAATTCCAAATTATCATCCCAAGTGGTACTCCACCTCTGAGCTCCTACAAGTGCTGGGCTCAGCTGTCTGCATTTCTCTCTTCTAAACATTCGTTCTTCAGGGTTCATTCCTCAGGAAGCCGTTGACTCTTAGAATGTATCTCTTCACAAGACATCTTTCATAATTTTTCCAGAAGTTTTAGCTACCTCAGTATCTGAGGGTTGGTTTAAATGATCAAGTCTGCCTTTATTGAATGCAGACTTCCGGAATTCTTTCAGTATCTTGGCACGGTAGGTGTTTAATACACCTGTTTCACAGCTGAAGAAGTGAATCTCTGACTTCAAAAGCATCCTTTTTAAAATGATCTGATGTTTTTCTGTACTCTCTGTCATCTTTGTATTTCATGTTGAGAAGTGTTTCAAGTGTCACCAGATTTGGAGGGAATGAATATTGTTTAAGAATATTTGTGAGGCCAGCACTGTGGCACAGTGGGTTAAGCCACTGCCTGCAGTGCTAACATCCCATATGGACATAGGTTCGAGTCCCAGCTCCTTTTCTTCTGATCCAGCTCCCTGCTAATGTTCTTGGGAAAGCAGTGGAAGATGGCCCAAATACTTGAGTCCTTGCACCCATGTAGGAGACAACAGAAGATGCTCTTGGCTCCTCCTGGCTTCAGCCTGGACTTGGCCTGGCCATTGCAGTAATTTGGCAGTGAACCAGAGGGTGGGAGATTTCTCTCTCCTGACTTTCTGCCTATCTTTCTCTTTCTGAAACTCTGCCTTTCAAATAAACAAATCTTTTAAGAAAGTAAAGAATTTGTTATAGTGTTTAATTGGCATAGCTATATCAAATTGTCTTTTGGAAATAAGATTGTTTGAGGTAAGCTCAGTAAGTAGTTTATTCCATTTCTCATTATTTTTTACAAAACAGATAGTTTGTGCCCTGTGTTCTATATAGGGATATTGAACATGAGCGCCATCTGAATTAACTGTGAATTCTTCACATTGCTTCTCATATACAAAAATATTAATTCTTTTTATGCATATTGTCTTTGCCTTATGTATTACCTGAAAAGTATATGTTGCTTTTGATACTTAACAAAATACTATAAGAAAAGAAGAATAAAATATTTGTTACCTGTGAGAAAAGAATTCACAGAGGTTAATTCATCTGCTCATAATCACATAGCTTGTATTGGACAGATTTTAAATCTGTTGTAATGATATTTTTCATTTCTGTTAAATGAATTACCAATCTATGTTCCTTATAAATAGTGTATTAAGGAACCATCTAAGCATTAACAAGTACTTATAATTTCTGTATGATGTGTGGTATTATGGGGACTCTAAGGCTAAGAGAGTAGACTTTGGAGACAAATGAAGCTATGTTCCAATCCCTGCCCTGCCACTAATGTGTCACTGGAATTTGGGCAAGTTATATAACTATACTATCCCTTCGTCTGTTCATCTGGAAAAATGACATAAAAATACTTAAGCTAGAGTCTTGTTTATCAGAACTAAACGAAGCAATGCATGCAAGTCCTTTATGCAGTATATGGTTAATATTTAATAAATGGTAGTTCTTATTTTCCTTCATTTAGTTATTACTAGTGAGGAAGATGATCTAGACTGTGGTGTTTTTTATAAACCAGATTTTGATTTCTTCCTTTGGAACTCAGGAGAGATTGTTTTCTGACCTATTGGTAGAATGCCAGAAATCTAAACTTTGTTTTGTTTTGTTTTTTTATTTTCTGTTTTTCTTGGTGGAAAAGAGAAATGTGTTAAGTGCAGATTTCTAGAATGTTGACCAGAGTTTTTGCTTCCAAGGAGTCTCAGGATACATTTGGAGTTCAAAGTTAATACAGGTTAGAAATTCTGATTTGAAAAATCTGTTGATAATGCAAAGCCTAGAACATGAATAGTTTGAGCAGATTGTTATATTCTATTTCTTATTAAACCTTTTCCTCTTGTTTTTAAACAGCCATCTTAACTTCCAGCTTTGCTCTAGTAATAATGCAGTTGCTCAATAGTCATTTGTATTTTAACCCATCTTGGTAGACGGAAAAAGGAGGAGTACTTGTGGGAGGGATGGAGAAGAACTCTCAATTATTTAGAAATCAAGAATGTTGAATTTGGGAAACAAAAGGAAAGGCTTATTCTACTCAAGCACAATCAAGGACATTAGTAAAATTCAGTAAGGCAGGGTACATTCTGACTTTCTGAGCATTCTCATGACTTTACATAATGTCAAAGAATTGCAGTGTGACAGACTTTAATGTGGCATCCACTATTCCCAGCTCCCCGTGTTCATGTCCTTGAAATGTTCCCTCTTCTTAGATGTGGGCAGAGGCCTGTGACATGCTTCTAACCAGTACCCCAGAAATGGTGGGGTATGATACTCCTGTGATTGCATTATGTATATGGCAGAGGTACTAGGTTAACACTCTTGTCGTTATGGTGCATTACATGAGGCTTCGTCACATTCTCCTTGTTGACTTGGTGGAAAGTCACCGTGAATCCTATAGCACCTACCCTACCCCTCAAACTTAAAAAAAAAAAAAGTTAATTCCTGCAACACATTGAGTGAGTTTTCAAATCCCAATATCATGAGTTGTTGTGACATAATTTTAATGTACTCTGTCCCAGATGGCAACCCAGTTTATTAAATACTTTTCCTTCAAATAAATGATCCTCTGTTTCTTATATTCTAAGTTGCCAGTTGCTGCAGTGTGTTTCTGAATTTTCTATACTCTGCATTAGTCTATTTTTCTATCCAATGCCCTACTCCTCATTGTTATTATTTTATAAAAATTCTGTTTGAGTTTGATTATAAGGGTTTTAAATTTTAAATATTAATTCAGAGAAAATTTTCCTATCTAAGATATTGACTCTCCCCACTCATAAATGTGACTAATTCCCCATTTTTCAGATATTTTTTGTGACCTTTAATATCCAAAAATTTTCCCATTGAGTGCTCAACATATTTTATTAGATCTGTTTTTGATTCTTATAATTTTACTACTACTATGAATAGTGGCAGTTTTTCCCTTATGTTTATTAATTTGTTATTAATAACTAATTGGTTTTTAGTACATAAACAACTACTGAATTTTCTAGTTCATTCTGTGTCTGGCAACCATCCTGAATTGTTTTATACATTCTGATAGTTTGATTCTGGAGATGGGGATGTGTTGCCTATATAACTCATTCACAAATGACACAAATTTCTAGTTCTTCTGACTATATCTTATTTTGTTGATCAATACCATCATAAAAATCATAGACATTATAATGGAAATCTTTGTCTTGTTTCTGAAATTACTAAGAATACTGCTAAAATGTCATCAGTAAGTATTGCATTTGGTACAGGTTTCATCAAGATGAGAAGTTTTATTTCTGATCTTTGGTAAAAACTTATTGGAAAAACATGTTCTTGGGATGCTACTTGATTTCTCTGTGTGCACTGAGATGGTCACATGTTTTCCACAATTAGTCATTAGTGTGGTGATTTTAAAAACATACTCTGGCACTGGTACTTTGGCACAGCGGGTTTAAGCCTCCGCCTGTAGTGACAGCATCCTGTATGGACTCTGGTTCAAGTCCCTGCTGCTCTGCTTCCAGTCATGCTCCCTGCTAATGCACCTGGAAAAGCAGCAGAAGATGGCCCAAGTCCTTGGGGCCCCTATTCCCATATTGGAGGCCGGGAAGAAGCTCCCGGCTCCTGGCTTTAAATCAGCTCAGCTCCGGCCCTTGTGGCCATTTGGGGAATGAACCAGTGGATGGAAGACACTCCACCCCACCCCACCCCCCAATTTGCAACTCTTTCAAATAAATAACATAAATCTTAAAAAAAAAAAAAACATGTTCTGACATTGAAAGAGTTTTGCATTCCTCTGATAAACTCTACCTGGACATGATTTACTATATTTAAAGTACTCAACCATTGGATATTTTATTTGAAAACACTATATATTTTTAAATTAGATTAGTTAGCAATTTTCTTTCCTGATATCATCTTGTTATCATTTTGTTATAAAAAAATCCCAGTTTTATAAATGAAGATGCCTATTTGCTTTTTTCTCCTAATCACTGAAACAATTTACATATATTATAATTTAAATGCTCTTTGAAAATTTGTTAAGTTCTTTTTCTGAAACTGAATCTGAAACCTTCCTGAAGGAAATTTAAAAAAAAAATTAATTATTTTTTGAGAAGAAATGATTTGATCTGTCAGCTTAGTCTGCTACTTTGAAAAGAACTCCTATTTTTCTGTAGATTATATTTTTTTCTATCTATTTTTCTATCTATTTATTTTTATTTTTTCTATCTATTTATTCCCCCCAAAATTCCTGATCAGTATAGGTTTAGGGCATGGTTTGTCTATATTTGTAGGCCTGTGCTTGACATTTGGAAATTTTACCCTCTTACCCAATTTGGGTATTATCCTTTGATCTCCACCCAGATGTTGGATACTGTCAATCCTGGCCCAAATAATACTCATTAATCAGAGCCATGAGGTAGTGTGCCTCTCTCCTGCCTTTTACATGTCTGATACTAACCTTACAAAGACACCTTGTTCTATATGTATTTTACCCATAAGGAAAAAAGATGGCTGGAAAAATGAAATTACTTGGCCAAGGTTAGCTTATGGACAAAGTGGCAGGCGACAGTTATGGAGCCATGTGTGCCTGATTCATTACATCATGGTAGGCGTTCCAGAAATATTTGCTCTTTTTTTAATCCTTGGTTTCATATGCAGTCTTCAGTTCAAGAATTATCTGTCAAACCAAGTTTCCCTCAACTTGAATTAGATTTTAAAACAATGTTTGTGTTCACTTTGGCAAAAGCATTGTTTGCAGTAATTTGTTTAGGAAAAAGATGTGCTAATATTCTCCAGCCTGTTGATATTTATTTTACTTTCTCTTCCAAGTTTTCAAGTTTTCTGTGTTGTCTTTTTTGTCTTTGGCTAGATTTGTTAATGCTGTCCTAAAGATGCATTTAATTTACCAAAGGACATGCATATCTTTTTTTCTTTCCTCAACGTCATACTATTGAACAAATAGTATTTAGTCAAAATGGCAGAACCACCAGAAATGATTGTTTCACTCTTTCTGTTTTCCACAGATCTCTGCTTTGGCACATGTGCTAAGCAAGGTCCTTGGGGTGGTGAAAAGCACATTCTTGAATCAGAATGTCTTGATTTGAATCTTAGCTTTACCATTGTTATGGAGGAAGATTGCTCAGTCTGTATAAAGGAGACAGTATCTTACCTATATCTCTCCCTCTTCCTTTTTGTTTATTTTTTGAAGTATAATTTATGTATCATAAAATTCACCACGGAAGAAGTACAATCCAGCAGTTCACAATGTTGTGAAATTATTTCCATTATCTAATTCCAGAAGTTTTTTGTCTCCCTGAAAGGAAATTTTGTACCTCTTTAGCAATTATTCCCATTTCTCCCTCTCCCAGTCTCCTGTTACTGTAATCGTACTCTGTTTTTCTGTGATTTGACTACTGCAGGGACATTATTTGAATGAAATGATATAGTGTTTGTCCTTTTGTGTTTGGCTTATTTCACTGAACACAATGTCCTACAGGTCCCCTGCCTTGTCACAAATATCAATGCCACTTCATACCTTTGTATAGCTAAATAACAGTCTCTTATTTGGATATACCACATCTTGCTGTCCATGCATCAGCTGATGGACATGTGTTGGTTCTATTTTGGCTGTTCCATATTTAGCTATGAGCATTCAAGTACAAATTTTTGTGTGGACATATGTCTTTGTTTCTTATGAGGAAATACTGGTGAGTAGAATCACTGTTTCATATGGTAACTCCATGTTGTAGTTCGAGAGGGGCAGCAAGACTTTTTAGCAGTGGCAATGCCATTTTATATCCTCCCCAGCCATGCATGAAAATGTCACATACCCACCAAAATTGTCACCTTCTTTTTTCTTATTTATAGCTAGTGGGTGTGAAATAGTTTATCACCATTGCTTTATTTACATTTCTGTAATGATTAATAATGTTGAGCATCTTTTCATGTGCTTATTGGCCATTTGTATAACTTCTTGGGAGAAATGTCTACACAAATCCTTTGCTGATTTTTTTTTTTTAATTTGAGAAGCAGAGAAATGGAAAGAGCACTCATCCACTAGTTCACTTCAGCCCTGGCTGAAGCTGGTAGCTTGACTCAACCCAGGTATCACAGTGTGGAACATGGGTATCTTAGCCTACATTTCAGCTGCTAGGCCAGATGCCCTCTCCTTCTTTGCTGATTTTTAAATTAAATTGTTTTTTTAATTATATTGTAATAGTTTTATAGTCTGGATAGTATTCCATAATCACATATGAAATTTCAATATTTTCCCATTTGCGGGATACATTTTTCCCATTGTGGGATGCATTTTTACTTTCTTGTTAACTGGTACAATTAGATGTAGTCTTACTTAATATTACTATCTTTGTGAAGTAGGCAATATTAATTCTTTTTTAAAGCTGAACAGGGAAAGTCAGAGGGATTATATGACTGACTTGCTCCAGGTCACCTAGCTAGTAGGAGGCAGGGTCCAGATTTAAACCCAACCTTTGATTCAAAGCCTGTGAACTTGCAGACCATGTGCACCGACTACTCATAAGATAGCAATCCAAGACATGCTCTAAAGCAATGCATAATTCAGGACTAACCAGGAGGTGCAGATATGGATGTGTATTTAGATGAGGTACCAACTGGTAGGGGTCAGAGAAATCCAGGGGAACTTTAGGGAATGAGAATTTCAAAAGATAAGTAAAGGAGAACATGGAGCATCCTCAGGGCAGAGAATGTTGTAAGCAAGCGCCTTGAAGTGGGAATACAAAGTCGACTCAAAGAACAGTAAATAATCCAGTGGAGCAGGCAATGGTGGGAGATGAGACTCACAAAGTAATTTAATGTCAGATGATGGAAAGAAGGTCTATGTGTTACTACTTTTTTGCTACAGGCAGGCAATGAGAAATGGTGGGAGACTTTCAGATCATGGCATTTTAGGGCAATTAGTTTGTGAGACTACATGAATGGAGAAAAGGATTAGAAGAAGATGACATTATTGGAAATAAAATGCCTATTTGTTATAAAAGGATCAAAGCCTGGTGGAAGTGGTAGGAATAAAAAAATGGAAAGACGGGAACAGACACAACAAACATTTCCTAGGAAAAAAATATACAAGGTATGATGAGTTACTTCATGTAGAAAAGAATCAACAAGTTAATTCTACAAGTTAAATATGAGCTCATCTTGCTAAAATTATGTCTGACATTACATGAATATATTTTGTCAGAGGAAAGAGACACATCATGGGCCATTAATCTTTTAGGATGAGTAGAATTTTAGTTGGAGGGGAATATTCATGGTGGAAAAAAGGTTGTCTAAGTGTCATGAATGTGTTAGTTTATTGACTCCCTGCAACTACCCTTTAGCAGCTACACAACTGGGGTCAGAGAAGTCCTGTAACTTGCTCATGGTGAGGCTTCAATTCCAGACTTGTTAGAATAAAGTGTGAAAAATCAAAGGAAATTTTAAGTTTTTAGTTCTGGAAAAACTGGAAGAACCCTAAGATCAGTAACTGAAATAAAGTTTAAGAATTTTGTTGTAGGCTTCACGTGAAGAGTGGTCATTTACTGTCAAGACAAAGGGAGAAGGAAGGAGGGAAGAAGGCAAGGAGTGGAGTGAGTGGGGTTCACAGAGGGAGGGAGGAAGGAGGAGAAAGACGGGAGAGAAAGGGCAAGAGAGAGAGACAGACACAGAGAGAGAGAGAGAGAGAGAGAGAGAGGAAGAGAGAAAGAGAGAAAGAGAGAGAGAGAGAGAGGGAGAGAGAGAGAAAGGGAGGTATGTAGTATATGCCTAGCAAGGATGTGGAGCTGTGGGGAGAATACAGTCAACAAAGGAGCACAGATATAGTGAAGAGGACAGTGTTGTATGTTAGGAGTTGGAGGGGGCAGAGGGGAAGAATGTAACAGGAAGAGGAAGAGGAAGATACATGGTTAAAGAAATAATGAGACCAAGAGTGTGCAGGAAAGTGAAGGAAAACAAAGACTGAGAAAAGGTGATGCCACATGGTGTCTGCTGGTGCTTTCGAACTCTCTAGAGATGAGTGGTGTAGACTCACAGACTTCACCCAGGGGCTTGTGTGTCAGAAAATGCATAGAAAGAAAGGAAACTGTGGATGTGGCACATTCAGTTGAATCCGCTAGGTGGTGTTCAGAAGAAAATAGGACTAGAGTTAGAGAATCACTAGGGTTGAGAGACTGAGTTGGAGATGATGGGTTCTCTGTATGTGTGAGAGGAAAGACAAGTAGAGATCAAACAGAACCAACACTGCACATTTATAGTGGCGACTTCAAGGTATCTACTAGTGGATGGGGGTGTTCTTGTGGTTGTTTTTGAAACTTCAAGGCTTTTATTTTCAGGTAGTGTAACAAGCTTCTAATTCTCTCGACAGCCCCGGTCAGCGGGGGGAGAGGTAAATATTATTATTATTATTATTATTATTATTATTATTAGATACAGTGAAACTGAGCCTTCTTTTGGAGGCCTTGATTATTCTACACAAAGTAGTGACTCAGCCGTGAGCTCACATTTAAGAACAGTTCTTTCTCTGCCGTGTGCTCACAGGAGATCTGGATGAGGAAAGCGCAGTAGTGCCACCTCTTAAAAACAACAGCACTTCTGTGTGTTTGCTAAAGGCCTGGCAATTTTCTAAGTGTTTTGTATGTACTAGCTCATTGAATCCTCCCAGGAACTCTTAATGGAGAGACTATTATGGATGAAGAATTTAAGACCCGAGAAGCTGAATAACCTAACACAGTGGTGACATCAGAAGTGAAGTGCAGACGGGTGGTATTTCTCCAACGCTTGTGTCTTAAACTCTACATTAGGCTGCCTTGATGTTGTGTTGTCGTTAGAATTTTCAAGCACTTTTAAATTTTTTTAGATTTCTCAGATGATCATCTGGATACATGTTCATATTTTAGCAAAGTAGCAGCTATGACATTATTACTATCATAGTTTCTGTTCTATCTCCAGTGACAGACAACAGGAAATGGTATGCTACTCTTCAAATTGTGTACTTCTAAGAAGGTGATGTCGGACGAAGTTGATGTGTGACACACCCTACTCTGTCATTTATTGGCCCTGTGACCGCAGTGAAGTCCCTTTTCCTAATCTTTCTCTTGTTTTCTTCTCTATAAAATGAGGGGGAGTGCTTTCATATCACTTTCACTCTGGAACAGTGAGTCTGTTATGAACATAACACAAGCAGGATGGGGTGTTTTCAGTTTTCAGGGAACCATATTTAAAAGTCCATGAGCTGAAATTAGTTTTGATGATAACTTAAGTTCATTTATCCAATAAATCATTATTTCAATTCAAAAATTACATTTTTTGTTGCATCAAGTCTTACATTTCATTGTGTGTTTTATAAACAAGACACACTTCAGCTTGGACAAGTCACAGTACAAGTGCTCAGTGGGCACATGGGGCTGGCAGGTGCCGTATTGGATAGCACAGATCTACAGTGTAAGCACTAAGAAGCAGGCAGTCTCTTCCTAAGGACAGTTGTAGTTAGAAGCATCACAGGCAACAGCAGATGCTGTGGAGACAGTCGCCTGTCCATCTGCTTAGCTTTGAAACCTTCATTTCCTCAGGTTCCAAGGCATCTGCCTGCCTCAACTAAGTAGAGTGGGAAATTATGACTGATGGCCCACTTTTTCCAGCCCGAACCCCTGCACGGTCAAAATCCATGAAGCCCACACACAAGGGCATCATCTTTCCAGGCTGACAGCCCTGGGAGGATGACACTTGTGGTAAATTAGGCAGAATGCTGATGAAAAATGAAGCGTGGTCGGCAGAGTCTACTGTGGTCCTTGACGAATGTATTCTCTTTTAGGTCTTACCATAGCATTTGAGTGTGGTGTCATCTATTATCCTGTATGTTATGTACGAGGAGAAGAGTAAAATGAAATGGAAGTCACATCATTATCATAAAGGCAGATTTACTAGATACCATCACCATCTGTGTGTGGAAGAATCCCCTTTCAAGAGGGCATGCTTGTTAAAATCATTTTACAGCCAATGAGGGCTTTTTTTACAGTTCAGAAGTACAGGTCACCCTTAGCAGAGTGGAGGGGGAATAGAATTTCCCTTTCATTAGTCAGGCATACCAACTGAAACAGCACATTCATTAAAAACCTGAAGAACACATAAATTTTGAATAATTTCTCTATTTAAGTTGGTTAAAGTGCTAGAGACCCACTACTCCACTTATTTCTGAGACTATTGAATAGTGTTATTGGTCTCTGGTTCATGACTCTTAGGATAATCTTATAAAAATAAGGACATTAATATTCACAAGATAATAATAATGAGTATAGTAATGTAAATTTTGAAGATAGTGTAGTATTCCTTTCTGATCAGAAATTGTTTTTTGGGGCCGGCGCTGTGGCTCAGTGGGTTAACACCCTGGCCTGAAACACCAGCATCCCATATGGGCATGGTTCCAGACCCAGCTGCTCTGCTTCCTGTCCAGCTCTCTGCTATGGCCTGGGAAAGCAGTAGAAGATGGCCCAAGTCCTTGGGCCCCTGCACCCATGCAGAAGACCCAGAAGAAGCTCCTGGCTTTGGATTGGCACAGCTCCGGCCATTGTGGCCGTCTGGGGAGTGAACCATCTGATGGAAGACCTCTCTCTCTCTCTCTCTCTCTCTCTCCTCTCTCTGCGTAACTCTGACTTTCAAATAAATAAATAAATCTTAAAAAAAAAAGAAATTGATTTTCGAAATGCATGTGGTTGCAAATGAAATGAGGTGATGTGAATTTGATGTTGTGTTGTGGAGCTGGAAGGGATCTTAATGATGGTCTGTTTGAAGCCATCAGAAACACAGTCAGGCACACTTGTTACCCCTGGTGCATCCTTGTAGTCAGTCCTTCTTCCCACTAACCCTGAACATGGCCTCAAATTTTTTCTCAGCAAGGTGTTTCAGGCAGCAAATACAAGGCAGTCAGTATTATCAATGTCAGCCTGTTCCTTAGCTCTTGTAGTTCAGCCTTTTCACCTTTCCTATGGGGAACACATGACTCAGAATTAAGCTGCTGTCTGCTCCTCTGGGACTCCCTCAGGAACTCCTCTGGAGGAGACTAGAACCTTAGCATGCCTTCTGGGTTCCTCTTACCACTACTCCTACCAGTAAGCGGTTTAGAAAATATGAAATTTCCATAAATGGTGCGGAGCAGTTATCACTGTTCCGTAGCTACCCTTTGCAGACATGATGACTAAATCCTGCTGAGTCCCATTCACATGGTAGCTCCTGGGGTTCTTCAAAACAGTTCTTTTGCCTCGATGCAGAGGCCCCTACTACGCTATGGTTCTTCTGCTCTGGTTGTTGTTTTTTTGTATGTCTGGTTACTCTGGATGGATTGGGGTAGGATGTGTCTAAATCCTTTGTAAAGAATGCTCTCCTGCAAGGAACACAATGTTCCCGATGTGGACCAATCACTGCAGGGTGTGACACTGGAACAACACAAATCATTTGAAGGGTTGAGAATAAGATTTTTCAGGCTTTGGTCATTTATACCCTATCATAACAAATTTTTGTATACACATATTTGACCTTTTTATTTATGTGTAATGCTTCTTTAAAACCTTTATAACTTGTATGTAATAATTCTTTAAAGCATTTACATTTTTCTTACATAATTTTTCTTTATACAGATAATCTTCTTACCACAATAAATAATTCTTGACATAAGTAGAAGACAGCTATAAAATGAACAGTGAACATAGAATAATATTATTCACCTCTAGTTAAGTACTATATTACCTGCCAAAGTGTCTTTGTTGAAAGGAGAGTGCACAGGCATCAGAAGATTAATTTCTTCCCTATGTGATTCAAGTATTATTTAAATAGGTACCTGCATAGCTCTATTAGCATCACCTGTGTACCTGGTGCACACACCCCACATTGTGCCCCATGCTCCTGTAGGGCAATAGTGTCCTGCATTCTGGATTATATGGGCCCAGTATACTCCTAGCTCTAGATTTTTTCTGACTTGTCTATAGAAACGATGTCTTCTTTTTACACTCAGTTGTGTTTCTCTTCCCAGGAGCCAAAAGCTCTGCCTTGCTGTGGATCCTGAGGCTTCCTTTCTCCACCCCCTCTCCCTATCAGCTCTGTTACTTTCATCCTACACTCATTCCACCACAAGCATGTTTCCCACACTCAGTGCAAGCCCTCCGAGATGCTCTCTTACCCCTTGGATTCATGTATTTTTCTTCTTGATGATTTCTAGGCTCTCTTCTGCCCATAAGGATTTCTGAAACAAAATTGAGGACTAATGTAATTCCCATTTTGTAGAGAATCGAATGAGTCAGTTTACATTAAAGCACTTAAAAGTACACAGGCATATAGTACTTACTTGCAAGTGCTAGCAATAGTGATGACTGTTACGATGTATTCTTCAAAGACATATTTCTTGTGTACAGTTCTTATTGGCTGCAAGTAGGAGAGAATGATTAGGAAATATGTCATCCAAAAAAAGGAACATAAGACAAAACATTTTATTCCTATATTCTACAGTGATCTATGTGTCAAGAGGCATTGTTTGAATCTTGTATTTTGGTATGTCTTGCTATGAAAATGAAGACCATCTTACTAGTCATAATCCTCAGTATTTGTAAAGCAATTATCCCAGAAACCTTATGAGAGAATTCTTGATAATCACTTTAATTTTATTTACAAGGGTACTGAGGTGGATGAGGCAGTGTGCAAGTTGTGATCTGGGCCATTCATACGCTCTGCTGTTTTGTTGACTTCAGAAGCAGGGACGCAATGAAAATCTAGGGAACAAACATTAAAAGCAATACAACACTTTGGAGTGTGGTGATATCCAGGGCCATCTCACCTACTCTTAGAGATTTTTTTGTGACATGTATGTTATTGAAATCTAAAGCTGCAATTTTAAGACATGACCTCCCTTCTAAACTGTATTTACAGGTATCTTTTGAATTTTCCAGCCATTTGCAAGTCATTCCAAATGAATTTCATTATCTTCCCCTTCCAAGTCTTTTCCTCCTGTTTCTTTGACAATGATGAATGCTATCAACTAGCTAGATGGCATCCTGGTTTCCTCCCATCTTTCATTCCTACTGTAAAAGAATCATGCCAATCATTTAAAGTATTCCTACGAAAGTTTTCTATTAGTAATTCCTAGCACATTCAGCTAGATCCTCTTCATCTTCTTTCTAGGCAGGTACCATCGTCCTTTAGGGTGACCCTCCTGCTTCCTGTCTTGTCCTGCTTTCCACTACACCCTCTGCAGTGTAGTTGGAGTGCTCTCCCAGATGCGCATAGGCTAATGCCCTCACTGGCAGCGGAAGAAAGCCTGAATACTTGGCATGCTAGACCCAGCCACTATTCTTGGTTTTCACCTATCCTTTAGCCTTGCCTGCAACATATCCTCAACCCCAAAAGTCACTGTGTGCTCTAGTTTTTTGAAGAACAGGCTCCCCGCTCCCTTGTGTAGTAAATCTCTCCACTTTCTGTAAGAAGTGATGTTGTCTTTTGAATCCAAGAGGCTCTGCAGTCTGGTGGTTAAGAATGGGAATCACACTGGACTCCAGTTTAAGTTGTGTCCATGTGGACAAATTACATAATCATCTGATAAATCTATCTCATGGTACTCCAACTTGGCAATGGCTTGGAAATACAAGATAGGTTTTATTTATGTATTTTTTTAAACAATGATTCTTGGGTCCTGCCTCCAGAGGCTCTGATTTAATGAGTCTGGGATATAGCCAGGCTGTTGGAAATTATAGATGCTCCCTAAGTACTCAAATGTGCAAACAAATCTGAAAAACCGTGCTATGGTATAAGGATACTAACAGTATATGCCTCCTAGGGTTGTTTGATAATTGTATTAATTAATGTAAAGGTCTTTGTGTAAAATCTGATACATTGTCTAAAATCTGTAACTGTAGCTTTTAATTTATTTTAAAGGCAATAGGTTTATTATTAACCTTTGAATTATAAAATAAACTACACAGCATAGTCAAAAAACATAAATGCATATCTTAATTAGTTATTATAAAGCAACTTTCTTTAGATTCCTTACTCTGTACACCAAAAATGGAATGATTCTACACCACAGAAGGACCTTCACATTCCTTCCTAGTAATCATCCTTCTCCCACAAAGGTAACCACTGTTTATGACTTTCATGGTCAATACTGACATACTATTTTCACCCATGATTCATTCATAAATCTTACAGGCTCATTTTATTTGGTGATCTGTTCTTCCCTTTCCTCCTCCTTCTCATAATTATGACTCTGATGTACACAGAATGCATTTGTCTTCATGCTGTGTTGTTTGGATATGCCCCAATGTATTTATCCACTTTTTTGTTGATAGGCATTTGGTTTCTTTCCAGGTTTTGGCTGTTAACACATAATGTCTATGGCCATTCTTCTCCATGTCTTTTGGTGCACATGCACAAAAATTTGAGTTGGAGAAGAAAAAATGCCAAAACGTAGATGTATGTTTAGCTTTTGCAGATCGTGGCACTCTTCTCAAAGTATTTTTACTAATTTTTACAATCAACGCATTAGGATTCCTGATGCTTTGTATTCTCTCTAACACTTCAGGCTTTTTTTGGCCATTCTGGAGAATGTGTGGTGGTTCATGATTGTGGTCTTCATTCATGTTTCCTGTATTAGTAATAATGCTGAGTGTGTTTGTATTTGTTTAGTTACCATCCATCATTGTGTTTTGACCAGTGCCAATTGAAGCCATCAGTCTATTTTTCTGTTTGGTTGTAATTGTCTTATAGATTTGCAGTTTAAAAATTATTCAAACTATGAAAGTCTTGTCAATTTATGGGCAGAATATGTTGTCTTTAACTTATTGCTCACCTTTTACCCTCTTGATAGCATTATTGGATGAACAAAAATTCTAATTTTAAGGTAGTCCAGTTTATCAATTTCTTTATGTATAAACCTTATGAGTAGCATGTTGTCTTCCAAAAGTTTTATTATGTAGGCTTTCATATTTAGATCAAATATTTGTTTCTCGTTAAAGATGGGTTTGTGTTTCATTTTTTCTCACATAAATATATTGTGGATCAATACCAATTATGGAAAATTCTCTGTAGTAGAAACCTGATTTTTCAAAAAATCAAATATTCTTTTAGGAAGCAGTCTGTTTCTGTTCTCTACCATACTGTTCTAGCTATTGAAGTTTTAATAATGAATCTTGGCATCTAGTACAGCGAGTCTCTCCACTGTGACCTTCTTCAAGATGTTTGGACAACTCTTTTTCCTTTATGTTTTCATACATATGGTTGGATACATTTATCAAATTACAAACACACATACAAGAGTTGATTTTTCACCTGGAATTACATTAACTCTATAGTTTATTAGAGAATTGACTTCATTCTCTTATGAATTTTTTTTATATTTTTAATTCTTTTCTTCATTAGAAAATTTACTAATATAAACAGCTTTAATGTATTTCATACATACAGTTATTAGAAGATAACCATATTTCCCTTCTTTCATCTTTTCCTCCCTTAATTCCCCTCCTTTCTTTCTGTTTTTCTTTAATTTTTGCAAAAAATTTCAGATTTCAGTCCACTCTATAATCACAGGTTAGTGTATCACTAACCACAATATTCAACAAGTAAAAAATAGAAAGACCACAATTACACAGCAGTATAGACAAGAGCTAAAAAGATGATATATCTTTCAGTTTCTTTTCCTTTAGTTTTCTCAGTAATGCTTTGGAGCAGAGCTTTTCAACTTTAGCATGTTTCAGAGTCACTTGGAGGGCTTGTTATTTTCTGATGGCTGGGCCCCATCCAGGAGTCAATGCTTGTTGCTTTCCTTGGTTCTTGTTGCTGCTGTCCTATTTTCTTTAGCTTTTGTCATCTTTATTGTATGATAGATAATGAATTTGAAATTACTTTGAGGACTATCATGATGTTATGTTCCTTCAGTGAGAAACTTAAGCCAAATTTACTTCTGGTAAATAGCCAGAAGCACTGTTTCTCTGGGAGCATCTTGATCCAAATTCAGAGCTTGGTATTTTCTGGCCCATCCAGGTAATTCAGAGTTTGCCTGAAGCCCTTGAGAAAGGTTTTACTTTCAGTGACCCCTCCTCTCCCACCCCTGGCTGTGTTTAGCACTAAGGTTTTGGAGTCTCAACCAAAAGTAAAGATGTTTACCAGAATGCCTGCACTGGGGCCGGTGTTGTACTTGTACTCTTACCCTACCCCGAAGGCTGTTGGAAGTTCCATTCCACCTCTCTTATGTCTATTCCCGTTTTGCATATGTCCTAAGGTCAAAGGTGGCTTTGCCAGCTTGACTCATATCTCTGGATTTCCTTCCCTGAGATCTTGACCCAGTAATTTCCATAACCTTACTGCTTCTCTGAAGCCTGTAAACAGAAATTTTTATGCATGACCTTATTTTCTGACTTTCATGAGCAGGAAGATTTTCTGAATTGTTTTGCCACCAATACTAGAATAACTTTCCTTACCATCAATAGAAACCATAGTCTCTTAATTTTTCTTTATAAACTAGTATTTGTTTCCATCTTGGATGCAGTTTTATTTAATTGGCCCACCACAACCATAAAACCTAGAATACTACTCAAACTTCCCATGGCAGGGTTTGGGGTGGGCATTTGGCACAGCAGTTAAGATGCCGCTTGGGATGCCTGAACCCAGGTGTCTGGGTTAGTGTCCCAGCTCTGCTTCAGTTCCAGCTTCCTGCTAATACACATTCTAGAAGGCAGCAGTGACGGCTCAAGTTATTAGGATCCCTGCTACCCAAATGTGGGGCCTGGATTGAGTTCCAGGCTCTTGATATCAGCTGTCCCAGTTTCAGCTATTATTGGCTTTTGGGGAGTAAACCATTGTAAGACAAATCTGTTTCCATATATCTCTGTCTCTCTGTCTTTTAAATAAAATGAAATAAATGCATAATTTTAAGATACGAGTTGAAGGATGTAAATGAGAGAATATAGGAGAGAGTTAACAGAGGTAGTGAAGACAAACTATTCAGTTTTGGCCAATAGTAGTACTAGAAATAATGCAATCAAATACACATTTCAAATGAGTATAATGTTTTGTCTATCATTTGTTGGACATGGTTCTTCTGTTTAACCATGTAGATCAAGCTTTAGTTACCACTTCTGTAAACACGCAAGAGGGAAGATGATTACTTTGATAACCTCTGCTCTGCATTGTCAACACCACAGACTAAAAGCAAAAGCCACGTGTAGTACCTGGTATGATTCTGTTTTTATGGCAATGCCCTCTTAACTGTTTGTTGACTAGGAATGAAGACCTTAATTTTTGAAATAAATAAAAGTTTCTGTTTTATTATCCTCTTTGGGTATTGACAGGCCTTCTCTTGTGGTCATTTACTGGAGAATGTTAGTGCAATTGTTTACAATTGTCCTTCCATAACAGTAGTGGAAATTGTAATGATCGGCATTGAAAGTTACACATAGGAAGGGAACAATAGGGAAGAGATGGCTTATGATTTTTTAGAATTTAATGTCATATTGTGTACAGTGTTTCTGCAGCTTAATTTTGTTGGCATTGACTAGAAATAGAATGTGAGATTCATCATTTCTAAACTTACATGGGAATTACATTACTAAGTGCTTAATAGACTGAAATGGACACTTGATAATAAAAAGCTTCTTAATGAGAAGGTGAGGATGACATTGTAGGAAGCAGAAACAACTCTAATTAGATAGAGTCAAGTCACACGCCTACACAAGCTCACATAGACACACACTGCAGAAGAAATCATTGATTAGCTTCAGGCCTCATCTGCAACATTCAGTATAAGCCTGTTACAAATCTCAGGAGAGAAATGCCAATCCCAGGAGTTCATGTGTTCAGTAGTTCTCTGAGAATACTTTTTCATATCATTATTTGGCTGAAATTGGCTTAAGAGGGTGACTGGAAAATAAGAATGATTCTAATCTCTACGTACAAGTTTGGCCCCAGATTTTTTAATATTAATTTGGGGATGTTCACATCTTCATGTATTACTGGGTTCTGTGGTTTTAGAGGTTGATGAGCTCACTGAGATGACCACAGTTTACAGTGTGACCCTTGATTCCAGTGAAGGAACAAGCTCACACCTGCTGATTTGTGTCCAAATGAGAACCTACATTCTCTGTAGGAAGAGAGTAGGTCTGATTCGGCTCTTTAGGTTTGTAGTTACAAGAACCAGCTGTTACAGTATTGTTGGGGGAGGCAGTCTCTTCCACAGCAGTTACAAGTGCTAAAATGTACGCAAAGTGGAGTGAAAGAATAGGGACAGGGAAAATGAACTAAGTGGAATTAAGAAAAAAATCCTCACGGAGTGTATTCCAACTCCATGATTGGCATGATTTCGAATACTCTCAGATTGGGAGAAATTGGTTCAAATGTATGAACTTTTGGTTTACTATTGCCGTGTGTCAATAGGATTAGTTTTACTTATAAGTGAAACATGAATTCTTATACCTCATTCTCTCTATCCCTATCCCTCATCAAAATTCTGCTTGTTTGCTTAGGTGTTTGGTCTTCTTTCTTTGGGCACAATCTTCTTATTATTTAAAATATTGAAAAAGGAACACAATAAAAATATTAATTTTCACCATAAAATGTGTGTTCATTGAGTGGCACTGAGTCACAAGCATTGACACATGGTCTGTAAAATTACAAAGAGAGCATAGTTGTCTGGAGGGAGAAGTGTTCTAGACCTTTGCTTTCAAGAGTTCCTATCAATTTTCATCAAACCGCTGTAACTGTTAGGGACCACGTTGCTCTCTGCTTTCTAGAAAAGCATACTGTATAAACTGCAACTTGAAAATGAGCACAGAGAAGACATAAATAAGAACCATATGAATACAGAAAAGGGAATACTTTAATTGCTTGCAGAGCATTTATGCAGTATACATAGGGTGCTTGAGCTGGGCCTTGAATGATGGATTGGATTTTGGCAGCTTGGATGAGAAGGTTATTGTATACTGGGGGTAATAGTTCATTTTCTGTAGTTTCTCTGCGCATGTCCTAAATGTCATGGCCTTGCAAATTCTTTAACCCTTCCTTGTAATCATGCCTGGGGGCTCTGTGTGTGATTGTCCATCCATCTTCAGAATCGGTTTTATATAGATGGACACACCTTGCCTCACCAGCTACTGTCCTTTGCACTGTGTGCTAGAAAAGTGGGGCCATCTGTTCTGACAGACGTTCCCCAGATAACATCAGGGATGCCAAAGACTTTTTCTTTCTCCTCTGACCTACTTAGTCTTCTGTGAACCAAGATTTTTCTCCCCTTCTTTATCAAGTTGTGTTAAGTACTTACTGCATTCTCTTCTCTCTTTCTGTCTACCAGTGTTCCTTTTGCTTTTAGGAAACTGTTTAGTTGTGGGGTGGATTTCTGAATTATTGTGCTCCGAAATCCTCTAGCCATCCATATGCAATCATCTGCTTATTAAGGTTAAGTGAGTTCAACTGATACTATAAAGCCTTGATTAATGGGAACATATGTGTAATGCTTCTGGTTAATTGAATTTTCAGGTTAACTGAGGGTTAAATAGGAGATTTAGTAAAATTGCCCAAGCACTTTTATTTATTGGTTTTATGGCACTTATCACATTTTAGCTTTCCTGGGCACAGTGCATGTCTTAGCTTCTGTGCTAGGTGGTGAACTCTGAGGATACAGTCTGGCTAGATACTAGTCTGTAGTCCAATGTGGCCCAACAGATCCCATTTGAAAGACAGTTATTTGGTCTTCATCATCATTACTGTCATTGCATCATGGTCAGCAGTGTGGAGTCTGTATATTCTGAGTCTGAATGTTGCCTCAACCATTTACTAGTTCTGTGGGCTTGGGCAAGTTTCTTAACGTTTTGTGCTTCAGTTTCCTCATCCATGGGAAGGGGTTGATCACAGTAAATATCTCACAAAGCTATTATAAGGATTAACTGAGTTAAGGCTTATAATGTCCTTGGTAAGCAAGATACTTTACTAAGTGCTTTACATGCATATTCCTATTTGACCTCAAAGGAAGATGCTATTAATCACCCTGTGTTAAATACAAAAGTAAAGTAGAATGCAGAACAGTTTAACTATCTCAGCTATCCATCCAGTAAGCAGTACAGTCAAGTTTGAATCAAGGAAGTTTGACTTGACAGCGTACATGTCTTCAAAATTCACATTTTCAAGGTAGATATTTGACTTAGCAGTTAGGCTCCCAGCTGGGACACCTGCATCCCACATTGGGAAGCCTGGGCTTGATGTCCATCCTCAACTCTTGATTTCAACTTTCTGCTAATGTGGACCCAGTAAGGGCTGGAGTGTTTGAGTTCCTGCCATCCACATAGGAGACATAGATTGCATTCTCAGCTTCTGGCTTTGACCTCAGCACAGTTGTCTTAAAGGTTTTTGAGGGGAGTTAGCCTGTATATGGAGCCCTCTTTCTCTCCCCCTCCACCTATTAACTCTCTTCCTCTCTCTATGTCTCTCTGCCTGCCAAATAAATATGTACACAAATAAATAATTTTGAAAATAAAAAGTAGTTTTATACTTCCAAGATTGTCATACTCCTGGATCTGTACAATTATGGGAAAATATTTGAAATATTACTCATCCAACCTATTAGGTGGAACTACTGCTCATCATAGTAGCTGAGAAAGTTAGGTGGACAAAGGTGTCATGATCCCTGACCTGCACTTCCAATGCCAATGTAGTAGTGGGAAGGGATTCTATGCCTTTGAAGAGTAAGTCACCCGTTAACCTTTCAAGTTCAGCAATTACTTCTATTCACTGTTCTGTTTCATTGGCTATAGCAAGTCACATGGGCACACTTAACTGCAAAGTAATGGAGAAGTCCAGCCCTTCCATGACCTAAGAGACAGAGAGCCATAACTGCATGAATAGCAGTAGCTCTCACACCAAAGAGCTCTCAAATTCATGATGAAATCCTGGCCACTGAGATGTGGGATTATATAATTAGATATATAGCACTGAAAAATTTCGGTTCTTACTCTAGAGCAGGGTTTCTCAACTTTGGCATTACCTACACACTCAACCTGATGATTCTTTGATGTAGTGGCCTATTCTGTGTTGTAGAATGTCCAATGGCATCCCTGACCTCTGATCCATTGGATGCCAGCAGCACTTTTCCTTCCCAGATGTGATGATTAGAAATGTGTCTCTATTTTTATTACCAAAATGTCCCCTAAGAGAAAAAAATCACCCCAATTGAGAGCTCCTACTCGAAAGTCATCATATGTGAACCCACAGACTGTTGATCTGTCTATGCGATGACCCCTTCTTATAAGAAAGAACTGTGGAAGATTCTGGCAATTAAAGAACAGTCTCAGGGGGTTAGCAGTTTGCAAAAAGTTGTGGGTTTTAGATGGCACAGAACCTATATCCCCTGACTCTAGGTTGGGGACTTTTCCTGCTATACTGTATTTCTTCAGTTCTTTTTAAGGTTTTCTACATTGACTTTATTCTCTGCAAACTTCTTCAGTAAAATTGTCAGCCCCTGTCATTTTCAGCCTATTTATTTTCCTTGGTCCTCTGTGGAAGTAGGGAACAGCTGGTCATCATGTTCCGTGTAATAACTTTTCATATATTTGAAGACTGTTATTAAACCATCCCCAAGCTTCTCTTTGGTGGGTAATTGCTATGCTCAAACATGCACTAGGAATTGCGCAAAGCCTTGGAGAAGATAGAGTCTCCAAACTAATGTTTGTATATTAAAATGGAAGAAAAACAATTTTTGACTGAAAATATCAACTCAGAAATGGGGCTAAAATCTGAGATTGTGAGGTTTAGCTTTCAGAGTTTTTCTTTCTTTTTTTTGTTTATTCTGGTTATTGTAACTGACCTGGAATTTTTAATTTATTACCATGGAAATTAATGTCCTAATTAGGATTTTATAGTACTTTTAATCTTAATGATATTTTAATGGAAATCCAGTGATGACAAGATCCCAAGTCTCTGCTTGTCACATCTCAGGACACTACCAGACATAATCCATTTAATTGCACTGGCACTGATGAGCAGCTATGGCTTGGAATAAAACCTTCCCACAAAAAATATGTAACTTGGACAGTTCTAGTCACTAATAAAAGCTACCATTTATTCCATGCTTTCCACCTGCCAGGCCAGATGCTAAGAGACTTACAAGGATCATCTCTTCTAATCTCATTAACTCCAATAGGTTATTATCATTATCATCCCCATTTACAGAATTCAAACTATGGATCAGAGAGGTTAAGCAATTTGCCTAGTATCACAGGCCTGGCAACTAAAAGAACTGGGATTGGAAATCAATCAGTTTTCCTCTGAAGCCCATGATTTTAATTATAATTATCCATGGCCTTGTGCAAACAGGAATCATATCTTACTATTTCCTATATGCTCATTGGCTAGTTCCTAGCACCAGTAATGACATATGTTTATTGTTAAAATAAACAGATGATGAATGGCAGAGCAGAAATGTGGAAGGGCAATTTTAGTTGTGAGCATTATGTACTCAGGATTCATTGTCCTACTTCTGATGGGGGAGGGGTAGATGGCTTTTTTCTGCATTCTGTAGTTTTCAGTGTGTGTCTCTATTCATGCACTGACTGCACTGTATTACAATCATCCGTTTGTGCGCCCGTTTCTCTGGCTAGCTCAGTGATAGTCAGGGGCCATTTGGCCTCTGAAGGGACATTTGTTCATGTCTCCATTCATTTTCAGTTGTCAGCCTGAGTGTTACTGACATAGTAGGTAGATCCAGAGATGCTGCTGCTGAAGATGCTATAATGCATAGGGCAGTCCTCAACCCTGCTACACAACAGTTCTCCAATCTGAAATACCATTAGTGATGAGATTTAACCTTGATCTGGAGATCACTTCTAGAAGAATCCTTGTGTTCAAGATCACCTCTGCGTCCTAAGAGCCATAGGAGTACTAAAGGAGTTGAGAGGGATGAGTGATGAAAGAATCAAGTGCATGGCAGTAGATGGGATTCTATTTGTAAAGGGTTTGGGTACCACCTTGGTACTGGGAAACTACTATTCATTAATGTAGGACTCCATTAGGCTGGGCGAATTTGGAGAGAGTGAATTCAGAAGTAGCTCCCGTACAGTTGACATAAAGGAAGAGTAGGGGGATATTATTTGATAGCTCAGTATGTTTTTGTCTTCATTTTTTCATATAATCCTTTTTCAATTTTAGTGGCAGACACAGTATTCCAGGTAGGATTTGGGGTAACCAAAACAAAAATTAAAAGAATAAAATCTCTGGCCTTGGAATTTCAAAAGTCAAAGTTCAAGAATAAGATAAAAAAATAATTGAGACAAGTGCAGTCAACCTTTTCCTGCTCCTGTGTCACAGAGACTGGATACGATAATGTCCAACAGAATGGAGGGAGGGAAAATCAAAGTGGGATGAAGACACTTGGTCTTGGGTGGGTCCCTGAGAAGTAGGCTTATATTCTATTCCCGATTTTTGAGTTTTGAGTGGAGAGAGCATCCCCAGAAGGACCTGAGTAAGCTAAGAACAGAAAGGTGCTTCTCCTACCTATGAACAAGCCCCAGAAAATAGAGAAGACCTCAACTTTCCCTTGTGCCAGAATGGTGCAGAAAAATAGAGCAGAAATGACTGCATGAGGGGCTAGGAAGAACCACCAGCCTTCTATGTCCTCAAATGGTACAGATGTGGACCTGTAACTCCCAGGTGACACAACAAAGTGTTACCATTTAGCTGAACCAGATTTCCAAAGGGCCTCAGATTGGGTAAGAGAGGATAGTATTGATCTTGATGAGACTGGATTGGAATGAAGTTGTCACAGAAGGTGTCAATGTGGATACATGACAATGGCCTCCATCATTCCTCTACTAATGTCGTGACTTCATGTGACCCAGGGAAAAGGAGGGTTAGGAACATTTTGAATTGAGTGAGTTCAACTTCTACCACATAGAAAGAAAGTTTAGGAGAGAAACTCAATTCAGTTAATAAAAAGTGGACCTATATTTCTTTCACACTTGATCTTGTCATCTACTATGTGTACTCATTACAGAAGTTTTTTAGATGGCAACAATATACCAGTAGCAAGTTCAAAGTTAGGATAACATTTCTTCCCACAGTTGCATAATGCAAAATCCTTTAATCAGTGTGTGGAACTTTCTCTGGGATAAACTATAAACTATATAGGCCATAAGGCAAGTCTCAGAAAATTCGAAATAATTGAAATCATACCATGTATTTTTTCTGACTACAATGAAATAAAGCTGGAAATTCATAACTAAAGAACCTCTAGAAAATAGGCAAACAAATGGAGACTGAAAAACATGCTCCTGAAGGAACAGTGGGTCATAGAGGAAATCAGAAGGGAAATTAAAAAAATTTCTGGAAAAGATTACAGATGACAATACAACATTTCAAAACATGGAGTATAGCAAAAGCAGTGTTAGGAGGGAAATATATACAATTGGTGCCAACATCAAGAAATTGAAAAATCATCAAATAAATGAGCCATCAGTGAATCTCAAAGACCTAGAAAACAAACAACAACCCAAACCCAAAATTAGTAGGTGGAAAGAAATCATTAGAATTAGAGAAGGAATTAAAAAAAAAAATTGAAACCAGAAAACAATACAAAACATTGGTGAAATTAAGAGTTGGTGTTTTGAAACAATAGCAAAATTGATAGACCATTGGCCAAACTATCCTAAAAAAAAAAAAAAAACAAGCAAAAGACACAAATCAATAAATTTAGTGATGAAAAAGGAGATGTAACAATGGATACCACAGAAATAAAAAGAATCATCAGAAAGGAAATGGATGGGTAGATTCCTGGACACATGTAATCTCCCAAAATTGAGTCATGAAGACATAGAAAACCTAAATAGATCAATAACCAAGACAGAGATTGAATCAATAATAAAGATCCTCCTAAAAAAGAAAATCCCAAGACCAGATGGCCTCACTGCTTAATTCTACCAGATATTTAAAGAAGAACTAATTCCAGTTCTTCTCAAGCTAGTCAAAACACTTGAAAGGGAGGGAGTCCTCCCAAACTCCTTCTATGAAGCCAGCCTCATAGAAAATGATACAACAGAGAAAGAGAACTATAGACCAATATCCCTCATAAACATAGATGCAAAAATCCTCATCAAAATACTAGCTAATTGAATCCAACAACATATCAGAAAGATCATTCATCCAGACCAAAGTGGGATTTATCCCTGGTATGCAGGGGTGGTTCAGCATTCTCAAATCAATTAAATATGATACATTAAATTAACAAACCCAATAATAGAAACCATATATCTTTCTCAATAGATTCAGATACATTTGACAAAATACAACACCCTCTCATGATGAAAACCTTAAGCAAATTGGGTACGGAAGAAAGATTCCTCAACACAATCAAGGCAATTTATGACAAACCCACAGCCAGCGTCTTATTGAATGGACAAAAGTTGGAAGTCTTCCCACTAAAATCTGGAACCAGACAATGATGCCCACTTTCACCACTGCTATTCAGTATTCCTGGAAGTTTTAGCCAGAGCCATGAGGTAAGAAAAAGAGATCAAAAGAATATAAATTGGAAAGGGGGAAGTCAAGTTATCCCTATTTGTAGATGATATGATTCTATATATAGGGAAACCAAAAGAGTCTACCAAGAGACTATTGGAACTCATAAAAGAGTTTGGTTAAGTTGCATGACATAAAATTAATAAAAATCAGTTGCCTTTGAATACATGGAAAATGCCATGGCTGAGAAAGAACTTCTAAGATAAATCCCATTCACAATAGCTACAAAAAATTAAGTACCTTGGGATACATTTAACAAAGGAGGTGAAAGATCTCTATGATGAAAATTACAAAATGTTAAATAAACAGTAAGACACAAAATTGGAAAAATCTTCCATGTTTGTGGATTTGAAGATTTAATATCATCAAATTATCCATACTATCAAAAATGACTGACAAATTCAATCTGATCCCAATTTGAATACCAAAGACATTTTTCTCAGATCTAGGAAAACTATGCTAAAATTCAAGAAACCCCTAATAGCTATAACAACAAACAACAAAAAAGCTGGAGGCATCACAATACCAGATTTCAACACATACGACAGAGTAGTTGTAGACAAAACAGCCTGGTGCTGGAACTAAAATAGACATGTAGAACAATGGAACAGAATAGAAACTCCAGAAGTCAATCCATGCATCTACAAAACCAACTAATCTTTAACAAAGGAGCTAAAATCAATCCTGGAAGAAAGGGCAATCTCTTCAACAAATGGTTCTGGGAAAACTGGATAGCCATGTGCAGAAATATGAAACAAGAGCCCTACCTTACACCTTATACAAAATTAACTCAAAATAGATCATGGATCTAAGCCTACTACCTGATAACATCAAATTACTAGAGGAGAACATTGAGGAAACTCTGCAAGACATTGGCATAGGCAAACTTCTTGGAAAGGACCCCAGAAACACTTGCAATGAAAGCAGAAACAAATGGGATTGCATCCGGCTGAGAAGTTTCTGTACTGCAAAGGAAACATTCAGCTAGTGAAGAGACAACCGTCAGAATGGGAGAAAATATTTGCAAAGTGTGTAACTGATAAATGATTAATATCCAAAATCTATAGAGAGCTCAAGAAACTCGTCAACAACAAAACAATCCAGTTATGAAATGGGCAAAAGACTTCAACAGACATTTTTCAAAAGAGGAAATTCAAATGGCCAGCAGACACATGAAAAAATGTGCAGGATAACTAGCCATCAGTGAAATGCAAATCAAAACCATAATGAGGTTTCAGCTCACCTCAGTTAGAATGGATCTCACACAGAAATCAACAAACAGTAAATGCTCACAAGCATGTGAAGGAAAGTTACACTAACACAGTTTTGGTTGGGAATGTAAACTAGTACAGCCATTGTGGAAGATAGTATGGAGATACCTTAGAAAGCTGAAAATAGATATACTGCATGACCCAGCAATCCCACTCCTGGGAATTTACCCAAGAGAAGTGAGATCATCATATGAGAGGGTTGTCTGTACCCCCATGTTTATTGCAGCTCAATTCACAATAGGTAAGAGATGGAATCAACCCACATGTCCATCAACTGGTGACTGGATAAAGAAAAAAAATATATATATATATATACATACATATATATATATGTATATATATTCTCTCTCAGAAAGGGAGAAAGAATGGACTACTACTCTACCATACATGCAAAATGAAATCTTTTCTTATCTTTTGTGACAAAATGGATGCAAATGGATACCATATACTTAGTGAAATAAGCCAGTCCCCAAAAGACAAATACTGTACCCTTTCCCTGATCTGTGGTAACTGATTGAGTACCAAAAATGTAAGGAATAGGAGTGAAATTGAAATTTTGAGATTTGATGATTCTTTATAGCCCTTGTCTCTAACATTAAGGAACAGCGTTCTTTTCCTTGCTACTAGTTGTTGAACTCTACTTAGTGTAGGCTTAATCTTATGAGTATAAAGTAAACTAAAAGTAGATCATTGTACAAAATAAGAAAGGGAATCAGAGAGGAAGGAGAAGGATGGGTGGGAGCAAGGTGGGGGAGGGAGGATAGGATGGGAAGTATCATTATGTTCCTAAATCTATTATATGAAATACATGACATGTTTACCTGAAATAAAATAAAAATATATAAAAGAAATTGATTGTTCCAGAATTTACTTTTGATGATAGTAAATGGACCAAAATCCATGATTGGAGCAATTTGGATGTTATAACTTTTGCTCAAGAAGATCTGTCTAATGGCATGGAGCTTTTCCATTGGTCTTTGACAAGTAATAGCCTCTTTTAGAAGTCAGATCATTTATAAATTAGTGATGCTGATACTTGTATTTCCATAACCTATCTGAAATACTGTAAAAAGCTTATTTCAAGACCTAAACATTTTAAAAAATCTTTAGCTTCAAAATAACATAATGTTGTCAATCTTTAGGTACTTGGCAGTCAAGCAATTTTAACAGCCTAATCTCTGGAGAAAGCATTGTAAATGACAAAAATGACACCATGTAAGAAAAGTAGACCTGTTAACCTGTGAGAGGAGTACTTTGATTTGTGTTTTTTTTTTTTTTGTTTCTGAATGCAAATAACACATCATAAACTTAATAAAGCACTGTTGTATAAGAATTAGTATTAAAAGAGGACTGAAGTTCTGAAGTGAATTTATGTATGTGTCAAGAAGTTTACTATTTGCAACTGGTGAGCCATTTACATTTCTACCATTAAATTATAATCTATGATGTCTAAAGAAAAACGAATTTGGGTTAGGATTTGAATCCCTAAATGTGTTACTGATAAGAGCAAAGCATGGTTATGGTAATGAAGGGGTGGTGCACAATGGAAATTATTAACTCAGAACCTCTGTCCCTTGGAGTAAGATGGGATTTCTTCCACCAGAACTTTATTGCAAGAAACAGATAGGTTCTAGGAAATGAGCAGTTATTTATTTTCCCAAAGGAGAGGCAAGGTCAGGCTGAATGTTATACTCTGAGCATTGAATGACAATTGCTTGAAGGCCTTCCTTCACACTCAGCCTGGGCTATCATGAATAAGGTGGGAGAGTTTACAGTGAGCATCCTGTGACCTGACTTCTGAGGAAGAAGGAGTGCAAGCCTGAGAACAGTTGTCTAAATGATTCAGTCTTGGCAAATGCATAGTTTAAAAAGGAACAATGTGAATTGTTATATAAAAATTATATCCACAATGCTCATATTACATTTCACGCTGTGACTTCACTCAGTGATACTGAATTGTACATTTGAAGATGGCAATTATTTGGGAATAAAATAAGCAAGGGTTAATATGATCAGATATGGAAGAGACAGCACTGATGGACTAGAGTAAAACAAGAGGATCGAATTGTGAGATGCTATTGGCTGGAAAGAAACTCAGCAATCAACTGGTTCAGTAAGTGCTCTGTCTTCCTTTTACAGAGGGAAAAACAAGAACCATTGTGCTTCTCTGGAAAGCAAACCAGATATCAGAAGATCTAGGCTCACGTTCAACTGGACGCCTCATTTGCTCAGCATCCTGAGACACATCCCTGGCCCACTTCTCTGAAGTTTGTGAGTCTACAAACAGTGGTTGGTTTAATCTCCTAGTCTTTGGTTTCAATATGGGTTTATTTCCTGGTGATTTGGGCAGGCAGGTGATTGGCTTTTGTGAAAGGACTTTTCTGATTTTTGGCTAACCTTGTTGGTTACTTCTCTCTGCTTGGTTTTGAAGCTTACTGCAATTTCCCATGCAGTTTTGTATAAAGATGTTTTCACTGAAAATACCGCTTGGCTTTACGGGGCTTCACACTGTGCTTGAATGCTCGTTTCTGGATGGGAGCAGCAGGCTCCAGTGGCTAGTGACGCAGGAGTTCTGGCATCCACATGGAACTCTCCAGCTCACCTTGCAACATTATGCCACTTATGCCAGTCAGTTGACTTCTTTGGGGCTGCAGTTTTCCTGAGAGTAATGACAACAACAGACAGTACTTTGTTCCATATTAATTAATTGGATTTTTATGAGGATCAAATTTTGGGGGGAAGTTAACTTTAGCAGACATGAGTTGTGTAAAAGCTTTGGTTATATCTCTGTAGTGTTTCTCTGCGAGAGTGAATGCTTGCAGAGGACCGGGGCTCTGTCTCAGCACAGACAGAAAGGGAAGATTAATAGAAGGCCCTTGGGCTTCAGAATCAGGGAGACTGGCTTCCAGTCCTGCTTCTGCCACTGTTTTGCCTCGTGGTGCTAAGCCCTCTACCTTGATTTTTCCTCAAATGTACAGTGAGGGGCCTAGTATATGACCATTTCTTAAGTTCCGTTTTAGCTCTGACTGCTTGTGATTTTCATATCTCTACAGTATTTTGTTCTGTGTGTTGAACATATTAGGGAATTGATAAATATTTATTGAGTTGCATTTAGTTAATTGCTATTTACTATTAGTCAAGTGTCATTGGCTCAACATATCATTTAGGTTTCTGGAAAGATGATTGATTTTGCTTCTGTTCTTAGAAGATGTGCAATGATTATAAATATTTAGTGGTTCTATGGATGACTGGTAGTAGCAGTGGTAGTAAAAAATACATATTGAGTGACCTTTATGTTTCAGTCAGAAATGAAGTATTTTGCAATTTAATTCCCTTCCCAACCTCATGAGCTAGGTCTAAGTATTAACCACATTTTGTAGGTAAGGAAACCCATATACCTCGTCATACTGAGTAGAGTAACATAGCTAGTTAATGATAGAGCAAGAAGTTTAACACTATTCAGTTTGTCTCCAAATAGGGTTGCCAGATTTAGCAAATAAAAATAAAGGGTGGCACACTGAATTTGAATTTTAGATTTATTAAATAAGGAATAATTATTTTTACTGTGGGCACATCCGGTGCCATTACTCCCATCACCTACCACCCATAAATGGATGATACTTTTTTAAAATTTTACCACTGCCTTCAGATTCAGTAAATACAATGTATTCACCTAAAGAAAGTCAAACTGAGACATACTCCTGTTTCTTAAATTATAGTGGGCATACATAGAATTTAGTATTAGTGGTAAGAAGATATAAAATGAAAAGTTTCCACATTGAAACAGACCTCACATGTGAAATTTTGTTTTATACTATGTCTCTGACATCAAAAGATTTTGTGTCTGTTTTCTCTCAACGAATCTTCTCCCTACTTCTTGGGAGTTCTTCAAATTAAAAGACAAAACAAACAAAATTATTTAAAAGACTACAAATAAGATCTGGAATGATGGCATAGCATGGAGTGCAGCTCTGTTGCGGATCCATTGAGAATGTTGCTTCCCTGTGTTGGAGCTGAGCTATGTGACGTCTGTGTTGCTGTGACAAAGGGGGCTGTGGTTAGGGGGTGATGCAGACATTTCATCTGTATGTTTACAATAGGACTCATATTCCATCCTCTTTGTAACAACTGCAGATCTCATGCAATTAGAGGGAGTATACCTTCATCTAAGAAAGCCAATATGCAGCAGGAGGCGGTACATTTTATTAAGAGTAGGGAGCCCTGGAAGAAGTCAGGCCTGGGTTCCTACCCACTTTACAACTTGTGTCAGTTTTCCCTGTTTTCAAATAGGGTAATAATAACTCTTACTTCATACAAGGGGTATTTCAGAAAGTTCCTGGGAAATGTGCATTGTGGGAAAAAAACTATGCATGGATTTCAAAATTTTTGGCACAAAAGTAAACTTTTTTAATTCTACTTTTCCAAGAGCATTTTTTTTTTTTTTTGACAGGCAGAGTGGACAGTGAGAGAGAGAGAGACAGAGAGAAAGGTCTTCCTTTGCCGTTGGTTCACCCTCCAATGGCCGCCAAGGCCGGCGCACTGCGCTGATCCAATGGCAGGAGCCAGGAGCCAGTAGCCAGGTGCTTTTCCTGGTCTCCCATGGGGTGCAGGGCCCAAGCACTTGGGCCATCCTCCACTGCACTCCCTGGCCACAGCAGAGAGCTGGCCTGGAAGAGGGGCAACCGGGACAGAATCCGGCGCCCCGACCGGGACTAGAACCCGGTCTGCCGGCACCGCTAGGCGGAGGATTAGCCTAGTGAGCCGCGGCGCCGGCCTCCAAGAGCATTTTAAAAAAATATCATCATAGGCTTGTGTTAAGAGAAGTTCATGAGGGAATTTATGTAAAATATTAGCTTGGTACCTACAAATTGTCTTTAGTAAATGCCATTGCTGTGGTTTCTATTTTTTATGATTATTATTAAGTTAAAATAGTCTATCCAGGTAACCTTGATCAAGGTCCATGAAGTTCTATTTTTGTCACCCAGTTTACTCATCAAAGAGGGGAGAAAGTGTTGAAACTAAAAGTAAAAAAACTGCTCTAGTATTAGTTTTCCAATTTACTTGTGGGAATTAGGACAATTCTTTTAAAAAAATACTTTGGACCGGCCGGCGCCGCGGCTCACTAGGCTAATCCTCCGCCTAGCGGCGCCGGCACACCGGGTTCTAGTCCCGGTCGGGGCGCCGGATTCTGTCCCGGTTGCCCCTCTTCCAGGCCAGCCCTCTGCTGTGGCCAGGGAGTGCAGTGGAGGATGGCCCAGGTGCTTGTGCCCTGCACCCCATGGGAGACCAGGAAAAGCACCTGGCTCCTGGCTCCTGCCACCGGATCGGCGCGGTGCGCCGGCCGCAGCGCGCCTGCCGCGGCGCCCATTGGAGGGTGAACCAACGGCAAAAGGAAGACCTTTCTCTCTGTCTCTCTCTCTCACTGTCCACTCTGCCTGTCAAAAAAAAAAAAAAAAAAAAAAAAAAAATACTTTGGACCTCATTTCCTTTTCTGTCAAATATCAGTAGTAATTCACTTTTCCCCCTTCCCCCTCAAGACATTGTGAGGATTGAATGAGATAATATATATGAAATACTTTAAGTGTCAGCAAGTGTTATTGAATATGAAACTGCTTTATGAAAAGCTGATCATTTTTCACAGGTTGTCCTGCTAACCTGAGCTCTTCTGTCATTGCGTTTCTTTGCTCAGGGTCAGGAATTAGCCCTTAGATGCCCTGAGTCCTGACTGCTGTAGCCAGGGCCAAGCATTAGAACTATGTTTGGATTTCCTGGGAGATAGTTTGTTTTGCTATTTTTTTTTTTTTGACAGGCAGAGTTAGACAGTAAGAGAGAGAGAGAGACAGAGAGAAAGGTCTTCCTTTTCCGTTGGTTCACCCCCAAAATGGCCGCCATGGCTGGCGCGCTGCACTGATCCACAGCCAGGAGCCAGGTACTTCGTCCTGGCCTCCCATGCGGGTGCAGGGCCCAAGCACTTGGGCCATCCTCCACTGCCTTCCCCGGGCCACAGCAGAGAGCTGAACTGGAAGAGGAGCAACCAGGACAGAATCCGGTGCCCCAACTGGGGCTAGAACCCGGAGTCCCGGTGCCACAGGCGGAGGATTAGCCTAGTGAGCCACGACACTGGCCTGTTTGCTAATTTTTTAGTTGGAAAGTTCCCCTTTTTAGGTGTGTGAACTTGGTTGAGCCAGTCTCTTTGGCTCTTAAGTGGGCTGAAAAAAATATTTGTTTCATGGTTTTGTGAAAGTTAAATAAAAATAACATTTAAAAGCATTTAGTGGCTGGCGCCATGGCTCACTAGGCTAATCCTTCACCTGCGGTGCTGGCACACCCTGTTCTAGTCCCGGTCGGGGCGCCGGATTCTGTCCCGGTTGCCCCTCTTCCAGGCCAGCTCTCTGTTGTGGCCAGGGAGTGCAGTGGAGGATGGCCCAGGACCTTGGGCCCTGCACCCGCATGGGAGACCAGGAGAAGTACCTGGCTCCTGGCTTCGGATCAGCGTGGTGCGTGGCCGCAGCGGCCATTGGAGGGTGAACCAGCGGTAAAAGGAAGACCTTTCTCTCTGTCTCTCTCTCACTGTCCACTCTGCCTGTCAAAAAACAAAACAAAACAAAACAAAACAACAACAAAAATCATTTAGTGCAAAAACAGAAAGCGCTAAGAAAAAGACACTAATCACTGTGAAGGTTCTTTCTGTATTTCTTTTTTTGTGTGTGTGATGCTATTCTGGGCCTCATAACCTCAGGTTTGTTGATTTTTATGCTCTGGGACTCTGAAGCTGTAGTTTGAGTGAAGCCCCCATTAAATGATGTTCCCAGAGAACTATGTGTCTGCTGTTCAAACCCAGGATTCAGAAATCACAATTCCAGTTGTTAATATGCAGCCATATGCTTTATATAAAGCCCTAACTGCCTACATTAAAGTTGAAATTATATTTTGAGAGAAGAAAAAAACTTATTCTTTAACAATGAGGCAACGAATTGCGGGCACTGTTTGCTCATTTCTTAGATTTAAGACATGCCACTCTTCTTTCGTTTTTGTTATTTATTTCTGAAATTAGGTACTTTTCATTTGAATTCTCCCCCTGGTGCCACAACCTTCTGATTCTTTAGCTGCCAGCATTTGAAGATAGTTAGTTCAGTGTGGTTAATTAATTACTCTTGGCATTAAATCAAAGCCCTTTTTCTTTTCTTTTAATTGTTTTTTTTTATTTATTTGCAAGGCAGAGTTACAGAGAGACAGAGGGAGAAACTGAGCTTGGCCAATCCAAAGCCAGGAGCCAGAAGACTTTTTATGGGTCTCCCGCTTGGGTGGCAGGTGCCCAAGCACTTTGGCCATCTTCTGCTGCTTTCCCTGGAGCGTTAACAGGGAGCTGGATCAGAAGTGGAGCAGCTAGGACTTGAACCGGCACCCATATTGGATGCCTACACTGCAGTTGGCACCTTTACCCGCCATGCCACACACCAGCTGAAGCCCTTTTTCTTTTATGTCATTAGGAGAGAAACTTCTGAACTGAATTCAGCTCCTGGTTTCCTCTCTTGGGAGTTGCATGGGGAAGATGGAAAATCATTGAGTTCCACAGCGTGAAAGGTTCCTTTGCCCTTTTGGGTGAAGGCCAAGTGTGCAGTGATGTTACAGGACAGAGACTGGATTTCCTCAGTGCTTCTGCTCCTTCTCTCATGGAGCACTTCTCCTTTACTAACAAGGCCCTGGAAGCATTCAGAACCCAGTCAAAGGGCCCCTTTGAAGCAGACTGCCAATCTGAGCTGAAGGTTGGAAGTGAGTTACATTCTAAAGTCCCTGATAAGCCCGAGTATATAATTCCATGGCCAGTGCCCAGAAAGTAGTTCCTCAATCAAGTCCTGTCTCTAAGGGACAGAGAACCCCAATCAATTTCATTTTCACAGGCTAGATTTTAAGTCATATTCTTTTAAAGAACATAATCATTCTTTCTCAGAAATTAACCAATCAAGTGAGATTTTTAGCACTTGAGGTGATGTTTCTACTTACAACTTCCCAGAGATTGGTTGCTGGGGCTAATTTCTTTCCTAGTTCAAGAGTCATTGTTTTACTGAAAAAGGCCTAGGTTATCATAAAGCTAAAATCCACCAACTGATATGAGCAAAACATTGGAACTTCCAAGTATTTCTGGTGGGATAACCACTTGGGAGAACTGTTGGGAAGTTTCTTATGAAATTGATGTATTATATTACCCCACCATTCTACTGCCAGATATTAACACAAGAGAAATAAAAATACATGTCGACCTCTAACTAGCACATTGATAAATAGCTTTAAATTCGTCATTGCACCAAACTGGAAATTACCAAAGCATCCATCACAGTCTATATATAAATGACTTATTGCATATCCATGAAATGGAATATGACTTAATTATAGGAAGAATAAATTTCTGATACACCCAACAATATAGATTAATCTTAGAGACACATGTAAGGTGAGAGAAATCAGAAATAAAAGAGCCTGAATTGTGTGATTCCACTGGTATGAAATTCTGGAAACATTGAAGCTAATCTATAATGGTAACCTGAGGTGGGGAGAATGCGTGCAGGGACTTTGTGGAATGATAGAAAGGCTCTACATATTAACCAAAGTGGTTATTACCATGATGTAGCAAAGTGTATCAGAATGTATCAAAATGAATAGTTAAAGGTGTATGCTTGATGATATGCAAATTGTATGTCAACAAAGGATTTTAAAAGGAAAAATTCTTAAAGACACCATAAATACAGCAGGATGAGTGTTGGAATAATAATGGTACTACTTGTGATATATCATCTGATATATCATCTTATCAGATGATAATTAAGCTATATAAATGGTAGGGCTGTGAAGCACAAATTCCAGCAATAGAGCTGAATAAACTTGAAAGAGCAAACACAGAAGATAATGCATCACTTCTCACTGCCCAGTATTCTGGTAACGCAGATGAGGCTGGTTACCAGATCTTTTAAAGGATAAGAAACACATGAGCAGTGTACCAAATCTGTCAGCACAAGTTTCAGGGTAGTCATATACTCACTGCCCGAAAGCAAGCCACGTCGAAAGAGCTTTTTGTTTTTCAGTAAATGGTTTTGGGCTTCTTAGACTCTTGGTTATATGTGTTCAAGTTATTTATCTTAGGCTTTTTTTGTGGAAGGGGATCTTGAACAATGAATCAAACTTAAAGCAAAGATAGTATTTAAGTGGTTAATGAGAGTATTTAAGAACAATTCTGGAAATTAGAAGCTCTGTGCTCAAATCCCAATCATGTCATTTACAAACTAGGTGATCTAAGGCAAATCACTTCATTTCTCCAAGAGTCAGCTTACACACGTGTAAAATGGGGGCAAATCATAGTCATCGGATTAAATAAGGATTGAATGATTTTTATGAAGCATGCAGTGTAACTTGCGGAAGATTGTAGACGTGGTCCTTTTTGCAAACTAGAGGGTTAAGAAACAACGGGAACTTATGAACAAGGAAAAATAGGGGAAGGAAAGACATAGCAGCAGTGATTCTGATTGAAGAAAGGCTAATAAAGTTTTACAAACACCAACAGCAAAACCTTTTTCCTATAAATTTTCCTTCTTCATTTCTTAAAATAATTTAAATTTTTTTTATTTTTTTTATTTAGTAAATATGAATTTCCAAAGTATAGTTCATGGATTACAATGGCTTCCCCCCAACAATTTCCCTCCCACTCGCACCCCTCCCATCTCCTGTTCCCTCTTCCCTTCCATTCACATCAAGATTCATTTTCAATTCTCTTTCTATACAGAAGATCGATTTAGTATATATTAAGTAAAGATTTCATCAGTTTGCACCCACACAGAAACACAAAGTGTAAAATACTGTTTCAGTACTACTTATAGCATTACTTCACATTGGACAACACATTAAGGACAGATCCCACATGAGAAGTAAGTACACAGTGACTCCTGTTGTTGACTTAACAATTTTACACTCTTGTTTATGGCATCAGTAATCTCCCTAGGCTCTCGTCATGAGTTGCCTAGGCTATGGAAGCCTTTTGAGTTCGCCGACTTCGATCTTATTCTGACAGGGTCATAGTCAAAGTGGAAGTTCTCTCCTCCCTTCAGAGAAAGGTACCTCTTATTTGATGGCCCCGTTCTTTCCACTGGGATCTGACTCACAGAGATCTTTCATTTAGGTCGTTGTCTTTTTTTTTTTTTTTTCCAGAGTGTCTTGGCTTTCCATGCCTAAAATACTCTCATGGGCTCTTCAGCCAGATCTGAATGCCTTAAGGGCTGATTCTGAGGCCAGAGTGCTATTTAGGACATCTGCCATTCTATGAGTCTGCTGTGTATCCCGCTTCCCATGTTGGATCGTTCTCTCCCTTTTTGATTCTGTCAGTTAGTATTAGCAGACACTAGTCTTATTTGTGTGATCTCTTTGACTCTTAGACCTGTCAGTGTGATCAATTGTGAACTGAAATTGATCACTTGGACTAGTGAGATGGCATTGGTACATGCCACCTTGATGGGATTGTATTGGAATCCCCTGGCACGTTTCTAACTCTACCATTTGAGGCAAGTCCGATTGAGCATGTCCCAAATTGTACATCTCCTCCCTCTCTTATTCCCACTCTTATATTTAACAGGGATCACTTTTCAGTTAAAATTTAAACACCTAAGAATAATTTTGTGTTAATTACAGAGTTCAACCAATAGTACTAGAACAAAACAAAAATACTAAAATGGATAAAGTATTACATTGTACAAAAAAGTTATCCCACCATTCTATTTCCAGATATTAACAAAAGAGAAATAAAAATACTTGTCCACTTCTAACTAGTACGTTGATATATAGCTTTAAATTCGTCATTGCACCAAATTGGAAATTACTAAAGCATCCATCACAGTCTATATATAAATGACTTGTTGCATATCCATGAAATGGAATATCACTTAATTATATGACTTAAATATAGGAGATGAAGATACAGAAAGGGACACACACACACACACACACAGATAGATCTCCCATCCACTGGTCCACTCCCAAATGCCTGCAACAACCAGAGTTGGACCAGGCTGAAGCTAGGAGCCAGAAACTCAATCAGCGTGTCCCATGGTGGTGGCAGGGACCCACGTGCTGGAGCTATCACTGTTGTCTCCCAGGGTGGGCATTAAAAGCAAGCTAGAATTGAGAGTGGAGTTGGAACTGAAATGCAGGCTCTCTGATAGGGGAAGTAGTAATCCCAAACAGCATCTTTACTGCTGCACCAAATGTCTGTCCCTAACTTTTCCCTCGTTAAAACAGAAGTCTATTCTGTTCATTGAAAAAGTGAGACTGATAGAGAACAATGGATTTAGAAGGGCATTTGCCTGATAGTTTGCTCACTGACAGACATCGTTTGATGTAGAGGTCAAAGCTCAAGGAAACTGCCTTCTAAAACTTTTGATAAATAATGGTTCAGAGATCCTGTAGGGTTCATGTTTTTCTGTATGTGTAAGTGCACATCTGTCTGAGATGGCAGTTTTCTTTTCAGGTGTAAAAATGCAATCGATTAATTACTAATAGAAAAATTTAATGTCCAGTAAAAAGTTGTCTACAAGTACTCTCCTTTTGTTTCTTTAAATAATGCTTGTCATTAGTTATATGTATTTTGTAAGACAATGTTATTGATCAATTCTCGTTAGCACTTTCAGTAATAGAGTTTTTCCACTTAAAAAAAAAAAAAAACAAATCCGGAAGAACACAATACTCTATGCACTTTACCTTGGGTTAGCAGGTGGGATGACTGTGTGGTCACACCTACTGCAGTTCTGCTGGTTTAAGTGCAGACAACTGTGGGCCCACTCTCCAGGGGATTTCACACTATCATCAAAAGAAAACTGAATGTCAGTGGTTAGAAAGGCAGTTTACTTGCCACAATATAGCCAGCTCAGTGGTTCAGAACAGAGGTCAGCTAAGGTTTTCTGCAAGTGACCAAATAAATATTTGAAGCTTGGCAGGCTACATGGTCTTTTCTACTCAACTACTCAACTCTGCCATTTTTGTTAGAAAGTAACTGCAGGTACTACAAATGTGTGTGGTTGTGTGCCAATAAAACTCTGTTTATGGACTCTGAATATTCTTTAATGTTCATGTGTCATCAATTCTTTTGATTTTTTTCCCTCAGCTATTTAAAATCATGTATAGTTCAGAAGTCATACAAAAGCAGGTGTTTGGGATCAGGTGTTTTTGGCCTAGAGATAAAGATGCTGGTGGACACAACCACATCCTAGATAAGATCACCTATGCCGAGTTAATGGCTCAGGCTCCTGATTCCAGCTTCCCAACAATGCAGACCCTCAGAGGTAGCAGATGATGACTCGAGTGATTGAACCCCTGCCACCCACACAGGAGATCTCACATGATTTCCCAGCTCCCGACTTTGGCCTAGCCTAGTCCTAGCTGTTGCAAGTATCTCACAAGTAAACGAGGAGATGGAAACACTATCTCCACCCCCCCCAATACATTAGCAAAATACAAAAAGCATCCAACCATGTAGTTGACAAGATTAAGTAATATAAAAACAAGTGATACAAAAACAGCATTCTTGTAAGAAGGTGTACTAGTCCCAAGGTTTCAGTTTGCTTTTCCTTGCAGGACACTTTGTGCCATGGTTTCTACTTCTCAACCTAGGCACACATCTTTCAAATATAGATTCTGGGGGCAATTACTTATGCTTTTCACTGGACTTCATGCATTGTTTGTGTTGCCTCATTCAATCCACATAACAACCCAAGAAGGTAGTACCCTTCTGCATCCCTATTTTCCAATACCAAAACTACAGCTCATTGATATTAAATAACTTCACTGTTATTACACACCCAGGAAGATACAGAGGTGGAATTTGAATGAAGTCTCTTGGTGATCAGAGCCTGTGCTCTTCCTGAGGGTACTAGAGTGTGAACATGAGACTCAGTGGAACCATTAAGTTTCACAAAGAAAGGTCACCTGCCTTTCCTGGCTGTTGCTTCTCAGTAAACCTCAACAAGTCAGTCAGAAAACTCTCTGCTTAACGATCACGTCAAGTGTAAATTTTCCAGAGTCTTTCTCAATTTGAACACTGTAAAACCCTTCCAAAAAGCACTTGCCTTGTCAGGATACAGCTATTGGGAAAGACTTTCCCCATTCTCCTAGGGGGAAAAAAATCTATAGAGTTTAATACAGTTTGTACACAGGCAGCTCTCACTTGGAGCTAATTTTTTTTCCAGAACTTTAAATTTGCAATAAGTACTTGCATTTGGTCTGGAGTGGCAGAAAGCTTATAAAATCAGATCACATCATGCTCTGGCTTAACTCCCTCCCATGGCTTTGTTCTATACTTAAAATGTAAGTTGCTTACAGTGAGCTGCCAGATCCTACATGACTAACCCTTTGCTTGTCTGTCTAATGCCATTTATTCTCTCTTGCTGTTAGTTTTGTGCTCTCCATTTGCCATGGCCTTGTTTCCTTTGTTCATGGCTGCACCTGTGCCTGTGTAGAGACTATTGTTGTGCACACGTACTGTCGCCTTGAAATGCTTTCACCCTGGTCTTTACAAAATTGATTCCTCCTTGTCTTTCAGGTCTTAGATCTACATCTCTTCTTCAGATTGTTTCTTTTTTTTTCCCTCAGTACTTATTGGTTGCCAACTCCTGTCTCATCATCCCAGTCTGCCTAATTCAGAACCCTGTTTTGCTTTTTCATAGCACATACCACCTTATAAAATAATGTTACCATCGGCTGGCGCCGCGGCTCACTAGGCTAATCCTCCGCCTAGCGGCGCTGGCACACCGGGTTCTAGTCCCGGTCGGGGCACCGGATTCTGTCCCGGTTGCCCCTCTTCCAGGCCAGCTCTCTGCTGTGGCCAGGGAGTGCAGTGGAGGATGGCCCAGGTGCTTGGGCCCTGCACCCCATGAGAGACCAGGAAAAGCACCTGGCTCCTGGCTCCTGCCATCGGATCAGCACGGTGCGCTGGCCGCAGCGCGCCGGCCTTGGCGGCCATTGGAGGGTGAACCAACGGCAAAGGAAGACCTTTCTCTCTGTCTCTCTCTCTCTCACTGTCCACTCTGCCTGTCAAAAAAAAAAATAATAATGTTACCATCATGCACATTTGTTTTTATTTTATTACTTTACATTCTCATTCCAGATCCAAGAAAGAAGGAACCTCTATTGGCTCCTCTATTTCTAGGGCCTTTTGCAAGTACTCAATAAATGTTTGCTGAATAGATGATGAATGGCTATTCTGGACAACCAGGGCACCAGCCCTTACCTTATTGTGACATTATTGACTAGTGTTGGCTCTGCTCAGACCTTGGGTGTGGCAGACAGATGAGAAAGCCATGGAGGTCTTCTTGGTCAAAGCATGTCAACTCAGATTTATGCTACTTTCTTGTCTAAGCCTTTCATTCATTATTAATGTGCAACCAGTTGACAAGTTTTAGTTTTCTCAAATATGTCTATGGCAAAAAATTGGACAATATATTGCACAATAAACTATTGATTTATAAGTCCCCAACAGGCATACACGTAATTCTGAATGCATAATTATATTGTAGGCAATACATTTTTCACCCAAGATATGGCACATTTAGATAAAAACTAAATATGCTCAACTAGGTGACTCATCAAAATATGGATATGGAGAATACATGTAGAATTAGAATTTTATTAAAAATGAGCAGAATGTAGGATTTGGCTGCAAGACGTGCATGTTTCATCCAAGATGTAGGGATTGCAGAAGCATGGGATTAAAGTTCTAGCTTTCTTGGAGATAAGGTATTGGGTGAAACCTATTGTTGTACTAGGCTTCAGTTGACCTTCTGGTGGTAACAGGATACCAATACTCTCTTTTTTTCTTTTTGACAGGCAGAGTGGACAGTGAGAGAGAGAGAGACAGAGAGAGACAGAGAGAAAGGTCTTCCTTTGCCATTGGTTCACCCTCCAATGGCCGCCGCGGCCAGCGTGCTGCGGCCGGTGCACCACGCTGATCCGATGGCAGGAGCCAGGTACTTATCCTGGTCTCTCATGGGGTGCAGGGCCCAAGCACTTGGGCCATCCTCCACTGCACTCCCTGGCCACAGCAGAGAGCTGGCCTGGAAGAGGGGCAACCGGGACAGAATCCGGCTTTATTGTGGGCACATCATGATCCAAGAGGTAAGAATCTTTAAGTCAAAGGATCCCAACCTAATACTCCTGTTGTGATCATTATAGCTATGTAGATTTGATGAAATCCCACAAACTCTATGAAACTCAACTTGCTCATCTGTGAACAGGTGTAGCAGTGAAATTTACCTCATAGGATTAAATGAGTTAATACACAGAAGCATGCTACTTGCACAGGATAAGTGCTTAAGTTATCGGAAATACTGGTAACTTTGCACTATGCTCCCTCAAAGTAACTAAATTCACCTTCAATATCAATGAAAGAATATTTAAACGAAAGTTATGATTCCTGGGTTCAAGTTCTCTTTCTGCTAGTTCATATGTTACCTTGGGCAGGTTCCTTGCTATCTCTGGGTTGACAACAAAAATCCATCAATTTAATCTATAAAACCAGTCTACCAACAAGTATTTTCCGTGATCCGAGATCACAAAATCAAACTTTTATAAGGTTTCCTACTTACTTTCTCTCTATTAGCAGACAGAGCAGTGCTACACTCTGGTTTGTAATGCGGCGTTTAATAATAATAAAAAAAAAAACTTTATTGTTATCCTTGGTGAAGATGTAAAACAACTTGGAACAGAAGTCACATGCCTGGAATAGTCATTATCCTGAGGCAGTATAGTAAGTGGAGTAATAGATGCCCTGGTACACACTGTCTGGTATACTGAGTATAGTCAGACAGGAGTGCAACTGACAAAGCCAGAAGAGCAAGGGAAAGTGTGTTGTTTTGTAGATGGCAAGACTTATTCTTGAAAGGTCTAAGAATTGCTTGTAATTAAGAGAAAGTAAAACGCCTGCAGGAAAGAGAGAATTTTAGTAGAGAAAAAATTTCTGAAAAGCATTTAACCAGAAGAGTGACAGATAGTACAGGGTATGGCCAAGACTTGAATAATGCAAATAATAATGAGTTAGATTTTTATTGGAGTTAATTTTTTGCCTATACATATGGCAACAAAATATCTCACCAGGGACCCCACTATGTCATGCAGTCCTTTAACAACTGGGTTCTTTAGGACTCTGAGACTTGTTGTAATGGATTTTTTTTTTTTTTGACAGGCAGAGTAGACAGTGAGAGAGAGAGACAGAGAGAAAGGTCTTCCTTTGCCGTTGGTTCACCCTCCAATGGCTGCCGCGGCCAGCGCGCTGCGGCCGGCGCACCGTGCTGATCTGAAGGCAGGAGCCAGGTATTTATCCTGGTCTCCAATGGGGTGCAGGGCCCAAGCACCTGGGCCATCCTCCACTGCACTCCCTGGCCACAGCAGAGAGCTGGCCTGGAAGAGGGGCAACCGGGACAGAATCCGGTGCCCCGACCGGGACTAGAACCCGGTGTGCCGGCGCCGCAGGTGGAGGATTAGCCTATTGAGCCGCAGCACCGGCCTGAAATGGACTTTTGATACAAACCAACTTAAGCATAAATGGAAATGTATGGGCTCTCCTACAAAGTCTTTCTGACTTTGTGCTCACCTGGATAGAACTCAGCCCATGTTTTGACCACTCTTTCTTCCCAACTTGAGGCTGAGCTTCTCTCTGGGGTTGGGAAGATTGCCTCCTACAGGTTCAGATTCACCTTCTGACACAGCAGTCCTGGTAGAAAGAAATAGTCTTTACAGACATCTTTACAGGCTAATAAAAAGTTCCAAGCAGGACTTTGATTTTGATTAGCTCAACTTGAGTCACGTACCATCTCTGAGCACGTCAGAGAGGCTATTACTATGGGGTGCAATGATTTGTCACACTTGGATCACAAGCTACCGTGTGAATGACAAGATGAAGAGGCCCATTGGGATCACACAGTGTAAGTTCTCCATCAGAATGTGTGTGTGTGTGTGTGTGTGTGTGTGTTTACACACACATGATGGAAAGAGGCATTATTTGAGTAATAAGAAGGGAAAGAAATTCTGTGTAGGCAAAATGACAAATGTCATTGCCAATGCCATAGCATCAAAGTTGACACCTCATCATTAATACTGTTTTCCCAATTTGGAAACTTAAGCTTAAAAAGGTTAAAGAGAATTTTCTAAGGTCACATGGGTAAGAAGTAATGGAACCAGGACTGAACTTAGGTTTGTATGCAGAACCTTGTGCTTACAATTGCTTTGTTCGCACCTGTTGTTTACTTTTCAGGATTTTTTTTTTTTTTTTAAACTTTTATTTAATGCATATAAATTTCCAAAGTACGACTTATGGATTACAATGGCTTTCCCCCCGTACCGTCCCTCCCACCCACAACCCTCCCCTTTCCCACTCCCTCTCCCCTTCCATTCACATCATGATTCATTTTCGATTATCTTAATATACAGAAGATCAGCTTAGTATACATTAAGTATGGATTTCAACAGTTTGCTCCCACACAGAAACATAAAGTGAAAAATAATAGATGATTTTTTTAAATGATGATGAAATCAGAGCAGACCTATTGTCATGTTTAATCCCAGTGAGAGTCAAGTTGGGAATTGATAATTTCTTTTTTTTTTTTTTACAGAGGATCAGTTTAGTATGCATTAAGTAAAGCTTTCAACAGTTTGCACCCCCATAGAAACACAAAGTGAAATATATTGTTTGAGGAGTGTCAATTGGTAAAGTCAACAACAGGAGTCACTGTGCACTTACTCCTCATGTAGGATCTCTATCCTTAATGTGCTGTACATTGAGATTTAATGCTATAACGAGTACTTTTCAGGATTTTCACAGTTTATTTTAAATTTTTTAGGAACTCAAAATGAGTTTCATCATGTAGCAGAGTTTTATGATTCTTTTTTGCTCTTTTCTGAGCTGTTTTTCTAGGATTGGGGAATTTGCCAAACATGGAACAGAGCTGTCATTAGAGAGGCTGAAGATACCAGAAAATCAATTTTCCTGCTATGACTTCAGCTAGGACACAGAAGCATGAGCTAAGCTGTAACGTGTACTCACCTGGACTTTGAACAGGAGCTAGTGAAGTTGAGTGAAGAGACCCCTAAGACACCTCTGGCAATTGAGGTGATTGGTTGTTGCAAGGTTATGTCCTTAGGATCTGAAGAACAGTGGCCAGTGGTGGGCTCATTGCCCAGTGACTTGGATGTGGTAGTGTAAGCTGAGATTCCTAGGGCCTGGCCATGGCGGCTAGTGGTTATTATCAGACCTGCTTGTGTATTTGGGTGCTACTCCTGACTAAGTAGCTGCTGTGTCTGTCATCAGTGCTGTTGGTGATTTGGCAGCTACCCTATGTCCTTTTGATGAGCAGTTTTCTGAAATCAGAATTTGTTTCTGTTGCTGGCAGCTTACAGTGCTGTCTGATACAAACCTGGACAGAATGGCCTGGCTTCTTATGCTCTGCACCAATTGTCAAGAGACTGGAAGTTCCTTGAATATTGCTAGAATCGTGGATTTTCTTTGTAGCACCTCCCACCTCTCCCTTTTTCTTTTCAGCTCTTCCAGCATTTTCTAAAGAGCTTAGGATTCTAGAATAAAATTTGATGTCTGCAGAGGCATTTAAGCTTTTTTCCCATATCCCCTAGTCTTGTCCATTTCTTGTGAGATCACTTGCTTTGTTTAATTCCTTCCTTGATTCCTCTCTCTTCTGAGAGCACCTGTTCCCTTCCATGCTCCCAACCCTTTTATTCTAGGTTAAAAGATTTTTAAAAATATAATTAAAAATATCTTTGAATCTGACTTCCCCAAGTTCAAGGACAAAGCACATAGGTACAGCAAGCACAGACTTGGCCTTTGGACACCTTTATGAAATCAACCCCAAACTCATTAGAAAGGATGCAGCTTGGATCAAAGGCTGTCCTTCCCAGACAATCACATGGATGCTCTTTTAGTTAGAGGTTTGCTCCCAATAGATATGGATTTGGAGCCAAAACCTCTGAGAGAAGCTTTCAAGTGCTCTGACCAACTTTCTAATGGACTTGACCTGAAACAGTGGGTTTATTTGCTGCTTCCTGAAATAAGCACTGCTCAGCTATGGGGAACTGCTTCAGGCAATGTAACTCAGTAGGAAAAGTCATGGCAGAGCTGTTTTAAGGGACGATTTTGGGGTGCTTCTCTGTCTCAAATTCATCACTCAGTGTATAACCCTCAGATTGGATGCTCTGAAAGCCAAGCTTAATTGGGACACTTTAACATAATTTAATGCCTTTTTTTTTTTAAAGAAGAAAGATAAAAAGTCCAGCGGGGAGTACTGAGCTCAAGATATTTAAATAAATTATTCTTTGAGGATGCTGATCACTATCTCAACCTTCACAATTCATTTAATGAAGTGAGATTAGCATTTCAATATAATACTTTTTTTTCCCCTCCAGCTTCACTTCTAATCTGTTTTCTATGAGCAAAAAAATGGGTGAGGGAGGTACAGAAAATAGAAAACTGACACAGTAGTCTTATGTTCTTGAATCAAGAGAGGGATTCTCTGGGTCTTGCATGTGAGGTCTGTAGACTCTATACAGACAGTTAGCTCTTTTTTTCTGATGTCAACAATGGGAACAAAGATTCTGCAGCCAACAGAAGGACATAGGCTGCAAGCCAGACATGTGGAATGTGCATCTTCTCCAGAAACAGTAACTGATGAGGCACATTGCTAGATACTGGGATTGCAAATAAGAATAAACTTTTGCTCTGACTTTATGAAGCTCTCAGTGGAAAAGGCAGAGAAGGAAGCAATTTGGGCTTAATTTAATAGTGATTTTATTAAAAATTTTTTTAATAATTTATTTGTTTGAAAGGCAGAGTGATAGAGAGAGAGAGGTAGAGAGACACACACACACAGAGATATCTTCCATCTGCTCTTTCTCTCCTCAAATGCTCACAACAACTATGCGTGGGCCAGGCAGAAGCCAAAAGTCCAGAATTGTATCAGAGTCTAACAAGTGGTAGCAGGGACCAGGCACGTAAACAAGGAGCTGGATCAGAAGCAGAGCAGCTGGGACTTGAACTGGCACTCCAAAGTGGGATGCCAACAACACAAGTAAGGGGTTAACCTGCTGCACCGCAGCACTGGCCCCTAATAGTAACTTCAGTACCTCGTACTTTTTGAGCACTCATTTCAGGAAGTAATAAACAGTTTATGCACATCATCTCACTTAATTTTGCCTGACATCCTGTTATGCATCCTGTTTGAACTGGTAAGCTCTATCTCACAGTAACTAAGGCCCCCAAAATATAAATCTCTAAAAACCCTAAAGAATCAGGAATATGGTCTTGTAACTGTCTAACTTTCTATCTACTATCACTCCCCAAAGTATTGGGTTTGTTAGAAAATAAAAGTAATATTTGTAATTCCCTTGTAATTTATATCTATACATATTTATTGCTATTAAATACAATTTAATTTTTATAGCAAGAATGTCATCTGCCTAGCAGGAATGAGCAAGAGTCTGGCTTTGGGATGACAGTTTCTCCTTTCTTTTTAACCACTTGAAGCACAGTGGTGAGCTGGTTTTATATTTGGGCTTAGGACACTGATGCCAAAATAGAATTCAGGGGCAGGAGCCCTGAAGCTGAGCTGGCAGACAGTATAGGATGCTTGAGTTGGGTGGCCGCTATAGCTTCTTTTTTTGAGTCACATTTGCAGTCTTTTCAGAACAGACCTTGAAAAATGACTCTGAACAGTCTAAGTACATTATGCAATTGCTTCTGCAGTTCTAACGAGGAAGGGTCTGGTCCTGGGGCAGCTGGAACAAAACCTGAAGTTGACTGCTGAATTTGCTATTTTGATCAATGTCAGAAAATTGGGTTGGAAGAAAGGACTTACGATTACTAAAAGTATGTAATTTGAAGTGGGAAATGCATCCTTGCATTCCGTCTTTTCACTAAGACATTTCCCTGGTGTTGTTTTGGTTGGACAACGGATCCATTTTCCTAGATACCAAGAAAGGGAGGATGTACCTGCCTCTGCCTCATGGCTTTTAGCATGACAATGCCATGCTAATGCTTTTTTAAAAATTTATTTGACAGGTAGAGCTACAGACAGTGAGAGAGACAGAAAGGTCTTCCTTCCGTTGGTTCACTCCCCAAATGGCTGCAACGGCCGGCGCTGCACCAATCCAAAGCCAGGAGCCAGGTGCCTCCTCCCATGCGCGTGCAGGGGCCCAAGCACCTAGGCCATCCTCCACTGCCCTCCTGGGCCACAGCAGAGAGCTAGACTGGAAGAGGAGCAACCGGGACTAGAACCTGGCACCCATATGGGATGCTGGCACCGCAGGTGGAGGATTAACCAAGTGAGCTGTGGCACCAGCCCACCATGCTTATGTTTATCCATAGGGTCAAATCAAGTGTGTCAAGCAGGAGCTGAGGCCTTCCATGAGCCCCTCTTAATCCAGCAATGTGAACATGTTGTTAGCTGCCTTGAAAGCAGGTTTCTCCAGAGTTATGCAAGTTACCTTGTACTTGGATAAAGACATATGCTCAGAATTTGGTCAGGGAATTCCGTCTGTATCCAAGAAAGGAAATAATAAATAAATGCATGCCCCTATTTCACACTTGTTCTTCATCTCTGGGAGGCTCCTCTGAACAAAAGGCCCAACTGTATTGGATTTTAATGGATGATTTCAACCAATCAACCACCAAGTGTAATAGCAGCCAGTCAATTAATTAAGGGACAAACCAAGCACAGATTCATCAAAGCCACTGTTTTGCTTCCTAATTAGTACTCATAATCACTGTGCTGGGTGTTTTCTTCCTCCAGATTCATCAGGGTCTGATTTAATTGTCACAAAAACCTGAATATAAAATTAGAATTGTGAGGCATTCTAGGCATGCTGGCTAAAAACAGGGCCGCTGAGGCTTGCCCCACTCCTCGAGACAGAGGGTGATAGAAATTTCTGGTAAATTTAAGATAATGTTTTTGACAATTCCTGTGGTCTAGGTTTTCAGGTAATAAACTGGAGGGTTGAGTTTTGGCAGGCCATTCATTTTTCTTTCCAGTGAACACATGAATTGGATATTTCCCAGAGAGAGCTGTAGCATGTTGGGTCATATCTGCTAGCTAGCATTGCTAGCTGAAGTCTTTCAAAGACCAGCTCTTTGGTTAGGGCTTCTGGCGATGTGAATTTGCCCCTAACTGAATGACTCTTTCTGAATGGCTAATGGTGCGTGTGTAAATTTATCACTGGACATGATGACTGGAGAATTATGAATGAACACCTTTGCTTCATTTTGTATCCAAGAAAATGGAAAACTTAAAATATGTTGATTTTGCCTTTGAACATTCTCTTAGATTTGTTCTTTTTACTCCCACCCCAGCTGCTGCCCGGTGGTCCTGGGTACACAGATCTCCAGTGAGAGAGAGATACAATGTAGGAGCTTCTTTTCCCCTCTGTTTTTTTTTTTTTTCCTGCTGCTGACCCTGCTCTCCAAGTACATTCTTCTCTGTACTGCCAAGGTGGCCCTTTCCAATGTAAAGGCAATACTGTGTCTCTTGTGCCAAAAGCCATCTGGGTCTCCCCATTGTATTTAGGATAAAAGCCCAAGGGTTATGGCTTAAAAAGTTCCTAAATGGGTTGTTCCCTCTGGCTTTTCTGATCTTATACTATTTCCTCTTATCCTTTACCAACACACACTCATACACACACACACACACACACACACACACGTATGTCCACACACTATGATCAGCTTTAACCTCAGGCAGTAGAGGTGAGAAGAATGACAAAATCACAACGAGATTTAGGAAAATCCCCATTCTTCTTTCTTGGATGTTTTTTCTCAACAGGGAAGATGGTACTAGCACCTCCAACTTAAACAAACCACAGAGGAGTTATCCACATCTACACAATAATACCAGGAGATAATAGTAGAAAGTAGTGGAGCTAGCATTTAGTGAATATTTACCTGTGCTCCTATTCTGTAGTTGCTCTTGCAGTTTTACCCAACTCTGTGAGGAAGGCTCTCTATTGCTATTTAGAAAACTGAGACTTTGAGGAGTTACATAAGCTGGTCCAAGTTCACATGGCTAGCAGGTGGCAGGACTAGATTTAGAAACCAAGCAAGTCTGTCTCTTCTAGGGCTGTTCTCTCTGAATATCTCACGGGCTAGAGGGTGGGCACTGTGAAGGAGCCAGCCTTTGGCTCTTGTACAACTCCTAGGCCAAAAGTGTGTGTGTGTGTGTGTGTGTGTGTGTATGTGTTTACATGTCATGGACCATTAAGGGAGAAGGGAAAGAATTTCCCACAAGAAAAGAGGGTATATTCGGAAACAAAGTGGGGTAAGAAGGCTTTCTGTGCAGACAAGAGAACACTGTGTTAGGGTTCTCCAAAGAGAGAGGAGCAGAATTATATGTATATAGATAAATGGGAGGGGAATTACTGGGGAATAGGTTCATGTGATGACAGAAGCTCAGAAGTCTCACATGGTATGTCTGCAAGCAGGAGACCTTGGGGTGCCAGCGGCCTGGTTGCAATCTAAGTCCAAAAGCCCCCAACCCAGGAGGGTTTAAGGTGAATCCAGGTGCAAATCTTGGTGTCTAAGGTACAAAAAATCCTGAATTTCTGATGTCTAAGGTGGAAGATGAATGTGTCTCAGCTCTGAGGTGTGTATGTGTGTGTGTGTGCACGCACGCGTACACATGTATATGTTAGTGGTGCCTGAAGAGGCCAGTTAAACCAACGAGTGAATATGGGGTTGGGGGGAGAAAAAGAGAGACTCATCCCAACCTCCAGGCTCTCTGCTCAAAACCTGCAGCCTGTCAGCTGAGCATGCTGCTTTAAATTAACCAGGAAGGGTCTTCAACACACAATTTGAAGAGCTGTTTCCCAGCCCCTACCCTGAAGTGCCTGTAAAAGCATTAACAATTTTCCACTGCTTCCATGGTGACAGCAAGAGAGGGCTGACCATCAAGTGCTCACGCAGGACCCGCACAAGGCTCAGGCCCCATTTGCCGGAGCAGATACCTGACGCGTTGCTTCTCCTGTCACTTATCATTTCAGAATGGCCCGGCTTCCCAGCCTCAAACCAGATTGAATTTCCATAAAAAGACTAACTCTGCCATGTCTTGTCAGAAACTCTGCCTGCAGTTACCTGCAAATGTAATCTGCTCTGTAAATGAGAATTTCCCTTTGATCCATGTGGCGGCTGATAAAGACAGTGATTCACTTCTGGTCTTCCCGCCTTTGCTTCCCTTGTCACTCCCCTCCTCCTGCCTCCATGCCCATTTCCCTTGCTGTTGAGGCGTCTCTGATATGGATTAGAATGTAGAGGGAGGTTCTGGTACCTCTTTTTTATGGGTCTGGGAGTCCCGAGACCCACATGCCCTCTCTGATTGACTTCTACTCTTGAGTTCTGCGAACATCCTATCAGCCAAGAGCCCACTTTGGACTTTCTTCTGGGGTCGGACAATCCTATTCTGGATGAAGCATGGATATATTTGTCTGCAGTGAAGTACAGTGGAAGAAGTTTGCCTGAAAAGCCAAGAGATCTGATTTCTGCTGTCTCGTTTTTCTTACTCTTGGAATCTCTGCATTTCATGCATACAGTAGAGATTCCAGCCCCTTTGAGGACATAGGAGGGAAATAGTAAGGCCCTGCATATGGAAAAAGAGGGTTTCTAGGTGGAATGGATCGGACTGGCCTTAAGAAATGCATGGCGTATTGTACTCCTTTGAGTTGAGCCAAGAAACTTTTCCAAAAGGACAAAATTAGCAAATATTTTGGTTTGCAGTTGGGCTTCCCTGTTATCCTTTTTGAATAATCAGCATTATGGTGTGGTATAGCTGGAATGTCTACATTCCTCTAAAATTCACATGTTGGGACTTAAAACACAGAGCTGAAGCTATTAAGAGGTAGGGCCTTACAAAAGGGCTCTGTCCTCATGGATGGAGTATGACCTTACAAAAGGGGCTTTAGAGAACCTCTTGGTTCTCCCATCCCTTCTCCTCCACAAGGACAGTGTTTATCCTCACCCCCTACAGCAGATGTAGCGACAAGACACCCACTAGAAGCAGAGAGCAGCCCTCACCTGTCGCAGAACCAGCCTGGCTCTCCCTTCTCTTCCAACTGCAAGGACATCTAGGTGGTGCAAGATGTGAAACACAGGCCCTCACCATACAACAACCTGCTAACTGTGCGATCTTAGACTTCTCAGTTTCTTGCACTATGAGAAACAAATGTCTGATGTGTAAGTTACCCAGCCCCAGGTATTTAATTATAGCAGCACACATGGAGGAAGACATATTACAGCCCCCCAGATATAACCTCTAAGACAAAAGCTTTGTAATTATATCTATCTCAAATGTTTACATTGGTTTTATCCTTTTCAAATAAGGCTTTGTTTAGCTGTAAATGTGAGCATTTGGGATTAACTGCTTTCCCTTGTTTAGATACATTTCCTTGTGAAAACAACGGAAAGACCTAAGGCTGAGGGCATCTCACAGGAAGATGTACTCTGAAAGTTCAGGGTTGGGGCAGATGCTGACAAACTCATAATACTGATTTTTAGTAAGCACTCTGCTTGTTGTAAAGGAGTTTTCAACATGCATAAATTTGTATTTCATAAGGGCCAATAACATTTTTCTAAACTGCAGCCTTATTTTATATGGCAACATTCACACGAGAGCCTGCCCACAAACATGTTTACTAGGCTGCAGTAAACAATGGACTTGACATTCATTCATCCAGCATCAGATGTTTACTGAGCACTTGCTCTGTGCCAGGGCCTTTGCTGGGCTCAGAGCCTATACCATTGAACAGAGCAGGCAAGGTCCCTGCTCATTTGGAACTATGGTGGGATGGATGATGGGCCTCCCAAACATGTCTGCATTCTAGTCCCCAGAATTTGTGAATGTTACTTCAATAGCAGAAAGGACCTTGCAGGTATGACTGAATCGAGGACCTTGGGACAAAGAGATAATCCTATATTACCAAATGGCCACGATGTCATACAAGGGCATTTACAAAACAAAGGGAATGATCTGAGGAAGGGCCAATAAACCATAGAATGCGGCTGGCTTCTAGAAGCTGAAAAAGGCAAGGAAACGGATTCTTCCCTTAATTGTCCAGGAGGTGCATAGCCCTGTACACATCTTGGTGTTAGGCTTCTGACCTCTAGAATGTAAAAGAATCCATTTGCGTTGTTGGAGGCCACTATGTTTGTGGTCAACTGCCACAGCAGCAGTAGGAAACAGACACAGGAGCTTCTGTTCCAGCTGGGGCAACAGCTGACAAACAAAACCAGCATTTCTTGACAGGGGAGCACTGGCCACTTTGGTTCTCTGTTCACAGACTTGCCCAGGCTTCACAGGACTTCGAGCATCCTGTAGCCCATCCTCTACATATATGCAGTGGACTCTCATCATCATGTCTATGAATTCCCAAACCCTTCCCAGGTGGCAATATTGCCTCTGATTGAGAACCACTGATCTGCATTGCCAAAATTGCAAGAAGACATTGAAATGGAGTGCCACAGTGTGGAGAGACTGATGTCCTGGAGCTAGTGTGCAGTGAGTATACAGGGTGGGCCCCTCCAGGAAGGTGAGCTCTGAGTTGAGCTGAAGGGTAGAAAGGAGGCAGGCCTGTGAAAATATGCAGAAAAATATGCCAGGTGCAGGAAAATGTCATCATATGCAGAAGTATATGTCTTACCTCAGATAATAGGTATAAGGATTTATAGATTGTTTGGAGCAATGAAGGTTGGGTGGGAAGTGAGATGAAGTAGGAAGTAGAACTGGCAGGTCATGGTGAGGAGTATGGCTTTTATTCCAAGGGAGAAACTGATAACATTTAGAGAAAATGGAATTAGAAATGGAATATTAGAAAAAATAGGTTTTGAAAAGGATGGGATACTGGAGTTGTCTTAAAGGCTTAGAAAAGTTTCAATGGATAATCTAAGTTACCTCAACTGTGAGCACAAGATACATTGATTCTGTGTGTTTGTTGAATATTGCACTTGTATGCACACATTACAAAGAGGGTAAGCAGAGTTAAACTCAAGGGAAACAGAGAGCGGAGGAAGGAAGAAATAAAATGAAAAAATGAACTCAAAAAAAGAAAAAGTAAAGAAATTTTTCCTTGGATTCTTCCAAAATTATGATGTTGCTGAAGTCATTTTCATATATTGTTGAGGGCTTTGTAGTTTACAAAATATGTTTTGCAACCAATGTTTGTGAAACAGGCAAACATTACCTCCATTTCCATAGGAAGAAATCCTGTCCACAAAGAGAAATCCCAAACACACTTTCGTTTATGGGTGGACATGGACCTCAAACTTCGTTTTCTCATCCAAATCTTGGGAGTTCTTGTACCACGCATGGCAGCCACCTCTAGGAAAGGATGGAGAGTTAGAAATATTGGGGAAGGAGGGAGTGAGGAAGAAAGGGAAATCTGCAAACTACAATAAGTCTCCTCTTTGCATCAATAAATGTGCAAATTAAAAAGAAATCTTCTCAATCAAGATATTTATCTCTTAGTTTGTTTCCAATGATTCCTTACATTTGTGTAATACTTCGGATTTTCTAAATACTGTTTCCATTTTGTGTATATATGATCCTTGAAATAACCCTGAAAGGTGTTAGTGGCCATTTTATGGATGGAGGAGCCAGGGTTCAAGGGCTTGTGTGAGATTCCAGGCAGAAGGCTTCTGACTCTTAATCCAGTATCTTTCTGACATACCACACTGCTTTTCTTTATTTTATTGTCTCCTTTTCCTTCACACTTGTTTTGCAGAAACTTTACATACAGCTTAGCTTTTTGAATTTAATGCTGTGCTTTTAAGCAAATAATTTGCTGGACAATGACTGAAACCTTAGATACACCTAAGGAAGCTAATATTTTATTGCATTAGTCACATCCTCATTGTTGTGCTAAGTAGATTGACATGGCCCATTTGATGGCATAATAATATGCTTGCTTAGCTGAATTAATTCTAAATAACTTTCAATTGTTCATTATATCATTTAGTCAGTCAGAAATCAAAGTGAAAACAAGTAGCTCTTAGAAATCACTCAGAGCAAACTGTACTTTTCATCACAGGTCAGACTGAAGATACCCCTACTAATGTGATGTCAATCTGCAAGTTCCTAAGGGAGATGCTATCATTCCATTCTGCTGCCCCCACAAACTACAGCCAGCCAAGATCATCCTAGTATCCCCCAAATATTCCCATTGTCCTCTTCACTTCTACCCAAAATTTGAATTCTGCAAAAAATTTCTTTCATTATTTCCAGTACAGTCTATATTGCTGAAAAGATTGATAAATGTCCATCCAACAATTTACAGTTTACTAAGCAATTGCACGGGAGGTAGCAGGCTGGTAAGATATTGTACCCATTTTATGGATTAGCACACAAAGTCTCAGGGAAGTTAAATAAGCTTGCCCAAACTGTTGTAACCCTGTAAAAATCATCAGGTCTCTGAAAGTGTTCCCTTGCTTTTCATATTTTGGGCCACTTTGATATTCTGTGCTTCTGATTCTCTCAAGTACACAGAGTGTTGTAACCTGCACATGAAAGAAGCCTCAGAGTTTGGCTTGTCTCATGTGTCATTCTGAATCCTGGCTCCCACGCACAGAACTCAGGATGGGCAAATAGAATACTGAATGGCAGCAGAAGCTGGCCATAATCAAGTGGCATTTGGATCAAAGCAGCGGAGTATTAGCGGTCATGCACTACTATTTAAATAGTTACACTGTTTTAGGAACAGTAATAAACAGGTATGTGCCTTGTCTCAGATCTGTATAACGGTTGGTGTTCTTACCTTCAATCTATAGATGAGACATTTCAGGATTAAAGAAGTTAAGCTAACTCACCCAAAGTTACACAAGAGTCTGGTAAGCTGGAACTCAAGCTCTCATCTGTCTGCTCTCAATCCTCCTCTCTTAATTTATTACACTTGTCAATGAGGCAACAGGCAATTGAGCTCAGTTCCCAGGGTCCCCAGTCACTTATTGAGGTTTCTCTTGGCACCCTATCCCCTTCCCAAGTTCTCAGTGATTAATGGGAGGGGATCCATATCTTCTTTGCAGGTGCTTATGCAAGAGTGCCCATGTTAGAGCCAGTCCTGGACATGAAAATGTACAGGAACACCAGGAAAGGGCTGTGGGTTAATGTCACAGTGCTTACCCTTTACTGCTACTCTGGACAATTGGTCACCCGGGTAATAAACACATCAGCTTACTTTGAATTCTGGAGCACAGAGAGAAAACAGATACAAATGCAGACAGATTTATTACAGGCTAATTTAATAAAAATGTCAGCAAATAAATGCACATTTAGCTGGGAAATAAATATCAACAATAAAGAAAGCTGACAGTGGAGTAGGTTGTAAGAAATTAACATTAAATAGTTTGGGTTGACAGTGACTATAAAACAAAATTGTACCTTGGAGACATCTTGAAGATTTAACAAATGTGTACTTTGAATGAGAGAGGAGGCAAGTGAATTCAAGTGGCTTTGATACAGGACAGGGGTCCACAGAGCTGTGGAAAGCAATCACTTGTGTTCTGTCCCATTCATCTGCAAAATGACATTCAGTGAAAATCAAGAACAATGGTCTGAGGATCATTTTCCTGAAATAAATGTGCCTCACACACCAAATGGAGCTCTAGCATAAATGCTCATCAAAAATAAAGATATAAAAAATTTCTCCTTAACAAGGTCTGCCTTATACTCATCTGGCACAGTGACAGGAGAATGGCTTGCTGAGTTTGGCAGACTTGAATTTATATGTGAGAACTTCAGCTTACTAGTTGTGTGACCTTGGGCACTTTACCAAACCTCTCTGAGCCTTAACTGTGGAAAAGTAATAGCGTATTATTGTGAGTATCCCTGATACATATTATGGTATCAATTATAATGTAAATGCTCCATAAATCTTTTAAAATATTTTATTTAACTTTTTCATTAAAATCATAACATAAAAATTGTACACATTTATGTGGTACTATGCAATGTTTCAGAAGCTATATATAATGTATAATCAGAGTAAATATGTTTACTTTTTAAACATTTCCAGTTTCATTATGATGAACACATACTAATCCTTTCTTCTACTCTGTCTTTTAATAGAGAGATATCTTTAGCCATTGTACTGTACAGTAGAACCCCGGAACTTCTTACTCCTGTCTAGTTATAACCTAGTACCCATTAATCAACCTTTCCCTATTCCTTCCTTTCCTCTTCCCTCCACCTTAAGATGCTCATTTATTCAACAAATATTTACTGAGCATCTATTATGTACCAGCAGTATGCCAGGTGCTTGGGATATAGCAGTGAACAATTCCTTCCATGAGGAAGCTTAGGGTACCACATAGGAGGACATAAGGTATGTAGATAAATAAGTTGAGTATTTAGCATATTAGATTGTAAATTAAACAATAAACAGAAACTCAGGGTATGTGGGAAGGAGAAGTAGGATTTTAGAGGGGAAAATCAAGATGAGCTTCATTGATAAGATGACATTTGAATAGAGTTGCCAGATTTAGCCAATAAAAATAGTAGATGCTCAGCTAAAGTTGAATTTTAGATCAACAATTTTATGTATAAGTACATCCCAAATTTTACATCCTGTGTCTCTGTTTATTTGAAATTCAGTTTTAACTGGCTAGCCTTTATTTTACCTGGCAACCATGCAATTTGAGCCAAGACTTGAAGTTGTTATCTGTGTCTATCTGCAGGGAGAGTATAACAGGGAGAGAGAACAGCCAATTTAAAAGCTCTAGGGCAGACCTGTGGAACCTCAGGATGTGTGATGTGGATGGGAAAGAAGAAGGCAGGCAGAGTGGGTGTAATAGGAGTGGACAGGGAGGTACTGGAAGCCAAATCATATGAGATCATCTAAGCTCTTGACTTGCAGGGTTTTATGTAAAGAAGTGACACAGTTTGACATTTCTGGCTGCTGGCTGAGAGTTGACTTTGGACTGGTGAAGCAGGACCACCAGTTAGAAATTACTGCAGCCGTGTAGGCAAGAGGTGATGGTGGAAGTTTGGTGTGGTAATTGGAAGTAGAGCTAAGATTCTGGATAGAAGGTAGAGCCAATGAGATTTTCTGTGACTTGTGAAGAATTAGAAGAATCCAAGGTGACTGGACTGCAGGGTGTGTAGTTTGAATAACCTGGAGAATTGGTTGCCATGATAGGGAAGGCTGTGAATGGAGCAGGATTTTAGGCATATGGGGAGGATTAAAAGATAATCATAGTTCCACTTGGGACATTTTGCTTTGGATGTCTGGGAGACATCCAAGTAGAAGTATCTAGTAGGCAGTTAGAATGTGAGTCTGGAGTTCAAAAGAGACATCTGGGCTGAAGAAATAATTGTGGGAACATCCTGGTGTACATCTGCTCTCAGACTGGATGGCATCACCAAGAAAGAGAAACAGATTTCAAGTCCCAGTGATCTCCAACATTAAGTATCGGTGACAAGAGGTGCAACTGCAAGTGCAACTAAGGAGTGACCGTAGAAACAGAAGGGAAACTGAGAGTTTGTGGTGACCCGCAGTGAAGAAAAGGCAGTGAAGTGATCAGTGTGTCAAAAGCTAGTGATGTGTTGAGTAGGATAGCAGTTTATATGCCAGATATCTGATGGACACCATTTTTGTTCATCTGATAGGAAGGAGTCAGTGGCAAAAAGGAAATTGTTATCTTGCCATCTTTAAAATCATGCTTTGTTAAATTCTAACATGGTGCGCCAAGAAATTCTCCTTCCCCTCTTTCTTTTCTCCTTGGTTACTTGGCTAGAGGGACAAACTGAGAATGCTGATTGTAAAAAATATATCTAGGAAACCAAAAGACAGTAGAACCATTCGTCATTTTCTTTTTCCAAAAAGACCATTGATAAGCTTTTTCCTTTTCTCATGAAAGGATTGTGAGTGAGCCCACCTAACGCTATATGAACCTCCTGGTACCTGTTAGGTGCCCAACTGCCTAGGAAGCCTCTTCCACTGGCATGAGTTTATGACTGTCACATTGGAACATTGCTGATCCACCACGCAGGCATTCACCCTCCTAGACCCAGACAGGACCTGACAGTTTCCCTGACAGTACATTCAGAAATCTCTCCATGCTTGTGATGCTAAACTTTCTTGGTCTGTGTCTCCTCAATGACTGTTTTAAAATAATTTAAAAATTATTTTTGAATAATTTTTGACTTATAGCAAAGTTACAAAGGTAAAGCAGAGAGTTTTCATATATGTCTTACTCAGTATCACATAGTACTGATATCTTACATTGCCTTGGTGAATTTGTCAGGATGAAGAAACCAATATTCTGACATACTTTTTTACTAAACCTAAGCATTTATTCAGATTTTAGCAGATTTCTCTCCTCATGTTCTTTTTCTGTTCCAAAGAGAGTTCAGGAAGCCACTTTCTGTTGAGTTGTCTTGTCTCCCAGCCAACTCTGGCCTTGACAGTTTCTCGGTCTTTCATTGCTGTACTTGACCTTGCCTGTTTCGAAGAATACTGGCCATTTTCACATTTTGGGTTGTCTGATTTTTTCCTCATAATTCAGTTGAGGTTGTCTTTTTGGGGGGAATACTGCCCTAATGACAAAGTTCTTTTTCTTGTCATATAATGGCAGGAGGCATACAATAGTCACAAAATTCCAGCTGGTGATGTTAGCTTTGATCATTTGGCTAAGACAGTATCTATCAGATTTCTGCACAGTATACTTTTTTGGGGGGTATGGAAGTTATTAAGTCCAGCCCATACTCAAAGATGGTAGAAGAGTAAGCTCCATTTCCTGGAGCTTAACAGTATCCTATCTACCTATAGTATTTGGAGTTATTCTTTTTTTTTTTTTTTTTTTTTTTTTTGACAGACAGAGTGGACAGTGAGAGAGAGACAGAGAGAAAGGTCTTCCTTTTCCATTTGTTCACCCCTCAATGGCCGCTTTTCCATTGGTTCACCCCTCAATGGCCGCTGCTGCTGGTGCACCACGCTGATCCGAAGCCAAGAGCCAGGTGCTTCTCCTGGTTTCCCATGTGGGTACAGGGCCCAAGCACTTGGGCCATCCTCCACTGCACTCCCTGGCCACAGCAGAGAGCTGGCCTGGAAGAGGGGCAAACGGGACAGAATCCGGCGCCCTGACTGGGACTAGAACCCGGTGTGCCGGCGCCGAAGGTGGAGGATTAGCCTATTGAGCTGAGGCGCCGGCCTGGAATTATTCTGTAAGGAAGTTTTCCCTTTCTTATTTGCTTATTCATTTATTCAGTCAATCATTCACTTATATCAATATATGTTAGTATAGATTTTTATATATTTATTTTGTATTTTGTGTTATAATCCAACACCAGACTATTTATTTATTTTATGCTCATATTACTCCAGATTTGGTCATTAGGAGGTCTGTCAGGTTGTATCATGTGTCTCTTTGATTTGCCTCTTGTTTTTTGAATACATCTTCACTTTGAGGTATTATAAAGATGCTCCAAGCTCATGCGCAATCTGAGAATAACCTTACTAAAAACAAAACCTGAGCAATGGTTACCCAAAGACATGTGACTGGGTTAAAACCATTCTAGGAGGGCTAATGAACTTCCAGCAGAAAGTGCGTATTACACAGAGGATGCCAGCAGAGGTCACTGAGTGACTGGGTTGGGGGTGTGACAGCGTTGACAAATTAGGGGTAAGGACAAGTTCACATTCTTCACTTTGAAGCCCCCTTGCAAGCACATTGACTCTTATGTATTTAGCACATTTTAACAGGCAACAGTAAGTCTCCTTTCTTTCCTTCCTATTCCAAAATATATCCTTTCCATCCAGAGAAAGCCTGAAATTTCTGATGGAATCATAACCTTTTATTTTAACAAATAAAAGAAAATCATACTTTGCTTCCCTTTAAAAATTTGATATGTCACACACTTTTATTGGCCATAAATGTGGTCATCTGTGAGGGGCTAATTTGAAGCAGATTCAGGGATTCATTCATTCACCACACTTGCAATGTGTCAGGATTCTTCTAGAGTTTAGACTTTGTCCTGTAGGCCCTGAGGAACCCATGAGTGTGTTTTGTGATGATCAGCAATGCTATTGTTGAACTCATGGTGGTGTTCCTGCTGACAACAGAGTAACCCCAGGAAGAGTAGGGGCAGAGGCACAAGACAGGAACCCTTTGCAACCAGGCATGGCCAGGATGAACAAGGCCCAAAGCTATACTTGGTAAATGAGATTCTTTGCCTGCCAAAGTCTCTGGCTGTGGGGAGCAATCCGGACTGGACTGAGTTACTGGAATTAAGACTTATTCTATGCATCTGCTCTCCCACAATATGGCGCTGGGAGAGAAGTAAACAGCTTCCGCACAGCTGCCTCCAGTTCAACTAATAAACTGTAGGACTTGCTCCTGATTGGAGGAGAGCAGCGTACTCGGCGTGTGGGCAGCCGAGTTAGGATTGGCAGAGGAGGACTATAAAGGAGGAGAGAGACGGCATGCACCAGGAACATCTAAGGGGAACACCTGTGCAGCCCCCGAGAAGAGCCGGCCGGCGGTGTGCCGCTCCCCTGCGGAAGTGGGGAAAGCGGCCAGGGGGAACTGCCCTTCCACGGAGGTGGAAGGGACAGTAGCCAACCCGGGAAGAACCAGCAGCAAACCCGGGGAGGGCCGAGCAGACGAAAGAACAGCGCAGGGTCCTGTGTCGTTCCTCCACGAAGAGGGGGAGCGACATAGTGGTGCCGTGACTCGGATATGAAGCCTAGGCAGGGTTTGGTGTCGTTCCTCCACGAAGAGGGGGAGCGACATAATGGTGCCGTGACTCGGATATGAAGCCTAGGCAGGGTTCAGTGTTGCTCCTCCACGAAGAGGGGGAGCGACATAATGGTGCCGTGACTCGGATATGAAGCCTAGGCAGGGTTCAGTGTTGCTCCTCCACGAAGAGGGGGAGCGACATCTGGCCATAACCGCCAAGGGATCCTGGAGAGTAATTAGGAGTGGACTGCTTTAGGAAGGCTGATTTTCATTTTGTAAGAGCCTTGTCATTTGTGTGCAGCACTGAGTTTAGTGACCTGTCACATGCTGATTTTCCAGATTGAGTTGTGCTGACTCATCAGCACTTCCTCACTGAGGTCATTTTATAATTAACACCAGGGTGGTTTGCGAGAGTTGCCAGCTGTTAGAATGTTCTGTCTCTAGTACTACTACTGCTACTACCACTGATGATATTAATACAGCAGTTACTCCATAGCTGTAATTGCGTGTTAGGCAAATGTACACCCATCAACATACACTCTCATGACTTCTCAGAAGCACCTATAAGGCATGGATTAGTTTATTCTCATTTTACAGAGGAAAAAATGAGACTCAGAAAGGTAACATAATTTTCCTAGGTCACATGATTATTAAACTTGAAAAAATAAGACTTAAATTTAGCATTCTGGCACCAGAGCTGTGTTCCTGGTTTGAATATTTCTGTTCTGCCTTTTTTCAAGAGAGCTCCCCAAAAACACCATCTAACCTTATCCCTGGCCTTCATGCCTCCCAAATTCCATATTTCAAGGTACCCCCCTACTAAGTTTATCTTCTACAAGCCAAACCAGTGAGTCCCTCCCACCACCTCCCTGCCACCCAGGACCTCCCGGGGTGATTCCCATCCCCTATCTTGTCTTCCCCCAGTTGTCACTGACGTAATCATAATGCCTTAATGAATGATATATTGAACTGATATGACTAAATCTCATTCTTCTGGATGAGAAGGCAGATATCTACATTTTTGAAACAGAGTTGCCATTGTTGCCTAAAGGACACGGTAGATCAAGCATCTGTAAGTAATACAGAGAACAATATTAATACTTTTGCTTGGCTTAGTACCACTTAGCCTTTACTGAGTGCTTACTTTGTGGATAGTATTGTGTAAGTACTTCACATAGCTAATTCTGTTTAATTCTAATAATGCTCCTAAGAGGTGAACATCTTTAGAAAGTGGAGGCTGAGGGCTAGTGTTATGGTACAATGGGTAAAGCTGCTGGCTGCGATGCCAGCATCCCATAGGAGTGCTGGTTTGTGTCCCAGTTGCTTCATTTCTGATCCAGTTTCCTGCTAATGGCTTGAGAAAGCAACAGAAGTGTTTGGGCCCCCACACCTGCATTGAGAGAGCTGGATAAAGCTTCTGGCTTATTGTGGTCATCTGGGGAGTGAATCAATGGATGGAAGATATTTCTGTCCCTCTCTTTCTGTAACTCTTTAAAATAAATAAATAAAATTATTTTTTAAAAAAGTGAAGGTTCATTGGTTTGCCTAAGATTACATAATATGGAGAAGCTGAAATTTGATTGGCATGAATGATTCTGTATGAAATATCACCCTTGAGCTTGACATAGTGATGATTATACTACTCTTCAAATGATACACACCCTTAGACCCAATTTCATCTAATTCATTGCTACTCAAAAATATTAGTAGAAAAGACACACTTATCAATGCCTTTCTAATGCTTTCTCTTATTTATTTATTGTTTACTTACCCCAGTAGGCAGCTAAGCAAGAATTCATCGATTGGCACCAGTTTTTCAGTCATAGTTTGAATAACACTGTCTCATAGCATCTTTCTAAATAATGTGGTTCATAAAATATATGTCTCAATAGAACTGAATTTTTATTTCTTTGTAAAATTTGTAAGAGGCTCTTTGTTCCAACTGTTGGCTACCAAATTCATGAACATAAGGCAGACTTGAAGCCAGGCAAATCTGGATCTGAATCTAATTCTTGCCTGTCTTACTTCTGTGGCTTTGTGTAACCTAACCGTTCTGAGCCTCAGTTTTATCATCATGAATATGGGAATCATAATATTTACATAGATGGGTTATTTTAATAATTCAGCGAGACAGCAATGCCTGGTACATGGCAGGCACTAAGTAAATTCTGTTCCCTACTTCTCCTACCACACCCTACAGGTACCAAACTCAATGAAACTTATCTCTGCCTGTAGGCATCACAAGATTAAAATTAACTGGAATTGATGGTGGGAGACTGGAAGACTGCCCTAAATTATTAATAGGTGTCTTAATGAATGACTGAGCAATGTCCAACACCTGAATACGGGGAATGTTTTCTCCTCTACCATCTCCACAGTAGACTTCCATATCAGAGAGGGAGCCAACCTGTGTATTTGAGAGCAGCTTTCTTTTAGCAGCAATTTCCCACTGGGCAAAGCAATTCATTAGACTCTGGGAGGTCGGGGCGCCTCTGACCCTGCTGCCTCCCTGGAGCTGGATGCCCCAGGCTCACCCAGGGAGGACGCAGCTCTGAGCCGCCACACAGTGGATGAAGATTGATGTAAAAATATTAATTTGGAGTCAGTATTGCTGATGCAAGCTAAACAGGTCCTCCTTTTAGCCTGTGGAGTCAATTGGATTGTAATTCTTTTCAATTTTTAGCCCAGAAGTGAGAGAGCATGTTGTTCCTGGAGGAACAATTGGCAGATACCGCTGAGATCTGAAAGGTTAATGTAGACTGTTCATGGGGGCTGTCTTGTTCAGGGAGATGCCAGCTAATGCTCTTGAAATGATAGAATGGGACAAAGTTAGAGCTAAGCAAGATTTTGAAGATCAGCTTTCCTTTTAAAAGGGGAGGAGCAAGGCTGTCTAAGATATTAGGTGTTGGAGTCAGGACACAATTCTCTTCTAGTTCTGCCACTTATGAACAGTATGACATTAGATAAGTTAATTTGCCTCTCTGAATCTTAGTATCCTCAATTGTAAAATAAGTATAATATAAATGCCCATATTATAGATTATGCCTTAAAGATTAGTTTCATACATATATATGTCATTGGCTGTTTAATTCTTTTTTTAATTTTATTTAGCTTATGCAAGTTTAAAACATTTCATATATACAGATTTAGGAACATAATGATACTTACCCCTTACCCTCATTCCTGCCCATGCTCCAACCCTTCCAATCCTTCCTCTTGAATTCTCACTCTTAATTTTTACAAAGACCTATTTTCAGTGTACTTAATGATTGTATAATTAAGCCTATTTTAAGTAAAAGAGTTCAAGAAATAGTATGAAGAGAAAAAAAAAACAAAGAATACAATGGTGTTCTGAAACAGAAGAGACAAGAACTATAAACAATCATTGAATCTCAAAATGCCTATTTCACTCCAGTACAAAACATTTTAAGTACTCTATTAGTTGCCTTGGATTAGGGAAAGCATATGATATATGTCTTTTTGGACTGGCTTATTACACTGAGTATAATGGTTTCTTGTTTTGGCCATCTTGGTGCAGAAGACAGTATTTCATTTTTTTTTTTTTTTACAGCTGAGTAGTACTCCATAATGTATATATACCATAATTTCTTTATCCAGTCAACAGCTGATGGACATCCAGGTTGATTCCATATCTTTGCTATTGTGAATTGAGCTGCAGTGAACATGGGGGTACAGATAACTCTTTCATGTGCTGATTTCTTTTGATTTGGGTAAATTCCCATATGGTATGTCTATATTCAGATTTCTGAGTGGTCTTCATACGGTCTTCCACAGTGGCTGTGCCAGTTTACATTCCCACCAATGGTGGACCAGGCTACCTTTTTCCTCACATCCGCACCAGCATTTGTCATGTGTTGATTTCTGTATGGGAGCCATTTTAACTGGAGTGAGGTGAAACCCCATTGTGGTTTTGATTTGCATTTCTCTGATGGCCAGTGATCCTGAGCATTCTCTCAAGTGTCTGTTGGCCATTTGAATTTTCTTTCTTGAGAAATGCCTGTTCAAGTCTTTTGTCCATTCTCAACTGGATTGTTTATTTTGTTGTTGTTGAATTTCTTGATCTTTTTATAGTTTTTGATGTTAACCCTTTATCAGTTGTGTAGTTTGCAAATATTTTCTCCCATTCTATCGCTTGTCTCTTCACTTTGCTGACTGTTTCTTTTGCAAGAAGCTTCTCAGCTTGAGGTAATCTCATTTGTCAATTTTGGCTTTGATTGCCTGTGCTTCTGGGGTCTTTTCCAAGAAGTCTTTGCCTATGCCAATGTGTTGCAGAATTTCTCCAATGTTCTCTAGTCATTTGATGATATCGAGTCATGGTGACTTTCTTATTCTTACCTCTTGAATTTCTGCATTTGTTTTTAGGAATGTGTGGAGTTTATTTTTGTGTTTCCCTCTGATAGCTTTTATTTTTGTGGCTTAGTGGAATGTCTGCACTTTCAGTAAATACCAAGAAGTGTGTGGTGGGTGTGGCCAAGGAGCTCTGGTCAGTGCTCCAGGGTGGATTATAAAGGGTAACACCCAAGTTGGATGTGGTAGATCTCAATACCCAGCTACACCCTGCACCTTCTCACTTAACTACCACGTCCCCACAGTCTCAGCATACAAGGCTCCCACAGTTGCTGGGTCCAGAGGCTTCTCTCTGCCCCCAAGCCCATCCAGTCAGCGGATGAGGTTCCCCAAGATGGCTCTGCCTCAGCATCTTGATCCTGGGAGGCTGCAGGTGCCTCACCTTCCCACATGGTTGCCCAGTCACCTCCCAGCCAGGCTCAGAGTCAGTAAGGACTCTGGATTGTTCCCTGTGCTACAATCTCCAGATCACGTGCGTATACAAGAGCCACCAGGTGAATGTTGCTCCCTGCCAGCTACTGCCGCTGGTATTGCCTAGAAGGTGTCCTGCCTTGGCCAGTAGCTGTGCCTGCACACAAAGGTTTCTGCAGCTCATGCCCAAACCCAATGTGGCAGCTGTCCTTTCTCAACTGGGCAGTGGGTTCTGCTGTGGGGAAGTTGGGGCAATATAAATGTGCCCCATCTACTTCCACTGGGTACATGGAAAACTGCAAGCAACTGCCAGCCCCCAGGGCTCCAGTCCAGACTCACATCCTGCTGTCCCTCTGGCTAGATCACCATGGGTTGCTGCAGTCCGGCCTCACCTTTGTCTCCAAACTGCCACCCGCTCTGGCTCTCAGCTGCTGCTGCTGGGATCATGTCATGCCACATGTCCTCACCCTCCACAGAGGTCCACAGCATTCCTCTTCCTCTTACAGGACTGTCAATGCAGTTTCCTCTCCAATTCTCCCCTGAGAGTGTACTTCCTAGAGTTCTTCCCATACTGTTTATCCCTAGCTTGATGCATCATGTCACTCCCTAATCCACCATCTTAGAATCTCCAAGTTTGGCTGTTTAATTCTTAACATTGCACAGAAAGTAATTTGCTGACAGGACTTTGATTTCTTCATTCATCACCTTTTTTAGCATATAAGGGAGGGGAAGATATTGCAGCGGAGAGTAGAAATAGACATGTTCTCTGCCCCCGTGGAGGTTAAGAAGACCCTGAATCATTCCAGGAAGCCGTGTACATGCAGCAGGGAATAGTACCAGGCCCTGAGAAAGGGCCTCTCGGGGGAATCATTTCGTGTGGGAGGCTGAGGCAGGTCTACCTGAAGAAGCATCAGCTCATCTGAGTTCTGATGCATGAGTAGAGGCTTACAAATAGTCTGGAGCGGAGTAGTCTAAGCAGATGGAAGTGCACGCATTGTCTTAGTGGTACCTGCTGAGAGAAGAGCAGTGTGGAGAACATAAAGGAAACTGTTAGGTGATGAGCTCGGGGGAAAGGGCAGGAGCCAGGCCACGAGTTGGTCATGGGAAAAAATTTGTTTTCTTCTTTCCTTCCTTCCTAAGAGAGATAAAGAGAGGGGGTGGGGAGAGAGAGAGAGCGAGCAAGCTCTCATCTGCAGGTTAATCTCCCAGATTCTCCAGATGCTTGGAACAAGCCCTGGTCATAGCTGGGACTGGGACCACAGTCTAGGTCTCCTACATGGGTGGCAGGAACCTATTTACTTGAACTATCTCTGCTGCCTCCCAGGGTCTGTATTTGTGGGAAACTGAAAGCAGCAGTCAGAGGTAAGTATTGAGCCCAGACACTCCAGTATGGGATGAGGGCATTTAACCATTGGGCCATATGCCCACCCCAGCATTTGTTTCATTACGCAAAGAGCAGATGAGTGGCTGAGTTTCATGATCATCATGGACCCAGGAAGAGGCTGTGTTCTCAGGCCTTTGTTCATTCCCAAGAGCTCTTTGTTCCCCAGTTTAGGGTAAGCCTTTGCCATCTGTTTGCATTTCCTTTTTCTGTTTTATTCTTTGTTCCCCCTTGTACCTGAAGCTCAGTGCTTTTCCCTGATCTCCCTTCAGAGTCCCATCTTATATCCTCCGAGGCACCTCTCTGAACTATGGTTTCACAGGTCCCTGTCATCGTGTTCATTCCTCTCTGCCTTCCTGCCATCATTCCTCTGCCCCTTCATCAGAGAAATTTCCTGCCTTCTGTAGATCAACACATCTGGTGTCATTGAGGACAGTCACCCCTCTGTGCATAGTGTTCTAAAATTTTACAAAGTCCTTTTTGCATCTATTCCTCTCTTGGCTCCTCATTTTAATCTCATAAAATAGTAGGATCAGGATTATTACTCCCATTAGTTACATTTAAAAACAATTCAAAGAAGTTGGGAGGCTCCTGTGTGATTGTGTTGCTAGTGGATAGCAAGAGAGACTCATCCTCTTCATCAGGTCCTGTAACTCCACACTTCTTGTCTTTTTTTAAAACATATATTATCTTATGAGTTATTGTTATTATGCACTTCTGTTTTATCTGTTTTATTAATAAATTGAACATAGAGTATATCTGGTATTTTGACATAAAAATATACCTATGAAACCATCACACCTGCAAGTTTACTTGTGTCTCTTTGAAATTCCTTCCTCTTGTTCTTCATGTACTATGATCTTTATCACTACTGCTTAATTTTCATCTTCTTAAATTATGTACAGGTTGAAATACAAACTTGATGCACTATTTGTCTGGCTTAACTGTTTTAAGATGTATCCATGTTGTGTACCATGTGGAGCTGTATTCCATCATATGGATGTGACCATTTGGCTGTCCATTGACTTGTTCTAAACATTTGGGTGGCTTCCAGTTTATAGTGATTACAAACATAACTGCCAAGAACCTTCATGTTAAAGTCTTTATGTCAGTGTTGACTTTCTTGAATAAGAATGATTTAGAATAGCTTTTTATAGTTTTTTATATGCATATTTAATGTGTATGATGAGATCCTCTTGCATACATTCACCAGGAGTAATATTTATAGTATTGTACCGTGGTCTTTTCTGTGTGAATCCAGTAGGCAGAGAATATTGCAAGAGAAAGGCTGCATCTTATCTATCTTTATATGCACATGTTCATTACAATGCCACACTCACAGTGGTAGCTTTTAAAATGTGGGAGACAGGACAGTTGAAGATCAGAAAGAGATCTAATACCACACAGTTACACAGCAAAAGATGCAAAATTCACTCATTCCTTCAATCTTGAGCATGTTTTAGCATCTGTCACAAGGCTACATTTTAATGTTAAGCAGGTAAATTCAATTGTCCCGTCTCCCAAATGGCCAAGGTTGACAAGAACCCCTTCTTCCAAAAAGTTACCTTGGATCTATCATCAATTTTTAAAAAAGTGTTAATATAAAGAGAATATAATATATTATAAGAGAATATAATATATATAAAGATGTCATGTATTTCATAGGTACAACTCTAGGAAGATACCTTGCTTTCCTTTCCATCCTCCAAACCCACTTCTTCCTTTCCTTTGTTGTATTTTTCTGTAATTTTTACACAATCATAATTTCAATCTACTCTATAATCACAGGTTTAATGTACCACTAAAAAGTAGAGAGACCACAGTTCTACAAGAGTATAAACAAGGGCTAAAATCAATCAAGTCACAAGAAACATCTTTCATTCCTGCACATTTTTTGTATTCTATATTAATTACTACATGTCAGAGAAAACTTATATTTGTCTTTCTAGGCCTAGCTTATTTCACTAAGCAAAATGGTTTCTAATTGTAGCCATTTTGTTGCAAAAGACAGGATTTCATTCTTTTTTATGGCTAGGTAATATTCCATAGTACATATTTACCACATTTTGTTTATTCATTTATCAATTGGTGGACATCTGTGTTTATTGTATATCTTAGCTATTGTGAATTGAGCTTCTATAAACATGGTGGTACAGATAACTCTTTTTTATGCAGAATGGGATGGCTGGGTCATATGATGGAGCTATTTTCAAATTTCTGAGGAATCTCCATACTGTTTTCCATAACAGTTGTATCAGTTTGCATTCTCACCAAGAGTGGATTAGGATATCTTTTCCCCCACATCCTCACCAACACTTACTGTTTTTTGATTTTTGGATGATAGCCATTCTAACTTGGATGAGGTGAAACCTCATTGTGGTTTCTATTTGCATTTCTCTGATGGTTAGTGATCCTGAACATTTTTTCATAAGTCTGTTGGCATTTGAATTTCATCCTTTGAACAATGTCTATTCATTTTCCTTGCCCATTTCTTAACTGGATTGTTTGTTTTGTTTTTTTGATGAGTTTATTGAGCTCTTTCTAGATCTCAGATATTAATCTTTTATCAGTTTCATAGTTTGTAAATATTTTCTCCCATTCTGTTGGTTGCCTGTTCACTTTGTTGAGTGTATCCTTTGCAGGACAGCAGCTTGTTAGCTTGATGTAATATCATTTGTCTATTTTTGCTTTGATAGCCTGTGGTTTGGGCATTTTTTTCCAAGAAGTCTTTGCCTATGCCAGTGTTTTGTAAAATTTACTTAATTTTTTAAAAGATTTTTAAAATTTATTTGATAGGCAAAGTTACAGAAAGGCAGAGGAGGGGAGGGGAGGGGAGGGGAGGGGAGGAGAGGAGAGGAGAGGAGAGGAGAGGAGAGGAGAGGAGAGGAGAGGAGAGGAGAGGTCGTCCAACAACTGGGTCAAACCAGGAGCCAGGAGCTTCTTCCAGGTCTCTCATGTGGACTAAGGAGCACAAGGACTTGAGACATCTTCTGATGCTTTCCAAGGTGCATTAGCAGGGAGCTAGATAGGAAATAGAATAGCTGGGATTCAAACCAGCATTCATATGAGATGCTGGCATTGCAGGCCATGACTTTACCCACTATGCCACAATGCCAGGCCCAGTGCACACAAAAACTATCCTAAAGGAGGAATGGAGGAAGGATGGGATGGAAGTGTTCCTTCAACTCTTTCTGGGGAGAATCACACAAATGAACAGAGCAGGGAGGAGAGAAAGGGGCACACCTATTTTATGGAAATGCAAAGTGAATTCCTCATCATGGAAAGTAATTAGTCCAGGAAAGTGAGCGTAGGTTCAAGAGTCAACACATTTTATTTATGGATATAGCAAAGCAGGCAAGGATCTGGTGACAATGCAGAGAGATGAGATTAAAATAAATGTAAAAGGGTTGGCACGTTGACTGTGTGACCTTATACTGTTCCTAAAATTTAATTTTGTTCAAAGTCTCATATTAAATATGGAAAGTCTGTTGCTGCTTTAAAGTCATCTAATATTATGAACAATGTCCTTGCAACAATCAGATCATTTTAGCTCCATGACTGTGCTCAAAGCGATGTTCATTCCTTAATATTTTTTTCTCTTGCTGCAGAAATGTTGCATTCACCACCTTTAATCTTTTGAAAAGTCAGATCCTTTCAATATGGAAAAAAATCACTTTTTCAGTTGGGGTGGTGAGGTAAATTATATTTTATTGTAACAATTACATAATTACCTCATTGCAGGCAAGCGTGTCCTCACTCAGTTGTTTGCACAGCAGAGGTTGTAACAAAGCTTCTTCCTTTTCCCAAGTTCTCAGATGAGAAGTGATATGATTGTTAGCATTTATGTCGAATTAAGGAGGGGGACTGTTAGTGAGGGTCTCCATAGACTGTTCTGAGACAGTGGAGATGTTGCTTTAGAAGTATTTATTATAGAATAATTTTTACAAAAATCATTTAAACACTGCATCCAAAATCTCAGTGGCTCTGCCATCTGAAGGAAGCTTCTCATGTGATGCATTTGCAATGACAGATTCTTGGTGACATTTGGTAGCCTTCTTGAAGGAAGTCAACTTCCAAGAACGCAATTATAAGATCCAACGTTTGTAGTCATTATCCAGGCAACCCAGTGCACAAACCTAGGGCTCTCTCTGTCTGTTCGCACTGCACCTCCATTCCTACCCCACTTAGGTTTCCTTCCCATTGCACACAAAACCAAGCTGTGGTCGTTTGAGAAGAGGAAGGCTTTCCTTGCTAACAAGCAAAAGTAGGATGCAAACTGCCTCCTAGTCTGGGGGTCTGAGGGAAGTTTTATTGGGTTAAGAAAGAGAAGCTGGACCTGGACACATCAGCATTGCAGTTTCTGGTTGGTGGGACCCATGGCAGAGCCACATATCGATTAATGTGGGGAAGAACTCAGTCACAGGTGATGTACTTTGTTGGACACTGACTTCCTACAGCTGTCTACTGCTTCTATTTCCACTGCCTCTCCAACTTTGAGTTCCTTGGTGGGGCTGCATGGCTCTGGTTTCTGGTTCCATCAAAAGGTCGTGATCTACCTTTTTGCACATGTGTGAATCAGTTTTCAATAACTCTCCTAAGAAAAATGAAACTTTTTTTTAAAAGGCAAGGCAAGGGGAGAGAGAGATCCTCTGATTCACTTCCCAATTGTCACATGGCCAACTGAGGAGGAAACAGTCCAGGAATCCCACACAGGTGGCAGGAACCCAATAACTAGAGTCATTTCCACTGCCTCCCAGGATACACATTAGCAAGAACCTGGAGTCAGGAGCCAGGGTCAGGGGTCAAATTCAGGCACTCCACTGTGGATTGTGGGGGTCTTAACTAGCATCTTAGCCACTAAATATATATGCCCACCCTGAAAACAGAAACTTTAAAAGGGGTGACCTGGGGGCAGGTGCTGTGGCACAATGGGTTAACGGCCTGGCCTTAAGCACCGGCATCCCAAATGGGCACTGGTTTGAGTCCTGGCTGCTCAACTTCCAATTCAACTCTCTGCTATGGCCTGGGATAGAAGTAGAAGATGGCCCAAATCCTTGGGCCCCTGCACCCATGTGGAAGACCCAGAGGAGGCTCCTGGCTCCTGGCTTCAGTTCTGCAAAGCTCCTGCCGTTATGGCCAATTGGAGAGCGAACCATCGGATGGAAGACCTCTCTCTCTCTCTCTCTCTCTCTCTCTGCCTCTCCTCTCTCTGTGTAATTCTGACTTTCAAGTAAATAAAAAAATCTTAAAAAAAAAAGGGGGGGTGACCTGGCATTTTCAGGCAGAACCTACTGTAGGGGAAACCTAGCAGGAGGTTTTCCCCCTCCCAAGTAAGGGGGAAATCTGTCGCTCCCCCTCTTCGTGGAGGAACGACACTAAACCCTGCGCTGTTCTTTCGTCTGCTCGGCCCTCCCCGGGTTTGCTGCTGGTTCTTCCCGGGTTGGCTACTATCCCTTCCACCTCCGTGGAAGGGCAGTTCCCCCTGGCCACATTCCCCACTTCCGCAGGGGAGCGGCACACCGCCGGCCGGCTCTTCTCGGGGGCTGCACAGGTGTTCCTTCAGCTAGATGTTCCCCTTAGATGTTCCTGGTGCATGCCGTCTCTCTCCTCCTTTATAGTCCTTCTCTGCCAATCCCAACTCGGCTGCCCACACGCCGAGTACGCTGCTCTCCAATCAGGAGCAAGTCCTACAGTTAATTGGTTGAACTGGAGGCAGCTGTGCGGAAGCTGTTTACTTCTCTCCCAGCGCCATATTGTGGGAGAGCAGATGCATAGAATAAGTCTTAATTCGAGTAACTTAGTCTAGTCCGGATTGCTCCCCACAGATCCCCCTTTCTTTTTATTTTTGGCGTTGATACGCGCCTGTCTTCGGTGTCCCGCGGCACACACTAGAGTTGCCACAGGCTCTTACAAGTCCTATCCATCAGGCAAACCGAATCCGGGTCCTCTCTTCGCCATGTTGTGAGGAGGTTTTTAGGCGCTGATGCGTGCCTGTGTTCGGTGCCCTGCAGCGCATGCTCTGCTCTGCTAGAACTGCCTGCAGGTGTTTACAAAACCTATCAGGCAAACCGAATCCAAGCCTTCTCATTGCCGTATTGTGGGGGAGACTTATTAGTGTTGGTTCGTGCCTATCTTCGGTGACCTGCAGCTCATACTCTGGTCGAGCTTTGCTGGCGCTTACCGCCTTAAATCAGGCAGACCGAATCCAAGCCTCCTAATTGTTGCATTGTGGGGAAGCTTTACTGATGTTAATTCGTGCCTGTCTTCGGTGACCTGCGGCTAGCCGCCCAGGTGCTCACCGCCTCACTAATCGGGCAGACCGAATCCAAGCCTTCTAATTGGCATGTTGAGGGGAGGCCTTATTTTTCTCTATTTCTCTATCTCCGGGCATTCCTATTTCTCCCACTTTACTTCTATCTGCCAACATTCCCATTTCTCTCACTCCACTTCCAAACTTCTGTTTCTTATCCCCGCAGCTTTCCGGCACCTCGCCCCACCGGCGGGTTCCCGGCTCTGCGCCGCTTCAGCCCGCGCGCCTCTCTCATCTGCGCAGCTTCCCGGCTTTGCGCGCTCCGCGGTCTCCACGCTTAACCCTTTCGCGTCTGAACCACGGCCTACGCCAGCGTTCCCTATCTATTCACGCCCCGTGCTCTCTCTGCACGCGGCGGCTTCCGCGAGTAACACAGCGTAGATTGCGTCTCCGCCACTAGGATTCAATCTAAGTTCCCCGGGCTAGCCTGGCGAATTCAACCCAGCGTACGTCTCCGCCCCACGATTTGGCTTCCCGTCCTTTGCTCCCCGGGCTAATCAGACGGATCCCAATCTGGCTTACGTCTCAGCTTTCTGGTTTCAACTTTTCGCCCCCTATTCCCGGGCTAACTTGAGAACCCCAAAGTGGCTTCCGTTTCCGCCTCGGCCTGCCCCCCGCGGCTTCAGTTTCCCTAACATTTTTCTCTACCCGGTATGTTTCCCCAAGCTTTCTTCCAACAATACTCCTCCCTCATTTCTCCTGGCCTCTCCCCACAGTCCGCATCCGAGTCTGTTTGTTCTAGCTTTCACTTTCGCTTTCGACCTTACAGATTTCTCCCAGCTTCCCCCCGTAGTCCGTATCCGAGTCTATGCCTAGGCTTTCAATAGCTTCTTCCGGCTCCTTTTTCGTCCGGCTTTTCCCTAGGCTGTTTGCTAATCTCTCTCTCCGGTAATTTCCCAGTTCTTCCCGTTTCTTCCCTCCTAAGTTTCCTATCCGTCCTAGGTTTCCTATCCGAGTCACGGCACCATTATGTCGCTCCCCCTCTTCGTGGAGGAGCAACACTAAGCACTGCCTAGGCTTCATATCCGAGTCACGGCACCATTATGTCGCTCCCCCTCTTCGTGGAGGAACGACACTAAACCCTGCGCTGTTCTTTCGTCTGCTCGGCCCTCCCCGGGTTTGCTGCTGGTTCTTCCCGGGTTGGCTACTATCCCTTCCACCTCCGTGGAAGGGCAGTTCCCCCTGGCCACATTCCCCACTTCCGCAGGGGAGCGGCACACCGCCGGCCGGCTCTTCTCGGGGGCTGCACAGGTGTTCCTTCAGCTAGATGTTCCCCATAGATGTTCCTGGTGCATGCCGTCTCTCTCCTCCTTTATAGTCCTTCTCTGCCAATCCCAACTCGGCTGCCCACACGCCGAGTACGCTGCTCTCCAATCAGGAGCAAGTCCTACAGTTAATTGGTTGAACTGGAGGCAGCTGTGCGGAAGCTGTTTACTTCTCTCCCAGCGCCATATTGTGGGAGAGCAGATGCATAGAATAAGTCTTAATTCGAGTAACTTAGTCTAGTCCGGATTGCTCCCCACAGAAATCCACTTTTTTCTCCACTTCCACACACACTCATCTGGTAGAGACATAGATTAAGAAACTTTGATTTCCTTTTAATCTTCCTGTGATATAAAACAATATGTGTCTTAACACCAAACACTATGGAGTGGTTAGAACTGTGGCAGACTAGTTTGCTCCATTTAAGGTTGAACTTGATTCAAACTCAGCTGACTCTGGCCTGGAAGTGATAATGATCCAGTACTGTTAGATCACTGCATTTCTTCAAAGAGCAGCTGGATATATGGATTTTTTAAAAAATTTATTTTATTTATTGAAAGGCAAAGTAAGAGAACAGGCAAACAGAAAGGCATATTCCATTTGCTTTTTCACTCCCCCGGATGGCCACAACAGCCAGGGTCTGGCCAGGCTAAAGCCAGGATCCTGGAACTCCATCCAGGTCTCCAACATGAGTGCAAGGCGCCCAAGTACTTGAGCCATCTTCTGCTGCTCTCCCAGGTGCATTATTAGGAAGCTGAATGGGAAGCAGAATAGCCAGATCTCTAACCAGTACCCATATGGGATGCTGATATTGCAGGTGGCAGCTTAACCCAATGCATCACAATACCAGGCCCAGGAAATCTGCATTTTTTAAATTGTGAAACTGCCATTGTTTTTGCATTAGCAATTAATTCAAATATTTTTAAACCTACACTGCGTGGGCAAAATTAAACACACTTAAGGGACACTTTAGCTGGCTGGTCTCTGGTTTTGTCGTGTGTTCATGAGGAATAATTGTGTTCCTCTTCTGTTCAAAGTGTTCTACTTCCCCTCCTCCAGCTGCAGTCTTAGCTTAGTAGAAATCTGGAAGAAAATCAAACAAATTATATGTTGATGAGCTCAAAGAGAAGTTCTTGTTGGATATTAGAATTTTCAAGAAAGGTCAAATTTGGAGCCTTACAAAATGTTGTCTCTATTAGTCATTCTTGAAGAAGCCTGGTTTTATTCACAGCCATGGCTCTAACTTAGTTTTGAAAAATACCTCCAGCTCTGAGAAGAGATATTTTATGTGACATGGTAGCAAAACTCGGATATTTTCCTGTTTAGATTTATAGCTATTTCTTGCTCTCAGAAGGGCTGTTGCTGGCTCCGTCAGCGAAACGGTGAATTGTCTCTGACAGCAATGAATTCACTAGACGTACTCTTAAACCTTCCCAATTACTGGCTTTTTCCTAAGCCTCAGAGTACATTAATCATGTAACTGAGAAAAGACTTATCATGACCTGCTTTTGTATCAATCTTGAATGTACCCTATACGTGAGAAAGCTGTCTGCAGATGCGTCCAGTATTTTCCATGAGAATTAAGGCAGATCGAATAAGAAACAAAAATGAGAAGTTAAAAATATGGAGAAAGGACCTTAGAACCTTTTAAGGATAAAGGAGAATGTTATTATGTCTGTAGGTTAGTTGGGTGGGTGTAATTGTGCAAACGAGTAAGGGAATTTTGCTTGTTATTTTAACCTCAGTGAGGAGGGTATGATGGGAGACAGGAATCTGCTTTTGCTCAGTTAATTTGCCCCTGTGCTCCCAATGTGAGCGTCTCACAAGGAATACAGGGTTTACAAATGCATTAGTTTAAAAACAACACGACCCCAAGATGCAAGCCAAATATATCATTTCATGCGCATTTCAGGAGATCTGGATATACTGAGCTCATTGAGAGACATCATTTTGGTATCCAAGGTGGCATCTTCCTGAGATATTTTTGGGGTCCACAGGACCTTTTTGCATTTTTTATTCTACACATTGATTTTAGAACCTCTCCGTTAGATATGACTGTAGAATATTGTGGTACTCTTTACCACTGCCCCACCATCACCCACAGAAGGTGAATTGATTCAGATCTCTCTTTTAGGCTCTGAACTGCTTTCACTCATGCTATATGAGTAAATGAAGAGGCTGCTTTCCTGGTCTGATACACCGGAGCATTAAAAGAAAGAGGAATTGCAAAAGGGATGACTTTTTTCTAACTTTTCATATCCTATTTTGTATTCCCAGTATGCTAAGTGCTTACCACATATAGGAACATATTTCTTGCCTGGTGAGCCTGCTGGAAGCATCATCACACCATCTCAGCTCTTTATCTCCTACTTGCCACAGCTAGAAGTAACCACCCACTAGGTGCTGAAATAGAATTCAAAGTGCATTTTTCAGGAAAATAGACCAGGTCCTCCTCTTCCTTTTCCTCCTCTTCTTTCCTTTCCTCCTCCTTCCCCCTCTTTCTCCACTTCTCCTCCTCTTCTTCTTCTCCCCTCCTTTTTTCTGCCTCCTTCTTCTTTTTCTCCATCTCCTTCTTCTGTATTTCCTCTGTCCTGCTCCTCCTCTTCTTCCTACTCCTTCTCTCTCTTCTTTATTGATTTGAATATGATTGGGAGGAGCTGGCATGAAGAAACAAGAGAAGTTGGCAACAAACTTGACATTGTAAGAGGATGAAATGGGTCCAGCCTTGTGGCATAGCGGGTAACACCTGTGACACCAGCATCCCACTGAGCATCAGTTCGAATCCTGGCTATTCTACTTTTGATCCAACTTCCTGGGAATGCAGCAGAAGATGGGCCAAGTGCTTGGGCTCCTGTAGCCACATGGGAGACCAGGAAGAAGCTCCTGGCTCTTGGTTTTGGCCTAGACAAGCCCCAGCTGTTACGGCCATTTGGCGAGTGAACCAGCATATGGGAGATTTTCTCTCACTTTCTCTCTCTCTGCCTCTCCCTCTCTCTCTCTGTCTCTCCCTCTCTCAATAACTCTGCCTTTCAAATAAACAAAATAAATCTTCCTTTTAAAAAAGAGAATGAAATATCATTGAAAGTACATAGTGGGGGTAATTATTTCTCTAATTCCTTAGAGCTTAAAAAGCACTTTAAAATACATTATCTTACTTGACTCACTCAATTAGTCACAGGAAAAAATTCTTATCCTAATCTAATAGACAAGCAATCTAAGGCATAGATGAAGGAATGTACTTTGTCTTGCTAGGCAATGACTCAAACTGGCTTTTAACACAGAGGTTTTGAGTGCACAACCCTTCCATGCAAGTGACTAGTACTAAGAGGCAGTTCTAATGCATTTTCATGACTTACAAACAGGGCACCGACTACCTTCGTTCCAGATCATCTTTCCAAGAATATTTGTTGAGCAAAGAACTTGAAAGGTAGGCCTGGTGCTCCCTATGGGAGCCAAGGCCAGGCTTGATGACTGCCCAGTATAATAAAGATAATATCTTTGTCTAGAGCAAAAGATCAGACTCATTATAACAGATTTTTGTGCTCTAAGAATGGTAATTTATGGATGGAATTTATGATAACTTATGGACATTAGAAAATCTATAGCCCATACTTATAAAAAGTTTTATTGAGGTTTAATTTATATCCAGTAATTTACATTTACTTCCAGTATAATTTAACAGTTTTAAATATGATTTGGTGGACAAATCTATATATAACAGTGTAACTACCATCACAAAAAAGCTTAAAAAAACTCCTTCAGCCTCAAAAGTTCCTTCCTTTACCAAGTTAATTCCCTTTACCATGTCCCTTGCCTCTAGCAACCAAAGATCTCTTCAGTTTAGTTTTCTGTACCTGTAATTTTCCATCTTCTAGACTTTCATATAAAATCATACAGTGGTTGTCTTTTACCTCTGATCTCTATCATTTGGCATGATGCCTTAGAGCTTCCTCCATGTCGTTGTGTGAGTCAGTAATTCATTGCTTTTTATCCCTGAGAGTACTAGATGGATATTCATGAACTTATTTCTCCATTGGTCAGCTGAGAGACTTTGACATTGTTCCCAATTTTTGACCATTGAGAATAAAGTTGATATGAATATAAGCATATACATTTTTTGCAAAAGCATTTTTTTTAATTTCTCTTAAGTAAATTTGGAGTAAGGTTACTAGGTCTTCTCTTCTTAATTTTGTTTTAAAAAATAGTCAAGTTGTATTCTAGATGCTGTGCTATTTTTGCATTCCCACTAGCAATATATAAGTATCGCAGTTATTCCACGCCCTTGCTAGCATTTGATGTCATTAGTCATTTAAACTGTAGTGATTCTGGGGGAGATAAATTGGTATCTCATTATGATTTTAACTTGCATTTCCCTAATGAATAATAATGTTGAACATGTTTTCGTGGACTAATTTGCCATCTCTTTATCTTTTTTGGTGAGATGTCTATTCAAATATTTGGCCTATTTTAAAAAAACTAGGTTGTTTTGTCTTATTATTGAATTGTAAGATAGATAGATAGATAGATAGATATTCCTATAACAGATATATGTTTTGAATGATTTTCTCAAATTAGGACTTATTTTTCAATTTTCATAGTATGTTTAAAGAGCAAACTTTTTATTATTTTTGTTGATTTGAAAGAGTGACACAGAGAAATAGATCTACTTGTTCACTCCCTAAATGCCTGTAACAGCTGGTGCTGGGCCAGGCTGAAGCCAAGAGCCTGGAACTTCATACAGATCTCCCATATGGGTGGAAGGCAACCAAGTGCTTGAACCATGGCCTGCTGCCTCCCAGGGCAAGCACTAGCAAGAAGCTGTATCAGAAGTAGAAGCAGGACACAATTCCAGGTCCTCTGATACAGATGCAGGCATCCTGACTACTTAGCTTAATCCACCAAGTCACCACACCTACTGAAAAATTTTTAATTTTAATGATATCTAATTTGTCAGTGTTTTTGTGTTTGATCTCTTTGTGGCTTCTGTTACCTTTTAAAAAAAAAAAAATCTTTGCCTAACCTAAGATTGCTTATGTTTTCTTCTAGCAGTGCTATAGCTTTAGCATTTACATTTAGTTGTAGAATCCATTTCAGATTAAAAATTTAACATTTAATTTGGCATGAGCTGAATGTTAATGTTCATTACTTTGCATATTTAATAGTTTTAGCACTCTTTGTTTAAAAGTATATCCCTTCTTCAGTGAATTCCTTTGTAATTTTATTGAAAATAAATTCACCATATAAATGTGGGTCCATACCTGAATTGTCTGTTCTATTGCACTGATACACGTCTATCTTTATGTCAATACTGTGAGTCTAAATTATTGTAGCTTTCTAATAAGGTGATATATATTTTTCCAGCCAAGAAAAGCACTTGCCCCAGATCACGTAGCAAGGGAATGTCTACGCCAGGCAGAGCTGAAGTGCCCTTTCTTCCAGCCCAGCCCTCTTCACCCTCACCAACATTGTTGCAGTCGCTCCTCTGCTACATCCTTACTCAGTTCTCCTACAAGGAGACTGAACAAGTAGTGACAAGTGTTCATGTTCAGAATTTATCCTTTGTATTCTACTCAATCACATACTGTTTGTGTTAAAATGAGACAATTTTTCCCACCTTTTTTTACATTCCTCTCAACATTTAGATTAATGTGATATGCTAGGAAAATGAGTCCCATCCATCTACAAATCTTTCTGGACCAAATACCTCAACTGGACAGAATGGATTGATCCAAATCAGATATGAGCATAGCTCTGTGGGGCCGGAAGCCAGCAGTGCCATAAGGTGGGCTGGTCAGTGTGTGCTCCAGAGTCACACATGGGGAGTTTTCCTTTCTCCTTTCTTCTTAATCAGAGCTTCTCTGTGTGAGAGCAGATGGCTGATACAATATGGAGAAAACAGTCACATGGATCTGCTTCTGTTTTCCTAAACTTCCTTTCTGTAGTCAGCAAACATGAAATTCAGACATGCGACAAGTCAGCCAACTTGAGATTCCCAAAGAGGTATTCCCTCTTGTGTGTCCTTTCCAACAGAGTTACTGTTCTAGCCCCCAGCATTCCCAGAGACCTTGTAGCCTTGGCAGTTTATGGAACACTGGGCATTTGGGTGGCAGGAATCCAGGCATAGGAAGAGAATTGAAAATCAGCCTTTACTGAAATGTAGGCTCCAGCTGAGAAACAAGTGCAGTTTGCCATAGGTATCTTAGGCACATTTTAATCAGATTCTACTCTCATTGAAGTTTTCCGCTTGTTTAATTGTAAAGCTGTTAATGTGATCTTGCCATATTATCTTCAACCTGCAGCCCCATCCCCACACATTCCCCACTAGAGTACAAAATTCCAAGTCACTCTTTGTGAGCACGTTGTGTTTGCGGTGGATGGGATATAAAAAATTTTAACCTTGTTTTCATGGAAAGGTTTGAAAAAGCTGAATTAACAAACATAGAAGGAGAAAACAAAGGATTATATGTAATTTGGAAATATACTGTATGTTGTAAATTAAGGAGTTTGATCACCTTTCCAGACTTGAGATAAATTTTTCCTCCTCTGTGTTCTGCAAATAAAGACAGAAATAAATCAATATAGTATGGAAATTTTATAGAATGTCATGCATTGACAATCTTGTATTTGCTCAACATTGTAAAATCCCAGTTAATTAAATGACTCTAAGAAGAACATTCTAATTATTCTACTTCCCTCTTTAATTGAAGGGTTAAACAGATTCTTCCTCTGCATCTTTTGTTGAAAAAATTTCCAAAATGTATGACTACGCTTCCCTCTCTTTATTGTTCCAGAGAACATATGAAGATTTAGAGGTCTTTTAGAAAATACATCTAATTATTTCTTTTTAACTTTTATTTATTTATTTGAAAGTCAGAGAGAGAGAGTGAGGGAGAGAGAGACAAGGGGAAGAAGGAGAGAGAGAAAAAGAGATGCACACAAAGAAAGATGAGACAAGACACACACACACAGAACAATCTCCCATCTTCTGGTAAATTGCCAAATGCATGCAAAGGCCAGGGAGAGCCAGGAAAAATTAGGATCTGGGAATTCAACCCAGGTTCCCATGTGGGAAACAGGCACCCAGGTACTTGAGTTACCACATGCTGTCTGCCACGGTGCACATTAGCAGGAATATGCAATTGAGAGCTGACTTGGGACTCGAATGCAGGCACTCAGATATGAGACAAGAGCATCTTCTTAAAAAACAAAAAAAGAGCATCTTCTTAACCACCGGGCTAGATTCATGTCCCCAACTCATTATTTAAGACTATTAATAGTGGGGGTGGTATTTTGAGAGACCCAAAGAGTAAACAGTGATCCAGCCCTCAGCTCTCTTTCTTTCTTTTTTTTTTGTTTAAGATTGTATTTATTTATTTGAATGGTAGAGTTACACAACGAGCAAGGGAGAGACAGAGAAGTCTTCCATCCACTGGTTCACCCCCCAGATGGCTGCAGCTGTCAAAGCTGGGCTGATTCAAAGCCAGGGGCCAGGAGCTGGGAGCTTCTTCTGAGGGTGCAGAGGCCCAAGCTTGGATGACTTGGGTCATCTTCCACTGCTTTTCTAGGCCATAGCGGAGAGCTGGATTGGAAAAGGAGCATCTGGGACATGAATTGGTGCCCATATGGGGATGCCAGTGGTGCAGGCAGAGGCTTAGCCTACCTCCTATGCCACAGCGCCACGCCCCCCGCCCCGGTTTCTTGTGGTCAGCAAGGGAATCCTACCAATCACACACAATAGAGGATGTTCACTTGTCTTCTGTAGCTTCCCAACCTCCTACCTATCACACACAATAGACGATGTTTTAAAATTGTGTTTCCTATCATCACATCAATCCTAGGAGGTAGTTATTATCATCTTTGTCTTGTACATCTGGAAACTAAGGCTGGAGAAACTACATGTGTGGCCTAAGGTCACAGAATCCATAGGAAACAAAGCCAGCAGCAGATTCAGATCCCTTTCTTTTCCTTGTCCTTTGTGCCATTGGTCTCAAAGTTGTCAAATTTCAGTGATTTCTTGAAACTTTACTTTCTCTTGCCACTGGCCCTTAGGGTCTTGCCCTCACTGGGAAGTGGATGCTAAAATTGTCTGCGTCTTACAGCTATTATCTCAGGACCCAGTGTCGCTCACTTGTGACGTGAGCACATTTACATTTTGGAGACCCTCAAATGCAACAGCATAATATACTTGATTAAGACTAGGTGTCTGACAACAGTAAGAAAGTCAAGGGGATTTGGAGGTATATGGCCTTACTCAGACCAAATTTTATCCCCTAGGACATGCGTAGGTACTCCATAGACATATCCTGGAAGTCCTGGGTGCGTGCCCAGTCTCCTGTCATACATCATATCCCAGAGCTTTCAGTTTTGAATGGATATGGCAAGCACTGTGGCTTTTTGTCCTAGTATGACAAGGACTACCGCATGGCTTGAGTAGCTCCAGGAAGGGAAACTGAGCTGATGGAGGTCAGCTGCCTTTTCCCAGCTCCTCATCAGACAAGTACTTCCATGGATGGGAGTTCATTTAGCATGTTCCTGAGCAGCAACTTACAAGCATGAAAGAGATATTTTGTTTGGCTCATTTATCTTCCTCATAAAAATAACTTTACCCTCTGTGTTGAAGGGCACAGCCAGGGGTGTTCAGTATTTCCTGCAGTGCCTGTTTGCAGGTCATGAAATTTGCTCGTATCATTTCTCCTTGACTTGGTCTTATAGGGAATTGTCAAATAAATTTGAAAGCAAGGACCCCAATATTGTTTCCCATCCTGTCTTGTTTTTTACTTTTAAAAATGCATATTGTTACATCTTTATTGTAGAAATTTGGAAGGAACTATAAGCTATAAAGAATGCAGAATGATTGTTGTAAAATGTGAAGCAAGCCCTGCTGCTTTAAACACTCCAATGGTTTTTATTCACACTTAGAACAAAATCCAAATTATTCCTTGCTTATGAAGTTCTGCTCATTGGCTGCTTTCTTAAATTTTTATGCATTAAAACTATTTTTAAATTGAGAGGCAGAAAAACAGAGAGAGAGCTCTCATCAGCTGGTTCACTCCCAAATATCTGCAATGGCATGGCTAGGGCTGGAATGGATTGAAGTTGAGGGCTGGGACCTGAATCCAGGTCTCCTCCATGGCTGACAGGAACCCAACTACTTGAGCCATCACTGCTGCTCCCACGGCCTACATTATCAGGAACCTGGAGTTCAGAACCGGAGCCAGGTAGCAAACCTAGGCCCTCTAATGTAGATCATATACTTCTTAACAGCTGGTTTAAATGCCTGTCTCTTAATGCTTTTTAAAATACTGTTAAGAGCATCACTTCATAATACTGTTACCATTCCATAAAAAAAAAAAAAACTAAACAATCTCTACCATAACTTTATTGTATTTTATAAATATATATAATATTTGGCCGACGCCATGGCTCACTAGGCTAATCCTCCGACTGCGGCACCAGCACCCGGGTTCTAGTCCCAGTTGGGGCGCCGGATTCTGTCCCGGTTGCTCCTCTTCCAGTCCAGCCCTCTGCTATGGCCCGGGAGTGCAGTGGAGGATGGCCCAGGTCCTTGGGCCCTGCACCTGCATGGGAGACTGGGAGGAAGCACCTGGCTCCTGGCTTCGGACTGGTGCAGCGCTCCAGCTGCAACGTGCCAGCCGTAGTGGCCACTTGGGAGGTGAACCAACAGAAAAAGGAAGAACTTTCTCTCTGTCTCTCTCTCTCTCTCTCACTGTCTAACTCTGCCTATCCTATATATATATATATATATATATATATATATATATCATATTCTTGCCAATTACCCTCAAGTCTCCCTCAAACTATTTGGTTGTTTTCAGTTATTTTCATGTATAAAAAGTACTGCAAGGAACATCTTACGTGTAAATATTTATCATAAGTGCTTGAGGGAGGAAATGTTGTGCATTTTGGATTTTTTTTCAAATTTTGGGAAATTTAAATATACATAATGAGATCTCTTGGAAATGGGATCCAAGTCTAAACATGAAATACATTTGTTTTTCTTTATTTATTTTTAAAATTAGTATAAAGTAAATACATTTCAAGTATTTCATAGGTATAATTGTGAGAAGACAACCGTATTTCCTTCCTCTTCCTCTCCCTCCCTCAATCCTCCTCTTCTTGCTTCTTTTTTTCCATTAATTTTTGCAAAGACTTAAATTTACTCCACTCTATAATCACCAGCTTAATTCACCACAAACCATAATACTCAACAAGTGAAAAACAGGATTACAATGTTCCATATAAATATCAACAAGGGCTAAAACAACAATCATATCACAAGCTGTCCATTTCATCTCTATACATTTTGTTGTATTCTGTATTAACTGCTACATATCAGAGAAAGCAAAAAATATTTCACTAGACATAATGATTTCCAGTTGCATCCCATTTTGTTGCAAAAGACTGGATTTCATTATTTTTTATGATTAAGTAGTATTCCATTCTCTTTCTCTCTCATTCATATATATATCACTTTTTCTTCATCCAGTCATCAGCTGATGGATATCTGGTTTGACTCCATGTCTTAGCTATTGTGAATTAAGTTGCAGTAAATGTGGGGTACAGATAACTCTTGCATATGCTGATTTCATTTCATTTGGATAAATTCTCAGGAGTGGAATGCCTGGGTCATGTGGTAAATCTATTTTTCGATTTCTGAGGAATCTCCGTACTGTCCTCCATAGTGGTGCTAACTTATATTCCTACCAATAGTGGATTAGGGTACCTTTTCCCCCACATCCTTTCCAGTATTTATTGTTTTTTCATTTTTGATGATAGCCATTCCAACTGGCCTGAGGTGAAACCTCTTGTGGCTTTAATTTCACCTTCCCTGTTGGGTAGTGATTGTGAGCATTTTTTTCATGTGTCTGTTAGCCATTTGAATTTTTTCTATTGAAAGACATCTCTTCATGTCATTTGCTAAGTTCTTAACTGAGTTGTTTGTTTCATTGTTGTTGAGTTTCTTGAGCTCTTTATAGATACTGGCTAGTAATCCTTTATCTGTTGCATAATTTGCAAATATTTTTCCCATCCTGCAAATTGCCTCTTTACTTTGTTACGTGTTTCCTTTGCAGTGCAGAATCTTCTTAGCTTGATGTAATCCCATTTGTGTATTTTTATTTGATTGCCTGTGGTTCTGGAATGTTTTTCCAAGAAGTTTTTGCTTATGCCACTGTCTTGCAGAGCTTCCCCATTGTTTTACTCTAGTAATTTGATGTTATCAGGTCATACACTTAGATCCCTCATCCATTTTGAGTTGATTTTTTGTATAAGGTGTAAAATGAAGGTTTGTTTCATCCTTTTTCCATGCATAGATCTGATTTTCAGAGCAACGTTTGTTGAAGAGTATATCCTTTCTCCAGGGATTGATTTTAGCTCATTTGTCGAATATTAGTTGGTTGTAGATGCATGGATTGATTCCTAGCGTTTCTATTCTTTTCCATTGATCTTCATGCCTATTTTTGTGCTAGTAACAGGAAATTTTTATTATAACTACCCCAGAGTATATCTTGAAATCTAGTGTTGTGATGCCTCCAGCTTAGTTTTTGTTGTTTCAGAATGCTTTAGCTATTAGGGATCTCTTGTGTTTACATATGAATTTTAGCATCATTTTTTCTAGATTTGAGAAGAATGTTGTAGGTGTTTTAATTGGGAATCACATTGAATCTGTAAATTGCTTTTGGTAGTATGGACATTTTGTTATTAATTCTTCTAATCTACTAACATGGAAGATTTTTTTTCCCACTTTTTGTGTGTCTTCTACTTTTTTCTTTAATGTTTTATACTTTCATTATAGGGATCTTTCACATCCTTGGTTAAATTCTTCCAAGGTAGCTGTTGTGAATGGAACTGATCTTACAAGTTCTTTCTTAGCCATGACATTATCTGTGTATACAAAGGCTATTGATTTCTCTGTGTTGGTTTATATCCTACAACTTTACTAGACTCTCTTAACTCTCTTATGAATTTCAATAGTCTCTTAGTGGAGTCATTTGGTTTCCCTATATATAATATCATGTCATCTACAAACAAAGATAATTTCACTTCCTCCTTTCTAATTTGTATCTCTTTGATTTCTTTTTCTTGCCTAATACTTCTGGCTAACACTTTTTATGTCTTATGTATACTTTATATACATAGTGTGAAGGTAATTTTGTATATTTTTGATAATCTTATACACAATTCAAAGCTTATGTTTAGTGAACCATCAGAAAGCAAAGTTTACCATCTTACCCACTCATGTGGATAAACTCTGGCTATGTGATTTCGCCATCATTCATGACCCAGTATTTATATGTTCCTAATAGATAATCCTTTATTTTACACTTATTCACATATGAGTGTTTTCACCGGTAATGTGGTGAAAAACTAATATGTTCACTGTAACCAAGAATCATTTCAGCACTCACAATGTTTTGGACTTCAGAATATCTCCAATTTTGGATTTTTGGAGTAGGGATGCTGAACCTGTATAAACATGTTTAGAATAGAAAGACTGTAGTAGTTAGGAGATGGCACAATCCATTTACACAAGAATGGACAAAACCACTTAACTGTACTTGTACGTAGGTTATCATCATGAATACAAATTACTTTAGTTTCAGATTCAATTTACTGAATGTTACCCTTCCAATCAGCTTTGTTGCTGTCTTGTAATTCATGATAGTAAACGTTATCACTTCAAGGTGTGCTTAGATAATACTTTCCTTGCTATGGCTTTCGTTTAAATCCTTGGAGGAAGGTGGGGTTTGTTTCTAACTTCTTCACAGTAAAAAATCTGCCTGTCTTCACCTTCTATGTAAGAGGATTCACCTGAGACATCCATCCCAGGTAGCATGTGTTCAATTATCTCATTGACAATCTAACAGAAAGATGCTATTAAAATAAATTATCTTATACTTCAATTGATACTTTGAGAGAAGTTCAAACTTTTTTTGTCTCTCGAAGTAGGAGGCTTTGTGGGAGTTTGTGTATATTTGACAGGGTTAGGGAAGGATGGAGAAGAAGAAATACTGCTTTTTAGTTATAGATTATTTTATAACAATAATATTTACTTGCAATTTTAATAGAAAACTTAATCTTTTTATTTTTACGTACTTTGTGATTTGAAAAATACTATCAAATAGTACTATCAAATAGTACTATCAAATACTATGAAATAGTACAAATACTCTATCAAATAGTAAAAGATAAGAACATCCTTATAACAGGTAGAAAATGTATGAGGAAGGCATCCATTAGCAGGAGAATATGACAGCATCTAAAGAGAGACCTAGATGTCCACTCTCCTCCTTCCAGTGTGGAGTAATATTCTCAATCTCATCTTTCTGCTTCCAAATCCTACACCTATGGTCTTAAACTCAAATATGTACATGGTTCAGGAAGATTGCATCAGTGGAGTCAGCCATGATAGCACATGGCAAATTAGAATACTTTTGAATACTAAGACCTTAGAAAACTTGTCTGCAAGATAAATGCAGCCAATAAATGGTGTAGATTCATACTGATGTAGTTACAGGCAACAAGTGTGTATGTGTGTGTCATATGCCATTCAACTTGGTATATTTTTAATGTGTACCCACACTGTATACCAGGATGTCCTCAAGAGTTTTACTCCAACATTGGTTTATTCAAGAAAGTAGTTTGTGTTATTAAACAGAGTGCTCACTTAGTCTTTTCCTGGTAACACTTGCTTTTTTATTAGTAGGTCAGTTAAGGGCTTCTTCAGGGACAATAGGGAGATGTTTAGGGGTGCCTATTAACATCTTGTGCTTACTTCATGGCATAGATCAGAAAAATGGGAAATGTTCTAATAGTTAGTATCTCCTGATACATGTGTGAAAACAAAATCATCAGTATCTTCAGTTTAATATCAGGTTACTAGCATGTTCTTAAAAAATCAGATGTTCTTCACAAAAACACTAACCTAAAGCAGTTTTCCAATTATTTTAAATGGGGGGAATTAACAAAGCATTATTCATCAATCCAAATCCCCAAGTCATTTTCTAAGATAAGATTTACACACAAAAGCATCTATATATAGTAACCAGTTATGTACAATCCTCAAAATATTGCTTTATGATAACCAAATTTTCAATATGACTGTTAGCAAACAGTGGGTCTGTGTACAGTGGTGTGATACTCTGTCTCTAGCAACATTCCCTTTAATGATACTTAAATATACAATTCAGATTTTCACTATTTGTAGTTAGAATGTGACTTGAGTTTTCTCCATACATTGTCTTACTAAAAATATTGTATGAAGTATTTAAAACTTTGAATTTGAAATTTTCACACATAAACAATAGTGAAACACATTATATTTAGGTTATATATGACTTCTGTGACTTTGCATACTACAAAAGCCAAGATGTTTTTTCAGAAAAACACCAAGTGCAGAAGTGGTTTGTAGATATATGTGTAGGGACAAAATGATCACTTTTTTCTTAAGTATAAAGATATAAGAAAATGCCTTGATAGTAACTGACATTTGGTGGTTGTTTGTATTTTTTTGGTTAGCTCTCATTTTCTCTTAATCAGTTAACTCAAAAAATCATTAATTAATATTGTTTCTTTTACAAATCATAAAACTTAATGAATTTCATGAAACATTTTTCAGTATGTCAGCTGTAAACCGGGTTTTAGTGCTCACCAACAGTAAGTTGAACGGGGTGTCAGTGTACCTGCTAGGTAAAAATATCCCAGTTTATAAGAACTAGTTACATTGTGGTTTCACATTCAAAGAAAAGTAACCCAACAATCACAAGTCTATTAAGTTCAGCTATGGTGAAGTAATCTCTTCATAGATCTATCCTGCAGAATACAACTATGAACTTGGGGAAAAAAGATGCACGTGAAGGATATGGGCAATGGCTCAAAACAGGCAGGCTCCAGAAAGTGATATAAACTTGGAAAAAATGCTAGTAGTGTAGTGTAAGTTTTCTCTATGATATTTAGCTTGATTACAGCAAATTGGGGCTACATGTGGCATCCAGAACTTTTATAGAAAACCCATCACTGTTCTGACTTGAAGAATGAGATGATAGAGTTTGGAATAACTATAGCCATTAGGGAGTGAGACTAGAATTCTAGAAAGAAGAGAACAAGAGAGAGAGAGAGAGAGACCTCAAGTTCTGTGTATAAATTTTTCCAAACCTGGATGATCTCTGAACCTCCATGCCTACCAGTCCGTGAATTGCTCAGCTGTGGAGTCAAAGATCTTAACAGATTAGAGCTGCTGCTCAAAAGAAGCAGTGTAAAGTTAGACTCCAACCAAGTTAATTGTCTCTTGAAACAAATAAACCAAAGTTTTCAATAATTTTTGGAGGAAAATAACAGAATCTAGTTCCTGTTTTTTAAAAAAAAGATTTTATTTATTTGAGAGGTAGAGTTACAGAGAGAGAGACAGAGAGAAAGGTCTTCTTTCCATTGGTTCACTTCCCCAATGGCCACAACGGCTGGAGCTGTGTCAATCCGAACTCAGGAGCCAGGAGCTTCTTCTAGGTCTCCCATGTGGGTGCAGGGGCCTAAGGACTTGGGCCATCTTCTACTGCTTTCCCAGGCCATAGCAGAGAGCTGGATGGGAAGAGAAGCAGCCAGGACTAAAACTGATGCCCATATGTGATGCCGGCACCGCAGGCAGAGGATTAACCTGCTGTGCCATGATGCTGGCCCCCAGAATCTTATTTCTACACAACGGCATTATGGGGATGCTCTTAATCCAAGGTGACTTGACATGGAAAGAATAGGAAAATGTGAATCATTATCAAAAGAAATGACATCAACAGAGGCCAACTGCATGTATATCAGATGGCAGAATTAGCAGATAAGGACTTTTAAGCAGCTATGATAACCATTATTAATAAGGTAAAAGAAAATATATTTATGAATAAGAAAACAGAAAATCTCAGATAGAGAACATGAAAAAAGGGAAACTTTCTAACTACAATAAGAGTATCTGAAATAAAATACACAAAAGAAATAATCCAAATCTTTTCTGTAATATAAATGTTACTTTAAATAAAGAATATTCAAGAGTATGTGTCTTCCTAAATCACAGAAAACATTTTCACACTGTTAGTGGTTGCCACTCTCAGTGTTTTCCACATGGTTGTCAAGTGCTACCCTAAACATTCTTCTCTTACCTGTCTTGCTTTCAGTTTCTGCTCTCCAAAAATTTCCACCAATGACCTACCTGTAAAGCTTTTCTTCTTACCCCATTCTCCTTTATCCTTTCTATTTATTCCCCTTTCCTCCTACAAAAGAAATAATCCAAATCTTTTCTGTAATATAAATGTTACTTTAAATAAAGAATATTCAAGAGTATGTGTCTTCCTAAATCACAGAAAACATTTTCACATTGTTAGTGGTTGCCACTCTCAGTGTTTTCCACATGGTTGTCAAGTGCTACCCTAAACATTCTTCTCTTATCTGTCTTGCTTTCAGTTTCTGCTCTCCAAAAATTTCCGCCAATGACCTACCTGTAAAGCTTTTCTTCTTACCCCATTCTCCTTTATCCTTTCTATTCCCCTTTCCTCCTCTATCTGAGCCTCTCTGGAGTCTGGGGAGACTCAGGACTCTACTCAGGAGGGATTTTCGTTAACTAGATGGGGAATGGGTGGAAGAATTGATTGGAAGTAAGACATATGACTACGCTTGCCTTGTTAGTATTTGTTCATATGGCACATATGCTACTAAGCACAATGCAGTAAAGTGTAACAGAGGTAGCCATGGGCTTGTCTGTCTGAGTGCTCATGTCATACTTCTAGGCACACCTGCTCTCTGGTATACTCCAGTTTTTTATATCCTTCTTTTCTGATGACCATCATTCAGCTACACACAGTTTTATGTCCTTCCACTGCTTACAACACTGTGAACTTCCATTGTATCATTGACCCCCATGGCATTGCAGCAATCTAGATCCCCCAGGTAATTGTGGTTATTTTTGTCTTTCTTCAGCTAATAGGGAAAACTTTACCACTTTTTATGAATACTCCTCCGTAGGGTGTTCCTACTGCATCATTTTTGGGTTGCTACAGAGCTGGTTTTTCCCTTCATGCTATAGCTCTTGCTTTATAGGAGGGCAAAGGTGAGTTGTAGAACACAGAGCATGTTAGAATTTGCTAAGAGCCAGGCTCACAGATGGAGAACTTGTTTTCAGCATGGATCACATTGCCTTATACTTGTTTGGGATTCTTTTCTCTCAGGGGCCTTAGTGTCCCTTCTGCAAGCACGACCTCTTGGTGAAAATCCCTTTCCAGTAGGCATATCTGAATTCCATTTGCTGCCTGGTTTCAAGTTGTTTCCAAAAATTCTTTATTGTCAGCCACTTGAGTTATGGTGGCCAAACATGTGCTTGCTATTTACCTGGAACATTATGACTCAGTGTGTGTGTGTGTGTGTGTGTGTGTGTGTATGGAAATTTGAAGAAATTTCACTTTAGAAGTTTACACTTCTCAAAGTATGCAGATGATTACTAGTCGGAGGTACAAATAGTCTGGGAATACAGAAGAGAAAACAATGACTACATTTCTAACAATCTAAGGAGGATTTTATTTCCATGCTTAGTTCTACTAAACTTTACATAGGTCAATTTGTTTAATTCTATGACAATGTGATGACAAATCAGTGATGCATCATATAATTCATTGTATCTTACAATTGAAGAGATATTGTACTTTTGACTGGGACTAAGGTAATTGGTTGATTGGACTTAGTTGTGAAGATTATTTTAATGGAGAAATTCACATCAACTGGGCCTTGAAAAATAACTGAAACTTTATTGGTTAGAGACTTCACCAGAAGATATTCTTAGAAAAGAGAATAACAAGAGAAGAATATGCAAATATAGAGGATGAAGTCTGAGATTTGTTTTCATTCTATATTGGAACAACAAACTTTTTTTAAATTTAAAAGATAGAATAAGAGAGACAGGGAGACAGGGAGAGAGAGCGAGAGAGCGAGAGCGAGAGCGAGAGCGAGAGCGAGAGAGAGAAATAAATCTTCCATCCCATTTCTTTCTTCAAACCTTCCATCCCCTGTTTCATTCTTCAAATGGACTAGCATGAAATCAGGAGTTAGGAACTCCATCCAAGTCTCCCAAGCAAGTAGCCAAGACCCAAGTACTTGAGCCATAATCTGCAGCTTTCCTAGGTGCATTATTAGGAAGTTGCACTTTTGCAATAACCAGGATTTGAAACCTGATACTTCAGTAGAAAGTTTTTAAGTTGGAGAATGCAGTTAATACATTTGAGCTGAAGGAGACATATGAGGCAATAAGACCAGTCAGGTAAGTCTAGCAGTAGTCTAGCAAGAGATCATGAACACTATATCTGGGGCAATACCAGAAGAATAGCAAAAGGAAGAATGGAATGACCCTCCAGAGATGATTGTGACAAAATATGTCTGTGAGAATCTCTGGAGGAGAGAGAGATTGATAATGAATTGAGTTTCTGCTTTGGTGACTGAGTAGAAGATAGAGCCATTTATTTTGAGAGTAAATATAGAAGTAGAGGCAGACTTAAGATTTTTAAGTATAATATGAAAAGGACAGAGGTAAACTATATATACACAAGGTTTGAAGTGTCCAAAGTGGTAATAAATTAGTAAGAGATCCTGGGAAATGTGGGGGGAAGAGGATTTTGAATTAGAGCTATAAATGCCTCTTTAATTTTACTCTGTCCATAACTTTGAGAGGCTTCCTATGTGCAAGCTTCCCTTCTATGTGCTAGTGACTCCAAGACGGGAAGGGCAAAGCTCCCACACTCAAGGGATGCACAGTTTAGGCAGGAAGTTACACTGACCCACGTGATTCTGTATCCAGGTGATTGGCACTATAACTAAGGTATAATGGAAGTTCTGTAGCATACCCTGTTGGAGCTCCAACATAACTTTTCAGCTCTCAACAATCCTACATATGCTGTAGCCACAGCTTCCAACTTCAAGCACCTGCCTGTTCTTGGGGACTTCCTCTTTGCCTCTCATTTGGGCTAGCTTGGGATTAATAATGGGCATCATCTACATAGTGTCATGTAGATACCAGTATAAATGAGTCCTAGCTACCAATAGCATGAAATTACTGGTTAATTCACCCTGAAGTGGCTTTATTCCTTTCCTTACTTCTTCAGTCCCCTCCTGTTGCTTCCTGAGTACAGTACCCAAATGAACTGCTTGCTTTTGCATCCTTCGAATCTTTAAGAGATGTTCAGAAAGTCTTTGGCACTCTTTCAATCAGGAGATGGAGGTTGGGCCCTACTCCTTGAATCTCAGTAAATTTGGACCTGCAAAATGTGGTTGAAGTAATGCTAAGTAACTTTTAACTTTTTCAAAATTATTTATTTATTTATTTGAAAGTTGGAGAAGAAGAGGAAGTGGGAGAGGGAGCGGGGGAAAGAGAGAGAAAGAGAGAATCTCCCACCCATTGTTTCAGTCACTCTGTAATAGCTTGGATTGGGCCAGGATGAAGACGCTGGGCTCTTAGCAGTCAATCTAGGTCTTCTGTATTGGTGGCAGAGAGACCCAAGTACTTGAGCCATCACTTGGTACCTCCCAGGTTGTGCATTAGCAGGAAGCTAGAATTGGGAGTAGAGTTGGGTGTTGATCCAAGGCACTCCAATATGAGATGCAGACATCCAAAGAACTGTCTTATCCACTGCACCAAGTGCCTGCCCTAGTTTTGAGTCTGTCATGAAAGGCCATGCAACTCTTTTTCCCACTGAAGCACTTGCTCTTAAAATTATGAGCTACCATTTAAGGAGTCCAGCTGTCTCAGTGCTGCCATACTGGAGCTTCCAGGCTGAAAGAACACTTGAAAAGGACTGAGATTCTCTCTATACCTCCTTCCTTCAGAGAGAGAATGAGAGAGGGAGTGGAGGAGGGAGTTGCTCAAGGAGTCCACACTCTGTTATGTTCTTCCAGTCCAGCAAGGTGGCAGGTGGGTGAAGCAGAATCCAGATAATTTCAGGCCCCAATATTTCAATTACCCCCAGCTACTCCAGTCTTCTCGAGCTGAATTCTAAGACATTATATAGATAAGTCATCCCTATTGGACCCTGATGGAATTCCTGATCCTGAGGATCCATGGATACAATAAAACAGTGTTTGAGACTGCCGAGCTTTGGGGTGGGTTCAAGAACATTGGCAAAAGATAATAGTTTCATGGAGGGAGCATCGTGCACACTTGCAGATGAGTCGAATGTAGGGATCTGAATTACCTCATTGAGGGGGACTGTGCAGCTCAATTATTTTCTACCATGCCAAGATGATGTACTTTACCTAGAAAAGGTGTGTATTCAGCATGCATCCTCTCCACCACAATAGGACCAGCCTTAATCGATATTATCTAAGAACACGGGCTCTCAGGAAATTACATAGTCTGAATTAGGCTAATAAATTACCAAACAACCACCAAGAGGCCACTAGTTAATAAGTTTTCAATAACATTCCTCTTTTTAATGGTGTCTGCATGTGTTTTATCATTAGCAATCTACATACATTTGGTTAGAAATATCTATGACCTGAAAAAAGCTGCAAGAGCACAGAGTTTGACCGAGTTAAGCTGTGAATTCTGTCAGGGTTGCACGTGAGCTGAAGGGAAGTAGTGCTCTCGTAATTGGAAATAATCTCTGCATTGGATATGCTGGCTGTCATATCCGATCACCTGGCGCCTGTTTAGGATCAGACACAAGACAGCAGGTGGACGTGTGCCTTTTGATCCCGACATGGCAGCAGACCCTCATCGTGTGTGCAGCTTCAGCTGACAGATTGGGCAGAAGGTAAGAGGTCTGGAACCAGAAGCATCTGCCATCGAGTTGGGAAAAGTAGAAATGAATGATTTTGTTAAAGCTGCTTTTTTTCCCATTGCTGTCCAGCGAGCTATCTATGGACATGGGATTAGACCCAGGCATGCTGATTGGTATTAGGGTCCTGGGGTTGGGAGTCTGTGACTCAGTGGTTCTTCTGAGACTCATTCAGAACCTGTCTGATCCATTTCAATCTGAGAGACTTTATACTTGAGTATTTGTTTCTAGTATTTACAAACCATGTTCAACTTTGGAAACAATAATAAATGCTATCATTTTAACATTTTGTCATTATCAATTTGATAAGAGTATCTTCTATATCTTCAAATATTCCTTTAAAACCTGACTTTTAGCAGTTACTGTGCACTCTGAATATACAAACATTTATTTAACCATGCCCTTTTGGAGACATTTAGACCATTTTCATATTCCTTTTATGATAAACCTCATTGTATGATTATTCTTTAAATAAATCTTTGGATTGGTTTTGTATTTAGGATGGATATCTTGAAGTGTACCTAATCAAAGGTTTTGAGTTCTTCTGAGGTTGTGACATAGATTGCCACTTTGCAGAAATGCTATCCCTCTCTGCATCACGGGAAAGCAGCACCTCGGCTGTTTTTACCATGCTATACATCATCTCTTTCAAGAAATACTGACAGGGTCTGGTGTTGTGGCAAAATGTGTGAAGCTGCCACCTGCAATGCCAGCATCCTGTATGGGTGCCGGTTAGAGTCCTGGCTGCTCCACTTCCAATCCAGTGCTCTGCTGATGCACCTGGGAAAGCAGCAGAAAATGGCCCAAATCCTTGGGCCCCTGCAGCCATGTGGGAGACCCAGATGAAGCTCCTGGCTTCTGGTTTCGGCCTGGCCCAGTCCTGGCCATTGTGGCCATTTGGGAAGTGAACCAGATGATAGAAGATCTCTCTCTCTCTCTCTCTCTCACTCACTCTCTCTCTCTGTGTGTGTGTGCACGTGTATGTGTATCTCCCTTTCTCCCTCTGTAACTCTGCTTTTCAAGTTACTAAAATAAATCTTTTTTAAAAAAGAACCACTGACAAATCTGGTCGGCAAAGTGTGGTTTCTCTTTTGTTATCTATTTTTTCATTTGTGTTCCTTTAATTACTAGTGAGGCAATCATTTATTCAGACTTTTATTAGCCATTTGTACTTCCAATATGAACAAATATACCAAAAATGTCAGCACAGTCACCTCTGAGTAGCAAGATTATGGATGATATTTATTTTCTTCTGTTTAACTTTGTGGTATTTCCTAAATCTTGACCATGGACATTGAATTAGTTTTCTTTTGCTATTTAATAAATTGTCACACACTTGGTAGCTTAAAACAGTGTCATGGATTGTCTCTCCCTTCCTACAAGTGAGAAGGAAAGTCACTTAACCTCTTTGAACTTCAGGTACCTTCTCTTGAAGCTGGCAGAATAATAAGAATAGTAATTGTTGAAAATTTACATGTAATAATATTTTATTACTTAATTTGGCATGAAGTCTGGTTTGCAGTATCAGCATCAGAAAATACAGAGTGTAATTAAAAAGTTCACAAAAACTAGTTAGGCAGAAAATAGTTTGACCAATTACATAAGAAACATCCTCAGATTTTCTCATTATCTTGCTCTTTTCCTGTCAAGCCAGGAAGCTTGTTACTTGCTCTGTGCAGTGCTGGCCTGCAGCAAAATTGTTAAGTAGATGAACACACCTTTGGTACTCCACCTTCTCCCTGTCTTGCTGGTCTGCTTCTGCCTCCAGTAAAGGAAAACATTTTATGCTTCCCCTTAGCTGAGAAAACCTTGTTAAAATACAAACAACATCTAAGAAAGACAGAACACACATGGCAGTAAACCATGGCTTGTGTTGTTTTGAAAGTTCTGCAAAATGGTATTGAGGAAAGGTACATAGATAGGGGGTTTTTTGATTGGGACATAAAAGACGAGCTAGGAGGTAACCTGGTGAATGACCAGCCCATCTGGGCATAAGGATATCAAGGCAATCACGAGACCATTCGCTTCCTGAGGAAAAAACATCCACGAGATTAAAGGCCTAATGGAATCTCAGGACTAGAAAGACCAGATCACTGGAGAGCATTACAGTATCTACAAAAATATCCCAGAGAAGTGTCATCTAGCCTCTGTTGGTCAGGCTGCTCTTTGTCCTGCTTTGGTTCGTTTCCAGTTATTAGGAAGTTTTGCTGGTGTGTAGAAATGCCCGCTTCTGCTCTTTGAAGCCCCATCTGGCAAGTTAAGCCTGCTGCTTCGTGCCAGCCCTTTGATGCCTGACAGCGTGGAAGAGGAGATGGAGAGATGCTGAAAACTCACTGTGCCTGCTTTAGAGCCCATCCCACTCTGTCTATTCTAGGATATCTGTGTTCATACCACCCAATCCTGTGCTACTTTTCATTTCTACCCACATCCCTTGCTGCAGCCTGAGAATAAAAACTTTAAGCAAGTTACATGTGCTGTGTTTTCCCGCAAGTAGCCATGTCTGAGGGCCAGGGTGCCAGGTACCACGTTGTCTTTCTCATGCTTGTCCTTCAGCTCGAGCTAAAGGTATCAGGGAAGCAAACGGTCGGGTGAATGAGACCGCATTCTCTGACAGATTTCCCTGGGTTTTATAGCACTGGTATATCTTTAATCCCTAGTATATCTTCAGTCAATGCCTTTGCCAGGAATGAGTGAGAATATAACACCTCCACCTCCTGTGGAGACTACACAATTATGAATTCTAAAACAATGATTAAATCATTGTGCATTAAAATACAAGCATCTGGGTTCAAGTTGAGCAACAAAAGAGTAATGACATAAAAAATTATAGCCCTGGCAGTTTAAAAATATTGTATGTTAGTTACTGCACGAAGCGATTTATAGCTAAGAGCTCATTTAACACCTGCAACACTGTAAACTAACTGAGAGCAGGGACCAGTCCTTCACTCTGTGCTGCTGAATTCTCAGTGTCCAGCACAGTGGCTCACCTACAGCAACAGAGAATTCTGGGAATTACTTCCACACATCTACTTTGTGTTAGAGCAACCTGTACCGGAAGCACTGTATGCTAACGCCAGGTATCAGGGAGTTAGTGATGCATATAGCATGAAAAAAATCTGATACTCTTGGAAAATACTCCTTGAGAATGAAGAAAAGATTTAGGTGATCTAAGGTTTTGGTTCTGTCCCTGCTACTTATTAACCACGTGATTATGGAAACTTATTTTATATATCTGGAAGTAGGTTTCCTTCTCTGTAAAAAGGGGCATGATCACAAAAGGACTTACCCCTTGAAGTCACTTAAGGATAAAAGAGCAATGCTTACCCCACAGTATGCTTTTAGTACATGGCAACTAGTTTTTTAAAACAAATATGCACTCTGTTAGTATTAGCTGAATGAATGCATAATTGTTTCCCCCCAAAACTTAGATACATAGGAGGAATACTAACTTCCTGAGTGAACCAGAGAGCAAGGTTAAGCAGTTTGCTTATGGTTACACATTTGGTCCAGAGCAGAGCTAGGATTTATATGCAAGCCTGTGGTTCCATACTCCATGCCATTGCTGCCAGTGGCTTCCAACTGATGGTAAATGTTAGCAAAAAATATAAACACACTGGATATAATTCCTAAAAGAAATTAAGGCAGAAGGATAAATGCCAAATTATTTTCTAATAAGGATGGGGCAAAAAAGAAAAGCATTATAGAACTCCACCTGAATCCAGCTAGCAGTGTGGGAATCTCTTCCATTCTAGCTGTTAAGCATTGTTATGGCCCCTTGGAAGTGGGTGCAGTTTCCTCAAGTGGCAGCTGATCTTGGTATCAAAGAATGCCTCAAAGTCGGCAACCCAGTTCTGCTCAGAATCCATTGGACACAATTCATAAATATTTACTGAAAAACTGCAACCAGAGGCATGGCAGATTCAGAGCACCAAAGGGGAAACTTGTTGAAGTGAAATGGACACTATGAGAAACAGTGACTTGATCAGCTCTTGTCCTGACAGTTGATGTACAATGTAATACTTTATCCATTTTAGTATTTTTTTTGTTCTAGTAACATTGGTTGAACTCTGTAATTAACACACAATTATTCTTAGCTGTTTAAATTTTAACTGAGAAGTGATCCCTGTTAGGAATTTGGAAAACATTATGTTGAGTGAAATAAGCCAATCCCAAAGGGACAAATACCACTTGTTCTCCTTGATAGGTGACAACTAACTGAGCACCAAAAAGGAAACCTGTTAAAGTGAAATGAACACTATAAGAAACGGTGACTTGATCAGCCCTCACCCTGACTGTTGATGAGCAGCTTAATATGTTATCCCTCTTAGTATTTTTTTTGTTTCTTCTGCTTAATACTTTTCATTGAATACTGTAATCAATACACAATTCTTAAGTGCTGAAACTTAACTGAAAAGTGATCACTGTTAAATATAAGAGTGGGAATAAGAGAGGGAAGAGATGTGCAATTCGGGACATGCTGAAGCTGACTTACCTCAAACAGTAGAGTTAGAAACATACCAGGGGATTCCAATTCAATCCCATCGAGGTGGCATGTACCAATGCCATCTCACTAGTCCCAGTGATCAATTTCTGTTCACAATTGATCGTAATGATAGGACTAAGAACCAAAGGGATCACATAAACAAGAATAGTGTCTGCAAATACTAGCTGATAGAAGCAAAAAGGGAGAGAATGATCCAACATGGGAAGTGAGATACACAGCAGACCCATAGAATGGCAAATGTCCTAATGGCACTCTGGCCTCATAATCAGCCCTTAAGGCATGCGGATCTGGCTGAAATGCCCATGAGAGTATTTCAGGCACAGAAAGCCAAGACACTCTGGGGGAAAAAAAAAACTAAATGAAAGATCTCCGTGAGTGAGATCCCAGTGGAAAGAATGGGTCATCAAAGAAGGAGGTACCTTTCTCTGAAGGGAGGAGAGAACGTCCACTTTGACCATGGCCTTGTCTAAATATGATCAGAGTCAGTGAACTCAGGGGGCTTCCATAGCCTTGGCAGCTCATGACAAGAGCCCAGGGTGATTACTGATGCCATAAACAAGAGTGTCAATTTGTTAAGTCAACAACAGGAGTCACTGTGCACTTACTCCTCATGTAGGATCTTTGTCCTTAGTGTGCTGTACATTGAGATTTAATGCTATAACTAGTACTCAAACAGTATTTTTCACTTTATGTTTGTGTGGGAGCAAACTGTTGAAATCTTTACTTAATGTATGCTAAACTGATCTTCTGTATATAAAGAGAATTGAAAATGAATCTTGATGTGAATGGAAGGGGAGAGGGAGTAGATAAGGGGAGGGTTGCAGGTGGGAGGGACGTTATGGGGGGAAGCCATTGTAATCCATATTCTGTACTTTGGAAATTTATATTCATTAAATAAAAGATAAAAAAACTCAATCTGAAAAAAAATCAGGCAAAAGGAGAAATTTTACTATATTAGTTTGATTTTCATAATTAAATGGGATGTGCCTAGCTATGAATGTCCAGTTTAGTAATGCATATTTTTAAATACGTTATTAAGAAGTACATGAGGGTACTTCAAAAAATTCATAGAAAATGGAATTAAAAGACAAATTAATTTTGGTATAAAAAATTGAAATATATATGAGTCTTCAAAAAAGTTCACTGAAATGCTTACTATGAAAAAATTATATGGGTTTCAAAATCTTTTTGCACCAAAAACTTATCTTTTAATTCACTGTTTCCAAGATCTTGTTGAAATTCTCTTGTACACTTATTTATACTGTTTTACTATTGTCACTTTGAACCATATACAGCCCTTGTCCTTGCACGATTGGCAGAATGCTTGCGTTCGGATATAATCATTTTAGAAATAACAGTGAACCTTGCAGAGGTTTCCTTTAGACTCCGCTCTAGTGCCACCTACTCCAGCAATGCTTGTCTGACTCATTAGATAACTCATTCATTCAAAACAGATTTATTGAATGTAATTTATAATTCAGCACACAATTAGAACTTATTGAACATAATATATAATTCAAAGCCTGTTTACTGAACCCTTAGTATGTGTTAACTTCTGTCAGAGATGCTTGAATAAAGTACTTGCTCTTGTGAGATTTGCATTCTGTTGGGGTTGCCGACAATAAGTAAATCAACAAGCAAAACGTTTTCAGAAAACTTCCATGAAGAAACAGATTATGTGTTGTGATGGCCCTTTGAGGTGGCTCTGAGCTGTGGACTGAATATTGGGAACATATGCCATGGATAAAACTGATGGAATAAGTATTAAGGCAGATGGAAGGACTGTACAAAGGTTTTGAGGAAGAGAAAGGTCCCTGTGGTTAGATCTCAAAAGAAGTGGGGAGAGAGAGGCAGAGTTGAGGCCAGAGACATTGCAGTGGGCAAAATCTCAAAGGAAATCCTGGGACCTGGAATCCATTTTAGGTGTAGTGGTTAGTCCTTAGTATATTATGCATGGGCGTGGCCTAATCTAATTCGTTTCTTTATATTTTTAAGAGGATTTGGTAGAATGAAACATAGATTCTTGTAGACATATAGATCAATGGAATGGAATTAAGCATCTAGAAATAAACACTCGCATTTATAGTCAATTGATCTTCACTGAGAGTACCAAGACAATTAAGTTGGGGGAGAGAATTGTCTTCTTGACAAATGGTGCAGGGGCAACTAGATATCCATACATAAAAGAAAAGTTGGGTTACAGCCTGAGAAACATTACAAAAAATGAACTTAAACTTGATTAAGGCCTAGATATAAGAGTTAAAACTATAAAACTCTTAGAAGAAGACATACTGGGACATTCTCACATAGAATTTGGCAATGGCTTCTTATATATGACACCAAAAGCTCATGTAACAAAAGAAAAACATAGATAAATTGAGCTTTGGTGAAATTAAAAACTTTTGTGCATTACAAAGATTGTCAAGAAAGTAAGAGTACATAGGCCAGCGACGCGGCTCAATAGGCTAATCCTCCACCTGCAGCTTCAGCACCCAGGGTTCTAGTCCCAGTGGGGGCGCCGGATTCTGTCCCAGTTGCCCCTCTTCCAGGCCAGCTCCCTGCTGTGGCCGGGGAGTGCAGTGGAGGATGGCCCAAGTGCTTGGGCCCTGCACCTGCATGGGAGACCAGGAGAAGCACCTGGCTCCTGGCTTCGGATCAGCACGGTGCGCTGGCCACAGCGTGCCAGCCGTGGCGGCCATTGGAGGGTGAACCAACAGTAAAGGAAGACCTTTCTCTCTGTCTCTCTCTCTTTCTCACTGTTTACTATGCCTGTCAAAAGAAGAAGAAGAAGAAGAAGAAGAAGAAGAAGAAGAAGAAGAAGAAGAAAGTAAGAGTATGTAATGGGAGAAAATATTTGCCTTTTTATTTATTGGACAAAGGATGTGTATTCAGAATACATAAAGAATTCTTTCAGTGGAATAACAGTTTTTAAAAACCCAATTTAAAAATGAACAAAATAATTGAGTAGATTAAAGGAGGTTTACAGTGAATACATAAGAAGATTCTCAGCATTATTAGTCATCAGTGAAATATGAATCAAAGGCAAATGAGATAACACTTCATATCCAATAAGATGGTTATAACAAAAAAGTAGAGAATAACAGATGTTGGCTAGAATATAGCAAAAGTGCAGCTGTTACAGTGCTGGTAGGAATGTAAAATGGTACAGGCACTTTGGAAAATAGTCTGATAACTTCTCAAATGTTACACATAGAGTTACCATATGATTCAGCAATCCTAACGGTCCTGCCTCTAAGTCAGGACCTAAGAAAATTGAAAACTTATGTTCACCGAAATGTTCATATAGCATTATTCCTAAAACTTCAAAATAGAAACCCCCCCAATATCCATCATCTGATGAAGTGAGCCATGAAATGTGATAGATGCACACAGTGGATTATTATTTCTTATTAAAAATAAGTATATTTGACAAAATAGAGGATAATTTTTAAAGTTCATTAAAAAGCAAAGTTAAAGAATAGATTTATTTTGGTGTATATTTTTTGAAATCCATGCATAATTTTTAACTAATATGTATTTTCCACAAACTTTTTGTAAATACTTCATATGCCTGGACTTAATAATTTATTGCACAAAAATAAACTTATTTTTAAAATAAATTCTTAAAAAATAGTATTTTTTGAAAAGCGGAGAGAGAGAGAGAGAGAAAGAGAGAGAGAGAACTCATATCTTCTTAAATGCCTGCTACAACCAGGACTGGGCCAGGCTTTACATTAGGAACTCCACCCAGATCTCCCATTAGGATGGCAAAAAATCAAATATCTGAGCGATTATTACTGTCTCCCTGGGTCTGTACTAGAAGAAACTTGGAGTTGGAAGCCAGAACCAGGTATTGAATCTAAGCATTCCACTATGGGACACAGGCATTGATACCACTGTCTTAACCACTAGGGTAAACATCTATTCTTTCTTTCTTTTCCTTCCTTCTTTCCTTCCTTCCTTCCTTCCTTCCTTCCTTCCTTCCTTCCTTCCTTCCTTCCTTCCTTCCTTCCTTCCTTTATTAAAGATTTATTTGTATTTGTTTGAAAGAGTTACAGAGAGAGGTAGAGACAGAGAGAGAAAGGTCTTCCATCCGCTGGTTCACTCCCCAAATGGCTACAATGGCCGGAGCTGAGCCAATCTGAAGCCAGGAGGCAGGAGCTTCTTCCAGGTCTCGCACATGGGTACAGGGGCCCTGCTTTCCCAGGCACATTAGCAGAGATCTGGATTGGAAATAGAGCAGTTGAGATTCAAACAGACACCCATAATGGATGCAGGTGCTGCAGGCCAGGGCTTTAACCTGCTGCCCCATAGTGCCGGCCCCTGTATTTATTTTTAATTTCACTTTCCATTACCTCTTGAAGTACCTTCATATTGTGTATACATGTTAATAAGTATTTAATAATCCATTTGGAAATAAAAACAATATAGCTATGTCACCCCTACAACACAGTAACCTCCCTGAAGCCCATTATTCTTATCTCATGTTTTAGCTCTCTATACCTAGAATGTTTACAGTGGAAACTGAATAAATGTGCATTGAATGAATCTGAGCTAGCAACTGATGGCATTAAAAATCTCACATCTGGAGAATGTATACAACGGAGTGTTTTTAAAATTGTATCCAGCTCTCATTTTCTTCCACCCACATCCTGATCTAGAATTGATTTCAATGAACTTGTTATAAGAAATAATCCACAATAAAAGAATCTTTAGTGGTTAGAGCAAAAGGAATTGAAAGAAATTAAACTATCCTCATTTACTGATAACATGATTATCTATGTAGAAAACCCCAATAGATAAGAAGAAACCCTTAGTTAGTGTGATACAGTAATAGGACTAGTTGACTGAATTAAAAAAAAAGTTGTATCTTTATATACTAACAATGTATAACTGTAAGTGCAAAACTTTGGTAATACATATAAATTTAAGATTATGTATAGGCTCTCTAATGCTGAAAATTACACCAAAAAGTGAGTGAAACAACTGAAAAAGTTTAATACATTAATTTAAAAGACATATTGTGTTCATGAATTGGAAAATTCAATATAGGAAAACTTAATTTTCTCCAAATTGACCTATAAATTTAATATAATTCTAAAGAAAGCTCTAATTTTTGTTGTTTATTTTATAAAGACAAGCTGACCCTAAAATTTGAGAAGGTAAAAATCTTTAAAAGCAAAACGATTTTTTAAACTTTTATTTAATGAATATAAATTTCTAAAGTACAGAATATGGATTACAATGGCTTCCCCCCATAACGTCCCTCCCACCTGCAACCCTCCCCTTATCTACTCCCTCTCCCCTTCCATTCACATCAAGATTCATTTTCAATTCTCTTTATATACAGAAGATCAGTTTAGCATACATTAAGTAAAGATTTCAACAGTTTGCTCCCACACAAACATAAAGTGAAAAATACTGTTTGAGTACTAGTTATAGCATTAAATCTCAATGTACAGCACACTAAGGACAAAGATCCTACATGAGGAGTAAGTGCACAGTGACTCCTGTTGTTGACTTAATAAATTGACACTCTTGTTTATGGCATCAGTAATCACCCTGGGCTCTTGTCATGAGCTGCCAATGCTATGGAAGCCCCCTGAGTTCACTGACTCTGATCATATTTAAACAAGGCCATGGTCAAAGTGGACGTTCTCTCCTCCCTTCAGAGAAAGGTACCTCCTTCTTTGATGACCCATTCTTTCCACTGGGATCTCACTCACGGAGATCTTTCATTTAGTTTTTTTTTTTCCCCCAGAGTGTCTTGGCTTTCTGTGCCTGAAATACTCTCATGGGCATTTCAGCCAGATCCGCATGCCTTAAGGGCTGATTATGAGGCCAGAGTGCCATTAGGACATTTGCCATTCTATGGGTCTGCTGTGTATCTCACTTCCCATGTTGGATCATTCTCTCCCTTTTTGCTTCTATCAGCTAGTATTTGCAGACACTATTCTTGTTTATGTGATCCCTTTGGTTCTTAGTCCTATCATTACGATCAATTGTGAACAGAAATTGATCACTGGGACTAGTGAGATGGCATTGGTACATGCCACCTCGATGGGATTGAATTGGAATCCCCTGGTATGTTTCTAACTCTACCGTTTGAGGTAAGTCAGCTTCAGCATGTCCCGAATTGCACATCTCTTCCCTCTCTTATTCCCACTGAAAAGCAAAACGATTTTAAAAAGAAGAATAAAATTGAAGCAATCATACTGATTATAATGCACTTTTCTATGTATTTATTTGTTTATCTAAATGTTTCCAGAACAAACAATCCAAAAGTATGTTGTCTTAATCCCTTTTGTGTTTCTGTAAGAAAACACCAGAGGGTGGGGAACTCTATAAAGAAAAGGGGGTTAATTTAGCTCATAGTCCAGGATGTTTAAGGACATGGCAGCAGTATCCGCGTCCTCTGAGGAACCCAGGGCAGATGGGAACCCATGGTGGGAGCATGTGTGAGAGAGGTCATATAGTGAGAGAGGAAGCAAAGTGGTCTGAGGAAACCAAAGTCCTTTCATGACAACCCATTCTCACAGCAACTACTCCACTTCCACAAGACGATGAATGATGTGTTCTCACTCCCGTGAAAAAGCATTAATCTCTCTTAAATACCGAGTCATGATCTCTTGAGGGTCCCATCACCTCCCTATTGTTATATTGGAGACCAAAGTTTCAGCACATAAACTTCTGGGGAATAAACCATATCCAAATTTAGCATGGACTCAGACAACTGTGACTCACTGGCTTTATTAAATTAACATTTTTATCAAGATACAATTTAAATACCATAAATTCTATTCCTTTAAGGTATATGATCCAATGGTATTTGTAATGTTTACAGAGTAGTGAAAGCATCATCATGACTAATATTGGAAGATTTTCATCACCTCCAAAAGAAATTTGACACTCATAGGAATCACTCTCCATTCTTCTAAATGTAGCCAGTTTACAAAGATGCAGAAAGAACTCAATGAAAAATGGTGACTTGATCAGCCCTTGCCCTGACTGTTGATGAACAACTTAACATGTTATCCCTCTTAGTATTTTTTTTGTTTGTTCTACTTAATACTTTTGGTTGAATTCTGTAATCAATACAGAGTTATTCTTAAGTGTTGAAACTTAACTGAAAAGTGATCGCTGTTAAATATACGAGTGGGAATAAGAGAGGGAAGAGATGTGCAATTCGGGACATGCTCAAGCTGACTTGCCCCAAACAGTAGAGTTAGAAACATGCCAGGGGATTCCAATTCAATCCCATCAAGGTGGCATGTACCAATGCCATCTCACTAGTCCCAGTGATCAATTTCTGTTCACAATTGATCATAATGACAGGACTAAGAGTCAAGGATCACATAAACAAGACTAGTGTCTGAAAATACTGATAGAATTAAAAAGGGAGAGAACGATCCAACATGGGAAGCGGGCTACACAGCAGACCCATAGAATGGCAGATGTCCTAAATAGCACTCTGGCCTCAGAATCATTCCTTAAGGCATGCGGATCTGGCTGAAAAGCCCATAAGAGTATTTCACGCATGGAAAGCCAAGATACTCTGGAAAAAAAAATGACCTAAATGAAAGATCTCCGTGAGTGAGATCCCAGTGGAAAGAACAGGCCATCAAAGAAGGAGGTACCTTTCTCTGAAGGGAGGAGAGAACTTCCACTCTGACTATGACCTTGTCTAAATATGATCAGAGTTGGTGAACTCAAAAGGCTTCCATAGCCTTGGCAACTCATGACTAGAGCCTAGGGTGATTACTGATGCCATAAACAAGAGTGTCAATTTGTTAAGTCAACAACAGGAGTCACAGTGCACTTACTCCTCATGTAGGATCTCTGTCCTTAGTGTGCTGTACATTGTGATTTAATGCTATAACTAGTACTCAAACAGTATTGTTCACTTTGTGTTTCTATGTGGGTGCAAACTGTTGAAACCTTTATTTAATATATGCTAAACTGATCTTCTGTATATAAAGAGAATTGAAAATGAATCTTGATGTGAATGGAAGGGGGGAGGGAACGGGAAAGGGGAGGGTTGGGGGTTGGAGGGAAGTTATGTGGGTGGAAGCCATTGTAATGCATAAGCTGTACTTTGGAAATTTATATTCATTAAATAAAAGTTAACAAAAAGAACTCAATGGAGAAAGATTTTTTAAACAAAAAAATAAACCTCACAACTTACAGAATAATTAAATCAATCTGAATCACCAATCTAAATGTAAATGTAAGCTAAAAAACTTATAAATAAGAAAATACAGGAAGAATTCTTCAGGACTTGTGGTTAATCATAGTTTTTACTTTTATTTCCAAAAGTATCATCCATAAATAAAAATAATTTATGAATAAGATTCCATAAAAATTCAAAACTATTTGCTCTGTGAAAAACATTGTTATGAAAATGAAAAGACAAGCTAGAGATTGGAAGAGAAAACTTGCAAACCGTATGTCTGACCAAAGACTTATATCCAGAATATATGAGGAACTTTTCTAACTTAACAGGAAAGCCAGTACAAAGACAAGAACATGTTTTTAGCATTTATTACCTATATAAGTTGAACAAATTTCATGTATTTCATATATACAGATTTAGGCAACAAAAACACATTTTCGGATTGGCAAAAGACTTAAACTTTGCTGAAGAGGCTATACAGAATCTCAATGGATAGATGAGAAGATGTTAAGCATAATTAATTACTAAGAATGTAGAAATTAAGACCCTAAAGGTGAATTATATATTTATTAAAATTACTAAAATAAAAATACTAACACTATCAAGTGCTGGCAAGGACATAGAGCAACTAAAAATCTACTACCCTGCTTTCAGGAATGAAAAATGGCCAGCTGCTTTGGAGAACAGTTTGGCAGGGTTTCTGTTGTTGTTGCTTACCTAGAAAACTTTATTTAAGGTAGACAAATTTCATACATTTCATATATACAAATTTAGGAACATAGTGATTCTTCCCACCCACCCCTCCCTCCCACTCATACTACCACCCTTCTTCCTCCTCCCTCTCTTATTCCCATTCTTGCTTTTTACCAAGATCTATTTTCAGTCAACTTTATACACAGAAGATTAACCCTACACTAAAAATTCAACAAATAGTATGAAAAAAAACCTGTTCCTCAACAGTTGAGACAAAGGGCTGTTCAAAGTCATGCCATCTCGAATCATCAATTTCGCATCTGTAGATTACCTTTTAGGTGCTCTATTAGTTACCACAGATCAGAGAGAACATACAGTATTTGCCTTTTGGGGAATGGCTTATTTCACTAAATATAGTATTTTCCAGTTGCATCCATTTTGTTGCAAAAGACAGGATTTCTTTTTTTTTTACTGCTGTGTAGTATTTCATGGTGTACGTATGCCATAATTTCTTTATCCAGAGTTAAATTGACAGACATTTGGTTTGATTCCATATCTTACCTATTGTGAATTGAGCTACAATAAACATGGGTGTACAGATAACTCTTTCATATGCTGATTTTATTTCTCTTAGATAAATTTCCAGCAGTGGGATGGCTGGGTCATTTGGTAGGTCTATATTCAGTTTTCTGAGGTATCTCCATACTGTCTTCCACAGTGGCTGCACCAGTTTATATTCCCACCAACAGTGAATTAGGGTACCTTTGCCCCATATCCTCACCAGCATTTGTAATTTGTTGATTTCTGTGGGAAAGCAATTCTAACTGGGGTGAGATGAAACCTCATTGTTGTTTTGATTTGTGTTTCCCTGATGGCTAGTGACCCTGAGCATTTTGTTCATGTGTCTGTTGGCCACTTGTATACCATCTTTTCAAAAATGTTGGTTAAGTCCTGTGGCCATTTCTTAACTGGATTGTTTGTTTTGTTGTTGTGGAATTTCTTAAGCTCTTTATAGATTCTGGATATCAATCCTTTATCAATTACATAGTTTGTGAATAATTTCTCTCATGCTGTTGGTTGCCTCTTCACTTTGTTGAATGTGTCTATTGTAATGCAGAAGCTTCTCAATTTGATGTAATCCCATTTGTCAATTTTGGCTTTGATGTCCTTGCTTCTGTCATCTTTTCCAAGAAATCTTTTCCTATGCCAATGTCTTGCAGGGTTTCTCCAGTGTTTTCTAACAATCTGATGGTATCCGGTAGTAAATTTAGGTCTTTGATCCATCTTGACTGTTTTTTTGTATAAGGTGTAAGGTAGGGGTCTTGCTTCATACTTTTGCATATGGAGATCCAGTTTTCTTAGCACCATTTTGTTGAAGATTAACTTTAGTTCCTTTGTCAGAGATAAGTTCTTTGTATATGTGTTAATTGATTGATCTGGAGTTTCTATTCTGTTCCATTGGTCTACCATCTTTTTTTTTTTTTTCTTTTGCCAGATCCAGGCTGTTTTCATTATAACTGCTCTGTAGTATGTCTTAAAATCTGATATTGAATATATGATTTGAATTTTTATTTATTTAAAGCAAAGTAATTAAAAATTCAAGTCATATATTCAATCACTATGTGGATCCAATGGACATTTTTATAAATATGATACATTATGTAAATTTAGTGCTGTGATACCTTTCATGTCCTTGTACTTTGTCAAGATACTTCAGTTGGATATTGTGATGATGTTCATCATCCAAGGGATTATCCTATCATCGCTTCTAGTTTTTTCCAAATGTTCTTTAGAAAGACTTAAAAACTTGTGTGATTGGGACTGGCATTGTGACATAGCAGCTTAAGCTGTAGCCTTCAACACTGGCATCCCTATGGAAACCAGTTCGAATCTGGACTGTTCTACTTCAGAACCAGCTCCCTGCTAATGAGCCTGGGAAGTAGCAGTGGATGGCACAAGTCCTTAGACGTTTACACCACACAGGTCACCTGGAAGAAGCCTCTGGCTCTTGGCTTTGGCCTGGCTAGTCCCTGGTTCTTGTGGCCAATAGGAGAGTCAACCAGCAGATGGAAGACCTCTCTCTCTCTCTCTCTCTCTCTTTCTTTAACACTGCCTTTCATGGAAAGCCAAGCACTGTGGCAAAAAATGACCTACATGAAAGAGCTCTGTGAGTGAGATCCTGGTGGAAAGAAGGGGCCATAAAAGAAGGATGTACCTTTCTCTGAAGGGAGGAGGGAACGTCCACTTTGATCATGGCCTTGTCTAAATAAGGTCGGAGTTTGTGGACTCAAGAGGCTTCCATAGCATTGGCAGCTCATGACAAGAGCCTCGGGTGATTACTGATGTCATAAATAAGAGTGTCAATTGTTAAATCAACAACAGGAGTCACTGTGCACTTGCTCCACATGTAAGATTTGTCCTTAATGCGTTGTACTATGAGAATTAACAGTAAAACTTGTCTTCAAACAGTAAAAAAAAAAAAATCTGATATTGTGATGCCTTTAGCTTTGTTTTTGTTGTATAAGATTGCTTTGGCTATTCAGGGTCTCCTATGTTTCCATATGAAATTCAACATCATTTTTTCTAGATATGAGAAGAATGTTGTTATTTGTATTGGGATCACAATGAATCTATAAATTGCTTTTGATAGTATGGACATTTTAGTGGTACTGATTCTTCTAATGCATGAACATGAAAGACTTTCCCATTATTTGGTGTGGTCTATTTCTTTCTTTAATGTTTTTAAATTTTCATCATGGAGATCGTTGATGTCCTTGGTTAAATTTATTCCAGGTTATTTAATTTATTTTTGGTATATATTATGAATGGGATTGATCTTAGCATTTCTTTCCTAGCTGTGGCATTGCCTGTGTATACAAGACTATTAATTTTTGTGTGTTAATTTTGTATCCTGCGACTTTACCAAAGTCTTTTATGAGTTTCAATAGGCTCTTAGTGGAGTCTTTTGGTTTCCCTATATATAGAATCATGTCATCTGCAGATAGGGATAGTTTGACTTTCTCCTTTCCAGTTTCTATCCCTTTGATTTCTTTTTCTTGCCTAATGGTTGTAGCTAAAAATTCCAACTGTGATCCATCAGTCCTACTCATGAGTATTTACTGAAGAGGATCAAGTAAATGTTCCCACAAAAAGCTGTCCTAGAATGTTTATGGCAGCTCTGTTCATACATTTTCCCCCAACTGGAAATAAGCTAAAGCCCTTTAACTTTGACATAGCCATAGGATGGAATATAACTCAGTATTGAAAGAAACTGTTTATAAATGCAAGAATTTCAATGAATCTCAAAGGCTTTATTCTAAGTGCAGTAAGTAAACTGGAAATATTCTTCAGGAGCTAGAACTGCAGAGATGAAGAACAGATCAGTTGTTATTAGGAATGGGAATTCGGGGCAAGGTGTATTGACAAAGGGGTAGCTTGCGGGAATCTGGGGGACAATAGAAGTGTTTTGTCTTCTTGTTGTAGTGGTTATGAGAATTTATACATGTGTTAAAATTTCTGGGTTTCTGTTTAAAGAAACTCAACCTTATTATAAATTAATTTCAGAAAATGAAGCAGCTTTTGTGAATCTTGAGGGCTCTGGATATAGAGTCACTTGGCATCTTATCTGGATCGCTACCCATAAACAGATTAAATTTAGAATTATTGTTTTTTTTTTTAACTTTTATTTAGTAAATAAAAATTTCCAAAGTACGGCTTTTGGATTACAGTGGCTTTTCCCCCCATAACCTCCCTCCCACCCACAAGCATCCCATATCCCACTCCCTCTCCCATCCAATTCACATCAAGATTCATTTTCAATAAAATTCATATACAGATCAATTTAGTATATACAAAGTAAAGATTCCAACGGTTTGCACCCACATAGAAACACAAAGTGTAAAGTACTGTTTGAGTACTAGTTATAGCATTAAATCACAATGTACAGCACATTGAAGACAGGGATCCTACAGGAGGAGTAAGTGCACAGTGACTCCTGCTGTTGACTTAACAAATTGACACTCTTGTTTATGGCATCAGTAATGACCCTAGGCTCTAGTCATGAGTTGCCAAGGCTAGGGAAGCCTTTTGAGTTCACCAACTCTGATCTTATTTAGACAAGGTCGTAGTCAGAGTGGAAGTTCTCTCCTCCCTTCAGAGAAAGGTGCTTCCTTCTTGATGGTCCGTTCTTTCCAATGGGATCTCACTCACAGAGATCTTTCATTTAGGTCGGCTTTTTTTTTTTTTTTTTTTTTTTGGTCACAGTGTCTTGGCTTTCCATGCGTGAAATACTCTCATGGGCTTTTCAGCCAGATCCACATGCCTTAAGGGCTGATTCTGAGGCCAGAGTGCTGTTTAGGACATGCACCATTCTATGAGTCTGCTGTATATCCTGCTTCCCATGTTGGATCGTTCTCTCCCTTTTTAATTCTATCAGTTAGTATTTGCAGACACTAGTCTTGTTTATGTGATCCATTTGACTCTTAATCCTATCATTATGATCAATTATGAATGAAACTTATCACTTGGACTAATGAGATGGCATTGGTACATGCTACCTTGATGGGATTGAATTGGAATCCCCTGGCATGTTTCTAACTCCACTGTTTAGGACAAGTCCGATTGAGCAAGTGCTGCACTATACATCTCCTCCCTCTCTTATTCCCACTCTTACATTTAACAGGGATCACATTTCAGTTAAATTTAAACACCTAAGAATAATTGTGTGTTAATTAAAGAGTTCAACCAATAGTATTAAGTAGAACAAAAAAAATACTAAGAGGGATAACGTGTTAAGTTGTTCATCAACAGTCAGGACAAGGGCTGATCAAGTCATTATTTCTCATAGTGTCCATTCATTTCAACAGGTTTCTTTTTTGGTGCTCGGTTAGTTGTCACTGATCAGGGAGAATTTTAACCTCAGTTTTTTCATATGTGAAGTGGGTTGATAAAAAGTACCTGGTCAATGGTAAGGAAAATGAAACAATATTACACCTGAAAGGCATGCAGCATAGTGTGTGGCACCTGGTAAGAGCTCAGTGAAAATCTCTGCTGTTGTTTCTCCTAGTATTTTTACATATCCTATCCTGCTAACCAAATTATTGAAGAGCAAAATAGAAATAAAAACTAGCCTTGCATTTTAAACACTGAAATATTAATACCAGGAAAATTTGAGAAGCAGCACTACAGAGATGGCTCCGTGATTTTTTTATCCTGAAATTCTATCCCAGGGCTAGGCAGAGGCAGGTTGCTCTTGAATGAATGCCCTCAACAGACAGAGGCCACTGTACTACTATCCCCCAGTGTAACTGATTTAGCTCCGTATAGAATCCCTGATCCTGCTGTTCCCTTGTTGGTTAACCTTGGAAGAGGGTTCAACATAATAGATTAAGAAAAGCCTTTTGAGAGGCCCTGTGCATCTTTACTCAGAGGATGCTTTCCAAAAGCTAATAGGAATTACCATTGCAGTGTGTGTGTGTGTGTGTGTGTGTGTTGTGTGCAAACATGGCAGCCTTCCAAACTCCTCTGCCAGTATCTCACAGCCACAGAAGCCTGGGTTTTAAACTGCTCCAAATTCCAATTCTTATCTTGTAGCGATTGGCATTGAAGGCCCCGGACAGCATCATGTGTAAGTGCCTGATGTCACTGATAATCTATAGCTGATAGAGCTGGGATCCCTGATTGAGCATGTTCAATTACTTAAGTTAATAGAGGAGCTTTATCATTTGCCTCTAATCTCTGTCATCTCACTTGTAGCCCTGCTCCCCCTACCCATCCCAATACTTTCTGAGCTGGCAAATTCCCTTATATCTGCAATCTCCTGGGCTATAACATCTCTCCAGGAGGCAGCAGAGGGTCAATTCCTGAGCCATCCTGCTATCTTCTAATCAACTCTAATAGCCCTGCCTGCTTCCACCTGAGAATTGTATTCAATAGAGCTTCCTGGTGTGTATGTTAGAATCTGTTTACAGACACGTCTGTAATGGGCAGATGAAATGGCCAGCTGTAGAAAAGGCAAATGCACAGTCTTGGACATGTCTTTTCTATTTTCCTGACCTTGATTTTCACAACTGAAACTTACGGTCAGATTAGACTTTCTGAGGTCGCTATGAGGTCCTCACTATTTCCAAATTCTCATTCACAAACAAGATTTTTTGTTATTTTGTTTTACTTATTTACTTAATTAATTCATTTGCTTTCTGAACATTCTGTTTTCTTCTCCTCCCTTGTACCCTCCACCCACCATGTAAAGATGATCCCATTTAAATTTTAGTAGTACTATAATCTCTATTACATGACTCAACCTCTTGAGCTATCAGTAAACATTGATTAGTGGTTATTGTTCAATGCAAATTTGTCACAAAGCATAAACTCAAGAGCTTAGAGAACTGCTTTTTCCCATATCAGAAGTGATTGAAAAGGCATTAGGCAAGTGTGAGTATTGTCTGTTAGGAGGTGGGAGGAGGAGGCAGTGGTGTTGATTGAAAGGTTAGGAGAGAAGAATTGGGATTTCCTAACCTCAGGTGACAGCACAATCTCAGTTATACAACCCTCCTCTCTTTGTGCTTTGACCGGAACGTGCTAGCTGTTCACCTCCCAAATCCACTTCTGAACCAGAAAGACGTGCAGAGACAGTGGCTGTAAATGAGAAGGGATCATGCGCGTGGCCTTGCTGTTGTTTCAGGAGAATACAGCTACCTATGTGTAGAGCTAGAGCACCAGGAGGGAGATGGGATGATAAGGACAAAGCCTACATTGTCTGGGTCCACTGCATTTTCTTCAGAGACAATCATTTATAATTCCACATTCAGGGAGGTAGGCTCTTGTCGGGTAATGCTTGCACACAGTGACGTAGTCCTTGCAACCCAGTGTATTGCACAGCTGGTGAGGCTAGAGGATCACTGGACCTGTTGGAAGACAGAAAACTCATCCTTGACTCTTTTCTACCAATGGCCTGACTTCTAGGGGAATTTTTAAGCCTCTATCATTCATTTCTTTACTGTTTGGTTGAGGAAATGTATAAGTATGTTGAATTGCTGTTATGCTTTCCATTGGTGTAGGTACAAGGATTACAATGAGACTTTCTTCCTTGTTTTATCAACTCCAGAAAATTTCTCAGAGGACCTTAATGTCTAATAACAATGGCTGAATTTTTTGAGTTTGTGTCAAGCCATATGCATTTTTCATAGATTATGACATTTTCTGTTCGCAACCCTCCCTGAAAAATTATTACCCCCGTTTTGCAGACAGGAAAACTCATGTAAGGGTAACTTAGGTAACTGATTCAAAATCAGGGAACAAGTGAAAGAAGTAGGACATTTAGTACACAGCTTTCAGGTTTAACCTTGGTATTACATAGTTCTCTCTCCCCCCCCCCCTCCTCCCTCCCTCCCTCTCTTCCTCCCTCCCTCTTTGACAATAATGTACTTTCAGTTTATTTTATAGTGACAAGCTTGACTCTCCATCAAATAAAGAATGCAACAAGTAGTAAGTAGAAAAACCACTGTTTCTCAAGAATATAAAGGGCTACAAACAATAATCAAACCTCAAAAAAAATCCCAAAATTTCTCTCATATACAGTGCAATTTTTGTGTTCTATCTGTTACTTTGCCAACTTGAAAATGTGGATAACACTGTCTATGTAAACATATTTTAAAAGGTTTGGGGAAAGCACTCAGTAAACTATAAGGTATGTTTTATCCACTCAGTTATTATAATAGGTCCCTGAATGCTGGAGTAGCAATTGTAGGGTGGGGGAAGCTGCAGTGCCAGGTGTGGCTTTAAGGACCGTCACTTTCCGCTCCAAGTCTCTGTTGCCTCACCTGCACATGTGAAGAAAAGTGTGCCCTCTTCATCTTTCTGGAAGATTGTTATAAAGATTAAAAATATCTGTGGCCGGCTCCGCGGCTTACTAGGCTAATCCTCCACCTAGCGGTGCCGGCACACCGGGTTCTAATCCCGGTTGGGGCACCGGATTCTGTCCCAGTTGCCCCTCTTCCAGGCCAGCTCTCTGCTATGGCCAGGGAGTGCAGTGGAGGATGGCCCAAGTGCTTTGGCCCTGCACCCCATGGGAGACCAGGAGAAGCACCTGGCTCCTGCCTTCGGATCAGCGCAGTGCGACGGCCGCGGCGGCCATTGGAGGGTGAACCAACGGCTAAAGGAAGACCTTTCTCTCTGTCTCTCTCTCTCACTGTCCACTCTGCCTGTCAAATATATATATATATATCTGTGAGTGTGAAATGCCATGTATACTGCAGAGGACTCTGAGAATTTAAGATCCGTTTCACTATCCTCTGGCATTTATACTTTTATATGTAATCATGTGGGGCCTCCTGTGGGGTCTCAAGATGTTCTGTGTTATTATCGCAGGTTCATTAATGCCTAAGAACCTGAATGTCACCTTCCCAAGAAGTCAAGTTAGGTAGAAAGGACAAGGACGTGTTTTTCTCACAAAATTTTGGAGTTACCAGGCGGCTTAAAATGTTTGAAGTTGTTGAAGAGCAATTTCTGGGTCCCAGAATCCAGTTACTCTCACGTATTGGTTTAGACACAGACATTGGAGACTATACTTGGAACACATACCCCAACCTAGTGAATTCTCATACAGGGAGACCCTACCCCGTACAGTAACAGTATCTGATGCTATAGAGAGTTCATTTTTTATTTAAAGATTTTTTTTATACTTAGAGTTACAGAAAGAGTTACACATGCACACACATACACACTGAGATATATTTCTTTTTAAGATTTACTTATTTATTTGACAGTCAGAGTTATACAGAGAAAGGAGAGGCAGAGAGAGAGAGAGACAGACAGACAGACAGAGGGGTCTTCCATCCGATGGTTCACTTGCCAATTGGCTGCAATGGCAGCGTTGTGCCAATCTGAAGCCAGGAGCCAGGAGCCTCTTCTGGGTCTCCCACACGGGTGCCGGGGCCCAAGGACTTGGGCCATCTTCCACTGCTTTCTTTCCCAGGCCACAGTAGAGATCTGGATAGGAATTAGAACAGCCAGGTCTCGAACCGGCACCCATATAGGATGCCCGTGCTTCAGGCTAGGGCGTTAACCTGCTGTGCCACAGCACCGGCCCCCACAGATATCCTATATTTTTCTGTTTTACTCTCCATTTGGCCACAACAGGCAAAACTGAGCCAGGCTGAAGGCAGGAGCCTAGAGATTCATCTGAGTCTCCCATATGGATGGCAGTGGCCCAAACACTTGGGCCATCTTCTGCTGCTTTTCCCAGGTGATTAGCAGGGAGCTGGATTGCAATTACAGCAACCGTGACACAACCAGGTGCCCATGTGGGAGGCAGGCATTGCAGGCAGCAGCATTCCCCACTACACCACAATGCCAGTTCCACTCTACACACTGGATGTGGAGGCCCTTGGCTTTTGAAGCACTACATTGAAAATTACTCTTCCACTCAACAAGTATGTATTATACTCTGTCCCAAGAACTGCTTCTGGTGCAGATAAAATACAGCAGCACACGGCCGGTGCTGTGGCTCACTAGGCTAATCCTCTGCCTGTGGCACCGGCACACCAGGTTCTAGTCCCGGTCGGGGCGCCGGATTCTGTCCCGGTTGCCCCTCTTCCAGTCCAGCTCTCTGCTGTGGCCCAGGAGTGCAGTAGAGGATGGCCCAAGTCCTTGGGCCCTGCAACTGCATGGGAGACCAGGAGAAGCACCTGGCTCCTGGCTTCGGGTCAGTGCGATGCACCAGCCATTGGAGGGTGAACCAATGGAAGGAAGACCTTTCTCTCTGTCTCTTTCTCTCTCACTATCCACTCTGCCTGTCAAAAAAAAAAAAAAAATACAGCAGTACACAAAGAGCTTGCCCTCATTGAACTAGCTTTCTAAGTGGGACAGAAAGACAGTAAAGAAAGAAAGACATCAGTAATTATACAGTGGCATGTGTAAGGAAAAGCAGATATGTACAAAGAAATGAAGAAGGGCAAGGGGGCTGAGAGTAACACTAACATCGCCATCCCTCATCCAGGACTGATGGAACAGAAACTTGAAGAAAGTGAAAGGTTTTCACACGAAACTGAGGGAACATAATTTTAGGGGTAGGGAAGAACAGATATAATAGCTCTGAAGTCAAAATGCAGAATAGCACCGAGGTCAGGGGTTGATGAGCAGGAAGTTAGGGGCCTGTGTCACCCATATGGGGAGGGAACTAGCAGAAGACTACCCTCTCCTTCTCCCTCTCCCCTCCCCCCTCCCCCTCCTCCTCCCCTCTCCCTCTCAAAAATCTGTACCAGGGACAACTGATTGGCACAGTGGTTAACACACTGCTTGGACTGCCCACATCTCATATAAGAGTACATGAATTTGAGCCCCAGATCTCTCTCTCTCTCCTCTGTGTGTGTGTGTGTGTGTGTGTGTGTATGTGTTTCTGACTATCTCTTTCTGACTCTTACATACAAAAAAGAATATTTCAAATTAAAATGTCCACAAACTGTGCCTTACTATGTGACTGCAAGTCTCTACCAGAGCCTGCCTCCAGCTGCTCGCTGTGGCAGGGTGCTGCACTCCCTACTCTGCAGGGCTCTCCCCTGCTGAATGTCTGCTGCCCTCCAGGCTCCCTGACTCCCTCTAAGGCAGTGTGGAGAGATGGTTTTCTCCACAGGGCACATTTGGCACTGTCTGTAGGCTATTTTCATGGTTGTAATTGGGGATTTTGCTGGCATTCAGTTGGTAGAGGCTAGGAATGCTGTAAATACCGTACAATGCACAGGACAGCCGCTGTGACAAATAATTATATGGCTTAACATGTCCATAATTCTGAGAAATCCTGGTCAAAGGCCTCCTTATTCTTCAAAGCTGAAGCCTGTTTTGTGCAGTTTTGTTAAGCTGCTTACTCTAGCCTGTAGGATCATGTCCCTGAATGATGTGGACCTCACATGGTACCTTTCTTCACTTTATCGGTTCTGATGTAATTAGAGGTGCAAGCTTTGGGATTACACAGTTCGGACTTCCTTCCCACTTCTAGCCGTCCCTGTGATCTTAGGCACCTTGTCTTTAAACACAAAACAGGGCAAATGGCAACCCCTGTTTCACATATTGTTGGGAGGATTAAATGAGTTTGTGCATGCAAAGCCCTCACTGCTGTGCCTTGGATACAGGGTTTAATAAATATTAATCATTATCAGAACAACTTTAATTTTCTTAACTTGTTTGTATGACCCTGGAAGACAGTGATTTTTTTCCCCTGTAGTTATAAAGTTGTATTCCCTTTGCCTCCTTGTATCTGTAAGGCCAGAGGAACTAGAGTTTATCAGGATTTTCTTAAAATGATGAGGTATGAATAAGTCTTTGTAGTATTTCCAAATGACAATGAGTGTAAAACTGCGGTATTGCAGGGAAGTGCATCTCCTTTTGAGAAAATAAACTGCTCGCCCAGGTCAGTGAAGAAACTCTGCCAGCCCACCAAACACTGATCTGTTATCGCGGACAAATCTGTCACCAGCAGCAGCTGCTTTCAGGGGATTGCTTTCCTTCTTTCTGTGTTAAGATAAGGAAGATAGAAAAAGAAATGGTCAGAGTAAAAGTTAGGCACAGGTTGACCCTGATAAGAAACAGGTCTGTGTGGGCCGCTGCCAGAGGAAGCCGGATGGAGAGCTGATAAATGCTCGGAAGACAGAGTGAGAGGCTGCAACCCAGGATGTTCATTAAAAGCATTCTGTAGTGTAAAGTCAGTGGACTCCTGGTTGAAGATATTTTTTCTTTTTTGTTTTCCTGAGTGCCTTGATGATTTTCCATCTTGGAATCTAACGATCAAAAAACAAGACGAACAGAGGCTAATACGTTTGTACCAACTGGCATTCATTACTTCCCCGTCATCTAATTCATTGTTTAAGCAAGTTGGGAGCTTTGTCCATGGAAATTACTTAAATTGAGAGATACTCACATAGCTATGGATAGAAGCAGAAAAGGATGATCTGATACACCCTCCCCTGACCCCCCAAGATTGGACTTCCAAGAGCATCCGGAAAGAACAGGCTTCTTTTATTATCGGCAAATTTGGGTCCAACTAGAGTGTTAAAAATAGGGGAAGGGCTCTGCTAGTGGAATATATATGTTTCAACTCAAGACACGAGATCAAAACACCTTTCTTCCTACCTCAGGGCCTGGGCACCTGCCTCCTGCCCTCTCCGAGTCCCCTGACTAAAGCCTACTCATTGTGCAGGCACAATTCAGCTGTGTCTTCCTTGGGGAAATCTTCCCTCACTGCCATGGCCCAGGTGAAGTTATTCTCTCATCCAAATCCAGTGCACTTTGCACTTCTGTTCCTAACAGTGTCCACAAGTGTAGTAAGTTCTCTTTGCCTCCCTAAATTGTAAGTCCTAATGAGAGTGGTGACCAAGACTGTCTTGTTCCTCATCAGCTTTGGAGCTCAAGCCTGGACCATCGTACCTCACAATAAATCTTTATAAGGGGATCAATGAAGTAAAATCTGAAAGAATAGGTTTTTAGTCCCAACTCCAATGTTCACTTGTCGTATGACCTTGAGACAAGGTAGTACACTATAAAATAATACAGAGATTCAGAGCTGTAAGTACATGATTCCTAGCCTTTACCACAGGCAGATGAGGAGATAAATACTATTTGTTATACCCATCTTGTAGACGGAAAAACTAAGGCTCAGAGAGATTAATTGTTGCGTTCAAGTTTTCACAGTATTTAAACCACCATGCTGTAGTGATATTTCAGGGTCCTTATTTGTAACTTCATGGTGTTGGGCAAAGTAACTTTTGAATCCCTGGAGACTGGAGTAGAAAAAACAAGAAGATGACAATTTTTTCTTCTTAATAATAGCCCTTCCAATTGGAGTTTAACACAAGAGTCAATTTGAACTTAGAACAATGATTACTAGAGGTTGGGAATGGTGGGTTTATTAGCAAGGGAGATGGAAGGAGGATGGATAAAGGTTTTCAAAACAGAGGTAGAGAAAATGCAGTGTTCCATAGCACAGTGGGGATGATTACAGATCACAATAAAGTATTATGTACTGTGTGGAAGTGAGGAGCTGGTAGGCTCCAAACCTGGAGAAAGGGTGGAATGGTGGGGACACTGATTACTTGATTTTATGCTGAATGCATGTGTTGAAATATTGTGCTTTGAAAGATCTATGAGTATTTTATGTTAATAAAGCTTTTTTTTTAAAAGACAGTCTTTTAAAAAGGATATATTTATTCATCTGAGAGGCAGAGTTACAGACACAGAGAGGGAGAGACAGAGAAAAAGGCTGCAATGGCTGGGCTGATCCAAAGCCAGGAGCCAGAAGCTTTCTCCAGGTTTCCCATGCCGGTGCCGAGGCCTAAGCACTTGGGCCATCTTCCACTGCTTTCCTAGACCATAGCAGAGAGCTGGATCAGAAGAGGAGCAGCTTGGACTTGAACTGGCACTCGTATGGGATGCCAGTGCCAGGTGACAGCTTTACCTGGTACACCACAGCACCAGCCCCAAAACAACTTTTTTAAAAAGAAAAAAAGTATTTGCAATTCTAAAATTAAACTGGCACCAGTAAGATAGAGTGTCTGGCAATGAGGGAGGATATAGAAAGATCAGTTAATGATCATTCATCTGTTATAGATTGTTACCGCCCTAGGCCTGGGGCCATGAGGGCCAGAGGACAGGACTGGCAGAAAGGAGAAGGTACCCTGATAAAAGGTGATGTGTCTGTTCTCATTCCAATTTATCCAGTAAGTTAAATGACTCCAGCAAGAATTAGCAGCTGGCATAGCACTTGCTTTACAAGATTTGACAAGGATCAGGCAGGAGTCAATAGTATGCCAAAAGCTAAGTGATACATTCTGAACGTGGCATATAATTTCTAGTCACTCTTTCTCATTCCCCTGCCCCCTCCATGCCCATATTTTTTCCTCCCTTTCCTCTGGGATTTCTTGCTATTTGACAGCAAATCTAATGAGCTATGCCCATTGAAGAACAAAAGCGTGACTCCTGCACCTTGCTTTGCTCACTGCCTCTGTTTAATGGAGCACGAATTCCTGAGTAATCGGAGAAGACACAGGGTGGGAAGTGAGGAATATGCAGATCCTCCTGCTCTCTTGATGGTTTCCATCTGGCTGTGGAGACATTTGGAGTCAGAGATGCTATTGGAAACAAGGACAGTAATGATGTTGTGGGGCAAGGTGGGAGTGAGCCTCCAGGAATGTGGGCAGGCTGCGCTTCCTTTGAATCTGTATGTCTGGAGCCACAGGCAGTGAGGCTGTCTGGATTGAGCTGCCAATGCTGTAGATGCCTTCTTAGCTGTGTCATCAGCTCCTGTGACCTTGTCAAACTTACTCTCCTGGGCTCAGTGCTTTTCTGTCTATAAAGGGAAGATAATGGAGCATCACAGGGGTGCAGAGGCTTAATTATTGTTTGCAGAGGACTTGGGTATTCTTGGATGAATGGTGCAATCAAGGTGCTGTGTGAAATATTATCATTTTGCATGTCACTTAGTAAGATGCCTTACACCTGTCACTGGATATTGGATCTTAATCAAGGAGGAAATGTTCACACAAGGAAGAAGAAATAGGGAGAATGGATATTCTGTGGAGATAACAGCTTTGCAGTCCAATTGACCAACTTTCAACTTCCTTATTATTCCAGTTATTAGCGACTGTAGGAGGTTAAAGACAGGAACACATTATTTGATTCTCTTTCTGTTGTGAGATGAGGTCTCTCCCCTTCCCCTCAATCGTGCCTGGTCTATGATTGCTTCAGTCAGTGGGGTGTAGTGAGAGTGAGACACAGGCAAATCTAGTCTTTCAAAGGAATGGCAGTTTTCCCTTGGTTTCTGAAAACCCCTGGTCGTGATGCAGAAATTTCACTACCTTTCTGAATAGTACATGTACACAAACTTGACAAGTGCCTGGGGTGAGTGATTTGCTTCACGTGATGTAAATGAAGATTTCTTGGACCTCTAGACCACCCTACCTTCAGCTAAATATCCCAAATAACCCAGTCAATGCCATGTGATGCCAAGGGTGTGATGCCTGGCATCACATACGAGCATAAGAAATAAGAATATAATAAGAAATAAGAATATAGTAAGAAGAATAAAAATAAGAAAATGTGGAAGTTTATTACTCAGGAATAGATAATCAGAAGAGTAATACTTCCAGCCTACTCACTGTGTACTAGCCACTGTGTCTAGTTTTGTACTTTAAACCCAAAGGTTTAGTATAATTATTGTAAATATACATATGAAGAAATTAAAATCTAGAAGGAGCAAGCAACTCCAAATATGCTCAGATGTGAATCCATGTCTGTGAGAGTCTGGAACTCGTGAGAACTCCTCTCCCCTGCTCATCTTTCCTGAGGGCATGTCCTGGTGTTGCGATATTAGGGTTAACATTATTGTTTGGAGTTACTTACTGTCTACTCTTACACCAGCACAGGATGATTTGCCATCCTTCCATTATCATAAATTAGAATGAACTGAGAAATTTTCTATGCCAGACTCTCTGCTTTTTCCCATGTAAGTCTCACCATAACCTATGAGAGAAATACTGTAATTTGTCTCCATTTGATATATGCGGCCCAAGATCACCTAGCTGGCTTCTACCATGCCCAGAGTGGACCCAAGAGTACTGTTCTGAGGTCCTCAGGGTAGGCACGTCTGAGTTCTGCACATCACCAGCTGCACTTCACATTCTGCACAGTGTTTACTATTCTTTGAATTTGGAATATTTGTTTGGTAGTTGCTAATGAGTTACCTATGTCTTCCATAATTGTAGGTGCTTTGGATTGTCACATTTACCATCATATTTTAGTGTGTTGGTTGAATATATGAACAGAGACCCACAGAAGTAAGTTAAAGTTTGGGTAAAAATGTGATTGAGCCCAAAGTCTGATGTTTGTCCTTGTTTATTTTTCTTTTATCTTAACCATCTCCTCATCGTTGCTCTTTCTAAAGAAATTGAGCAGCAAGGGCACAAACCTCAACAAGAACAGATCTAGGATTGAATTTATTGGTCTCTGCCGATCATTGGTAGTGAGACCTTGGGCAGGTCATGGAGACCACTGAGAGTATGTCTTATTTCCTGGAAACTTGTGCACATTCTCAGTTTGCTTCCCAGGACTGGTGAAATAGCAATAGTAGCATCGTGGCCAAAGAGAGCATAAATTGATCCCACCTATGTACCAGTCACTATGCTAAGCTTGTTAAATGGATTATCTCATTTAACCTTCCTGTACACCCTTAGTGGTAGACAGAGTTATCAGTCCAATTCTATGAATGATGAAACTAGTATAACAAGGTTTGGTATCTTGTCCAAGGAAAAATCATATTCAAACTCATGTAGTATGATTCCAAAAGCTGACTTGTTAACCACTGTGAATGAGCATGTGAACTGCTATGAAAAATGTCAGTGGCAGTGGCTATCATTGTTATGAAGTGGTGTCTAATGCAGTATTGGTGATTGCTTCTCACAGCTTAAATCTATAGCCAAAAGCACTGCTACATTTGGCCTGCTCTGGGTTGAAGTTAGCATCTTGTAACAGATGTGCTTCACCCTGGTAGGGGGCTGACAAGATGATAGAATATTGCTCTCAAGTTGGCAGGGTGGGCAGAGGCATGGCAGAATGAGAGCAGAAAAAAAAAAAAAGAAAACAAAGGTTAAACTATCTGAAGGTTTCATAGTACAAACACTTCTCTTTTCCACCAAACATTAGCTGGCATTTAAAGAAAATAATATCACTGTGCAACTTCCATATAACAAAGTGGCTTACAGCTGGTGCTGTTTCACTCTCTAAAAACCAGAGCAATGTGTTGGTGGAATAAACATAGTTTTGCCTTAGCACATCAAAATTGAGATCAATGTTAAAATGTCTGTTTCCTGTTGTGTGTACCAATAGGTGATATTAGAATCATTTTTACTGATTACATTAAAACATGTTGCTATTGAAATGAGCAGCTCCACATAAAAATATTATAAGTATTATTAGTTTCCTTGAACGACAGCATGTCCTCATGCATTTTTAACATTCTAATCTGGAAAGCTCATTGACATTTCATGTTGGAAATATACGGAGCTCTGGGTTGCAATGTGGCCGCTTGGGGACTAGCACATGTCGAGATGGTCAGCAAAGAGTGTCGCTCCCCCTCTTCGTGGAGGAGCAACACTGAACCCTGCGCTGTTCTTTCGTCTGCTCGGCCCTCCCCGGGTTTGCTGCTGGTTCTTCCCGGGTTGGCTACTATCCCTTCCACCTCCGTGGAAGGGCGGTTCCCCCTGGCCACTTTCCCCACTTCTGCGGGGGAGCGGCACACCGCCGGCCGGCTCTCTCTGGGGCTGCACAGGTGTTCCTTCAGATAGATGTTCCTGGTGCATGCCGTCTCTCTCCTCCTTTATAGTCCTCCTCCGCCAATCCTAACTCGGCTGCCCACACGCCGAGTACGCTGCTCTCCTCCAATCAGGAGCAAGTCCTACAGTTTATTAGCTGAACTGGAGGCAGCTGTGCGGAAGCTGTTTACTTCTCTCCCAGCGCCATATTGTGGGAGAGCAGATGCATAGAATAAGTCTTAATTCCAGTAACTTAGTCTAGTCCGGGTTGCTCCCCACAAAGAGGAATGAGGGAAAAGCACAAATTCAGCTTTTATCTGCCTGAGCCAAATATTTGAGAACTGAACTCTTTATTTATAATATGGCATCTTAGGAAGTCATGAGAACTAGCATTTGGATAATGTGTTATAGTTTATGCCAGTTTTTGCATACCTTCTCCCATTTGAATTTAGAGTTCATTATCACAATGATAGATGCACATATTGATGTGCTATAAAGATATGTTACATTTGTAATTTCATATCATTAGATCCTGAAGAGTCTGGGATTTGAATTAATATTTTCTGATAGAATTTTTGCTTGTTGTATTACTCTCACATTTTTCTGGTATAACTAGTATGTTGTCCCATTCCTTCTTGGTGAATAAAACAGAAGATTTGGCCTGTGAATTAAGAGGTATTGCTAGTGGCTTTAACATCAGTTGAGGTGACAAAAAATAATGTAGTTTATCTTTTTAGAATAGTATCCATCCTTGGCATTCATTCATTTATCCGTTCACTTCTTCATACACCTCACCAGGACTTAATTAACATCTAGCATGTGATCAGTGTCTTGTAAAACATTAGAGTTGGGGCCAGTGTTGTGGCACATTGGGTTAAGCTGATTCTTGAGATGCCTGCATCCCTTATAAGAATGAAGATTTGAGTCTGCTGCCCTACTGCTGGTCCAGCTCCCTGTTAATGCACCTGGAAAACAGCAGATGAGAGTCCAAGTACTTGGGCCCATGCTACCCACATGGGTACTCACCAAGGAGTTCCTGGCCCAGCCCTGGCTATTGTGGCCATTTGGGGATTGAACCAGCAGATGGGAAATCCATCTCTGTCTTTCTTTCTCTCCGTTTCAATTAAATAAATGAATATAACATCGTAAGACAACATTAGAGTTACAAAACCACAATAACTAAAACGGTAATGGACTGATTTAAAGGCAGACATATTGAACAATGGAACAGAATAGAAAGCCCAGAAACAAATCCACACACATGCAAAGGAACTTCAAAAAGTGTGTGGAAATGGAATTAAAATATAAGTTTGCTTTGGTGTAAAAAATTGAAACACATACATATGAGAACTCTTTGAAATGTTCATGGGACATGTGTATAAATATTGTGAGGATTTCAAAAAATTTCATTCCAAAATAAACTAATCTTTTGATGTATTTTCCCACTAACTTCTGAGATAGGCTAGTGTAGTCAACTGATCTTCAACAAGGGAGTCAGGAACACACAATGGAGAAAGGATACCTTCTTCAACACAAGGTTTTCAGAAAACTGGATGTGCACACAGAGAGAGATAAACTGCACCTTTCCTCTAAACCCAACACAAAGTCAACTTAGAATGCATTAGAAACTTAAATGTAAGACCACGAACCACGAAACTTTAAGAAAACATAGTAGGAAAGCTCCACGATGATGATCTTGGCAATCCTTTTTTAGATATTATATTAAAGCACAGGTAGAAAGAAAAACCCAAACTTTACAAGTGGTGCTAAAGCAAACTAAAAAACTTCTGCAGAGCAAAGGGAGCAACAGACTGACAGGCCACTTGTAGAATCAGAGAAACTATTTGTATTTCCAAACCATATATCTGCTAAGGAATTAATCTGCAACATATATAATGAACTCTTAAAATCAATAGTAAAATGAATGAGTATCTAAATTTGAAAATGGGCTAAGGATTTCAATAGATATTTCTCCAAATTTGACATGAATATGACCAACAAATAAAAGAAAATGTGCTCAATGTCACCAAATCACCAAGGAAATGAAAATCAAAACCACAATTAGACATCACCTCATATCTGTTGGGATGGATGTGATCAAAAACCCACAGACAGGCTGATGCTGTGGCATAGCAGGCTAAAGCCCTGGCCTGCAGTGCTGGCATCCAATATGGACACAAGTTTGCATCCTGGCTGCTCCACTTCTGATCCTGCTTCCTGCTAATGAGTCTGGGAGTATGGCCCAAGTGTTAGAGCCTGTGCACCCACATGGAAACCTGGAGGAACCTCCTAGTTCCTGGCTTTGGATCAGCTCAGCTATGGATGTTGTGGCTATTGGGAACTGAACCAGCAGATAGAGGACCTCTCTCTGTCTCTACCTCTCTCTGTAACTCTGTCTTCTTAAATAAATAAAATAAATCTTCTAAAAAATAGACAATGTGTGTTGTAGTAGAAGGTAGAGAAATTAGAACTCTTGTATATTATTGTTTGGAGTAGAAAATGGTGCAGCCACTACAGAAAATATTATGAAAGGGGCCAGCACTGTGGCATAGTGAGCTAAGCCATGGCCTATAGTGCTGGCGTCCCATGTGGGTACTGACTCATGTCCTACTTCTGCTCCATTTCTGATACATCTCCCTCTTAATGCACCTGGGAAAGCAGCATAACATGATCCAAGTCCCTGTACCTGTACCTCTGCTCTCATGTGGGAGACCTGGAAGAATGTCTTGACTCCTGGCGTAGGCCCAGCACAACCCTGGCCATTGCATCCATTTGGGGAGTGAGCCAGCAAATGGAAGGTCTCTCTGTCTCTCCTTCTCTCTTTCTATAACTCTACCTTTCAAATAAATAAATAAATCTTTTAAAAAATATTTCAAAGGTTCGTGTCTCAGAAAATTAAAAATAGAACAACTATATCCCTCTTTTGAGTATTTACCCCAGAATTAAAATTAGAGTCTTTGAAAGATGTTAGCACTGCTATGTTTATTGTAGCACTATTCACAATAGACAACATGTGTAAATAACCTAAATGTACATTAACAAATAAATGGATACTAAACATACATATTTACTAAATAGAATGGTGTTTAGTCTTTTAAAAAAGGAAATTCTAAAGTATACAACATGATAAACCTTGAAGACATTAAGCAAAAGAAGCCAGTCACAGAAAGAGAAATACTGTACATGCCACCTGTATGAGGAAGCGAAAATAATAAATTTCACAGAGTCAGAGTGAGTGGTGATTGGGGGGGGGGGGCTGGGAGAAGGAAAAAGTGGGAAGTTATTAATCAGTAGGTGCAAAGTTTCATGTGAGTGAGATGAATACCCTCTAGAGATCTGTGCAGCAACATTGACTCTATAGTCAACAATAATGAATTCTGGTTTTAAAAAGAATTCTTCATGGAGTAGATCCCATTTAAGTGTTTTTGCCACAATAAAATAGAATCAGTCATTAATGTATTGCACTTAATATTATTAATAAAGCTTTGAAATAACAATTTAAAGGTAAAGTTGAACTATCCAAACCACGTATTTTGGAAAGCAGTTTATAAGTAACAAAGTTTTGAATGCATATTCTTTTTTTATTTTTTATTTATTTGACAGGTAGCAATATAGATAGTGAGAGAGAGAGACAGAAAGGTCTTCCTTCCGTTGGCTCACTCCCCAGATGGTTGCTACAGCCGGTGCGCTGCGCCGATCCAAAGCCAGGAGCCAGGTGCTTCTTCCTGGTCTCCCATGTGGGTGCAGGGCCCAAGGACTTGGGCCATCCTCCACTGCCCTCCCAGGCCACAGCAGAGAGCTGGACTGGAAGAGGAGCAACTAGGACTAGAACCCGGGGCCCATATGGGATGCCAGCGCCACAGGTGGAGGATTAACCAAGTGAGCCATGGCTCCGGTGCCGAATGCATATTCTTAAACCCAGAAATGTTGGGGGCCAGTGCTGTAGCATAGTAGGTTAAGTATCCGCCTGCTGCACCAGCAAGCCCATAAAGGTGCCAGTTCAAGACCTGGCTGCTCCACTTCTGATCCAGCTCTCTGCTTATGACCTATGACCTGGGAAAGCAGTAGAATATGGTTCAAGTGCTTGGGACCCTGCATCCATGTGGAAGACCCAGAGGAAGCTCCTGGCTCCTGGCTTCAGATAAGCCCAGCTCTGGCCACTGCAGCCATTTGGGGAGTAAACCAGTGGGTAGAAGATCTCCGGCCCCCCCCTTTCCCTCTCTCTCTCTCTCTCTCTCTCTCTCTCTCTGTCTCTCCCTCTCTCTCTCCCCGTAACTCTGTACATTTGAATTCTACTCTTAGAACTAAAATTAAAATGAAAACAAATTCATCACATATGTTGAAATGAAGAACTCTTTTTTTTTTAACATTTTATTTATTTATTTGAGAGGTAGAGTTACAGACAGAGAGAGGGAGAGACAGAGGGAAAGGTCTTTCACCTGTTGGTTTAGATCTCAGATAGCTGCAAAGGCCTGAGCTGGACCAAACCAAAGTCAGGAATCAGGGGCTTCCTCCAGGTCTCCTGTTCAGGGGCAGGGACCCAAGCACTTGGGCCATCCACCACTGGTCTCCCAGGCCAGAAGCAGAGAGCCGGATCAGAAGAGGAGCAGCCAGGGCACTAATCAGCACCCACATGGGATGCCAGCGCTGCACGCGGAGGCTTAGTTTATTACGCAACAGTGCCAGCCCCAAAGTGAGGAACTCTTACTTCTCAGCAACCACAGAGAAGTGTCAGCTCTGTAACGCATGGCGCTATTACCCAGTTATAAAAACAAAGCTTTACTCTCCACCCTGAATGGTCTTCTGTCTTTATCTTTTCAAATTAAATGGCTGAAAGAAAATGGGAAATGCCAATAATACATGCTAGTTTTCTGATAAAAAGAAAATTGTTTTTCTCATTCTCAATGGTAAATCATGGCACCTTTTCACAGTTTGGCAAGCTAGTTGGAGGTTATGTAAGGTTAGCTGGGATGTGGTGATTATACTGTTCCAGGAGCCATAATGTGATTCCAACTGAGTAATGTGTACTTGGCTAACTTCAGAAGCCTTTTACAACGTGACTCTATGCAACATGATACGTAGAACATAGGGAATCTTTTCTTTCCCTAGCACAACTCTCAGATGTCTAAAGGAGCTGAATAAAAACATAGCTGAATATTATAGTGATGGAGCTTGCCCCTCAGCTCTCCTTTCTAGAGGAGCTGCTGTGAGGAGTGTGGTTGGCTGATAGGCACCAGCTGCTGTGCGTTCAAATCTGCTGTGTCATGCGTGCTGAGACCATGCTCCTGCTGGGGGGGGGGGGGTTCCAGGCAATGACTGATCACTGCAGGAACTAGAGCCACGCCACCTGTGCCCAAGGCAGGACTTCTGTATGTAAAGAACTTTCTTTGCTTGGAGACTCCCCATTGGCCTGGCCAAAGTTTTGTTAGAACCGCTTGGTGGCCTGATGCTCTTCCTGCCCATCCTTTTTCCCTTGCCTCTCTCCTTTCACAGGCTGTCAGAACTCCATCATCACCTCAGGGTCTTCCCTGCCTAATGTTCTTCCCCCTTAGCCTTGCAGACCTTTCCTCCAGTCTCTTGCAAGTCTGATTCTGTTTTGTCATCTGCTTCTTGGAGGGCCTGGGCTGATACAACACATAAACAAGCTTTAAATCCCTAATAACTACCAGGAAGGGAAAGGAAATTTCAGTAGACTTCAGTCATAGTATAGAAGATGGAAAGTAGATAAATGAATGGTAACTGACTTAACAGAATGAAACAGCTGTAACTCCTCTGTCAGGGATTTTGGGGTCGAAAGTATCTGATTCAAGCTGGAGAACTTTCGGAAGATCCAGGAGTTAGAAGGACCCCGAATCTCTAAAGCTTGGGATTCAGAAGGAGGCTGAAATCAGGGGATTGGCAGAAAGTCAGAATAAAGAACAATTTTAAGTTCTCAAGATCCTTCACTCACTCCAACCGTGAAGGGATGGTGAACCTCTGGAGATGCTTAAACAGAGTGACCTTCTGCCTCTAAGAGAGTGTGGCACAGCAAAACAAAATGTGATGGTTGCCTAGTTGAGGTCTTGAGATTTTCTACCATTCCCTTGTCATTAGGTTCCCAGAATGCTGACAGCAGCCATATAATCCGGGTGAGAAACCAGAGGCTTTCTCTCAAGAAAATATGTCCATGAAAAAATAAAATGGTGGTGACATCAAGAGGCCCCTCCTTATTCACTTTGTCTGTAGTGCATTGCTTAGTCACAGAGTCTTCCTTGAGCCTTTTAATTCCCTTTTTTATGTATGATTGGGCAACCATTGTTAACCAAACAGGAAAGCATAAAACAAACAGGAAGAAAAAGGATATAGGAGACTATAGAGCCATGTAAGAAAACAAAATAAAATTTAAACAAGGCCAATCATAATTAAAATTCTTGGAAAAGAAAAGGAATTGCATCCATGAAACAGAAGTTTAAAAATTTGTAAGAATTGGAGGAGGAAACATAAAATGGAAACTAAGAATATAACTATAAAATTATTATTTCAATAGAAGAGTTTGAAGATAAAGCTATGGAATGTTCTATAAAATAGAATAAAAGATATTTTTAAAATGTGAGCAAAGTCTTATAAATTGAAGATCTTAAGTAAAAGGACTAGTATTTGACGTCAATGGAATCAGATTGGAGAAACAGGTAAGTTGAGGTTAGCACTTTAGAAAAGAAATATGAGATGGTTTTCCAGAGAAGAAGCACATGTGAAATTCCTGATTGGCAGGGCCTCTGAGTGCCAGGGAGAATGATGCATATTTTCCCATAAAGGTAAAATATCTAGGATAAGAGAAGACTTGCATCACTCCCACAGAGAAATCGGTAGTCACTTGAGTTGACTGGAAGCTACACAACAGGATAATACTTTTACAAGTCTGAGTAAGAATTGTGGCCAGCGTAGAGTGACATACTCAAGGAGTTTCCAAGTGAGGATGCTCAATGGACAGTATTTTCAGTGAAGCAAATTCACACAAAATTTCTCTACCATGCCTCTTTTATGTTGAAGCTTTTGGAGTGTGAAAGAGTAAACCGAGAAAGAGATGGAGAGGAGGAATCAAGGAAGCCAACAGAGGAGTGAGGAATTTCCCTCAAGTAGCATCTGGGAGCTGGCTGAAGTTTCAGAGTTTCAGGACAGTTGCCTCTGATGGACAAAGAAACATTGCATACATTTCCCAGTATGGGAGACTCTAGTGAACATCCAAAATTTGGGGACAGGTGAAATATACATGTGGAAATCTAAGCAAACAAATCAATGGCAATTGTTAGCTCCTGGAAATGCAAGTTTGGGATCAGAAAGCAACTGTAACTATAAAACACTGAGAAGTGCAGTTGTCAGCAAGCACTAAAGTCATAACAATATAGACACTACTGATTAAAAAATATCATATGATACTCTTGGGAGGAAGTAGCAAGTAGAAATTGATATTGAAGAAAGTGGAGAAAAGAGAGCTAGATTGTCATGTTGCTTAATAGGAAGCAAATACCAGAAATTAGAAATAAATCAGTAAATGAAATTATAAGGATATTATTTAGAAATATGGTTGTGAGTAACAGAAGAAACATGGGAGAGATTTGAAATTGGTTACCTTTAGGGAGTGGGAGTTGAAGGAGGGCTAGTGTGGGATGGAGGACAACTTCTTACTCTGTATAAGCCTTATCGTTTCTTTACTCTCTAAACCATGTAGAATACTACTTTGATAAAAATAAATAAATTTTATAAAAGGCATGGATTAGAAGAATGAGGGGAGAAATATATCTCTTTGCAATAAAGGATTTTTTGAGATAAAATTTCCCAACTTCCTTATCCCCTGCACTCATCTTCTGATGTGCCCTGGGGAAGACAGTAAAACAGATACTTTCAAGATCAAAAGTTCTGAATTTAGCTTTTTCCCTTTGTTTCTTAAACCTATGAAACTTTGTGCAATGTTTGATTTTTTTGAACAAAAATCTTTCACCTTTGGTGAAAAAAAATCAGTGATCACAATCATAAAAATAGAAGTGCTGATCTTATTCAATGTCATGTATATGCAAATTACTCTTTGGCAATATAATAGAAAAGTTCAGTAATTCAATAAAATGTGAGTTTAGGGTTAGGCATTTGGCACAGTGTCTGTCTTGTCTCCTGGGCCTCCTAAATCCCATGTCACAGAGTACCTGGGTTCAAGTCTCAGTTCCACTTCCAATTCCAGCTTCCTGCTAATGTGTGCCCTGGGAGGAGGAGCTGATGGTTCCCTGCCAACCATTTGAGAGACCTAGATTGAGTACTGGGCTCCTGACTTGGGCTTGGCTGAGTCCTTTCTATTGCAGATATCTACAGGGGGTGAGGTGGATGGAATATCTCTTCACTGGGTGTCTCCCTTGATCTGTCTGTCTCTGTCTCTTTTTTTATATCTCTCTGCCTTTCAAATAAAAATAAATAAAACATTAAAAACCATGCAGAAAAGAAAGGGTATAAAAAGACTTTTCTGTGCAGTAGATGCTGAGCAAAACACTTTAGATGTGGCATCTCATTTAAACTTTTCAACAACTCCAGCAAGTAGATACAATTTGCATCCTCATTTTGTAGATGAGAGCTGCCCAAGGGTAGTAGGTGTTTACTTCTTTGTTCCTTATTCTTGAAACTGCCATGTATCCTCCCTGCTCCTAAGGGAATCATAGCCCACAGAGCAAGCTCCCTTAGTCTAATTAGATCTCACTCGTTAATTTGATTTCACGGCAGTTTCAGAATGAACACAGAATAGGCATTGGTCTCTCCACTTTAGAGATGAGAAAAAAATGAAGCTTAAATAAGTGGATGATTTGTGAACATCCCAAGGGTAGTAAGTGGCATTGCTGGAAAGAGGCCCTGGTCTTTTGACTCTGAGCCCAAAGGAAGTTTACCAATTAAAGAGAGAGATTCTGACCTATGTCAAAGTGAATTTATGTGCTTCTGCTCAGACTATGATGAACCTGGGGAGGCTATGTGCAGCCTGCCCCCAGCCAACGTTTCTGGAGCACAGACCAAGGAGAATCTGCGCCTAGTTTTCTTTTTAACATTTTAGTGACATATGGTATACATTTAAGAAATGTACATAAGGGTATAAGGGTACAGATGAATGAGTTTTTGTCTGATCACACTCATAGCCAACAGACAAATTAAGAACAAAACATTACCAATATGCCGAGTCCTCCCCGTTTCTCCCATCTCCATTTTTTCTAACATGGGAAAGCATATATTGCCATGTACATGGTTTGACTCAGTGAAGCAATATTTACTAATGATATACAAAATGATATGACAGACACAAAATTTTTATACTCTCTATTAACTCTCATAAAGGAAAGAAAACACATGATGTTTGTATTTTTGAATCTGGCTTATTTCATTTAGTGTAATGATCTCTATGGAACTAGTTTTAAAAAGGAAAAGAGGAGCAGATACTTGGAATAGCAGTTAGATGCAGTTGGAATGACTGCATCCTATATACGAGTATCTGGGTTCAAGTCTTAGCTCAGCGGCTCCTGGTTCCAGCTTCCTGCTAATGCACACATTAGGAGGCTGTAGGTGGTGTGTGTGGGTCCCTGCCACCCACTTGGGGGACCCAGACTGAGTACCCTATATCTGACTTCAGCATGCCATAGCCTTCGCTGTTGCAGGCATTTGGGAAGTAGACCAGTAGATGGGAGATCTCTGTGTGCCTGTCTCTCTGCTTTTCAAATAAACAAAACAAATAAAAAAGAAAAGAAAAACATGTATGAGGATTCTTCAAAGCGTTGATGGAAAACATGGACATAATTTTGGAAATGGATTTTATAATGAACATTTTACATGATTATTAGAAGACTACTCATGCCTAAGCTGATCTTCTGTATATTAAGATAATCGAAAATGAATCTTGATGTGAATGGAAGGGGAGAGGGAGTGGGAAAGGGGAGGGTAGTGGGTGGGAGGGACGGTATGTGGGGGAAGCCATTGTAATCCATAAATCGTACTTTGGAAATTTATATTCATTAAATAAAAGTTAAAAAAAAAAGCAAAAAAAAAAAAAAAGAAGACTACTCATGCATGATTTTTTTAAAAATTAGAGTGAAAGAAATGGATCTTTAAATTCTACTTTATATGAGCTTTTTGAAGTTTCCTCGTGTGTGTGTGTGTGTGTGTGTATTATGTACATGTGTCTTTCTTTTACACAGTTGTCTTCCATTTTCAGGTAATTGAAAGTCCCAGAATTATTCCAATCAGTGTGGGCTTGTTTCTGGAAATTTATACACTTGTGTCCCTGAATGTCATGTTTCTAGCAGGAACCCGTGAATGACAATCATGTGTAGAATCAGAATACTCTCCGAGTCCATTGTGCATTGCTAGAGAGAAGGGAGCTTTGCAGGGGAGCTCTTAAGTTCCTGAACAAGACTATAATTAGCTGTAATAGGACCCAGAGTAACTTCACTGCCATAATTCTCAGCAGGAAAACAATTATGTTGCAGCCGTAGAACTAGACAGACATGCTGTAAATACAAAACATTCTCCAGATATATGCTCTACATTCTAAATACATGGAAAATTAAGCCAGACACTTCTTAGCTAATTGTAATTCAGTGCAGTATTCCTTTCTTTTCCTCAATACTTTTTTCTTTCCTGCTATATGTTTTCTATTTTAGTTTATATCATTAAGAAAGGCATATATCACTTAGAAAATATGACAAAGGAAACAATGATGAATTCAAAAATCTAGTGTGTTCTAGAGTAACAATCTGGGATAAAAGGAGCCCTGTCCTGGAATTTGAGAGACTTTTTCTAGTCCTACCTCAAACTGGGCCAATCCTTTTATTCTGAAGCCATAATGTGGCAGCTTACACACCAACCTGGACCACTAGATAACAGATATCTTTGCTATAACCTGTGTAGTATTCACTTATTTTTTTTTTTTTACAGGCAGTGTGAACAGTGAGAGAGAGACAGAGAGAAAGGTCTTTCTTTGCCGTTGGTTCACCCTCCAGTGGCTGCCATGGCCGGTGTGCTGCGGCCAGCGCACCACGCTGATCCGAAGGCAGGAGCCAGGTGCTTCTCCTGGTCTCCCATGGGGTGCAGGGCCCAAGCACTTGGGCCATCCTCCACTGCCCTCCCGGGCCACAGCAGAGAGCTGGCCTGGAAGAGGGGCAACCGGGACAGAATCCGGCACCCCGACTGGGACTAGACCCTGGTGTGCCGGCACCACAGGTGGAGGATTAGCCTGTTGAGCCGGAGCTCCGGCCTAACCTGTGTTGTATTCACTTATAAAATGTAGTCTGCATTTAAAAATCAAATGATTCTACCTGGAAAGCTTTATTCCCAGGAGTAGGCATGTGGCACAGTAGCTACGTTGCTGCTTAGAATGTTTACATGCGGTGTCAGAGCACCTGGTTTGAGTCATGGCTACCCCACTTCCAATTTAGCTTCCTGCTAATGTGCATGCTGGGCAACAACAGGTGATGGCTCAAGGACTGGGGTCTCTGCCACCCACATGGTAGATCCAGATGGATTTCTAGACTCCTGGCTTCAGCCTGACCCAGTCCTTTCTGTTGAGGGCATTTGGGGAGTGAAGCCAGGAATGGAAGCTCTCTGAACTCTGTTGGTCTCTCTGTTCTGCCTTTCAAATAATATGAATGTGTGTGTGTGTGTGTGTGTATAAATCTCTGCTTATGACTTCTAAAGGAAACAGTCAGATATGCCTCCACTGGGTCCACTGTTCCTGTTAGTCTCAGCAGAGCCATTCTCTGGAGAGCTGGTAAGTGCTGCTCTCTTTGGCTGAGGCCCACACTCTCCAGTTTGCCACAGAAGTAACATGATCACTTTGCTCTTTTAGGTTTTTGCTTTGTGATCAGCTTTTTCCCCCCTGTGAAATGGAGACTTTGAGTTGAATATTGTGTATTGAACTTTTAATATCTAGGATTCTGTAGTGATATCAACTAAAAGAATGATTTAGAATTGGCTAAATGACTAAAAAGAACAACAAAAGTCCAAGTTATGTATTCCCCCGCCTTTCAACTTGTGTTTCTGTGCCATGATCATCTATTTTTACTCGTGAGAGAGAAATAATGATAAATCACAGAGGCTTGAAAGACTGCAATCCCTCTGCATGAGAATTTACACCAAGTTCAGTGGATAGTTCTTTACACAGATAGCAGTTTAAGCACTTGGAAATCTCTGGGTTTAGTGGGGTTAAATCAAAACCTTGACATCATTTTAACACAGTTTTATTGTCCTATGACCTCTGTGGCTCCTTCATAATCCTAAAACCATAGCTATTCCAAAGGAATTATTTCCTCCTGAATTCTACTCTACAAAGACTATGCAGCAAAGAGCTCCACAGGCACAAAAGAGGGAAAGAGCAAATTTGTGAGTTCAAATGTGTCTGGTTCTATCCCACCTACAAAAGCCTCAGTGCCCTTGGTTCCACCTTGACCCAACGCATGGCTTCATGCTTAGAAAATGTCCAGTGACAGATGGAATTAGATTGCATTGAATGAAAGTTATTACTGTTTTTCAGGGTTCTGGAACTACCACTTCCTACTCTGGCACAACTTACCTTCCGAATGGGTAAAGGAATGGATACCTTCTCAAACCATCAGTACTCCATGAGAATCTTTTGCTGAATTATCAAAATGTAATTATTAATGCATGGGCTTTTTTTTTTTTTTTTTGAGCTGGTTGATTGAAAAGGGTTGGCCTTCTATTGTAAAATTTGGGTGAAATTTCTTACTCCCAAGTTAATTAAATAATTTGTCTGGAGGTGATTTGGGGTCTTCTCTGTAGATAAGAATGTTATCTCTAACAATTGTCATGCATTTTTCTTTCCAGTCTCCATAACTTTGTATACCTTATATGATTTAAGGTCACTGCTATGATTTAAATATGTCCCCTCCAAAATTCAGGTTTAACTTAATTCCCATTGTAGTGGTATTTAGGACTGGGTTCTTTTGATAATTGAGTAGGTCATAACAGCTGTTCCCTCAAGAATAAGTTACTACATAATAAATGGAAAAATGATGGAGGGAACTAGCTTATCTTCCTTTTTGCTCTTCCCTCTTTTCTGCCACATGAGGACACTGCCCACCTCCCCTTTGGAGGGTGCTGCAGTCAAGATTCCTTCTTGAAGCAGAGACCAAGCCCTCAGTAGACACCTAACTACTGGCACCTTGATCTTGGAACACCCAGTATGCAGAACTGTGAGTAATACACTTGTGTGGTTTTTTTTTCCCACATAAATTACCAGTTCTAAATGTTTTGTTATATACTTAACACAAATAGACTAAGGCAATCACCTTAATACTTAGGATGAATCTATAGTACCACACAGAATACAAGCAGTGATGTTGAAGGTCTGATTTAACATTTTGTCATTAGCTAAAATATTTGCTGTGAGGGATTTTTTGCTTGTCTTTTGGAATATGTCAAAAGGAAGTTTCTTCTATTCCTGTATGCTGAGGGTTTAACCTACAGGGATGTTGAATTTTACCTAATCTTATTTTCCATGCATAAATTAAGATGAGTCATAGGATCTTTCTCTTTTAATTGGTTAATGTAATCAACCATATTAACTGAAGTTCTAATATTAACTTTGAATTCCTGGAGACTTCCCAAATTAGTTATGGTTTCCTAATTAAACTGTGTGGGGAGCAATTCGGACTGGACTGAGTTACTGGAATTAAGACTTATTCTATGCATCTGCTCTCCCACAATATGGCGCTGGGAGAGGAGAAAACAGTTTCTACACAGCTGCCTCCAGTTCAGCCAATAAACTGTAGGACTTGCTCCTGATTGGAGGAGAGCAGCGTACTCGGCGTGTGGGCAGCCGAGTTAGGATTGGCGGAGGAGGACTATAAAGGAGGAGAGAGACGGCATGCACCAGGAACATCTATGGGGAACATCTAAGGGGAACACCTGTGCAGCCCCCGAGAGAGCCGGCCGGCGGAGTGCCGCTCCCCTGCGGAAGTGGGGAATGTGGCCAGGGGGAACCGCCCTTCCACGGAGGTGGAAGGGACAGTAGCCAACCCGGGAAGAACCAGCAGCAAACCCGGGGAGGGCTGAGCAGACGAAAGAACAGCGCAGGGTCCTGTGTCGTTCCTCCACGAAGAGGGGGAGCGACAAAACTGGTTGTCTATTCATTTACTTTTATTCTTTATTTCTAAAAGATGTGCTTTAGGATAGTTATATATTTTCCTATAAATGTTGTTCTCACTGCATCCCATAAATTTTGATAAGTAGAATTTTAATTAACATTCAGTTTTTAAAAATTTCTAATTTCTATTGTGATTTTATATTTGCCATTAACTCTTTAATTTGATTTTTCAAAGGTATGAAAATTTTATATTTTTCTGCTTTTTGGAACATATGAAATTCTAACTTGTATTGTGCTAACTATTTTAGCAGAATTATACTGTGATACATAAGAACTACCTTTCAGGGTAGTTCAGGGGCAAGCCCCAAGTTACCTCAAGATCTCCCCCTGCATCTACCTCCTAAATGCTATAATTACATCAAGATTCTACCTTTAATCCATTTACTATTACCATTAATCCATTAACAAACAACAAAGGTCTTTGGGGACCAAGTCTCTAATGCATGGGCCTAGATGCTTTAATGGACCACATCAGTGCCAAGTATGTATCCTGATAATTTCAAGTTCCTAAACAATGTATCTTTGACATGCCTACTGGTATGTTGTTATAAGAGACCTGAAGTGACAGGATGATAGTGATAACATAAAGGTTAATGGAAGTCTTACAATATCTTCTGGTGAAGGCTTGCCACCTTGGAACCAGGACTTCACGATTTACATGGTATAGAATATTGAAATGGTTAGCACAGAATCTCTGAATTGGCCTCTGATAATGATAGGATAGGACTATTCCAATTCCATTTCTTAGTTCCTGAACTCAGGTATTCTGCCTGTTGTGAACACAGCACCATGTATGATCATTGTTTGAGGGTATGGTATGGTTTGAATGGTGGTGGCCCCTCCAAAATTCATTTTGAAACTTGATCCCTGATGCAACAGTATTAAAAGGAGTGGCTTTTGGAACATGACTGCCCTCACAAATGGGTTTAGCACTCTTATCATAGAGCTCAAGGATCACTCTCTTGCCATTCTGTCTTCCATCATGTGAGGACATGGCAACAGGGACCATCTTACAAGGAGAAGAGCAGCCTTTTCAGACATCAATGCTGGCACATTTGTCTTGGACTTCCCAGCCTCCACAACTGTAAGAAATAGATTTTTCGTGTTTGTAAATTACCCAGTCTGGGTTTTTTTTCATAGTACCCCAAATGGACTAAGACAGGGTGCACTCATACTTGCCATATTCAGTGTACTATTTCTAAGATGACCCCTCAGGAATGCCTTCCAAAAGCCACCATATTGTACTATCAGGCTATTAGCTTCAAAGAGTATGGGATGCTGCAGTGCTGTGGTCATTTGCCTACTCCCTTACCCCCTTGGTTGGAGGCACTGTTACATGGAATTCCCAGCTGGTATACCAAACACTGAATTTTCACATACTGGCACTGAATAAGGGCTTTGTGGGAAGGAAAGGCAAATATATATCAACAATATTTTTCAGTTTGTTGTGCTTCTCTGGTAGAAGGAATCCAATGTGATCAACTTGCTGCTATACAGTGGACTGACCTCTTTAAATGATAACTGAATTGGGGGCCCATTATGATCTATTTTGCTGAGAGGTTTTATATTTGATATTGTCAGGGCTGGATCAACCTTCATGAGTAGCTGCCATTATGGGCTCTTGTCTAGTCTCTGACTCCATTAGTGGTCATGTTGTCAGCACTGAGGTGGACAATGATAAAGCACAGATGGTGTGAAGTTGCCAAGTGATTCTGTATGGATGATACTGCCTCTAGTTGGTCTTTAACATGTAGTCAAAGATTGTTACTGTTTGTGTCTACTGCTGTAAGTCATCTGCACCTCTTACTCAAATGTCTTCATACCTAACCTTGCAAACTTTGTTTCTTCTAGGCCACTTTCTTCTTACACAAGGTGGATGAATGCTGTACCACCTAAAAGGCTGTCCGTTGAGGTTATTTCCTCTCATCCTAACATTCTTGAGTAGGACTATAGTATAACTGTAGTACACTTTCAACTTCCATTCATATACTGAGATATACAGCCTATGGAACAAGTATAACATTTTTCTCTTCTGCTAATTAGTTACAAGGGATCTCCCTGCAATGTGGCCATATGTCATAGTAGAGGGAGAAATAAAGGTACAACATATGTGGATGTTTTGGGGATCTGGATTGCTAGCCTGTGCTCAATTATTTCCTCTTGTCCTGTTCTTGCTTGCTCTCAACCTTAGGAAGAATTGACTTGGTGAGCATGAAAGAATCCAGCTCATTATGGGCAGTTATGTTCACATGATCACATGATGAGCCATGATTGGTTGCCACAGTCCAGTAGCATGCCAGGAAAACCTTTTCTAGTGGTGCTTAATTCTTTGCTCCAAATGGCATAGCTTTGCTCCGCACCCTGGAGATGATGATAGAAGTCTGTGGGGTTTATTGTAATTCTTTAGAGTGTCATTTCCCTTACATGTGTCTTTAAAATTCTACCAGAGTTAGAAAAATTGCCAGTCTGCAAGGGTTGTTCACATCACATCTTGGATCTGCTACAGAGCTCCATTACACTCTACATTCTACTCAAAAAAGGCAACCTTCTATGATAGTTGATGAATAGTTCAAAGCACAGTCCAAAAGTAGCAGTTATCACTTTTTGACCCTTTGTTTCAAATCTTTCCTTGATCACCCTACTTGTTATGTTGGAGTTGTATCTTGTAAATGTACCTTTTTGGCTAGTTCCTATATAATGATTTTTTGCAACAAAGGGATATGGGAAGGAGTTTTACCTAGCTCTAGTGTGGGTTTTTGTTTGTTTGGTTTTTGCTTCCTGCTTCTATGGTCCTCAGCTATTGTGTGAGGTATCCAGATGCACTATGTGATTTCAGTGGGAATGCCGGCATTATAGAGTAGCAGATACCAAATGGAAAGTCTTAATTTCTAAAAAACACACTGAGTACACCTTGATAACATGAAGTATAGCAGGAACATATTGGTAATCAGAGTTCCTTGGTGTATAGAGACCTTTGGCAGTGAATAATTGAATATACTGTCTCTAGTAACAAAATTTATGGACTACCTACTAGAATATTGCTTGACCTATATAACCAAAAACTCTCCAGTTCTGGTAGCAGAGAAACTAACTTATGTCACTGCAGAGATGAGTTACAGTCTTATTTCTAGACATATGCCAATTCACAGATCCATAGTCTCCTGATTGAATGAAAGTCTGGGTCCTCTTGAGGAGGACCCTGTAACATTTACACAAATACTATAAATCTTAAATCTTTCTTCAAGCCTTCATCAAAGGAACTGTGGCCAACTAGACTGTGCAATGTTGAAAAGAAATAACTATATTGTGCAATGGTGGGAAAGAAATAAGCCAGGCACTGGCTTTTGAATTGGTGCTGATTTCTGGGAATACAATTAAGGGACTTATGGCAATCAAGTCATAGGTGTATTCTCAGGGGTGAGAACTTGGCACAACAGTTAAGATGCTACTTGGGATGCTGACCTCTCCTATCAGAATGCCTGGATTCAAGTCCTGGTTCAACTTCTGGGTCTAGCTTCTTGCTTATATGCACCCTGAGAGATAGGGCTTAAATCCTTGCCACGCATGAGGGAGACTTAGATTGAGTTGCTGGCTCATAATTTTTGGCCTGGGCTAGCCCTGGATGTTGCAAATATTTGGGGAGTAAATTAGTGGATAGAAGATATGTTTTTGTCTCTCTGCATTTCAAATAAATTAAAATAAAGATAAGTAAATAAAATTTTAAAAAATTGCTGCAGTCTTGTTTCAAATTTTAGTCTTAATTGTTATAATTCATCCCCCCGTTCATTCCTTAGTTATTTCTCTAGTTCCTGAATGTGTAATTTGAAAAGATATTACAGGATGTGGGTGAAATATCCATATGTCTCTCTAACACTTCAAATGAGGGCTGTTAAGATAGGAAAGACTAAGTGGAAGGCCCTGGAATTTTCCTCGCCACTAAGATAGTTAACCAGAAGCAATGCCACAACCTTCCTTGGAAGAACTGCAAAAATTGGTAATATCATCAAGATTAAAAAAAATAGGGGTATATTTCCATTTAACCTACCAGTTTGACCTGTGTAGAAGTTGAGTGGATCTTGGAGAAAAACTGTGGGCTATCATAAATTCAGTCTAATGCTAACAGCTACTGTCCAAGATACAGTATGTTTACTGGAGTAAGTTGACATAGCCTTTGGCATTTTGTGTGTGGTTATTAACCTGGGTAATATTTTCCCCATAACAGTTTCTAAGACCACCAGAAGCGGAATTTTTTTTAGGCAAAGCCAATACTGCTATCTTTACATTTGCTACATGGCTACATTAATTCTTTTGTTCTCTGTCATAATATATTCTTCAGTGATCTTGATCATTCCTAACTTCAACAAAACATCACTACATTGATAACACTATGTCATTTAGATCTGATGACCAGGAAGTAGCAAGTGCTTTGATGCCTTGGAAAAACAAGTGTGATACTGAGGATGAGGAATAAAAGGCATAAAATTCTAGAGCCTTGACATTTCAGTGAAGTTTCTGTGAGTTCACTGACCTGGGGCATGTCAAGGTATTCCCTCCAAGATGAAATACGCCTGTGACACTCACCGTGAAAAAGCAGGCACAATGCTTGGTAGACTTTCTTAGACTTGAGAGTCAATACATACCAAAATTGAGTGTGCTGTTTTGACCTTTTGACAGAGTCACATTGTAAAATTTCAGTTTCAACTGGGGATAACAGGCTAAAAAAAAGATCTAGGATGTATTGTAAGCTGCTCTATCATATGAATCTTATGATTCTGCAGATTCAGTGATATTTGAAGTTTCTGTGGCTACCAGGAATGTGGTGAAGAGTCTGATAAATAGCAGTAGGCCTTAGAATAGAGCTCCAGGATTTTGGAGTAAGTATATGCCTTTATTTGTTGATAATAGTTACGTTTTTAGAAAAAGTTTCTATTTTGCTGCTGGGTTGTGGTAGAGACCAAATACCTAATTATGGGGCATATCAGAGGACCATTTGGCTTGAGCTTATCATCACGTGCTGTATGTGTTTGCGTCAGACATAAGCTTGGGTATGTACACTATCATTAAGTGGAATAGTATATAAGACACCAATTCAGGCAGTTTCAGCAAGTATTAGTAACTCATGACCAAGAAGGTTCTTGCCCCTTTGATAATGACTCCTGTTTTCTTGCCTCTTTGTCACAATGGCTTTCTTGGGAATTCCTTAGGACCAGGTGACTGAAAAATTAAAAAAAGAAAAATACTCAAGCCCAGAATATAGGTGAGTCTCATGATATGTGGGTGCCGCTGAGATTGGACAGCTATAGCATTGGAGTCTCTCAAAAGGGTGATCCTCAAGGACACTGGTGAAGGAGAGTCCTCCTTTGGTGAAACTTCAAGTGGAAATTGGATATCGTACCTTAGAGTGAGAGAAAGGTGGGAAGTACAGACTGGTACTCATTAGAAGGTTGCTGTGGTTAGTTTCGCTACATGGTCTTGAAAAGAACAGGATTAGTAGATTGGTGACCAGGTAGCATGAGGAAAAATATATGGATAACCTTCTTGGAATGGGCATAGAATTAGAAGACAGTATTGCCTCAAGTGAATGTACCTAAACTGTATTCATTACAGAGAAGAAACTTCTTTGAAATTATTTATTTATTTGCTTACTCATATATTTCATTTGAAAGGGATTGAGGGGGGGGGAGATTTATCTCATCTGCTGGCTGATGTCCCATATGCTTGCAACAGCAGGAGCTGGATGAATTCAAAGCCAAGAGCCAGGAACTTAGGGCCTCTCACAAGGGTGGCTGGGACCCAACCAATTGAGCCATCACTTGAGGTCTCTCATGGTGTGCATGAGCAGGAATGTGGAATCCAGAGCAGACCAAGGGCTTGAACCCATGAATTCTGATATTTGATACCAGTATCAAAAGTGACATCTTAACTGCTGTGTCAAATGCCTCCCTCACAGAGAAGAATCTTAATAAGGAAATGCTCTGTTGATGTCACTTAAGCCTCTTCTCCAGCTGACCAAGCAATTGCTTGATAGATCCATGAACAAAGTAGTAGAAATGGAAGCTACACATGGGCTAGCAGCATGGACATTGTATTATAATGCTACCTAATTTGGGAGTGAGACATCGTTGTTAGGTCTCTGATAGGGCACCATTCTTGGGAGAATTCCACCATACTCAAAGTGAAAGGTTGATTTATGAACTTCTTCCATTGTGGAGAAGGCAGAGTTGTCCCTATTTGAATAAAATAAATTTTGGATATGGATTTGCCTTCCTTGCCCATAATGCTTCTACCATAGCTACCATGATTTGCACATGGAACATCTTATCTGCCATTGCCACATGCCACACAGCATGACTTCTCATCAGGAAGCTCATTTTGTAGCAAAGGAAGCAAATAAATGAGTGTATGTCTGTGGCACTAACAACTCGATATTTGGAAGTTGTGACTTAAATGAAAGGTGAAATGACGTCACTGTATTTAGTCACCGCACCAATTAGAAGCCCATGAGAGTATTTCAGGCATGGAAAGCCAAGACACTCTGGCAAAAAGATCTCTGTGAGTGAGATCCCAGTGGAAAGAACAGGTCTTCAAAGAGGGAGGTGCCTTTCTCTGAAGGGAGGAGAGAACCTCCACTTTGACTATGACCTTGTCTAAACAAGATAAGAGTCGGAGAACTCAAGGGGCTTCCATAGCCTTGGAAACTCATGACTGGTGCATAGGGAGATTACTGATGCCATAAACAGGAGTGTCAATTTGTAAAGCCAACAACAGGAGTCACTGTGCACTTACTCCTCATGTAGGATCTCTGTCCTTAATGTGCTGTACACTGAGGCTTAATGCTATAACGAGTACTCAAACAGTATATTTCACTTTGTGTTTCTATGGGGGTGCAAACTGTTGAAATCTTTACTTAATGTACACTAAACTGATCTTCTGTTAAAAAAAAAAAAAAAAGAAAAGAAACTATCAATTCCCAACTTGACTCTCACTGGGATTAAACATGACAATAGGTCTGATCTGATTTCATCATCATTTAAAAAAAAATCATCTATTATTTTTCACTTTATGTTTCTGTGTGGGAACAAACTGTTGAAATCCTTACTTAAGGTATACTAAGGTGATCTTCTGTATACTAAGATAATCGAAAATGAATCTTGATGTGAATGGAAGGGGAGAGGGAGTGGGAAAGGGGAGGGTTGTGGGTGGGAGGGACGGTATGGGGGGGAAAGCCATTGTAACCCATGAGACGTACTTTGGAAATTTATATTCATTAAATAAAAGATAAAAAAAATAAAAAAAAATAAAAAAATAAAAAAAAAAAAAAAGAAGACAACACACTAAAAGATGTGATTCTGTTTTACAGGATATGGTATTATAAACCAGATTCTATTTTATGGTTCTATCATTGCTATAACTAGAATAATCATACATAGATTAATGGATTGAAGGGCAGATATAGGAATGATTCATTTTTGATACCAAAACACTTGCATTGTTTTATTTTCTGTTAAGTCTTGGCATCTCTGGACTTTGTTGGTTTAGTGGTCTTAGTATAAGGGGAGGAAGCTTCCGCTAAAGAACACAAACAATAGTTCCTTTGAGCTGGAAGATGACACTGCCATCTAGCTTTTGCAGTTCCTATGCCATTCTACCAGTGAAGGAAAATGGGATTACTCTTCTGGCTGGAGTGATTGCTTCTAGTTACTAAGAAGAAACTGTGGTGTTATGCAATGAAAGCAAAGAAGCCTATCTCTGTGAATTTTCTGGGGGTGACTTTTAATATATCCAATGGTAAAGGTTGCAAAAATACAAAGAAATTGAAGAAAGGTAGGACTGTTATTTAGAAATAGAAATAACAGGGGTTTGTTCACAGCCAAGTGAAAAAGCACTGACCAATTGAGGTTTTGTTAGAGTGCTAAGGAAATAATAAATGGAAAATAGGAGAAAGGGATCACAAATATCAAGTCCAGCCTTCAACGTGTGAGTGGTTTGCATATTTTCTCTTTGCTTGTTACATTTATGTATTTATTTGTATATGTTTATCACCTCTTTTTCTTCCCTTTTCACATTATTATTGTTTACGCAAGCTTGTAAAGTAAACATTATTGTTTAGTCTTTTGGTAACAGAATATTTAGGAGGATTCTGACTTTTAGAAGAAAGTAATGTAGTCAGACACATATACTAAGACTGTGGGTTTTTGTGTCTCCTTATTTTGGGGAAAGTGTAAGTACTTCACTTATAAAGAGGATCTCTATCTTATAAGTTAAAATCATGTGTTTTCATTGTGTAGAAGTTCAGATGTGTGTAGAAGGATGCATACAGAAGCTAAATACTCAAAAAGGTGGGCTGTGTGTGATTTTAGGCTATTGCTTCTCAGATCCAAGTCTCCTTTCCATGGTTTGCTCCTATCAGAGTTGGATGCTGTAGGGTTTCCTAATTTGCCAGATAGCGTGATGATAAACTTTGCCAGTAGAGGGCACTGGAAGGTCACTTCAGTAGAAGGGGCTTCTATTCCTAGTTCTGATGAACTGTCCTTGCTTCCACTTTCTCTCTGGGAAGCTTGAGTTGGTGTGGGCAACAGCTAGTGAGGTTTACTCCGTGCCTAGTTCCTCTTGAATCTCATAGGAAGGGTCTGGTGAATTCCAGAGCACCCACTACTGGCAGCTTCCCAGAAAGTTTCTTTAACAGATCAGGAAGCTGGTTCCTGTTGGCCAATCCTAGTCAGAAGCACCTCAGAGATGAACTTCCATGTCATCCAGCTGGTGATAGACATACTCTCTCCAGCTATCAGAATGGCAAACCTGAATAATGGCTTCTACTATCTGTGCGATGCTTGGTCTTCTGAGTTTTCTTTACTCCTTAGCAGCCAATCATCTCTTACTAGTTAGTAATTATTTTTCCCAAGCTTTACTGAAGTGTAACTGACAACTGAAATTTGCATATATTTGAATGTACAACCTAATGCTTTGATATACACATACATTATGAAATGATCATCATGATTATGCAAATTATCATATTCATCACTTCAAGTTAGCAATTATTGCCATGAAAATTTCCTGACTGGACACTAATATCAGATATATCAGGTTGAGGATTTATTGCCTCTAGAAACAGTGCTTCCTCTACAGTAAGTAGAAGATGCATGATGAAAGGGTTTGTTCTTTGCTTTGGAGGTGATACCTTGGAATACTCTAGTCCAGTGAGTCCCTAAAACCTTCACTGAAATGGACTCCTGCATTTTTGTAGGGTTTAATTTTCTACCCTTTTCCTAATATATCTTATCAATTCTTCCTCTGTACTTATCACTTCTTGCTGATGTGGTTCAGTTAATGTGATATCACCTATATGTACTGAATCCATATAATATTCTCCAAAATGTTCAAATGATTCAGGTCCAGGGATCTATTGTAACAGTAGGAAGAAAAGTTAACATAGTTCTGGGCAAGTCCATCCTATCTCCACAGTGTAAACCTCTGCTAATCTTTGTTCCTGAGGGGGATGGAGAAGAATGTGTTTGTTAGATCACTGGCTCCAGATCATGTATCTAAGCCTATCTTAATCTGCCCTCTCAAGATTACCACTTTCGACAGAGCACCTACAATTGTGGCTAATGTTTGTATGAGTTTAGGTTATCCACAGTAAGTCCCTAGGATCCATATGGTTTCTATAAGGGCCAAATTAAAATTTTCAAATTGAATAGAGAAATAACAGGTATATCATATCTGTATCCTTTAGATCTTAATAGTGCCACTAACTTTTGGTAGGCCCTGTCAATCTTGGGATGCAATATTGTTTTTGACTTACTATCTTCCATCTGACTGTTCCCACTTTGACAGCTCTTATGTTATGGGCTGAAGAACCAATGTGGGGGCTCTGCCAACTGCTGAGTTTGACTGTTATACAAAGAGTAAGAAAATGTCAACTTGTTGGGTCCATGGACCAAGTGGATCCATTAGGAGTCAGATCTGGGCTAATACTCCATTACCTGATCCTCAGTATATGTCCTATTCTTTAAAGGGAGAGATGATGACACTCTTTGTCCCTGGATATCAGTGCCAGTTCATAGCCTATGCACAACAGTTTTTACAATATCTATGTACCACTCTTTTCATTGTTTACTGAATTCAATTGCCATAGGTCCCTTTGTGGAAGAACTGTAGACACGTGCTGTGCTGTTGCCTTGTCCTCCAAGGGACTTCTTAGGGACCACTGCTGGAGCTAGTTCTGTCCAGCAGTGTATTCCTTTCTGAAACCTGGTGTGACTATGAGAATTAAGCAAAATAAAGTCTCAACAGTCCTCCTTCTTAATAATCTTTTAATTGCATAGTTAGAGACAGCAGTTGGCAAACTTATTCTGTAAGAATCAGATACTAAATATTTTAGAGTTTATGAAACTTTAGGTCCCTATCAGCTCTTCCATTATATCACATTCCATTGTATCCCTCGATAGTAGGTAAATGAATCAGCATGTCTTTGTCCTAATAAAACATTGTTTGTCAATAGTTTATTATAATTATATAATTTTCATATGTTATAAAATATTCTTCTTTGGTTTTCCATCATCTGTATCTGTCTGTCCATCTGTCTGTCTATCTACCTACCTATCTACCTTCCTATATACATCTTAACTCATGAGCTATACAAAAGCAGATAGTAGTTGGTTTGACTAGGGACCATAGTTTACTGACTTAGATGAAACAATCATTGAGCTTTTCAATGATTCTGGTGCCTTGTTTATCAACTTACTCCCCACTGTGTGGTAGAGCATTGTATTCCCCATGCTCTCTGTGTTCTGCCATGGAACATTGTTGGCTTTTGGTTTTCAGCCCTACCTGATCTGTATACCCTTGCATGCCTCATCTTTTGAGCCTTTCGATTTCTCCTTTCACCATCTGCCATCATAGTTCTGGCGTTTCTGCTTCACTTAATATGGGCATTGCTTTCTCCAAGCTTGTTAAGAACTATCCGGCTCTGGGTTCTTACCATCTTCTTGGATTTTTGCCAACATATTAAGTTATATACCACAGAAAAGAGTGTCTATAACAATAAACTCCCCTTTTTCCAACTTTATGTTATACCCTCCCTTATATGTATTTTTCCCTGGCTCCTGCTGGTACATGTTGGCTAGTATGTTGGTTTTGATTCCTTAATTCATGCCTGTGTCACTCTGTTGTTTATTAAATCATTAGATGTTATAAATTGTAATTCCTTTACTATCTCTGAGTCTGAGCTTTCTCCTCTATAAAAGAAGGTATATATGCCATGATATTGATTTGTAAATAACAGAACTTTATCTAACTATTTTGTCAGGAAAAGGATTTATTTTTGAAGACAAGATTTCTTTAAGAGGCAAGAGCAGAAGTCCAGGCTTGGAGGTTTTCCACCTAAGAAATATCTTCAGTTATACTGTTTCTCCCATTAGACTCCCTGTCGCCACAATTCCTGGACATAGAGATTAAACCTAGCATCAGGGACAATGTATACATTGCTACCCACAGAACCACTGTCTCTGCCTCCTTTGGGCCTTCTCTGTTTCTTCTTTATGCATACCAAGAAGTAGATTCCACTGTATGCCTTTTGCCACACATTTTTCCCTTCTGAATCGAAGTTCTGTGTGAATGAGTTTAACTGAGGAAGCGTGGATCAAATGCCTATGTCCTTGATGCTGGGAAGTCTGGAAAAAATGAGTCTGGCTTCTGCGTTGGGAGGGCAAGATTTATACTGTGAGAAAGTTCACAAATATAGGAAGGCTGTTTAAGTGCTACTGAATGGGCACATATAAGACAACAGTATAAGCGAGAAGGAAAGATAAACAGCACAGGCCTAATGTTCAAATAGATTAGGTCATCAAGAGCATCTCCACGCATCCTCCCAGCTGTAACATTCTTTGGTTCTAAGAGCCTAACCTAAGTATTTCTTTGTATTTAAAGTACATAGAAACAGAATCTAAAATTAAGACATTTGTGAAGCTCTTTGCCATGACTTTGTAAATGTGGCTGCCTAATTCTTTTTGGAAGCAAAATGCATGCATACATACATTATATTCACATGTTTATAATAACTAGCTAGGGTTATTGAATTTAAACTAAAGAATAAATTATCCAAGTTCCAATTTCAAATGAGAAATTTTGGGTTACCAAAACTGGAATTATTTGAATTTTTAAATTTGTTTTCATTTTTTGAAAGGCAAAGACAGAGAGAGATCTTCCATTCACTGATTAACTCCCCAAATTGAATTCTTTAAATATCATAATTTATAAAGAGAAACAATTCCAGTCTCACTTATTTTTCTGGACACATTCACAGACCCCCCTTGGGCACCTATTCAAAGCATTTAGATGTTATTCAGCCAATTTAATGTTTAAATTACTATTTTACACATCAAGATAACTTGAATTTGTGCTCAGTGTATCTGATCAGATATCTTTTTTCTCCTCACCAAGACATCTAAAGATGATAATTCATTCTCATAAGCAATACACCATCTCAAATAGCACAATTCTCAGTTGATGAGGAGGTATGAAAATCGTTCTTTTATCCTATCCTAGATTCTTGTTTCTTTAGTAGCAAAGCACAGTGGAAATGGCATGGGCTATATTACTAGAATAGACTGTTACTTACCTACCCACTTTCTATTCTTTTCTTCCTCCATTTTGATTCTCTCGATAAAGTGCCCAGCCTTCTTGTAACTAGAGGTGGACAAAACAATTTGGAGTTATTGAGTGGAGCCTTTGAGGAGGTATCTGAATATTCTCTTTCTCTGTCTCTCTCTTTCTCCCCACCTCTCCCTTTTCCTAGAGTATTGATGTGATGGCTAGAACTCTAGCATCCATCTGTGATCCTGAGGTTGAAACCAGTGCTATGGAAGGCTGAATAGAAACATAGAAGGAACTTGGGTCTGTGACTTCATCGAGCTGTCATACTGGCCATATCAGCATGTGCAGCTTACTTCTATATGTTTTGTTTTCCATGAAAATAAACTGTTCTTTGTTTTAGATACTGTCTGTAATACTTCAGCCTAATACTTTTAGCCAAAAGCATGTCTTAACCAATATGAAATCAACCCAAATATGGTTCCATATCTTTATTTTATCCATCTTGAACTGCGTGGTTCTGTAGCGATCCTTTACCTCTCTCTGATTCAGTTTCACTGGGTATCACAGAGATATCTATCCCACCGAGATAATATGCAGGAAGTACCTTCGATAGAGCCTTTCTCAGAATTGATGCTCACTGTGTGTTAATTCCTTCCTGTGTTATCTTTGTAGAATTACTCACAGTGTGTCCTTGGTGAAATATAGTATCTTAAAGTCCTACTGAATCATAAGAGGAAGATTACATTGTATATGTAAAGTTTTTACAGAAGTTTCTTTTGTTTTATTTAAAATATTTGAAAGCTGCTCCACCATACATAGGATATATTTAAATTATCTGCTAATCAAAAGGCATTTTACTAACAAGACTATCCTCTCCAGGTAAGGAAAATGTCAATGGTAAAACAATGGTCAATTCTCTAACTGGGGGATCTACAGAACATGATTTGGAAGCTTGGTTACAAAATTAAAGATTCAGAAGTGGGTTGTACTACACTGTTACATCCTAGTCTTTTGAAATATAAGAACCCTGACATTTTCCTTCCTTTATCTTTTGTTTTGTTTTTAACCAGCAATGAAAACTTAGCTGACCTTTGCTGACTGAACTTGCCAAAAATAATACAAAATTAATAGTTACATATGCTCCCATTCATCTGTTATTCCCCCATTTCTCTCATGAAGACAGTAGACTATATTGATTAAGAACTCTCGTGTGATGTTAATGAAACTGGGTTAATTAGAGATTATTAAAGATATATATCTTATGCCACATTGATGAAATTTGAATGGTCAAATATTGGGCATTATGGTAAGTCAGTTATGGGGGTGTTTTGGATGCAGATGCCCCCTCAGATTATATTTTTATATTACTGTGGTCTTTGCTCCAGCACCTTTGTGGATTAAGGTTATGGAGTTCACTGGAGTGTAGCCTAGCTGAGGAACTTAGCTTAGAATCATGGCTCCACCATTGCCCTTGTGCTCTTGGGTAAGTTATTAAAGTCTTAGGTATGCTCGCTTCCTAGTATGTGAAAACAGAATAAAAATAGTACCTATGCAATAGGTTGTAATATAGGTAACATAATATACTTTAAACACAGGCACACAATTCTAGTATGTAGGTTTTCAACTTTATTTATTTACAAGGGAGTGAGGGAGAGAGAGAGAGAAAGAGTGATTGGGCATGAGAGACATTGCTTATCTGCTAACTCACTTTACACATGCCCACAATGGCCACGTATGATCTGGAGTTGAATCTGGGAGACAGGAACACTATTCACATCTCCCATGTAGGTAGCAGGGACCCCTTTACTTGAGCTGTTATTGCTACCTTCCAGGATCTGCATTAGCAGGAAGCTGGAGGGAGGAGCAAGTTTTGGGAATTGAATCCAGGTACTCTGATGTGACACATAGATGTTTTGTCCACTATGCTAAATGCCTGCCCCTAGCTTTTGTTGCACACTCAATAAAAGTTTCTTCTTCTTAGAACACTTAGTTATAAAGGTGAGTTAGTTGCACTTATTTTTCTCCTCTATTGCTTCCTCTTCATCCTTTCCTCCATTTAGTGAAAGAACACATTTGGCTTAGTCATAGCAGCAGTAGTAACAGCAGTAGCATTGGTGTCAAGGGGAATAATAACCATAATAACAACTTTCTTTAGCATTTTCAAAATATGCTCACTGTGGCTGCCATGGCAGCATGCTGCTCTGGTCACCCTACAGGCAAGAACCAACTGCAAGAAGGGTAATGTGCTGATGGCTTTCAATTGCCACATGCTTGGGATCTGCACACAGCGCTGGAGCCAGGCCCTTCCTGTCCAGTGGGGAGTTCTCCAAGGGGAATCTGTGCTCCCAACTCCTTGTTGTCCTGCGCTACACTTTCTCAGGACTACCCTGCAGGTTGGAGCTCTTTTCATCCTCCTTTCTGTCTCTCCTTTCCTCTCTCCTTTCTCCTTCTTCCCTCCCTCCCCTCCCCTCCCCTCCCCTCCCCTCCTCTCCCTTTCCCTTCTCTTCGTTTCCCTTCCCTTCCCTTCCCCTCTCTCTTTCCCTCACCCTCCTCTTCCCTCTCCCTCTCCCTCTCCCCATCCCCCTTTTCCCACAGTCAGATCTGCAGGGTGGTCTGAAAGTTCTCCTCCTCCTCCCTCTTCCCTGCACTCTCCCTTACTAGTTCACTCAGGCTGCCCTAACAAAGTACCACAAAGTGGATGGATTTTACAACAGAGGTACATTTTCTGTTTTGGGGGCTTGAAGTCTGAGATCAAGGTGTTAGTGGGGCTGTTTTCCTCTGAGGCCTCTCTCCTTGGCTTGTAGATGTCTATCTTCTCCCCATTCTTCACCTGGTCTTCCTTTTGTGTGTGCCTAGGTCCAAACCTCCTCTTCTAATAAGGAGATGGGATTTGGGGCCCATCTGATGTCCTTATTTCAACTTAATTTCTCTTTAAAGATCTAATCTCCAAATAGTTGCGTTCTGCGGTGCCAAAGGTTTGAATTTCAACATAAGAATAGAGATGGAGGGGCCCACATCATCACATAACACCTTTACCAGCCTTTCTCCCAGAGACTCTCCTGTGCTGCTCAGTGTGTGATTGCATCTTCTTCCCAGAGGACCTAAATTTACAAACTAACCAAGGCTATTCCACCTAATCCTCTGACTGTCCTTATTTTACACGTGAAAGGTGAGATGATGTCACAGTACTGCCCTTACAAGGAGAGACAGTTGCCAGAATCTACATCTCTCAACCTAAAGCACTTTTTCCCCCTGCATTTTCTGAATATGCTGTTTATTTCACATAATTGAGCAAAGATGCAAAATTTTCCCTTCAGACCTTCTTATATTGAATCGCCAATAACATTGTATGTTTCGATTCTTCCTTAACAGACTCATATTTATTTATCATCTTCTTTACTTTAATTATTAGTATCCTTTCCCTTTTTATTTTAAATAAGTAGAATTCCTAGACTGATGTAATACAATATTTAGGGCTGGGATTTTGGTTTGTTCCTACAGTGTTTGCAGAGCACCTCGCAAAGTAGGTTCTCCATAGATAGAACTTAATTTAATAGCTACTCGCTAAGGGCCTGTGATAGCCAGAGCTTCCAACATCTAGCCCCATGCCTGACATGTGGTAATTCTTAATATATCACCATGCATCACATAAGGATGTTTCGGTCAATAATAGGCCACATTCAATGGTGGATTGCTAAGATTGAAATGGAGCTAAAAAATTACTACAAGTGACCTTGTATTCATAATAATGTTGAAGCAAAAATGTTTTATATGTGTGTCTGCAATGGGCTCATATAAAGAAATCCACAGCACTGCCAGTTGTGTACTAGTATAGCAGACAAGGTTATGGTCAGTACATTGTGTTTGATGATCACGAGAAAAGACTATGTTATAGGTTTGTGTGTTTGCTGTACTGTTTGTCTTTTCTTTAAAGTTCAATCTTTATACATATAAAAAAGTTTACTCTAAAACAGTGAGCCAGGTTATGCAGGAAGCAGCCCCATGCATATCACATGCCCCGCATTTCTTCATTTCTTCAAGGTTCTTCAAGGGCTGATTGACCTGTCTCTTCTAGGTTACGTAAGCTCACGCTATGATGTGCAGAGAATGAGGAAATTGCCCAACAACTCATTTCTCAGCATGTGTCATTACCATTAAGTGACATTTAAATGAAAAAAAAAAAGTTGATATTTTAGAAGCAATTATAGTGTCCTAGGCCCAACATTGTCTCACTTAAAACTTAAATAGTCATTCAACAGAAATGTTATTCTTACCTCAATTTTCCTGATGTGTCTTGGAGGGATTCTTTATCTTGCTAATATGACACAGCTAGAAAGTGATAGCACTGGAATACAGAGGCTATCTTAGTTGACGGTTACTTGACATTGCAGTGTATCTTTAGTTGACCAAAATGTTGTATTAGCACAGAGTACAGAAAGGAAATTATCTTTCAGAAGTTTGAAAGGACTCCTTGGCCCATATTTTTCATCACACAAAGTATCATGACTCATGAGCAGCAGGAATCCCATTGTTGTTTTTGGAGGATTAGTTATAGTCGTGTAAGGCATCCTTGAGAGGAACCGAAAATAGCTCTTCAAGATGTTAGAGGAGGAAGAGCTTCAGGGCAGAATTTAGAGGAAACAAAGCTGACCTTTAATTCTGACTGTGGCTCTCTGGTCCTGTACTTTTGATTTGGGAGTTGATGAAAAATTAAAACTGTAGTCAGATGGCAAGTTTTTCATTATAAAGGATTACCTTCTGATAGTCATTTTGAAATATGAATCCACCATATTGTAAAATGAGAGCAGGAATAGTTTTCATTCAGCATGTTTTTTTGAGGTCCTAGCTGTGAAAAGAGAGAGTGTGGAGGTTTTTGGGTTCCAAACAGGGAACAGTTACAGTGACTGCCTTCGTAGAGTTTAAGGTCTTGGGCAAAAGACTAATGGAAAGTAAAAATAATGCATGAACTGATTATTTGAGGGTTACCTGTACGTAGCCAATGTGGTGCTGAGCAGGGCAGAACTAGGGTGGGACAAGTTAAGTGTGATATTTAAGGGGTACCAGAAATCTGTATATATAGGATTTTATTTTTATGGTTTTTTTTTTTAAAAACTCAAGTAGTTGCAACCCAGTCCCCAATGAAAAAATATCAACTTTTAAATCAAGGCAGGATCAGTATTATTTTTTCCTTTTGCCTTAGGCTCAGCATGGCACCATAGCTAAACACTTGACATACACATCAAGTGCATGTGTTTCTGCCATCCAAACCATTTACTTGCATTTAATTCCTCAGGCAGACAACTGGAAATTTGGAGAGCATTTTAAAAATATTGCAGTGAAGAGCACACATTTCTGCTACATACACACGATGCTCTATTGGGTGAGGCACATCATCAATGAGGCTTCTGGTTCTCTTTGACTAAAATGAGGCTAATCATGCTTAGCTCCTAGTGTTGTAATTTTAAATGGGCTCGTCTATTTAAAGTGCATAACCAATGTATTTGATAAACGTTATCTACTATAAGTATATCATAAAAGACAGAACCTAATAGCTATAGCAATGCAAACATTATGCATTAGCGTCACAACATACCGAATCCTTTAAACCTGGTTATGTGAAGTTGTCAGAGCTGTAACAGAAGCAGTTCTCTTGATCCTGGTAGCATGAGCTGGGATCTGATAAGTGAGGCAAGGCATTGGAGACTAAATCAATATGAAAAAGGCATGAAATGGTGAATGAAAATGGCAAAATGTGGAGAGAGCGAACATCCCACAGAGAATAGTAGGAAGAAATAATACGCTGAATGGAGATTGGGACCAGGAGTTCTAAGTATTCTTGACTTAATGGAGAGTGCTAGAAAGTTTTTGAGGAGGGGTGTGCCATTTGCTGACCTGCTGTTTAAAAGATAACTGGCCCCAAGATGAAGGACCAATAGTAGAGCTGATGTTTTCAGGCATTGTAAAGCCTAGCATACACAGACATAGACTATTCCATAGATTGTGTGATACAAGAAGGAAGTTTGAAGTTATATTTACAGTTAAGTGATATTTTTGAATGTCCCACTGAAGAGAATAGTTGTATTTTCAGAATTTTAATCTTAATTGGAGGATTCAGAAAAACTCAAAATCCCAGTTTCATACAGTTTTGCTCTGTCTTTAGCAAAGTATGATACCTCAGGATGTCAAGTAATTATCCTGAATCTGCAATCCTAGGCTCAAAAGCACAGATTCTCCCTAAAGCAATCAGTTTATGGGCACATAATAATCTTTTGTTTTGTTTTTATTTTTTTCAGTTTATTTTTGAATAAAATATTTTTAAAGATTTATTTATTTATTTGAAAGTCAGTTACACAGAGAGAGGAGAGGCAGAGAGAGAGAGATCTTCCATCTGATGGTTCACTCCCCAAATGACGGTAATGGCTGGAGCTGCACTGATCCTAAGCCAGGAGCCAGGAACTTCTTCCAGATCTCCCAAGTGGGTGCAGGGGTTCAAGCACTTGGGCCATCTTCTATTGCCATCCCAGGCCACAGCAGAGAGCTGGATTGGAAGTGGAGCAGCCGGGACTCGAACTGGTGCCCATATGGGATGCTGGTGCTTCAGGCCAGGACATTAACCCACTGCACCACAGCACCGGCCCCAATAAAATATTATTTTAAAGGCACTAATCTTGGCTCTCATGAAGCTCACACTGTGGTGGCAAAGACAAATAACTAACAAGTAGAAAATTAATCTCATTATTTTAGGTGATATGAAGAACATTTTTTAAAAAAGTGATGTGATATGAAATAATAAAGGATACTTCTTTTTTAAAAGACAGTCAGCAGGGATGGCGTCGTGGTGCAGTAGGTTAATCCTCTGCCTGAGGCGCTGGAATCCCATATGGGCACTGGTTCAAGACCCAGCTGCTCCACTTCTGATCCAGTTCTCTGCTATGACCTGGGAAAGTACTAGAAGATGGCCCAAGTCCTTGGGCCCAGGCACCCTTGTGGGAGACAGGAAAGAAGTTCCTGGCACCTGGCTTTGAATCGGTGCAGCTCCAGCCATTGCAGCCATTTGGGGAGTGAACCAATGGAAGGAAGACCTTTCTCTGCCTTTTCCTCTGTCTATAACACTACCTTTCAAATAAATAAATAAATAAAATCTTAAAAAAAAAAAACCACACAGTCAGCAAGGAGCTCTCTGAGAATGTGCCATTCAAGCTAATAACCTGAAACATGATTTGTTTTATCATACTTTGATTTTCTTGAATTCTTATTTAGTCTTAAAATAACATTATGGCAAAATTAGACAAAATGTTAAAAAAGTATCCATAGTCTCACCATGCTTGTTAAACTTTTTTATTTTTCGTAGCTTCCTGCTGTTTCCTTTGTGTATATGTGAATTTTACTTGGTTGCAATCAAAGTATGGGTATAATTTTGCATTCTGGTGTTTTTTTTTAGAACCTAACATCATAATTTTCATTTCTCTTTTCCCAAAAAAGTGCATAATTAACAATCTGTCCTCACTAAGGACTTGATCGATCATAGAAAACGGGAAAGAGGGGTGGTCACCTGGAACTTGGAGTCATAGAAATTAAGCTTGGAAATTTAATTCACTTTTTACCAGGTGATTAAAGTTTGGAAAGTGAATTAAACCTCAGTCGCTTTGTCTGTAATCTGGGAAGATAGTACAGTGAGATGGAGTAACATATAAGCTTTAGAAAGTGCACATTTCAAAACACAAGTTAAATGTTCTCTATACGGTATCAACATTATTCTTATCAGTTGCTATACAAGAGGCACAATTTTATTTATTCATTCATTTATTACAAAATATTTGGTAAAGCCTTACTCTATTTTAGACACTCTGTTAACTACTGAGGTGAAAAACAGTGTTCTTGCCTGCTACAGCTCTTAGTGGCTGTTACCTTTGTGGAAATAGAGAATTATAATAGAGCATGTTAAGTATATTGATAGTATCCTTTTCTCTTCCTTACACTTTGATTTTACCTTTACTTTGGGCACTTTTCTGCTAGTGTGGCTCTTACTACAGGTATCTCTGTGGTGACAAGGGCGAGAACTGTGGTCAGACTCCCAGTTTCCAAACTGCAGCTTGGCCACTCACTGTGTGTGCATCCTTGAGAGAGGTCCCTGACCTCTCTGAGCCTCCTCCAGTCATAACCTAATGGGAACAACAGCTGTCTCGATATTTGTGAGTATTATGAGGTTGTTGACATGATGCTTAGCCAGGGACTGGGCCACAGTCATTGATAAGCAACTGGAACCTGTGTCAATAATCAGTGTTAGTGTTGCAATTCTGTGAATTATTACTGATATAATCTCATCTGGACATTGCTTTATTTCAGTATTTCTTAAAGTATAATTCATGAAATGCTAGGGTTTTGAGAGATGATAAAAGAGATGTACCATACCCAGAATACAAACGTGAGCCCAAATGTTTTTGGCAAATGCTACTTTAACTTGGCGTCTTTCAGGATTTCCTGTTTTCACATCACAGCCTTTTCTTCACTGATCCATCCCCCTCCCATTGGGATTTACACTGCTGGCTGTGCTAAAGTGTCCCATCTACAGTGTAGTCACACTGGCATGCGGCTTCATGGACCAATGCTGGATTGTCTGGATACATTTCTTAGGTGGGACACTCAAGCATGACTACTGTTCCACTCACCACAGCCTGTTCTGGGCCCACTTTTGATGTTTTACGTAGAGAAGAATATCTGAGCCAAGTATCCATAGGGAGTAGATTTCCTTGGGAAAAGAGAGCCCTTTCTTTTGTTCTCTTTTGTCTCAGCAATGTCTGTGTCTCTTCTTTGCTAATTGCCTCCATTCTTTCCACATGAATACTACATGGAGTTACATTTATACAAAGCTTGTGGTTCCATCTACAGGAGCTTCTCAAAACATGTTCTCACAATACAAAAGTTGCACTTTGTAAATTCACATTTCTTAAATAATAATAATAAAAAAAACATGTTCTCATGAAACACACACACACATGTTGCTGTGGATTCGTCCTGAAAGGAAGAGCATGGTGGGAGCAAGAGGCACGGAGTCACCACACAGACCCCGGGAGTTGGGTGAAGGCAGGCCTGATGCAAGCAGCCCGCAGACTCATTTATTTCAGTTGCTACAGCAGCTAATATGGCCAAGGCAGCCAATCCAGTCAAGGGGTGGTCTATGCCCTAACCAATCACAGCCTGTTGCCAGGCAGTTTCTGTTGCCAGTGGTCATCTTGGCATGGCCTTCTCATTCCACAACACACACACTTACACATTTTAGAGAGAATGTGATACACACACACACACACACACACGTATTTGAGAGAGTCAGAAAGAGAAAAATGCTCCCATCTGCTGGATCACTCCCCAAATGCCCCATGTTGGCTGGGCTGGACCAGGCTGAAGCTAGGAGCCTGCAACTCAGTCAAGGTCTCACATGTGGATGGCAGAAACAGATTATTTAAGCCATTAGAGCTGCTTTGAAGGGCATGGATTAGCAGGAAGCCAGAGTCAGGAAATGCAGCCAGGTATCAAACCCAGGTACTCCAATGTGGGATGTGACTGTCTTAATCTCCAGGTTAAACATATCCATCCTGTTGCTTTTTGTTGTGTAAAATTCCCATAACATAAAATTCACTGTCCCAAGCATTTAAAGTCTTGTTTATTAATTTGAAAGTCAGAGTTAGAGGGGAGGGAGGGAGAGAGTGAGAGTGAGAGAGAGAGAGAGAAAGAGAGAGAAATTTGTCATCAACTGGTTCACTCCCCCAGATGGCCACAATGACTGGCTCTGGGCCAGGCTGAAGCAAGAGCCAGTAGCGTCTTCTGGGTCTCCCACATGGGTGGCTGGGGCCCAAGTACTAGGACCATCTTCTGTTGCTTTTCCCAGGCCATTAGAGGGAGCTGGATGGGAAATGGAGCAGCTGGGACATGAACCAGCTCTCATATGTAATGTTGGCATTCTAGATGGCAGGTTTAGTCACTACACCACAACCCTGGCCCCTGTTCTAACCATTTAAAAATATGTAATTCAGTGGCTTTTAGTAAATTCACAATGCCGTGTAACCATCAGTACTGTCTGGCTCAAGAACATTTTTATCATACCCTCCAGCGCCTGGCAACCATGCTTTCTTGGCTCTATAGATTAGTCTATTCTGGAGATTTCGTGTGAGTGGAATCATACTGTATGTGACCTTTTTTACTTGACTTCTTAGCATCATATTCTCAAATTTCATGCTGTAGTATATATTGTTTGTTTATAGTTGAATAATATTCTATTATATGGATATACCATAATTGTTGGTCCCTTCATCATAGATATTTGGGTTGCTCTTCCACTTGATTATAGTGAGTAATTTTTCTATGATCATGCATGGAAAAGCTTTTGTTTGAATTCCAGTTTGGGGTACACAGCTAGGGATGGAATTTCTGGGTCATACTTCATCATGTATTATTTTAATACTTATTTTCTAGACATTAATTAGTCTTGGTAAACTCACAAAACTCATATCCTACATATGCAGTTCAATCTCTTGAGGTCTCAGAATGATAAAAAAATTTATTATGTTGCTGTACTGAATCTCAAATTTTTATTCTGGAAACATTTTCTGAGAGAACAAATGTCTTAGACTGAAGTAATATTTGTGTTACTCAAAACTACAGCAACAAAAAGAAATCACATAAAACATGCTTTCCAAAGAAAATACTGTACCTAGAAAGTATTGCTGAAAAAATTATACAGCTTTTGAATTCCAAAAGAATGGTTCAATTCTGCCTGGTTTGCCACAGTGTGTGAGAATAATAGAATGTAGAATCTTTTCCTTTAGTAATTCTGAACTGGCTGGCAATCTTCATTTTGCTGTTCTATCTTCCAACAAGCCAATGAATAGATGAGGAAAATGGATGGAAATTGGGATTTGAATCACCTCCTAATTGTTTTACTCAGTTCAAATGGCCACAGTTACCATACACACATTTTTCTCCGCTAAGTAATCTCTAGACAATAGAAAACAGTTGTCTTTTTAAAGGATTCCCTCCATTTTTCTTCTCAGAAATAAATTGGTACATGGTCTTTCCCAGCCACACTTGCATCCTATTATTGTTTTCAAAACTTAAACTCTCTTCATGAAATGTGACTTTATTTGCTTTCTGAGGTTGAATCATACAACCACTGAATATATGCTGTTGACAAAATAGCACTCCTGTGTTCTGAGACAGATGTCTCTACAATGAAGGGACATTTTAATAATGGCATGCTGCATAATCAATGCCACCTTAAGGCATGGATCAATATTATATTTGAGATGTCTGAATAGATATTAAATATGGACAGAGCAGGTCGAACAAGTGGAAAAATGAGGAAGAAAATTGTTCTTGACTATACATGAAGCTTCTAATGCTTTTAAATGGGGGGCATTGACCCGTCTGGAAAATGGGCACTTACTCTTTTCTAAACAAGGAGTCTAAATTAGTAAATTTTTATTTTCATTTTTGTTTTGAGTTTTCATGCTTTAAATATTTTATTATTTGAAGGAAGAATGCTGTTTTCCCAGTGGTGCATCTCCTGGGACATTTTAGTTAATTATTTTTTTACATTAAAACAAAATTTATATTTTATAGTAGTTTAAGGTTTATGGAAAAGTTACCAGGCTAGTAAAGAGGGCCTTATATATCTCATGCCCACTATCTCCTAAAATTTTTTTAAGATTTATTTATTTATTTGAAAGTCAGATTACACAGAGAGAGGAGAGGCAGAGAGGGAGAGGTCTTCCATCCACTGGTTCACTCCCCAATTGGCTGCAATGGCCGGAGCTGTGTCAATCCAAAGCCAGGAGCTAACAGCTTCTTCCCGGCCTCCCTCCCACGTAGGTGCAGGGGCCCAAGGACTTGGACCACCTACTGCTGCTTTCTCAGGCCAAAGCAGAGAGCTGGATCAGAAGTGGAGTATCTGGGACTTGAACTGGCACCCATATGGGATGCCGGCACTGCAGACGGTGGTTTTACCCGTTACACCACGGTGCTGGCACTTCTCCTATTATTAACATCTTGCATTAGTATGAAGTATTTGAAAAATTAATGAACTAATAGATACATTATTAATGGAAATTCATCTTCTTTTTAGTTTTTCATCTGATATCATTCTCCTCTTCCATCATTTCATTAAGATATCATGTTACAGTTAGTTATATATTCTTTGGTGTTTCTTGACTATGAGAGATCCTCAGAGTTCTTTGTTGTTATTTTTAAAGACTTATTTATTTATTTGTTTTTATTTGAAAGGTAGACTGACAGAGAAGACAAGATAGATAGAAATCTTCCATCTGTTGGTTCACTCCCCTAAGTGGCTGCAATGGCTGATGCTGAGCCAGGCCAAAGCCAGAAGCCTGGAACTCCATCTGCATTACTCACATGGCTTGCAGGAGCTCAAATATCTGAGCCATTATCTGCTGAATTCTCAGGCACATTAGCAAGGAGCTGGATCAGAAGAGGAGCATCTGGGACTCCAACCGACCCTCAGATATCACATGCTGGCATTACCCACTGCACTACAATACTGGCCACTCTTTGTTGTTATTTTTAAAAATAACTTCAACAGTTTCAAGGAATAGTGGTCAGATATTTTGTAGGATATACTCAACTTGGATTTTTTCCTATGTTTTCTTCATGATTAGACTGTAGGTATGGATGCTGGGTAGGAAAAATACCCAGGTACAATGCCATTCCTATCACATGATGTCAAGAGTACTTTCTTTTTTTTTTTTTTTAAGCTTTTATTTAGTGAATGCATTTTTCATAGGTACAACTTTAGGAATATAATAGTTCTTTCCTCCATAGCCCCGTTCCCACCCCAACTCCCATCCCACCTCCTACTCCCTCTCCCATCCCATTCTTCATTATTGTTCATTTTTAGTTTAACTTTATATACAGAGGACCATAAGAGTACTTCCAACATGATTTTCCAGTACTGATGTTAACCTACACCATCTGCGAATATTTCCATACTGGAAAGTTTCCTTTCTCCCCCTTTATATCCTATTCTCTTTGGAAGGAAATTGCTAAGATCAGCCCTTGGGAAGGGGTGGGATTTATGTTCCACCTCCTTGAGGGTGACATAGCTAGATAAATTAGTTGGAAATTCTTCTATATAGGTATTTGGGTGCTGTGTTTTGGCCTCAGATGACAGAAAATATGTATCCATCTATTAACCTGTGTATGTTCACACTTTATAATTATTTCTGTATGCATCCATTTGTGTATGATCCTAAAGTGAGTTAATATTGATTATCTCAAACTCTAATTGATTGCAATGAGCATCATTCCAGCTTTCTTCCATGGATTATCTATAACTTCCCATTCCAGCAGTGAAAAACCTGGCTCTTGTTATCTACTATTTGTTTAGAAAATTTTCACTTCCAGTGTATATGGATGGTGGTTTCATAGTTACCCCAAGGGGAAACAACTCTACAAACAAGAGCACAGTGCTTCTATATAAGTCCTTTTTCCTTTACTCTTAGAGACTCTGGTCATTTCCAGATACCTAAGTCAACTCCCCTTTCTCTATTTCTGCCACTGAAGGTATTCCATACATTTGTAACACAGTTAGAGTCTCTTGTCAAAATCTACATTCCTTCCTGGGATTCCCTGACCTTCTAAGTGATTTTTAAAATTTGCATAGGTAGGGTCCAGCAGTGCTATGGCGTAGCAAGTTTAGCTGCTGCCTGCAGTGCCGGCATCATATATGCATATATGGTGCCTGTTCGAGTCCCGGCTGCTCCACTTCTAGTCCAGCTCTCTGCAATGGCCTGGGAAAGCAGTGGAAGATGGCCCAAGTGCTTGGGCCCCTGCACCCATGTTTGAGACCCAGAAGAAGCTCCTGGCTCCTGGCTCCTGGCTTCAGATTGGCTCAGCTCAAGCCTTTGTGGCCATCTGGGGAGTGAACCAGCAGATGGAAGACTTCTCTGTCTCTCTCTGTCTCTCTCTGTCTCTCTGCCTCTGCCTCTCTGTAACTCTGCCTGCAAATAACTAAATAAATCTTTAAAAAATTTGCATATATCAGAGTTCACTGTTGTGTTTTACAGTTCTGCAAAGTGTCATTTATTCAACATTACAGAATAGTTCTTTCACTCTAAAACATGACTTGTGCATTGCTATTCAACTCTATCCCTCCAACAATCACTTGGTTTTCCTTTTCCAAAAATTACATGGTATGTAGCCCTTTCCAACTTCCTGTTTTCATTTATCAGTATGCATTGGAGATTCACCCATTTCTTTGCATTGCCTGATAGCTCACCTAATATTATGGCATGTATTTTATGGGTGTACTGCAGTTTGTTTATTCATTTACCTATTGAAAGACATCTTAGTTTCTTCTGGCTTTTGACAATTATGACTAAAGCTGCAATAAGTATTTGCCTGCATGCTTCTCTGTGGAGATTTTTCTGATAACTTTGGCAAATAGGTCAGAGTGCAATTTCTCAGTTGCATGGTGACAGTGTCTAGCTTTCTGAGAAACAGGTGAAGTGTTGAAATAGCTGCAACAGTTTGCATTTCCATCAGTGGCATTCTTGTTTTTCAGCATCCTCATCAATAATTGGCATGATCGTTTTTAAGCCATTTGAAAATATTTGCAGTGCTTCAATTAGTTAAGTTTTGCTTAGTGATCATCTATATCCAGTGGGAAAAATATCATGCATTGAAGATGTAGATTTTTTTAAAGGTTTATTTATTTATTCAGAAGGCAGAATTACAGAAAGGCAGAGGCAGAGGAAGAGAGAGAGATCTTCCATCCTCTAGTTCACTGTCCAAATAGCTGCAATAGCCAGAGCTGGACCCATCCAAAATCAGGAGCCAGGACCTTCCTTTGGGTTTCCCATGTGAGTGCAGGGACCCAAGCACTCGGACCATCTTCTAGTGCTTTCCCAGGCTGAAGCAGAGTTGGATAAGAAGTGGAGGAGCTGGGTCTTGAAGCGGCGTCCATATGGGATACTGGCACTGCAGGTGGTGACCCTACCCTGTGTGCCATTGCACCAGCCCCTGAAGATGTAGATCTTTGAACAGTTTTTATTATGAGCTGTTTTCCTTTGCCTTATACTTTATTCATTATTGAAACTTGCCATTTACCAGACATTTCTTCTAAAGATGTAAAATACAGAATAGTGTATTGGCTATTTATATTGATTTTGCATTGAAATAAACTGAGACTTAACCTTGATTCTACTACATATTTCCTTAGAGTAAATTATTAATTTGCCCCGCTTCAGTTTCCTCATCTTTAAAACAGAGACAACAACGAAGCCAGCTCGGAAGGTTTTATGAATTTAAAGAGCTACGTCATTTGTCTGGAACGTGGCAACATAAAATTATTATTGATATTACTGTGTACTGTTAATATTACTAATACTACAGAGGGCTGTGGTTCTAGAAAACTATACACTTTTCACCTCAGCCCTTCACTTTTGAACCACGTTGATATTTTTCATCCAACCATGCCTCATAAAAATAGAATAAACACACTTCACATTCATTACATTTCTCACAGCATGGTTTTTTCTACTCCAGAGAGCATGGTGGAATAGATATTTGCAGAGGTAACCTAAGTGTTACAACTCATTGCTTCCTGTTATTTCTTGTATTACTAATAATCCCTTACATTTGTTCAGTACTTTAGATTTTACATAGTGCCAACCCTATAGATATTATCTTATTTGCTTCTCAGAACAGCTTTCTGAAGTAAGCAGGCCATGCTTAAGTGGCCACCAATTTTGGTGCGGCAAGAAAACTTGCCCCAAATTGCATAGCAGGTAAAGGCAAAGCCAAGGTTTAAATACAGATTTTCTGAATTCCAATTTAGTGTAGGAAAATAGGACACAGGATCAATGTTCAGATAAATTTGTCAATTTATGAGATGCTTGGGATATTCATTAATTCCCATTAGTTCTGGTTCATGAGTCAAGTTCATGGATGGTAGGGATCTTTAGAGAGGGTTCCCCTTTATGCTCTGGGGATTCAAACCAACTGGGACACTTTCAGTCCTCGTGGTGACCTGGAGATCTCACACATAGAAGCTAGCATGCATATGACAAGATTCCCAGCATCCCTTCTGGAGAACTGGATTGCCCATGATAATGATTGTGGTAGCCACGTGTTTGCACTATTTCTGGGATTTATAGCCACTTTCCTCACTTTATATCCAATTCACAGGGTTAAGCTTTTAACAGTTTTGTTGGTACTATGATTCCACACTCATGGTTCTGTAGGGTTATGGAAGGGTAACTGTTGGATCTAAGGTATGCTTTCTTCTAAATTCTTTCTTCTGGTGAAGTTGACTTGAAGACCAAAGACAGAAAATGAAGAAATGCATATGAAATGCATAAAATAGATATTTGTATCACAGGAGCATAGATACAGACAATTGTTTTGCAGCAAAGGAGGAAAGAAGTCTGAGCATGGCAAGTCAATGTCATGAAAAAGAGACATAGAATAAAGACAGATTATATGAGACTGAGAAGGATTCCATCCCCACATTGCATTCTGTTCCAGAGGCCTTGTTGCATTGCTTTCCATATGGTTTTCCAAATGTTTATTATTGATTATTATTCATTTGAAAGGCAGAGTGACAGAGAAAGAGAAAGAATGGAGGGAGGCAAAGAAGGAAAGAGGGGTAGGCATTGAGATATTCTATTTGCTAGTTCAGTTACCAAATGTCCACAACAGTCTGAACTGGGCCAGGCTGAAGCCAGGAACCCAGAACTCAATCCTGGACTCCCCACAAGGGTGGCAGGGACTCAAGTACTTGGAACTCCCAGCTTCATTAACAGGAAGTTGGATCTGAAGACAGCAGGACTCCATTCCAGGCACTCCAATAAGGAATGCAGGCATCCAAGCCCATGGCTTAATTCTGTGCCATAGCAGCTACCTCTCCATGTATTTTTTGAGTCGATTCTTTAAGATTATTTTTTTGCCCCCTCTCTAAAACTACTTTAAGTTGGTGTTGGTTATTCTGACAAACAAAAGCATCCTCATTTACATGGGAAGTGAAATTCTCCTAGTGCAAAACTTATTACTGAGCTGCAGGCAATGTATCTTCCAACAGCAGTAATCACTTTCATATGTGATGGTCCACCACTTAGTCACTTCGCAGATCCTGCACACCAGGATGTACTTAACATCCTTAATAGTACTCCCACATTGATGCAAATAACTGTTTTAAGCTTGCCAGAGTCTCAGCGAGAGTGGAATATTTCTCAGGTCTGCAGTTTCATTTTTTCCCCCCACTGGAATTCTGTCCTTCTTGTTCCAGCTAGTTTTTGCTTGAAATTTTCTGTGACTGAGAGGTGAAGCATAAGAGAGCAAGAGGGAATATGAATTAAGATTAATACAGGCCTTTATTCAAAACTTGCTCTGGAAATTTTTAGCTTTAAAATCCAAAGTATTTAACCTCTTAGAGCCTTCCTTTACTCATTTGAAAAATGAAGATTAAAAAACCCTACTTCATGGATTTTTTTAAATAGGAGATTTTATTAAATAAAGTATGAAACACATCTGCCACAGTGCCCAGTCCATTGTAGATCCGCAGTCCTTGTTATCCATTCCTGGCCTTTTGAAGCAATGCATCAATCATTCTTATTATTCTTAATCACACTAAAATGGTAACTCCTACCTGTGTATTCTGTAGCATCTCTATGTAGGATACAATCGGCAGTCTTGATTATTGAGTCTTAAAGCTTGTGATCAGATCCTGCACTGCTTGCCTTCTTATAGGACCAGTGATAATGAAACTGTGATAAGTTCCATAGATTCCTTCAAAGTGAGGAGTTGGATTAGTAAACCCTTAAGATTTCTTTACCAGGGCCGGCACTGTGGTGCAGTGGGTTAAAGCCCTGGCCTGAAACACCGGCATCCCATATGGGCACCGGTTCTAGTCCCTGCTACTCCTCTTTTGATCCAGCTCTCTGCTGTGGCCCGTGAAGGCAGTAGAAGATGGCCCAAGTCCTCGGCCCCTGCACCCACATGGGAGACCTGGAAGAAGCTCCTGGCTCCCGACTTTGGATCAGCTCAGCTCTGGCCATTGCAGCCATTTGGGGAGTGAACCAGCGGATGGAAGACATCTCTAACAGCAACAAAGATTAAATATCATGACTGTAATATTTATCTGTTAGGTTATTATTTAACTTACACAAAATGAATCATAATTCTGTCCATTCTAAAGTTCTGTTGGTTGGTGAACAGTAAATCCTTTACTTTGGCAAATAAATAACTCTCTTTAAAAGAAGGCACTTTGAGATTTGGAAAGATCTATTTTCCAAGTATATTTGTGCAGTCAGACAAAACCTGACTCAATCCAAATAATTGGTCCTAGTTCTCCCCTTTCCTGGGAAGCAGCTCTGGTCTCAGGATGATAAGATTCTAGGAAACTGTCCTTTTTATATCAGGTAGCACTAACTAGTATTTGTCACCTTTCTATTTCTTTTTCAACTCTAATAATGAGTGTCAGCAACTCAGTGGCTTTCTTTCATACTTCAGTTTCCAAAGCCCCTTGGAATCAGGTCCTTAGCCTACTCTCAATCCTGAGTTTTAATCCAATCATGTATTTGCTGATTGACTCAATCCTTGTTGTTAATATGCTACAACATATAAAAGCCTCTGTTAATTTCTGACATATTTCAAAGATTAAAAACACTGAACTTTGCCCTTAAGAAACTCACAGTCATGTAGAAAAGATACAGACACACAGACCACCAAAATTCAATGCAGAAAGAATTAATAGCATAGTTCAATCCCTTTCAGTCACAAATTGAAACCCATTAGCAGGTCATGGAATCAAGTAATAGGTCATGGCCAACATTTTAAAAATAAAATAAATTGAATAAAAAGTATTGGAGTGAATCACACAATAAGTACATGTGCTTTGTAAAAATCTAAATTGTATGTGTTTAAGATGATGTAACATGAAGTGTTAAACTAGCCATCATACTCAAAAGTTTGAAGACTCTGGGTTCAGAGAGGAAGAGCTGGTGAGATTCTCAAATTTTATGTGCATATGAATCAGTTTTGGATCTTAAGATGGAAATTTGGGGTCAGCTGACTTCAAATGATGATATTCTCTGTGTTTAACAAGCTTCTGGGTGATCCTGTTGTTGCTGGTCCACACAAGAAGATGCAATGCTGATGGAGAGACTGTTTCCAGTGGGGAGATCCCATGAAAGCTCTTGAAGCCATTCGTGCCTTCAAGTGCCCCTAAGAAATAAAAGATTTTCCTTTTCTTCCTGGTATTCCCTTTTGCTTGATGGGATCCTAACCTGCCTTCCTCACCAAGTGCTGCTGCTGTCCAGCTCCCAGGTGCTGAATATTGAAACTAGGGGACCAATGTAGCCTTTGGACCAGTTACGTGAACAGCTTCACTGTTGCCTCTGAGCGCTGGCCCCCAATTTCTTGTTGTATTTCAGTCACATGTGCCTTCCCATGCACTTCTTCCTGCAAGTAACCATGGTGTACTTCCTACAAAACAGGTTTTTAAAAACGGGGACAGGAAAAGTTTCTTTATTTCAATTTCTACCTGCCTCCACATTTCCTCAGATTTCAATCACCTGCATCTAGATAGCTCCCTTGACCTCCTAATAGCTATCTCTGCAATTCCTTGCCTTTCCCCACCCTCCATCTCTTGCCCCTCAGACAGGGATATTTTCATCATCCAAAAATGAAGCCTTCATTCTTTTCTTTTCTTCAGCGGCTCCCCACTGCCTAGGCAAGCTCTGCTCCGGCTAAACTTGTTTGCTGCTGCTCCATGGTGTCCTTCTCCATCCTGCATTTTGAACCTCACTTCTTCTCACTTTTCCAGCTGGTCCAATCTTACCTGCTCTTTAGGATTGACTCGAAATCCCACTTCTTTCATCCAGCGGCGAATGAACTCCTTGCTCTCCTCTTTTCCTATGTCTCATCATAATGATGCTGAATGTAATTTGTGTACTTGCATGTGGCAGAAAAATCACAGGTTTGTTGATTGCAGACTTGGCTGGGGTTTGACCAAATGGGAGGCATGGACAATGGCCAAGCCTTTGTCATCTCTGAGCCTCAACTTCTCCACTAAGATAACGAGATCAGAGACTATGATCTCCAAGTGACTGCATGTAGTGCCCAGTAAGTGTGCCCCTTTCTAATTGTTTCTTTCCTTAGAGATAATTTTCTATGACTGCAATTTTTTTTGAATTTTAATAATGTTTCTCATTAGCGTTGAACTACTACTACCCGTCTTGCTGAATAGTCTTCTGATACTGAGATTCTCACATGTATTTTTCTTAACGTCTATCTGGATGGAGTCTCCTTTCGTGGTGGGGCAATCAGGCTCCAGGAGGGCTATCCCTAAGCAGCAGAGCCTCGACTACTGCAAACTTGCAGGACTCGGCTCGGTGTCCCTCCGAGTGCCTGCTCGCTAATTATTTGTCAGTTGATTGGTGGCTGTCCTGTCGCGCAAGACAACTCCCCTCGTCTTGGAAGGAGGAGCCCCTCAGAGTCCCTTGGTGAACGGGAAAAGTGCTTACTCTGGGAGGAAGGCGGGGCAAGCCGGAATCAGCTTTCCCAAGGAACCGCAGACTCTGTCGCCCGGTATTTGTGAACCCCATTCTTCCCGGAGGAGCGGCGAACGGGTTCAAGGATACTTGGAACCTGCCCCTTAGGCGGAGCGGCCGAGCTGCCTCGGGCCGCCGCTTCCAGCAGATCCTGCGGAGTGGAGAGCCCCTGCCCCCGCCCGCGTTCCGCTCCGGGCCCCCTCCGCTCTGCACGGGGAGGGAGAGCGGGGGAGCCTCCACACCAGTCTCCTCCGAGCTGCGGGCCGGGAGCCCCGCGCCCTCGGAGCCTCTAGGCAGCGTCCGCCTCCGCCCGGCGGGGGTGCAGGCTCTCCCCGCCGCCCCCACTCGCCGCTCGCCCGCGCTCCCTCCCTTTACCCTGCCAGCCGGAGCGCGCACACCGGGGCTCCGGCACGTGGGCGCGCGGGAGGCGGCGGCCGCTGCTACCGCTGCTGGAGCCGGAGCCCGAGCCCGAGCCGGGGAGATCGCCCTCCATGCTGCGGGAGCTGCGGCCGCCTTCCGCTCAGCCTTGGGCCCCAGCCGAGCCCCGAGAGCCGGCGAAGCCGCGTAGAGGAGGAGGACGAGGACACGCGGCGGGGCGCGGCGGGCTGGAGCGAGCTGGGCTCTGAGCAAGGAGCGCCCGCAGCCCGGAGGAGGCAACCCGGCTCTCCTGCTTGCTCTCTGCTCCAGCCGCTGCTGAGGGCTCCTGACGGCGCGATGCCGCTGCGCTCCTCCTAGGCGGCTGCCGGCCGAGGCTTCCTGCTGCCGCTTGGCCCGCGCCGGCCCCCATTCCGCGGGCGAGAACCTCGCCTACCCGGGAGGACGCGCCCGGCCACCCGAGTCCGAGTGAGCGCGAAGTCCGAAGTCTACCCCAGCGCGGCCAACTTCCCCGCGAGCCCCTCTCCCCGCCGCAGCCTGCGCCAGCCCCGGGAGCTATGCGCCCCCAGTCGGGCGGCGCGCCCTCGGCCACCTCGCCACCCATGGGATCGACTGCCCTCGGCTGCCCCGCTCGGCGCGCATAGCGCTCGCGCGTGGCCCAGGAGAGGAGCGAACCACCAAGGCGTTTCGCTGACCCTGAGCGCACCAATCTGCTTGGGGCTCCTGCGGGGGCAGCGCGCGTACCCAGGGGTGAGTAGCCCGCATGGCGTGGCTCCCTGTAGCCCCAGCTAGCGCCTTGCTGGGAAGACAGGGAGATGCGAGAAAGTTGGGTCTCCTTGCACCTGGCAGTCGGAAAGCAACCCGATTGCCTTCTGGGCTCCCTCTGATTTCTTTCATTTCTAAGCTGAGGAGGGAGCCCCCTTCCCCTTCCCAAGGAGAAAGGGAATTCCTAGAGCAGGAAACTGACCGTCCCCATCCGCGTACCATTTGGGGCTTTTCAGCCACCCGCGCCTTAAGCAAGCACCCTGCCCAAGCGCTTGGAGATCTGCAGCCGCCTGGGCGCGCTCCGGGATCATGGGCAGTCGGAGCCCCTAGGGGAGGCTAAGCGCGCTTCATTAAAGAGCAGACTGCTGGAATATTAAGTGAGGGAGAGAGGGAAAGAAGCAGGAACGGGGATGAGCGAGCAAGAGAGAGGGAGGGTGGAGTGTGTGTCAGCAAAGGTAGCCCGAGGAGAAAGCGCTAGTAAAATTTAACTGTCGCTGACAGAATTGGCACCGGGATTCCTAGCACCGCGGTGTGGGTTTGGGGGCGCACAAACCCAACAGGTGGCTTGCACGGGCTGCCTGGTGCTGGGCTCTGGGCTCTGGAGAAGGAAAGCACTCCCACCCCAGGGCTCTGCCGCTTCCAGGGGCACATGTGAACATGGTTAAGAAAATGCACTCTCTGCTCTCAGGCCCCTTTGGGATGACTGTGTGAGGCATCCAAATGCCTCCCTTCGGAAAACAGCGACCTCATTGTGTGCCTGATTGAGGCTTCAACTTGCAGGCAACTAAGGGATCATTCAGCTGGGAGAGGAGGACTTGTCTCCTGTGGAGACTTGAGCCAGAGCCTGGCCTTCCCAGTCCCTGGGTATTCCCGCTCCCGCTGCTGGGCAGGGAGCCAAATCTCAGAGTTTTCTCTGTCCTCCACAGCAGGGCCGGGTACGGGGTGCCGGAATGCCAGGCGTCTGGCCAGAGCTTATTATCCCTACCTGCCTCCTAGGCTGGCATCCTGAGCCCCGGACTTAAGGACCGGAGCGGGCGTACAGGAGTTATGTGCCGATGCATGCATGTGGAGGGCAGTAAGGTGTGAGAGCTGGATGGAAGAAACTACCCAACAAAAATGGCGCACCTGCTGGGCAAGACTGGAATTGGGAGAGGGTGGGGCTGCATCTGGAAAAGTTTGTTTATCAGGTGTGTCAAGTGCAAATGGTTCTGGGCACGAAAGGCTGTGAGCACTCCAAAGTAACTTCCTGCGTCTGCTGCATGACTTCTGTATTCCTCAGTTTGCCCATTGTAGGCGGGAGACAGTTATTGCTGTTCGCGGGAGAAGTTCTGCAATGTCTGTAAAGGAAACACTTGGAGGTGGATGCCGGGCTGGGAGATAGATGAGCAGCTGGCCGTGTGTGTGTGTGTGTGTGTGTGTGTGTGTGAGGGGGGAGGCAGGGGGGTTGTCTGGAGCCAGTGTGAATACTAGGCCCTCAGTACTTACTTAGCTTTTGTGTTTTATGGGGGTTGCTTGGCTATGAGAAGAATGATAGAGATTTTTGAGATGCTAAAGTTTCCCCAACAGCACAGGGCAGTGCCACCACCCCACTGCCTGCCCACCGGGCAGTGGGAGGTTTGTTCCCTGGACACAAAGTGACCTGTACTGTCAGCGCTGGGCACAGCGGGGCTTCCCCTCTCCAGGCAGCACTGGGTGCGAGAGCCATTTCGTTGTGCTTGCTCTACTCTGTAATGCTGCAAAGTTCATCCAGCCCCAGTTTAGTTTCCCTCCCAAAGTGCTGAAGGCGCTACTCACTGCTTGCCTCTGGCAGCAGAGCAGGGAGAATGAGTAGAGTGAGCCCTTGACTTGCAGCACACACTGGCTGATTTAACGTGGAGCATGTGCCTCGCCAGACACCTGCTTCTCGGAGGCTTCATGTGGGTGGGGGAGCCAGGGGCTGGGGTGCCAAGAGGACCAGAGGGCAGTGAGATATTGTTGTGTGGCAAAGAGACAGATGGTGACAGCGATAGAAGGACAGGGCAAGAGAAAGGAGTAAAATCAGAGAGAGGAGGAGAGCAGAGAGAAACAAGAAAGCTGTATGGTAGGGATGGCAAAGAACAAGAAGGGAAGAGTGGGAGAGAGGAGTGGAAAGGAAAGCAATGGAGAGGAATGTGAAGACAGAAGAGTGTGAGGGAAGAGAGCAAATACGAGAAAAAGACTGGGCTGGAGAAGTCAGGTGGGGAGGAGGAACAGAGGCCAGACAGCCAGGAGGCCCATGCTTTTTGTATTTAATTTTTATAAACCACACTGCCTTTCTACGGAAGTCTACATAATCCAGCTCCTTAAGTAGCCAGCCCTTGGTTAGTGCTTGTTTCCCTGGGGAGTCATGAATTATGCAGAAATTGGACACCCGCTTGGAGCCCAGCTGCGCTGGAGACAACAAGAGTATAAGAAGTGGAGATGCTTGGCAAATGCACAGATGCACAAATGTTTCTGCCTTCATTGCTTTTTTGTCCCCTACATAAATACAGGACTGGAGAATCCAGAGGGTTGCTTCACTCACTGTTTTGCTACCGATTCTCTTGCCCCTATTTCTGGAAGAGGCTCCTGGGTAGCTCCTGAGAAAGGCAAATGACTGGACCCCACTCCCAGGAGTCTGATCCAATAGGAACATGAATGTGCTACTTTAATGAGTGTGCCAGCAGATTCTAAACAGGTCATCCCTGAACCACTCTTTAATGAACACTCTGTGTATGGTGTAGCACCCTTCTCTAATTCGTTCTGTATTTCCTTCTGAGAGAGGCAGTTTAACACCTTCCTCTCCTCCCTTGCTTTCCAGAAAAGGTCATTTCTTGTGATTTTCTCTTGATGAAAGGACAAGTCCAAGGAAGTTGCTCAGCTAGGGTGACTTTTCCATGAACCTCATTAATCACAGTAGCTCCAGGGGAAGGCAGAGAGCTCCTCTGGTTGACCTTGTCATGAGTGTTCACAACTAACTGATACTGAGCACTCAGCAGGGCATTGTCCTGGGCATTCTTTGCACGTTATCTGCCCATTTGATTAAAAAAATGACATAGGTACCCTTATCATTTGTACTTTATCGTTGAGGGAACCAAGACTTTAGAGAAATTACATGACTTGTCCCAGTGATACATATTAGCTGTCCATTGTGCACAGCAATAAAGCAGCAGTGCTGAAATTTGAGCTCAACTTTGGTTGACTGCAGAGTCAAACTCCTAATGAGTACCCTGCTAACTCCTAATCCTAACACACTTGGGCCAACAGGCCCATGGAAAGCTTCCCAAGCCCTCTCCTGCCCCATTCTGCCACTTGAAGAGAATAAGTGGTTGAAGAAACTGAACCCCGAATTATCAGAGATTCTACACCCACTGCATGCCAGAGCTGGGGTCACACCCTGGTCTCTGGAATCGTTGTTCAACCTTTTTCCCCCCTGCAATAGTTAATTGTATCTGGCAGGTTGACAAGGTCACATGAGTATCTTATTCAAAATAAAATTCCTGCTCCCCCCTTGAGACTTAATGGATCAAAACTTAGGAGGCAGAGAGTCCAGTAGTCTGTTTTTAGTGCATGCCTCAAGCCCACATCAGCATATCTTTTGTCCTCATTATTTCATGCCTACTGGATTCTGAAACAGTAGATCCCTTCAAGGGGAGAACGCCAAGCCCTCCCTACCCCCAGCAAAATAAACACACAAGAAAGTTGTAGACTTTCTGTATGTTGCAGCCCATACTGCTGTACTTCGGGTAAGGAAACAAGCTGGTCAACCTCAAGACAACTTGGGAAGCTCTTGGAAAAGCGTAACAATCACATTGATGTTTGTTCTGCCTCCTTTTTTTTTTTTTTTTTTTTCCTGAGCCAGGTCAGAAAATACTTAAGGAAAATGCAAACGTTCCTCCAGTGCATAGGTGTTGGTATTTATACTAATACTTGACACAAAATGACACCGTGAGCCAAGCCAGTGTACCCGTGTCAAACATATCAAGCTCAGTCTCCAAATTTAGTGTACCTGGCTCTATTGTTAGAGAGACCCCTCCCCTCTCCTTCATTACCATGCTTTTGACTCCCTCAGAATAGATCAGTGCCTCATTCTGCAGGTACGAAGGAGCCATCACACACACTCTGTCTCTTTCTGGCCCACTTAAATTGTTTCTCGGTGACCTCAACATCTTTTCCCATCTATTTCATTGAAAAGTGGCCAAAGGTGCCAGACATCTTGTCCAGCAAACTGTTTTGTCATCTTTCCTTTTCCAGATCCAAATTTATCTTTTGAATCTGTTGCTTTTAACCCTGACCTCTTATTCAAGGATGGTAATTGAGTATTAGGTAGCTTTGATAAGCAACTGTGGGATCCATATATTTTAAATAACCACAGTGATTTGTTAATAGAATGCAAAGCAAGGAATAACTTACATTTACAATGTCTGCATTTTTAATATGCTGGATTTTTTTTCTATTTCAGTATTGCAAACCTGTTTTGTGGCTTGACTGGCAGTAGGGATTAGAAGGTGAAAAAAATAGTATTGGAGACTTGGGTACTCAGTATAGGCAGTAGGGGGTCAGAGTCTACCTCCAATTTCCTTGCTGTTATAACTTTGGGCTGGTTACTTCACTTTCCTAAATATCTGTTACTTTTTCTTAAAGATGAAGATAATTATAAGTTGCCCACGTTTGTTACAAGGATATATCTTTTTAAAATTTATTTGACAGAGTTATAGACAGTGAGAGGGAGACAGAGAGAAAGGTCTTCCTTCCATTGGTTCACTCCCCAAATGGCCTCTATGGCTGGCACTGCGCTGATCCAAAGCCAGGAGCTGGGTGCTTCTTCCTGGTCTCCCATGCGGGTACAGGGACCCAAGCACTTGGGCCATCCTCCACTGCCCTCCTGGGCCACAGCAGAGAGCTGGCCTGGAAGAGGAGCAAGCAGGACTAGAACCTGGTGCCTATATGGGATGCTGGTGCCACAGGCGGAGGATTAGCCAAGTGAGCCACGGTGCTGGCCCCAACACAGATATATCCTGATGAGTCTTTAAAGTACAATGTCTGGCATGCCTATTAGCCAGGGTTGTTACTATTCTTGGTTAAATATTTTCCATGTGCCAGGTTCCATGTAAGCATGGCTAAAATAGACATAAGCAGGTTAAGCAACTTGCCTGGGTCACACAGAACTTATAACTGAGAACCCAGGTCTATTCTTTTAGATTTCCTTAGTCTCACCTTTATTCCTAAGTTGGTGTGAGCCACAGTTCCTCTGTTGCACTTTAAGGCAGACTATTGTGTATAAAACACATTCTGGTTTGCATTTTAATTAAGTCCATTGCATAGAATGTCAAATAGAACAGTGAGGCTCTTTTGAACTTTGGGAGATAATTTTTGGGCAATGAAATTGTTACGGGGTGGGGTGTTCCCAGCTAGATTAATCCCAGATTCTTGTCTCAGCCTGAGAGAAGAATTCAAAGCAGAGACATAGACTGCAAGAATGGGAGTGGGATTTATTTGAAGAGATTAAAGAGATAGTACACACTCGGAAGTGAGTGCAGGCAACCTCACGAGGTAGAATCTCTCCCAACCTAGTTTGGTTGCTCCCTTTATCAGGTAGGGGGTGATGCTCTAATTGGATATACAGCTGAGGTGGAGTTTTGGGTGCGGTTTGGTGGACATGGTGACCTCTGGGCAGGTTTCATGGCGTCTCCCGCTAGAGTTTGGTATACTTTATGCACAATGCAGGAGGCTCAGGTACATCATAGGGAAGTGGGTGTGCTGAATTTGCATCGAATATTCAGCAGTGCAGGGCTGCAGCAAGACACTATCTGGCAGCCTCTTAGCTCCTTTGTGCACTACTTAGCTCTCTGCCTAGTCCTTATCAAAATCACCTCCAAATATTTGCTTTTGCTTTTCCAGCTATGGAGAAGAGTTTTCATGCACTCATCCCCCACTGCTATTGCTTGGTTAACTTCCATTTGTTTTTAAGATCTCTCAGCATAGACATTGCTTCCTCGATTCCTCAAGGACCGGGTTAGATGTCTTTACAACATGCTCCTCTGCTTAAACTGTAGTGTACTTGTCCTTTTACTTCTCTGTATCTGTCACTCAATCATATGCAAGCTGCTTGAGAACGAGAAGCTGGTCTTAGATCAGCTCCATAGCACTCAGGACAATGTCTGACATATACAAAGCTCATTTATTGAATCCATTTTTTTGAATGATTAATTGAAATTTTGAGCTAAATCTCTGTGGCTCAGGAAAAGTGGCTGTTGTCCTTTAATGCTAGAAAAAAAAAAATCCAAACTGTGGAATTGAAAGCCATGAGGTATAACATGTCCCCGGAGGCGCCAGGTCTTCATATATAAGAAGAGTGTAATGGTATCAGTAGTTGTTGATTAACTACATTGCTCGCTCTGGGCAAGTTCCATTTTGATGTTGCTTAAGATGTAATTAGAAGGGACATTCTGATTTATAAGTTAATGTGATTTTATCTGTACATTTAATTAGTTGCTCAGAAAGACTTTTGTTTCTCAGCTCAAAAGTTTTAAAAATTAATAGGCTTGTGGAGTAAGGATCAAGGTTAGAGATAATATAGTTCTACCAACTTGAAGATGAGATGAGGAAACTGAGGCTCAGGGAAGGAGAGGGACTTACCTGAAGTCACCCAGCAAGGCAGTGCCAGAGTCACTGTGAGAGCCTGAGATTTCTGGCTGCCAGCCCAGGATTCTTAAGACACAGCAGAGAGTGATTAACACATTTGCGGTGAGCAACTTGTTTGCTTTGAAGGCTGTACACAATCTGTCTCCTGCAAAATTCCAAGGTAGAGCTCATGCTGAAAGGGACTGAGGCAGCCTGAAAGGATATGCTGATGGGATTTCCCAGGGTCACAGAAGTTCAAGAGAGAGCATCTTGCAGGTCCTATAAGAGCAAGTCCTTGTGGGTTTTTGGCATTTTTAGTCTACCTTTCAAACAAGGAAATGTGGCTGGACAGGGATCTTCCTTTGAGGTTCTTATGTGTGACATTTCAAGAGTTTGAGACATACGGATGTTCATTCCAAAGTCACTCGCTTAGCATCATTGACAAAGTAGAGGATGAGACTTTGGTTTCCCTTCTTCCCAACACTGTTTTAGGTGGGAAATGGTCAGTTTGGGATCCTTTTCTTTACCTCTGGGATGTTTTGGAATCTGGCTAAATGCATCAGCCAAAATACATTGTCAGATACAGAAATGTGTTCAGTGTACTAGGACATCGTTAACAGAGAGATCTTTATCACATGGTGTCAATATTATGTAGACAGTAAGATGCAGATCACTGGTGCGATATATTGTGGATGATCCTTTGGCAACATTATAATCAGTGCTGACAAGGCAGCAGAAATTTCTCAACATAGTACCTTCCTCACATCCCAAAATATTTGCCAAAACAACTCAAAATAAATGATACTGGTATTCTAAGGAGAGAAGGCACAGGTAATGATTCTCTTTTTCTCTCAATCATAGCCAGTCTGAAATTACAGGACTTTTTTTTTTTAATTATTTGAAAATTAGAAACAGAGTGATAGAGACAGAGACAGGCAGAGCTGCATGCTTGTTCACTCCTCAAATGCCTGCAATAGCCAGGACCTGGCCAGGTCAAAGCCAAGAGCCTAGGATTCCATCAATGTCTTCCATATGTGTGTCTACTTCAACAAGATGCTCCAATATGGGATGAAGGCATCCTGTGTGGCGACTTTACCACCGTGCCAAATGCCTGCCCTTGGTGTTATTTCTGAGTTGATTTAAAGAGTGGATGCAGAAGAGGGGCATCTCTCTATGAGTTCTAACCACCAGAACAAATGCTCTTGTCTCTACCTTGTCTGGGTCTTTCCATTAAAGACTGATTCCTCTCAGCTTCAAATAATTTAGAATTTTCTGTGGTCCTGTGTTGAAATGCAAAATTTCCTGAGTAAGACCTCATGGCTGTCTCAACCTAATGCTTCACCATCCTTCTCCTCTTAAAGAGGCCTTTTGACTAGTGTTGAGGATAAATACCATGTGACACTGCTTTTGCTACCACTACCTGCTCCTACTTCTGGCAATGTTCCTATCACCATTTATTAAGTGCCTACTATGTGTCAACATGGTTTTAGTTCTCTGCATGCATTTTTCTCATTGCATCTACCCAGTAACCCAGTGTTGTAGTCATGGGTAGAGGAATTAGGAAATTATCACAAATTGACAAAACTAGTAGAGGCAGGATTAAAAAGAATAGAAAAAAGCAGGCAAACAAGAGATAGTCTGAGCAGAAACACAAGAGAAGCATTGGAGAAGGGCAGGAAGAAAGATGATCTCTCTTTCCAATTTCCTATTTCCAAACAGCCACATCTCCAGGTGGAATCTTTAGAGTGCACAAAGGAAGTGAAGGCTTGAGAAGGTTAACTTGCACCCATTCTCAATGCTATAAAGGGAAGAGCATGGTTTTGATTCCAGACTTTTCCTATTTTCTGACTACACTGAGTAAAGCAGTCTTCAATTTACCTGTGAGGCTTTGAACTTGAAAGGAACTTAGAGGATATCTTCCCCTATGCCTGCCAAGTAACTGTGCCACACCTTGAGAAATCCATCTTACGTCATTATCTAGTACAAACCCATCACACAAAATTTCTGAAAAGTATCCTTACTATGGGTTATTTACTGGTATTTCCTACTCTATTATCTACAGCACACATGTACACAGACACTATGTATTCATGTACATAATTGAAATTGAAATTTTAAAAATAGTATCTATTCTTACTATAGCTGGTCAGGTCTATTTTGTTCCAATTTTAAAAATTCATGCTATGAATTAGAAAAAAAATTTAAATGCATGCTGCAGCCCACAAAATTGATTGTATGACTCTAATGGATTGAAGACCACAATCTGAAAATGTTACTTAGACTGATACTGTAGACTTTTTCAGGTGGGAAAAGAGGTTCTGAGAGGTGAGGCTGCATTTCTTTGTCCTAGAGGATTTAACAAACTTGTGGCAGAGCCCTTGTTAGAATCCAAGCTCCTGACACCCACTTGTACCTGCGAGTGAAATCGTCTTTGACTGTGGATCCTGGGACATTGCTTAGCTTCAGTCTGACAGCAGTTGTTGTTGATGGTTCATCATTTATACTTTTTTTTTTAAGATTTATTTATTTATTTGAAAGTCAGAATTACACAGAGGAGAGGAGAGGCAGAGAGAGAGAGAGAGAGAGAGAGAGATATGTCTTCATCTGCTGGTTCACTCCCCAATTGGCTACAACGGCAGGAGCTGCGCCAATCTGAAGCCAGGAGCCAGGAGCCAGGAGCTTCTTCCAGGTCTCCCACATGAGTGCAGGACTTGGGCCATCTTCCACTGCTTCCCCAGGCCATAGCAGAGAGCTGGATCAGCAGTGGAGCAGCAGGGACTAGAGCTGGCGCCCATAGGGGATGCCGACACTTCAAGCCAGGGCGTTAACCTGCCACGCCACAGTGCCGGCCCCCATTTCAGCCTTTTGACTTGGGCTTGACTTATGCTCCCCTCATGTTAAATTTTATTTATTTATTTATTTATTTATTTATTTATTTATTTTTGGTGAGATTTAAGTGACAGAGGTAACTGGTGGTATATGGGTTTGGTGGTGAATGTGGTTGAAAAGGACTGTGAAGGGGGAGGGACAGGGCCTGCATAGTCTTTGTGGGCCGCTACAGAGTTTTTGATCAAATAATCAGGGAATAGATCCTGGAGGATGGAAGAACATTAATCCCAGCTTGTGTGTTTTATCCCTGCACTTGCCTCTTTGTCTGGGCTACTTCCCCTTCCAAACCTAGAGGGTGTCACTCTTATGTTCAAAGGGACCAAACAGAGATCCTAGGTTTGACAATACTTGGTCTATAAAGAATCCTTTCTGCAAACACTAATGATTTTTGGGACTGTGGGTAGAACTTTTGTGAAATGATAACTTTTCTAACATGACTGTATGATAAAAAGTCAAATATTATCCGCTAATAGAAAGTCAATATTCTCCCATTCCTGATCCCAAGTGCCCAATTCCCCCTTTCCTGATACTGTCCTGGTGCCAGAGTCCTCTGTGCCCTCTCAAAGATAAATGTGGGCAGGAAAGCATGTTCTTCCTCTTTCGCATGGATGATGGCATCCAATAGGTCTTGTTTTGCAACTTAAGTCCATTTTCACTGCTTTTCCCAGACCATTAGCAGGGAGCTGGATCAGAAGCAGTGGGGACTGAAACCAGCATCTATATAGGATGCTGGCATGACAGGTCATTGCTTTACCTACTGCACCAAAATGCCAACCGCATTATTTTTTTCTGAGCTGCATTATATGCCACTGTGTGGATGCACCAGGGTTTAGTTAGCTGCAGTAAAGTATAATGGTTAAGAATCCAGATTCTGATGCTAGCTGGCCTTTATGAATGAGGGATTTTGTGTGCATGTCTGGGGTGTGTATGTATCTGGGTGATGGTTATTAGAAAATGTGGGGAGAAGAAACATCTCAGTCAATTAAGAATGATTTATACCTCATTTGTGCACATTTTCAAGTATTTTGTTTTTACTATTGTTGGAATTTTTTCCACTGCATGAAACCACCAGGAATGATTTATTGAAGACCTTTTATCTCTGGGATACTAGAAAGACAGGGAGGGAAGGAAGAGGGTGTTTCCTGCCTTTGAAGAACGTGGCCCCAGAGCCTGTGGACTATGGCAGAGTTGTGCGTAATGGAGACTTAAGCTGGCTGTTGCCCAGAAGGGATCTGCTAAAAGGTTGTTCCATGCAGACTGGAAAGCAAGGACAAAGGCCTTGATGGGGGTTGTGAGTTTCATATTTGAGAACCAACAAGAAAGCCAGTGGGGTTGGAAACAGAGGACTACAGGAGAGCAGGCTGATTCCTAGGGAAGAGTGTCCATCAGGCCAATGGACAGCCATGCATTCAAAATACAACAGTCCATGCAAACTGGCTCAGCTAGGGCTCTGGAGAAGGTTTAAAGAACGTTATATAATACTTTGTAAATTATAAGAGAATAGATCTTCCTTTCCAAAATTCTAGGTTATTCAGCCAAACTCTTTCACTTACCATTGCAGACAGTTTGAAAGGAGTTGAAAGCACCCCCAGTAAACCCATTTATTTAGTGAGGCAACACTTCCTTGAACAAAAGAGTCAATGACAAAGTGAACTCATCAGTTTGGTTGAAAATCACAGCAGTGATGGAAGAAGCCACTTCCTGAACAGTGGGCAGAAAACATGGTGAAATTTCTTATAGGAGCAAGTTTTAAATTATTAGCTGTGAATTTCTGAAGTGTGAAGGCAATTTTACATTTACTCAGTTACATAGATTTTTCTCATTTTAAAATCATCTGTGGCCGGCACTTTGGCATAGCAGGTAAAGCTGCCACCTGCAGCACTGGCATCCCGTATGGGTTCCAGTTGGAATCCCAGCTGCTCCACTTCTGATTCAGCTCTCTGCTATGGCCTGGGAAAACAGTGGAAGGCAGCCCAAGTGTTTGGACCCCTGCACCCTTTTAGGACACCTGGATGAAGCTCCTGGTTCCTGGATTCAGCCCGGCCCAGCCCCAGCCATTGCGGCCATTTGGGGATTGAACCAGTGGATGGAAGATATCTCTCTCTCTCGCTCTCGCTCTAACTCTGCCTTTCCAATAAATAAATAAATCCTTAAAAACAATGATTTCTTTTCATGGATATAGATGAAATGAAAAGAATTGAAACATTATGAGGGATTAATGCCATGCAGTGCTGCCCTCCCCACTCTGCCCTAAATGACTTTCTGGTGTAACACCCGCAGTGTCACCTCCCCTGGCTCCAACAGAGAAATGAGGGAGACTGGTGTCCCGTGCTTGAAATGCATGAATACATTTTAACTGAATTAAGTGATTTCACCAACAAAAGTAGCGAGATTTTATTTTTACACATCATAGTGAAGAGTGTTGCAGAAACATGTATCTAGGACCACTTGATTTTGAGAAAATATTTATATAGGACATTTTCTGTGCATTCATTTGTGTTGAGAAAGAAATAGCAATGCAAAATGTTATCAGTCTGGGTGGTTCTTTTTCAAATGCAAAAATCATTCAAACTGAAATCCTTTTTGTACTCAATTGGGTCTGCCAGCTTTAAAAGAGGGCAGTCTGGATAATATGATAAACTGGCCCGTGCGTGTTCAATCTTAGCTCATCAAGGCTGTGCCAAAACTGACATTTTCGTACAGTATGGCTTGATGCTCTGATTACAAATTGGTCTTGAGCAGCTAGAGTCTTTGTAATTTTATTCACTGAGGGATTTTGCTTGTATCATTAGGTCTGTTTTGGTTTGGGAAACTGGAAGAGGAAATATATATTTCTAGTGCCTCTCCCTTGTTTCAGAATGTGAAAGACGGGGAGATTTACCCCCAAACAAGTGTAATTTATTATATGCAAAATTAAGAATTTCATCTTCCTTCAAAGCAGGGATGATAACATTCCCCCTCCCACTTCCCTCTGGAATTTTTGCAGACACAAATTGTAGTTGTAAGATGGATATTTGGTACTTATATTTCTCATCATTGATTTTACTTATGATAAATAGATGCATTATTATGAAATGAGAAAAATCTGTAATTGTAATTTTTTTGTGTTTGTTTTCAAGAATCCTTTTTATGAGTCAGTTGTATGGACTTTTTCCACACCATGAAATTACCAATAACCATTTTTTGATCAAGGACCTTTTGTCCTTGGGTTCCTGGGAGAGGAGTAAACAAATAAAGACAAAGCTTTCTGTCCTGGGTGTAGCTCGAGGCTGTACTTAGTTAGAGCAGAGTGAGAGGGATAAATTGTGATAATTAAGACTTAAAGTGGATGCTAGAGACAGTGAGTCCACTAGGATTCAGACAGGGAAGTGTTTGAGACAGGAGAAAACCAAACTGTTTTCTTTGCACATTCACAGTAGAACACTTAACACAGAATACTTCACTTTGCTCATCTAAATATGTGTGTTTTTTGCCCCCACACACTAAGAAAGCAGTTCTCCAGCAGACACAGGCTGGGCATCCTGTAATTCAATGCTGAGACCAGCTGCCTGGAGATGGTGTCAGATTCCACAGGTCAAGCTCTGTCCTGCAAAACTGTCCCCTCCATGAGATGTCAATTACATGCTTCTGACCATATAAAAGTTGGGGTTCCTAGGACCCCTGCCTTGGGTTCAATGACTTTGCTAAAGAGGCACACAGAACTCAGAAAGACCCTGACTTACATTTCCTGATTAAAGGATACAGATGAACAATGGGATGAGAAATGCACAGAGCAAGGGGTGGAGTGTTGAGGGATGGAGTTGAGGCCAGGAGCTGCCCTGTCCTCTCTGGAAGTGCCTCCCTCTAGGCACTCAGTGAACCTAGAATTTAGAAGCTCTCTCAGTCCATTCCTTTTGCATTTGTGTGTAGGGATTCTGTCAGTGGCCATTGTTGATCAACTCAACTTTGAGTTGCTGTCCCCTCCTTGGACATGGAGGGTATGGGGCCAAAGTTCCCGCCCTCTAATTGTGTAGTTACTTTGACAGCCACCCCAATGTTGAGACTAATCCAGGAGCCTAACAAGAGTTGCCCATGGAGAACAAAAAGATGCTCTTACCATCCAGGAAATTCCAAGGGATTTGAGAATTCTGTTAGAAGTGTCTATCATCCAGGGAAATATCAAGTCTTGGGAGGTCTCTTTTAGGAACCAGGGTCAAAGATCAAATACAAGAAAAAAAAAAGATTCTCTTAAACCTGTGTTTGCAAGGCAGATACCAGATGTTTGCGTCTTATAGCGGGATATTGTTGGCCAGGAACCCCATATTTGGGTGAAGTGTTCAACATATCATCAGAGAATCATCCTAGTACAGGATTGTTACACTGATGACCTCAACTGAACTCTTACAACAGCAAATTAAAAATAATTATTTACTAAGAATGTGAGATTAAACAGTTTACATGATACAAAATATTGATGATATTCTAAGTTGTGTTTCTTTGGAGAAAAGAAATAATGTATTAGACGGTAAGATCAAGTGCTAGGGCTGGTGTTGTGACATAGTGGGTTAAGTTGCTTCTCGTGAGGCCAGCATCCTGTATGGACGCTGCTTTGAGTCCCAGGTTCTCCACTTCTGATCCAGCTCCCTGCCAATGAGCCTGGGAAAGCGGTAGAGGTTGGCCCAAGTACTTGGGCCCCTGCACCCACATAGGAGCCCCTAATGAAGCTCCTGGTTCCTGGCTTTAGCATGGCCCAGCACTGGCCATTGAATTCATTTGGAGAGTGAACCAGAGGATGACAGATTCTCTCTCTCTTCCCCCCCACTCTGTCTGTCTCTCTCTTTCTCCCTCTTTCTCCCTTTGTACCTCTGCTTTCCAATCAAATAAATAAATCTTTAAAATAAAGATCAAGTATTTAATCACCACAGCCTCCTACATGCCTTTTTGTCTGGATTTGGCTTATCCCTTTCCCTCTCCTTCCTTGCTACTTCTCTCTCTTTTCCCCTAAGTCTTGTTAAAGGATAGTCAAAGAAAACCATTGACCTTATAAATCCTATTTTTTAAAAATATTTTATTCTTCAAAAGACAGAGTGAAGGATAAATCATAAACTGAAAAGATGTTTTTGATAACACATCTAAGTGATTAAGTAGTGGCAAGAACACAGGCATTAAGATGCTGCCTGTGGTGCCTGTATCCCATGACTGAATGCCTAGTTCAAGCTCCCCCTACCCCCACACCAATTCTGATCCAGCTTCCTGCTAATAAGCACCCTGGGAGGCAGCAAGTGATAATTCAAGTGGTTAGGTCTCTGCCACCCACTGGGAGAGCTAGTTTGAATTCCTGGCTCTGGCTTTGGCTGGCCCATACCTGGCTATTGTGTGTATTTGGGGAGTGAACCAGCAGATAGAATATTTCTGTCTCTCTCTGCCTTTGAAATAAAATGAAAGTAAATAAAAAAATTTAAAAACTACAAAGCGTGGTTGATGTTGTGGCTTACCAGTTTAGGCCTATTCCTGTGGTGCTGCTTCTCATATGGGTACCAGTTCAAGACCCGGCTGCTCTACTTCCAATCCAGCTCTCTGCTAATGCACTTGAGAAAGCAGCAGCAGATGACCCAAGTTCTTGGGCCACTGTACCCACATGGGAGACCCAGAAGCAATTCTGGGCTCTTGGCTTAGGCCTGGCCCAGTCTGAGCTGTTGTGGCCGTCTGCAGAGTGGACTAGCAGGTGGAAGATCAGTCTCTCTCTCATTCCCTATCTCTCTCTCTCTTCTGTAACTTTGGCTTTCAAATAAATAAGTTAGAAAAAAAAGAAATGCCTTTAATACAACTAAAAAATGATAAGATAAACAACTTAATGGAGCAAAAGACTTCAATAAGAATTACTCTGAAAGGGACTAACAAAATAAGCAATAAACAGGAAAAATTATACAACTTTGTAACTAATTGGGGAGATGCAAAATGAGACATCAGTGAGATACCTTTTATACTCACTAAATTAGAACACATTAAAGAGCCTGAGCATGCAAAATATTAGAAAAAAACTTTAATACATTGCTATAGGGAGAATAAATTGGCCCTCATTTAGGAATATACTTTGATATATTCTTGTGAAATCAAACATGGACATAGTGTATGACGCAGCAACATACAGGTACTCTTGCATATGCTTCAGTGGACAAATTCCAGAATATTCATAGAAGCATTGTATATGGTAGCAAGAAAATCGGGTGAACCAAAATGTTCACTGTTGTGAGAGTGAATCTCTAAGTTGTAGAATATTTACACAATAGGTTATATAACAGAGGAAATAAGTGTGTTTCAACTCTATACACTGGAAAATCAACAGTAGGACCACAATAATTATTTATGATATGTTATTATAAAATTTTGCATTTTGATAAAAAACATCAATCTCTTGTTTATGCAAATAAGATAGTATAAATTTGAGAGGAGAGAAATGCAAACTGAATCTGGTGTAGTGGATGATAGTCATTCCTAGAGGGCGAGCCAAGAAATAAGAAGGTGCACAGGGTTTGCCTGTCTTTCAGAAGCACGGGGTTTAGGAATTTGGTGACCCTTTAACTGTGGATTGGTACTAAATTGCCATTGATTGATCTGTATTAATTTAAAACTAGTTCTTTGTACAATGGCTATGGAAAAATCACTCATTTCCTTGGAGGTTGGGGGCCTTTTATTGCCACGTATGCAGTCTAATTATTTCTATTTTTAAAGTGAGATGATTGACCAGCATGCAAGAAAGTTGCTAGCTACAGGGTGGCAGATCTAAGATTTGAACCTCAATGTTCTGGTCCCACAGTCTGCTATCTATACAAATAGTAGTAGCTGAGTTATAGCACTGATCATAGTCCATTGTGTAAGGTTATTAGATCATTTTTATCAGAAGTTTTAGAATGTTTTCCTGGCTTATGCACGCTCCTCGACATTTCTCCGGCTTCATAAAATAGCACCTGCTGGACAAACAAGAATCCCTGGATTATTCTTAATGCTTCTCAGTATTTCATCCTCTCTCTTCTAATCAGCCAGAGTCCTAAATTACTAAACAGCTTCATACCCTAGCTGTCCAACTCTACTTACACATGGTCTTTAGAAGAACATTGCAAGAAGACAAATTGGATCCTGCCACTTGTGTTCAACTTAAAATTGTTCTATTTTAGCTGTTCTTAGGGTATGAATAAAATTCTTTCCCTGCCTATTCATCTGACCTCACACCACTTTCCATCTCTCACTGTTCATTTTGGCCTTAATTTTTTTTTTTTTATTTTCATGTTCCTTCCTGCTGCAGGGCCTTTCCATGTGCTGTCTGAGGTGGAGTTTGAAACATCAGATTATACTGAACAGCTACCCCTCCTTGTTATGGTCCCACACACCCCTCCCCAGGTCATGCTTCCTAAGTAACTGAATATTTACTGCTTGACTCTCTTTTCTGAAAACTACTGCAGCCATATTTCTTGAGGATTACATTATGTTAGTAATTTTTCTAATATCTGGGTCATTTCCTTAAATTATTTTCCTTCAGTGATCTTGCTCTTGCTCCTATCTAATATGTCTGTATCTTAGACCTACTCGAGGCTTATGCTTCTCAAATTGTAGCATGCTGCAGAATCACCAGCAGATCTTTCCAGAATACAATGGGTTCCTACTCAGTAAGTCTGGAGTAGGACTGGGGAGTTTGCACTTCTAGTTTTTTTTTTTTTATTTTTTTAAGGAAGATTTTTTTTTTTTCATGTGAATGGCAGAGTGACATAGAAGGAGGGATGTTCCATCTGCTGGTTTACTCCCTAAATGACCACAGCAGCTGGGGCTGGGCCACATGGAAGCTAGGAGCCTGAAACTAAATTTGGGCCTCCAACATGAGTGGCAGAGATCTAAGTACTTGAGTCATCTGCTGCTGCTTTCCCAGGACCATTAGCAGGGAGCTGGACCAGGACTGGAGCAGAGGGGACTCAAACCAGCACTCCAGTGTGGAATGCTGGCATCACAAAAGGCTACTTAACCCACTGTGCTAACAATGCTGGCCTGGGATTTGACATTTCCCACAAGTTGAGAGAGCTGCTGCTGCTGCTGATCCAGGAACCACATTCTGCAAACCACTGTGCCAGTTCTTGTCATATGTAAAAACTGTACCACCGCCTTAAGAGTCTTGATTGCCAATACTTCACTCTCTGCCACATTCTAACTTGTTAGCTTGCTCCCTTATTTTTTCTGGGACCCTCACTCCAATGATCCTTTGACAACCCTGTCTCAAATCACATGTTTGGAAAAGGAGAGTTTTATAATTATCCAGTTTGCTGACGTATGCAGCAATTAGGATGAGTCATTCACGAATGGTGGCATTTTCTCTGTGTTGTCACTGGGAATTTCTGGAAGCTGCCACTGTGTCTGACCTTCCGTTTCCCATATTTGTGAGTATAGCTTGAAAAGAGAAATTATGGAGTTTTTTTAAAAGATTTATTTTATTTTTTATTTGAAAGTTCTAGTTACACAGAGAGGCAGAGAGAGAGACAGAGGTCTTCTATCTGATGGTTCACTCCCCAACTGGCCGCAACGGCCGGAGCTGCGCCAATCCGAAGCCAGGAGCCAGGAGCTTCTTCCAGGTCTCCCACGTGGGTGCAGGGGAAGATGGCCCAAGTACTTGGGCCCCTGCACCCACGTGGGAGACCTGGAAGAAGCTCCCAAGGACTTGGGCCATCTTCTACTGCTTTCCCAGGCCATAGCAGAGAGCTGGATAGGAAGAGGAACAGCCGGGACTAGAACCGGCGCCCATATGGGATGCCAGCTCTTCAGGCTAAGGTGTTAACCCACTGAGTCACAGTGCTGGCCCCAGAAATTATAGAGTTTTTGTAGGTGAAGTGTTACAAAGTAGGTATAAAATATATTGAATTGGTAAACTTGCTGCAACTCAGGGATAAAGTTGTTGAACACACATACAATTCACTGCTGTTTTTATTTCTTATTTTTATCAGATCTCACAGAATTTTTTTTTCAAAATATAGGCATTTCAATCATTTTTCAAATCTTGTTGGCTTTTTTAAAAAAAATATTTATTTTCAAGGCAGAGAGGGAGAGAGAGAGGATGTGCAGTCCCATCCATTGGTTCGTTTTCCAAGTGCCTGCAACAACCAGGGCTGAGCCAGGCTGAAGAGGGAGCCAGGAGCACAATGCAGGTCTGCCACAGAGGTGGCAGGGGCCAAATCACTGTATCCATCACCTGCTGCATCACAGGGCATCTGCATTAGCAGGAAGCAGGAGTAAGGAGCCAGAGCCAGGAACTGAACCTGGGTGATGTGATGTGAGATACAGGCATATGAAACTCTAGGCTAAATGCCTTCTCCTAAATGTGTTTAAGTATATACGTTAAAGATCTTATTTATTTATTTGAAAGAGTTACAGAGACAGGTGGAGACAGACAGAGAGAGAGGTATTGCATCCACTGGTTCATGCCCCAGGTGGTTTCAATAGCCAGAGCTGAGCCAATCTGAAGCCAAGAGTTAGGAACCTCTTCCAGGTCTCTCATGTGGGTGCAGGAACCCAAGGACTTGGGCCATTCCTCCACTGCTTTCTCAGGCCATTAGCAGGGAGCTGGATTGGAAGTAGAGTAGCCGAGACTCAAACTGGCACCCATATGGGATGGTGGAGTTGCAGGCTGGGGCTTTAACCCCCTGTGCCACAGTGCTGGCCCCAAATCTGTTTATTTTAAGAAAATATTTCACTTCCTACCATCAGACTTTGAAATGAATAAATGAGCCATCCTTTGTGTGTGGTGATAATGCCTTACCTTTTTACACAAGTTTCCCAGCTGCTTGAAGAAGCGACTTTCTTTCATTCCTAACTGTAGCCCTCTGAGATGAATAGAAAAAATATTGTTTCATTATTAGGGAAAAAGACCACTGAATCCAAGTGGCTTGACACAAGCTCAGTGTGCCTCGAAAGCCAGAGTTTTTCCCATTTGACGTTGGGAATCTTCAGAGACCACTTGATCCCTCAGTTTCATGGAGATAGGAAAAGAGGTGTAGTCAGCAGTAGAGTATGGTAAGGGCAAAGTGGAGAGATTTTCATTAATCCCAACTGATGATCATCGTATGGATATGAGAGTCAATTGTCAAATCATCTGGTGTAGCTAACAAACAGAATTCTAATATGCTTCTGTGTGAAAATATTTATACTAGAGCTACTATGCAGGACCAAATTTAGCGTCTGATTGATGGGAGTTTGAAACATGGGATCTAACATTATATGGTAGGAGTGAGGCACACCTTCTGTAGCTGCCTAAACTCAGATTGGTTTTTTTCTTAAATATTTCCAATGATGAAGAACTTACTTTCTTAACTTTCTTCTTAAAATTTCAAATTTATTTTCATTTTTATTTTGTAAAGCAGAAAGAGACAGAGAGAGAGATACAAAGACAGAGAGAAATCTCTTTTGTTGGCTGTTGCATTTCCCCAATACCTGCAACAGTAAGGACTGACTTGGGCCAAAGCTGGGAGCTAAGAGGAACCAAATCTACGTCTCCAGCTGTCATAGTAGGGACCCAAGTACTTGACCCATTATTTGCTGTCCCCCATATTTGCTGCGCCCAGGATTCACATTAGCCAAAAGCTGGACTTGAAAGTCCAGCTTGAACTTGAACCAGGCACTCTGATGTGGGATGTGGGCCCTTCAAATAACTACTTAGGTGTTGCGCCTCATGCCTGCCTCTTGCTGCAACTTACTGTGATTGTTTCTATTGTTGGGCATCTCATTATTCTTGGGTTCCTTAGCCGAAGCCTCTTTGTTCAGCTTACGTCTTGTACCTATTCAAGATTCCAAACTGAATCCTTGGAAACATGTGGAGAGCCTGTCCTTTTTTCTCACTCACCCACTCTTCGCCTAATTTCCCATATCTGCAGACTAAACATTCATAGTCTTTCAATTATGCATCCTAGGGCATGGTTTCTGGAGCCCTTGCATCTCTTATCCAGTGAGTACAATTGGGTTTTGATGTGTGTTATGATATCACTCATAAACATGGAGATATATTTTAATACATTTTGTGGCTGTGTTTGGAATGATATGGCCTGAAATGCAGATTATGTCCCACATTTTAAGTTGACTTTGGAGAATACCACAAAGAGCCTGAGAGTCATTCCCTGAAGTGGCCCAGGCTGATGAGGGTCTATGGGCACATGTGACCATTCATTGAGAAAGTCTGGCCATCCTTCCTGAGATTCCAGAAGTGAACAAAGTAAATAATAGTTCCAAAGAAGAGCCTTAATACTAAAAAATGAACAACCATGATTTACAGGCATGACTGTTGGTGAGACTGATCCTCACAGGGGCAAAATTCTGTGGTGCACAATCCAGTAGATTCTGGTGTCTAGAGTCTGCAGTAAGGGGCTATCAAGAAGTTTGGTTAAGTATTTAAGCATGATTCTCCAGGATAAGGATGGGAAACCAACCAGTTAATAACTGGAGCCATAGTTCATGAGAAATCTGTGTGCCAAATATTGTGATAGGATACAGATAAGTGTTAAAACGTATTTAGCAGGTTAGTACAGTATCTAGCAGTTAATGATTCAAAGAAGTAATAAATGTTACTATCATCAGTATTATTCATTCATTTAATGTTTCTTTGTCCTTATCACATGTTAAGAAATAATGTTAGTTGACATGTTATAGAAAGGGAAAGCATGACTAAGAGAGAGTTGGTTCTGAAATCGTGCAGCTTACAAGCATCAAAGCTGGAGACTTAGAAAGCATTAAAGCACTCACCACTCCCTCTGTAAGTATCTCATGCTGTTTTCTTCCATGCAATCTGAGTTTGGTATCAAGGTACAACCCTTAGTTTCTTCCAGAGAAGTGTAAATTATTTCTTTTATGATTATGAAATGTTTAAACTTTGAAACACTTGTCTTTGTCAAGTATTTATTATAATTGTCCATATATTCTTGTCTATTTAGATCAATGTAATGCTCAAGAATTTGTGATGTGCCCACATTTGATAGGCATTGTAAACTTCGTCCTCGCTGTTGATTAAGGGATATTAAAAGGGGCAGTTAAAATAGAGAGGTGGCCACACAGAGAGAGCCTTGTAGCCTGAGATGCCTTGCTTATTTTAGTCTCCCAGATTTATATCAGTCACGAATTGCAATTCTCTGTATATGATGAGTCCACTTGGTAACATTTATTATGCTAATCATGTAATAATCTAGTCCACATTTTTCTGTCTGGCTCAATAGTTTATCAAGAAGTGTTTTGGCAGACTAGTCACCAAAACCTACATATTCCACAATTGTGGAATTTTCTCAGTCTGCCACACTTACACACTTACACACATTTATTTAAAATTCAGGTCAATTTGGGATGCATTGTTTTTTTGAACTCATAATGACCTTAGGTGTCACTGCTTTCTGTTATTGATTCACTCTTGTTTATCTGAGAAAAGGAGTATTTCTCTCATTTACAGCTTCTGAAATACTTTCCACTTTCAAATTTAAGGATAAAAACCTAATGAACCTAGGAGGCAAGTTAAGAAGAAGATCCTCGTTGTTATACTTAGGGTTTGGACACTTGGAAAAAGTTTGTGCAATCAAATGCCTTCACAATATATGTTCAGAGGTGATGCAAATAGAGAATATATCTTTACATGACTTAGATAAATAATAGTTTGATATATGAGGATTGTTCTAGCAGTGCACAAAAAGTTAATGTCTTTTTAGTTCCTTTGAATCATGTCCTCATGTAGGAGAAAGTTTACTTAATTAAAGATCAGAGCCAGAGTATTCTTTGTAGAATTTTCCTTTATCTGATAGAGAATAAAAGGAAATAGCCCCAGAAAGATGCACCAAAGGAAGCATTTAATTGGGAGAGAAAAAATAGCCTGTATCCTTTTCAATTAGTAAGTGAAGAACCAGATTTCTCTAATAATTCCCTTTCTAGTCTCCATTTATAAAATAACGTCTTAAAATGACAAGTTTTTATGATGAATGAGAACTTTAAAAATTAAACCATCCTTTATATCCTAAAACAGATATGCGTAAAAGTGTGTTGCACTGAATTTGTGAGCAGAGATCCTCTGTGCGGTGGTGAAGACTGAGGCGAGAAGATGCTGGGCTTATGTTGGCTGAAGTTGTGTGTGAGTCTGCCTGTGTGCGTAGGTGTATTTAAATTAGACCTGATTGCCATTTACTAGTTCCCAACAGCCGCATCCCTCCAGGCTGTTGTGTACATTTGCTGTCCCTGACGGGCCTCTGCAAGCATTTGGATTTGTCAGCCCTGAGGCAAAAGGAAGAAGAGTGATTTGGAGAGGATGAAGGAAATTTCCATGAGATGATAATTCGTATATGTCATAGTTAGAACGCCTTTTAAGTATTTAAGGTTTATTGTTTTGTAAACAAAAGTTGCTTCTTTGATTATTTTGTATCTGCTTAATTGCTATGACATAAGTACAACTTAAGTGATTGAATAAGTACATAATTAAGTAATGAATACATGTATTTCTAGTGATGAGGAGGAGACGAAGGAGGAGAGCGTAGTTCTGGGGCAGTAAATGATAAAGACATTGGCCACCAGGAGCTCTATATTTTTGAGTTTGACAAATTATTGATGGATAGGGCTGTACATGAGCACTCAGCTTCTGTCTCAAAGTGAAAGTGCAACTCTGAAATGATGTTAAGTGTTTGTGGCATAGATAAGGATCTAAAACATAGACACATCTTATGCCCAAACAAGAGCAAACTTCAACTCATTTTGCATTTTTCACTTGGTGGTTCCATTGCTAAGGCATAACTCATTTTATTTAGGGGTCTGATTGTTCAAGAGCAGTCTGGGATACAACAAAGCCCGTTTAAGTGAAACCTATGGCCCATCGGGTGACCTTGAGCAAAATCCATGGCACTCTGAGACTCTTTCCTAGGCATTAAATGAGACTAGTAGCTTTCCTTACTGAGCTTTTATGAGGATTAAATGAGATGATCACTAATTATATATTTACTGAAGTGGGAGATGTCCCCCATCCCATTACCAATGCTTTGGCCCATATGACCATTTGTGTTTCCTGTGGACAAGCATCAAATCCATTTAACTGTGTTCCCTATCCCACACCGCCCCCTTTTCCCCTTCCCTTGTTCTTGTGAGATGCTGTTTAAGTGTTTATCTCAAGAGAATGTGATCTGATCAATTCATACTCACACCTTTCCAAGGCTTGCCTTGGCCTTCATGGCTTGGCTCCTGCTGCCACTGGAACTTTGTGACAGTCATTCCCCCACTAGCGTTCTTTGTTCAACCTGCCTGTCTCTTGATTTCTTGACCGTTCCCCTTTTTGTCCACCAACTCTCCTGCCCTTAGAACCCTTTCCTTACTCAGGCATGTCTTTCTGCTCAGAGGCATTTCTCCTGTTCCTGGCTGCTTAGCACCTGCTCTGACCTCAGGGTTCTACTCCTCATCTACCTCTCCCTTTGTTCCTGACCTCCCACACCCTAGCTGGGTCTGATTCCCTACCCCCGTGGTACTATGGTTGAGGGTACTTCAGAGAGTTCATGGATACATGGGAAATGGAATTAAAAGATAAATTGAGGTAAACTTTGAGCCTAGCAGTTAAGATGCCCATGTGGCATATCTGACTACCTGGGCTTGATATCCAGCTTCAACTCTTGACTCCAGCTTCCTGCTAGTACTGACTCTCGGAGTCAGCACTGATGACTCAAGTAATTGGGTTCCTGCCACCCATGTGAGAGACACAGATTAAACTCCTGGCTTGGCCCAGCCTAGCCAAGGTTTTTGCAGGCATGTAGGGTGTGAACCAGCACATTGGCAAGCTCTCTTGTATACACACCCTGCCCCCACCTCTATCTCTATCTTTCTCAAATGAATAAACATTTAAGTTAATTTTGGTAAAAAAGAATGTTGAAATCCACACATGCTTATTTGACAATACACATTTCCATGATTTTTTTGAAGATCATCTCTTATGTCTTTTTCAAAAACATAGCAGTTACAGTTTCACACTTATTTGTGTTATTTATAATAAATATTTTTCATATATTCCAGAATAAAAGTGCCATAAGATCATGGACAGGGCCTATATACCCAGCAACTAGAAGATGACTCTCAGTCATATTTGTTGAAAGAATTAATTTGTGAATGTCAGGGACCATTTAAAACTCTTTATGTTGAACCCTAACTATGATGTATTGAGGTGAGTATTATGATCTCTATCTTCTAGAAAAAAAATGTAGTCAGAGCATTTTTAAAGAGTTTTGCTTCTGTGACCTCAGAATCAGCCCTTAAGGATCTGGTCTGGCTGAAAAGACCATGAGAGCCTTTCAGGTATGGAAAGTCAAGACAATGTGGCAAAGAATGTCCTACATGAAGGACCTCAGTGGGTGAGACCCCATTGGAAAGAAGTGGCCATCAAAGAAGGATGTACTTTTCTCTGAAGGGACAAGATTTGCTTATGGCCTTGCCTAAATACTGATGGAATTTGTGGTTTTAAAAGTTTTCCTTAGCCTAGGCAGCTCATGTCAAGAGTCTTGGGTGACCACTGACATCATACATTAAGAGTGTTAATTGTTAAATTAACAAGAGTCACTGTGCACTAACTCCACAAGTAGAACCTCTTTCCTCAAAGAGTTGAAATATAATTATGTCTAAGTGCTCACAAAAGATGTATCATTCTTGGTGCTTCTTTAAAGTTAATTAAGTTTCTAAAAAAAAAAAAAAAGAAGTGAAGTTAACTCCAAGATGCAAAACTTTGAACAGCCCTTGTCTCCACTGTTGAGGAACAGTTTTTTTGTTTTGTTTTGTTGTTTTTTTGTTTGTTTTCCATGCAAACTGTTGAACTCTTTACTTAGTATAGAATTGGTCTTCTGTGTATAAAGTTAATCAGAAATGGATCTTAGTGGAGAATAGGACTGGGGATGAGAGAGGGAGGATGTGGGGGGGATGGGAGGGTGGATATGGCAGGAAGAATCACTATATTCCTAAAGTTGTACTTATGAAGTGCAAGAAGTCTGTATTCCTTAAATAAAAGGTTTCTTTGGGGGAGGGAAATAAATAAATTAATTAATTAAAAAAAGTTTTGCTTAAGATTACACAGCTTGTAGGAAATGATGCTGTAACTTGCACGCTGGTTGATTTGCATTTTAATCTTGGGACTTGCACCACTACCTCTTGTTCTAGGTATGGACTATTTCATCTCAACTAACTCTGTTGGTTTGGTTTTTCCTCATTTATTTGCCATTAGAGTACATGATTTTTGTGAAAACTTTCAATAGTTCATGGTGAGTCATTTATTGAGTGCCAAAAAGGGTCAGGCATAATGATATTATAAAGCAAGTCAATGTTTTGAGGCAAAATAAATAATTTATCTTGCAGTGCGCACAGAGGTTTTCTCACTGTGAGAAAGCTTGCCTGACTCTGATTGAGAGCTAGGATGTGGGCAAGAGGCTTCATAGAAGGGGTGAGGTCTGCACAGGAATGTCTGCCTTTTCCCAGGGATCTGTGACATGTATCTCAAGACCTGGAAGCTACTTTCCTTTTGGGTACTCAGTTCTCAGTCACGTAGGTGTAGGTTGCCGGGGATACCTTTGTGTATAGCAGTTCTGTTGTTCACTAACTATACACTGACAAGTTTGTGCAAAGCAAGAATCACAACCTAAAGTGCAAGGGCCAAATTCGCAGTCCATTTCCCGCCAACTGTGTAGTTTTGTAGCCCATATCACATGGAAAGTGCTTTTGCATTGACCTATTTTCAGGCAGAGTTCCCCTAGATGTTGACGACTTTGCAATAGTCTTCCATCATTCTCTGGTGGTATTTGCACTACTGTGATTTAATCTTTGTAATTACTGGCTTCGGTTTGCAAACCCTGTTACAGGGAGTGCCAAGAGAGTACACACTCCATGAATTGGGAAGCTGGTGGCATACTGTGGAAAGAGACTGACCTTGTACTTGGACTGCTGTCCTTGTCCTGGACCTGGCAGGAGCCTGTGACCTACAGTCTTTTTCTGATCTGTTTCCTCATCTACACACTGAAGACATTCATCCCTGCCATGTGTCAATGACAGGGATATTTTGAAAATCCAATGAGCCAATGGCCATGAGAACACTTTGCCAATGGAGAAAAGCTGTTAAAATAGAAAGGGCAGCCTGCTCTGTGATTTCCGACACTGATTGCAGAGAGAGAGGACTAATTAAAAGGGCAAGAGTTAGAGTCACGACACCCAGGCACCAAGAAGAAGGTCGCCAGCACCGAGGAGGAAGAGAAATGAGGGAGCATTAGCTTAAATGGAATTCCAGAACTATGCAACCATTACACAAATAATTACATTACATTGTATTGCTTTGGTCTGCAGCAATATGTTAAGGCATCAATTATAAAGTGGAACATTAAATACCTTATTTGAAAGCACTTTCATTGTGTTAAAAAAAACTTCTTTCAATACCTCAGCTCGTTTATTTTTTCCAACAGACAGGAAGGAGGAAATGTCGTTTCTTGAGGCTTAATTCAGAACAGAAACTTTATCGATAAGGCATTTCCTTTAAAAGGCTTAATTTCATGCTCAGTAGTAGTTGCTGAGTCGTTGAGTGAGGATTTATGCATTTGTAATTATGTCTAAATTCTACTTATAATTGTCCCTCCAGTTTCTGTATCTGATGCCTTTGCAGATATAAATGCCAGCTTAAAGTCAGCCCAGTTTTGCAGTGGTGAAGGCTGGAGAGAAGCTAAAGGAGTGACATTCACCCCAGTGCACTGCCCTCCACAGGTTGCTCACCTCTGCTCTGTGATGACAATGTGCATTAACCTTTGTCTCCTCTGGTCAAGAGACATCCAGGGGTCAAGAGGCCCCTGTTGCCACATTTCCAGAGAACTTCATGCATTTTCTTTGTGATGCACTGTGAGATATTATCATAGCTCATGGAGAAACATTATTTACTTTAATTTACCCAAATTGAGTGCTCCATGAGGCACTGAATCAGCTGCTTTCTCCTAGCTGGTAAACACATTTATTAAAACAAAAAGATTAGTAACTCACTGTGCCCTACCTGGGCTTATTCACATAAACCACTAAAATAACATTCTCATAACCTAGGACTCGATGTTTTATTTTATTTCTGTTTATTTGTACTGTGCTGAGACCTACGCTCTGAGACTAATAGAACTATCAGACCTCTCAAATCTAACATCATTAAGCAATTTGTCTTGGAGTCATTTACTCTGTGAGGGAAATATATACTTGGCCCTTCACTGTAAAACCGGATATTATCCAGCTCATGGTCATGGCTGAGGGCTTTCTCTCCAGTGCATGGTACTGGGCAAGTTCAAAGGGACTGGTTCTTAGAATTCTTTCTTTTAAGCTAGGTGTTGCACTGCACTTTTCCTTATGAGTTCCCAGGCATGCCCCTGGGCGAGGCTGGGTCCTTTTGTGTTCTTATAACCCTGACAGTATTTCTGAGAAAGTAGATATGCTGTTTTATGTAACTCTTCTTTTACAGGGATTCGCCCTGCAAACTGAATTCCTCAGGAGCTGCCCCCAATTTGTTAATATTTATGGTTCTCTTAAGAGCAGAGTCCTGGGTCCGTAGTAGGTATGGAATAGATGGTGTGTAAATACATCAGCGGTTTTTTAGCTTTGGTCATTTTTCTGTCTACAATCATAGGGAGGAAATGCATAGAACTATGAATTGGTGATTTAAAGTTCAGAATCATTTCATCACCTTGTTGGCAATGGTATCTTGTCATTTAATTGCAAAGTGTGTATATTCTTGTAATGGGTAAAAATTTTGGCCCTGAAATCAACCAACTCCAGGTTCAGGTGTCCCCTAGTGCAGCCAGCTGTGTGACCTGGTGAACTGAACTGCCTCAGTTTCTCTGTAAAGTGTGGATAGCAATAATGGGTAAAGCTCACCCCTGCACATATCAGCAGCCCTGGTAATCTTAGGTCAGAATGCAGAAGTGTGAGTAGACTGAGGAACTTTGGTAAGAATGTGGGGGCTTAGCCACAGGGTATTTTTTGGACACATATGCAAATCACTTGGAAACCCAGAGGCAGGGACTTCTATGAGGCTTATTTTTGTTATAAAAAGCCTTCTGCCTTACTGCTGGATGGCAGGCAGTTTTTCATGGCATAAATTGATCTTTCCGCTTCTTCCCACCCCCTGCCCAAATAAAGAATGGTGATATGCTGGTCCATAAAAGAGGTCTGTTCTGAACGTCACAGAAAGCCCTCTTTACCTTTAATAACCACCCCTGGTGGTGTTAGAGGGGTTGAGTGGGATTATGTTTGTAAAGCATTTAATACTGTCCCTGGCATATAGTTAACCATACAATGAGCTTTAGCTATTGCTTTATCACTGTTGCTCAGGCATAGTTGTCATTGCATGGGACAAGAAATGGGATAAACACATTTCTGGTTTATGAAAAATGTGATGCATTTTGAAGGTGTGGCTCATTAATATTAACCACTTCCCTGAGAAGCTTCCCAAGGAATCAGGTTCACCTTCACCGTAAATGGTAAGCTGCAAAGTTTAAACTGAGCTCAACATAGATGGTGCACACTGATGCATGGGAGCTGTCAACCACAGAGATGCCATGTGTTTGGCATAAAACTGATCCCTCCTTACAATGTTTCAGACCTCAGCTATGGCTCAGATTTCTAGGGCAAGCCAAGGTTGGGTATGGATCTGTGTCAGTCATCCTCCAATAGGAAGTTGTGGTTGACATCAGGTCTGTCTGTCAGCTTTGGACCGCAGACTGGGATAGCAGTCAGTCTGCTGGGGGAAACAGGAGGTTAAGGTTTTCTCCTCACTAAGCCTTCTGCCTTGGAACTGTGTATTCTGACTCAGTTTCCAAGAAGGATGATGGCTAGCATGCTGAACTTGATTGATCAAATATTTTTGGTATCATAGTCACAGGGATGAAATTAATATATTTTTATAGGTAGTATAGAATATTACTGTATTTCAGGTGAGTCTTAGATTCTCTCTCTCCCTCTCTCATGTATTTTTCTATTGCTTTTTCATTGCAATCTTTATTTTCTATTCTTCCTTCCAGAATATAACTTGTTCTTCATAGGCTATGTTGAGGCAGGATAGCTATTTATACTTATTGATTGTTTAATATATATTTTGGTACCCATCGTATTGATGCTATAATTGCAGAAACATCTTTAACACACATATACTGTGCTGCTCAGGGCCTGTGCACTGGAGGACACATGGGACAGGATGAACCAGCTTCTTTGAATCCACCAGTCAGCAGTGTGCATGTTTCGCTGGGAGGAGTAATTATGGGGATTCCTCATTGAATGATAGGGTGCCATATTTTAGTAAGCATCTCTGCTTTGTTTTGTTCTTCTGCAGCTGGTATATAGGCCCTGTGGTTTCAAATCTGACCTCTATGTTGACCCTCCAAATCTTAGTTGCCATCACTTACTCCTCCACTATCGCCAGATGCATTAGGTGCAATAGCTTCTGAGCCATTAGCTCTGCTGCCAGCACTCAGGAGCACATCTCTGCACATGAACTTCACTTCAGTGGCGTATAGCAAAGCATCTTCCAAGAGCTGACAGTTTCCGTCATCTTCCTCATCTCGATCCCCACCTCCTCACTGTCATCCCCACCTTCTTCCTCACTGCTGTCATCAGCATGATATCTGCTAATTATTGAGCCCTGGACCAACACTGTAGTGTTGCCGCTGTTTGCAACACTGGCATCCTATATCACAGTGCCAATTCAAGTCCCCGCTACTCTGCTTCCTGTCCAGTGCCCTGTTAATATGCCTGAGAAGGCAGCTAAGATGGCTGAAGTACTTGGGCCCCTGCCACTCATCAGGAGACCTGGGTGGCATTCCTGGCTCCTGGCTTCAGTCTGGCCCAGCCCTAGCTGTTGTTGGCATTTGGGAAGTTAATTAGCAGATGGAAGATCTCTGATTCCCTCTTTTTTCTTTCATTCCCCTCTTTCTCTCTCCCTTCCTTCATTTTCTCCCTCCCCCCTTATGTTTTTACTTTCAAATAAATAAATAAATACATTTAAAAAATAATAGATCCTTACTTTACGCCAGACTTGATGCAGATTGCCTTTTCTATTTCCTGTTATTCTGTGAGTAATTATCAGCGGTGTTCAGAAACTTTATGGAAATAGCATAGTATGAAAAAAAACTTTAAAGGGATTTAAAGATTTTTTGCACCAAAATAAACCTGACTATTTTTAAAAATTTATTTATCTATTTTTTATTTTATTTGAAAGAAAGAGCGAGAGACAGAGATCTTCCATCTGTTGGTTAATTCCACAAATGCCCACAACAGTCAGGGGGTGCCAGGTGAAAACCGGGACCCTAGAACTCACATTGAGTCTTTTTTTTTTTTTTTTTTTTGACAGGCAGAGTGGACAGTGAGAGAGAGAGACAGAGAGAAAGGTCTTCCTTTTCCGTTGGTTCACCCTCCAATGGCTGCCACGGCCAGCACGCTGCAGCCAGTGCACTGCGCTGATCCGAAGGCAGGAGCCAGGTGCTTCTCCTGGTCTCCCATGGGGTGCAGGGCCCAAGGACCTGAGCCATCCTCCACTGCACTCCCTGGCCACAGCAGAGAGCTGGCCTGGAAGAGGGGCAACCGGGACAGAATCTGGCGCCCCAACCCAGACTAGAACCTGGGGTGCCGGCACCGCAGGCGGAGGATTAGCCTATTGAGCCACGGCGCCGGCTTCACGTTGAGTCTCCCATATGGGTGGTAGGGACCCAACTATTTGAGGCATTATTTGCTGCCTGCTAGTGTATGCATTAGAAGGAAGCTGGATCAGAAGTGGAGTAGCCAGGACTTGAATCAAGCTATCCGATATGGGATGTAAGTGACCCAAGTGATAACTAGACCACTGTGTTAAACACAGTCCCCCTCAAAACTCAGCCAACCTCCTATTCCATTTTCTCACATCCATTTTTTAAAGATATATTTATTTGTAAGTCAGAGTTCCACAGAGACAGAGAGGCGGAGAGAGAGAGAGAGAGGTCTTCCCTGAATTGGTTCACTCCCCAATTGGCCGCAATGGCCTGAGCTGTGCTAATCCAAAGCCAGGAGAAGGGGCTTCTTCCAGGTCTCCCATGTGGTGCAGGGGCCCAAGGACTTGGGCCATCTTCTACTGCTTTCCCAGGCCATAGCAGAGAGCTGGATCAGAAGTGCAGCAGCTGGGTCTCGAACCAGCACCTATATGAGATGCTGGCACTGCAGGCAGTGGCTTTACCCATCATCCCACAGCACCAGCCCCTCACATACATTTTGAAGTACCCTGTATTATTAACAAGGAATCTCAGGAAAGTGCAATGACTTGAAAAAGTCCAAATAGCCTTAAAGTGACTGTCTTGGAATGGAACATCTGTTGTTTTGATTCTGTTCTGTCTGTCTCTTTTCTGACTTCCCACCCTTTGCCAGGCATACCCAGACTTGTTAAAGAGGGAAAAAAACAAACAAACAAATGCAAGTCCTGGTGTTGTGAGTGAATTTAGCCAAGTTGAGAATTAACAATCTCATGATGCTGGGCCAGTCATATGTGGACTTCTGGTTACCTATGTGACCCCGAAAGACACATTTGAATGGGGGCCAGTGTTGTAATGTGTTAAGCTGCTGCCTACAATGCAGCATCCCACATGGGCACCAATTCTAGTCCTAACTGCTCCACTTCTGATCCAGCTCCCTGCTAATGCACCTGGGAAAGCAGTGGAAATGGCCCAGATCTTAGGACCCCTGCAACTCATGTGCGAGACCCAGATACAACTCCTGGTTCCTGGCTTCAGCCTGGCCCAGTTTGGGAGTGAATCAGCAGATGGAATCTCTCTCTCTGTTTCTTCCTCTGTCTCTCTAACTCTGCCTTTCAAATAAATTTATCTTTTTTAAGGCATTTTATTGAAATGAGAAGCTTGGTGTCCCTTTTAGTCAAAAATTATAAAATTCCATTATTTTCTTGCTAACAACTATGGAAAACAGAAAGAATATGTTTGTGTTTTCCTAAAATTTCTCTTTGATAATAGCAACAGGGGCATTTATATTGTTTTAAATTTGCCATGTATGTTTGCATATTTTAATAATAATGCTAGTAACTAAAGTACTTACCACCTACTTGTATTTCCTATGTGCCAGGCACTCATTTATCTTCATAGTAGCTCTAAAGGTTTTTCTTTCCTAATAAGCATGTAAGCATCCTAGGGCATGTGTTAATTTATCTAATCTACTTAAGGGGGTATGTCAAAAATTCATGGAAACTAGAATTAAAAGTTGTTATTTTGCTGCTAACAATGTTGAAGAAATCCACACAGATGAGATTATCTTCAAAACATTCATGGAAGTATTACAAGAAAACCACATGGATTTTGAAAATATTTGAACCAATATTTATCTTTTTTTAAAAATTTTATTTATTTGAAAGGTAGAGTGACATGTGTGCATGCACACACACACACACAGAGGGAGAGAGAGAGAGAGAGAGAGAGGGATCTTCTCTCCACTCCCTACACTCCACTCCCTTCCCTCCACTCTCTACACCCCCCACAAATGTGTGATGATCAGGAGCTAGAAGCCAGCAGCTCCGTCTGGGTGTCTCACACGGGTGGTAGGGGTGCCTGTATGTAAGCCATCTTCTGCTGCCTTCCCAGGCACATTAGCAGGGAGTTGACTTGGAAACAGGGAGCTGGCTTGGAAGCAGAGCAGGCTGGAGTGGAAGCCATGCTGGGGAGCCAGCATTGCACATGGTGTCGTAAACCTGAGCTACAACTCCAGCCCCCCAAATTATCTTTTAATTCCATGTTTCCATGAACATTTTGAAGTACACACTCTCATGTAAGTTAAGTGACTCACCTGAGATCACCTGGCAGCTGGCAGAGCTGGGACTTGAGCCTACTTGGCTCAGACAGAACCCATATCATTTCTGTTTAATATAGCTTCCTCTTCAGTCGTGTTTGATTTCACTGTATTGAAACATGCCTGGTATTATGGTTCATTGTAGGATAGCAAGTTTCCCGATCCTTACTTCTTTATTTCTTGTATTTCCATCCTTTTGGCAGCAACATTAGGCATTTGGAGTATGTTGGAAGGGAAGTCCAAGAGCATATAGTCATGAACATAGCCAAGAGGAAGGGACATTACTGAAACACAGTGTCCTTCCCCACCTTGGAACTAGTAGCTGCTGCTGAGAAGATCATGTGTGGAGGGCAGAAATCTCCTGTAATGGATGGTGCTTCGCTTTGGTTTAAGAGAACTGCAGTTGCTTCTTTTTGTTTTAATTTAATTCATCAATAAATTCTTGTTATTAGGAATAAAACCATTATAACTTCCCCAGTTTGTGATCATCTTGCTCAGTGAGGACATGATAGTACTCAACACGCTCATCTCAGAGCTCAGGTCATTTTTACGAAGGCTGATGGCTCAGAACAGGGATTCTCAACTGGGGAGCCTGGGTCCCTTAGACGGAGCGTTGTCATAGACTTGGAGGTAGAAGGTGAGAGAGCAGAGGGACTAGTGTGGGGAGCAACTGAGACTAGACCAAGTTACTGGAATTAAGACTTATTCTATGCATCTGCTCTCCCACAATATGGTGCTGAGAGAGACCAAACAACCTCTACACAGCTGCCTCTCGCCACTTTGACTGATGAGCTGCAGGAGCTGATCCTGCTCCTGATTGGAGGAGAGCAGCGTGCTCGGCGTGTGGGTAGCAGAGTTGGGATTGGTGGAAGAGGACTATAAAGGAGGAGAGAGACAGCATGCACCAGGAACATCTATCTGAAGGAACACCTGAGCAGCCCCCGAGAGAGCCGGCCGGCGGTGTGCTGCTCCTCCGCGGAAGCGGGGAAAGTGGCAGGGGGTACCGCCCCTCCATGGAGGTGGAGGGGTCGGCAGCCTACCCGGGAAGGACCAGCAGCAAACCTGGGAAGGGCCGAGCAGCAGAAAGAACAGCGTAGGGTCCTGTGTCGTTCCTCCGCGAATGGAGGAGCAACAGACTAGCACCTCAAGAAGCATGCTGTCTCCTAAAATCATCCTGTAACAGAGAGGCCATGGGTACTATTTTATTAACTAAGCTGTAGAGAGCTAACCTTATAAAATGGTCTTGGCTGGTAGGACATAAAAGTAGATGTTCCCAGGAGAGCAGGTGTTCTTGCAGAGTCAGGCTTTCAGAACATCTGGGATGGGGCGTGTTTGAGAAACACATACAAGGATATTCTCAGACACATTATTTCTGTAGTAAAACCAAACACAACTGAAAAAAAAAAAACCTAAAGAGATCCATCAACAAGGAAATGTTAAACATTGGGGCATTGTTGAACTATAGAAATGAATGAATATATGTGTTTATAATTGAAATTTCTCCAGCATATATTTCAAGTTCAAACAACAACATTGAGGGTAAAGTGAATAGTATGACCCTCTGGGATTAAAAACAGCCTTCCTCTCAACCTAGAGGTGCTAGAAAGAAGTCCATCTTAATTATAATATTCCATACCCCTGTGTTATATGTGTTCTTGTAAGATTTTTATATTCTGGAAGAGTAACTAAGAATTATGCTAATAGGGTTAACCTTTGTGGGTAGAGACTGCAGAGAGAAACTTGAATTTTACTCTGTAGTTTTAAAATTGTCAAACCAATCATCTTACCATTTATTCAACAGATGTTTGTCAAATGGCTAGTATGCCAAGCAATGTAATGCTATCTATAAAAATGGCAAAGTTCCAACTCTGAGAAAGTCTGGTGAAGAAATAGACAATAGTAAGAAACATAGAAAAGATCCAGAAATTTCTACCAGCTACAATATATGACACATTTCTGTAATAATAATATATAATAAAAAGACCATTAAAGATTAAGGGGGGAGACCACTTTTTTTAAAGATTTATTTATTTATTTGAAAGTCAGAGTTACACAGAGAGAGACGGAGAGGTAGAGAGAGAGTCTTTCATCTGCTGGTTCAGTCCCCAATTGGTCGCAATGGCTGGAGCTGCGAAGATCTAAAGTTAGGAGCCAGGAGCTTCCTCCAGGTCTCCCATGTGGGTTCAGGGGCCCAAGGACTTGGGCCATCCTCTGCTGCCCCACACCCCCAGGCCATAGCAGGTAACTGGATTAGAAGTGAAGCATCCTGGACTCGAATCGGTGCCCATATTGGATGCTGACACTACAGGCAGCAGCTTTACCCACTACACCACAGTACAGACCCCAGGAGACCACTTTTTGATAGCTTAAGCAGTCAGTTTTCACCCCCCTCCCCAATACTCCATAAGCAGTGACAAAAAACATTGTCCCTAAATGCAGTGCCTCACAACAGGCATTTATTTTCATGCTCAATCCTGCAGGTCACCTGTGGCTCAGGTATGGGCTTACCTGAGTAGCTAGCTCTGTTTTCAAGCTGTGGTACACCTGTGCTTGCAGGCTAAGCTCAGGTCTGCTCTACATTTGTTCATTCTGAGGCCCAGACTGAAAGGTGAGCAGCTACTCAGGGAAGCTCTTTCCGTGACTTGTCACCAAAATGGAAAAGAGCCAAGCTAGTCTGTTTAAGCCCACTGAACAACTTGGTAGCAACGTGTTTGTATCTCCTCAGCTAAGCACAGTCCCATGGCTTGTAGGGTGGGAATTAGACTATGCACACAGACAGTACATGGGAGTGTTTGTTGTAAATGTAAAGCTAGAGACTGAACAGCCGTGACTAGGCATGCGAAGACCATGCTGGGATCTGGGGTTGTGAGGGAGTGTATTAGTCTGTATGCTGCTAGTATAATAAAGTAGCCAAGGCTGAGTAGCTTTATAAAGAACTTCATTTAGCTCACCGGCCTGGAGGTTCTCGTACATGCTGCCAGCATGAACTCAGCTCTGATGAGCACCTGAGGCAGATGGCATCAACTTGGTGAGAGTGTGCGTGAGGAGAGCTCACCTGGCTGGGTAGGAAGTCCAAGAGGCTGGCAGCAGCGGGGCTGATCCTTCTGTAGCAAGCCTCCCACAAAAACTAGCTCTGTGTTTCATGAGAATGACCTTAATTCCTTAGGTGTGATCTAAGGAGCACCCACCAGGTCATGCCTCTTAAAGGCCCTGTCATGGTTCATAGTAGGTTAAGCCTCTGTCGTGATGGCACTGACATCCCATCTAGGTGCTGATTTCTGTTCCAGCTGTTCCTTCTCCAATCCAGCTCTTTGCTATGTCCTGGGAAAGCAGTGGAAGATGGCCCCAGTCCGTGGGCTCCTGCACCCATGTGGTAGACCTGGAAAAGTCTCCTGGCTTCTGGCTTCACATGGGCCTAGCTCTGGCCTTTGTGGCCATTTGGGGAGCAAACCAGCGGATGGAAGACCTTTCTCTTTCTCTCTGTCTCTAACTCTACCTCTCAAATAAATAAATAAAATCTAAAAAAAAAAGCCTCATCATCTCTCAATATTGCCACACTGGGACCAAGCTCCACACGCATGAATCCCTGGGGGACAAACCACGTCCAAACCTTGGTGGTGGGGGATCATTCCAGACGAGGACTCTCTAAACAGCTAGAATTATTATCTAAACTGTCAGCTGCAGCTTGTTGATTGACTGTGGACTGGTCTCTAAACTTTCCTGTAAAAATCAACCTGAATGCTTTCAAAGTGGGGTGTGAAGAGTCTAAATTGTCTAAGAAACACTGTCTTTTGAGCCCTATAGGTTATCTGGTATAATTTTCTACATAGAACAATTATGATCATTAGTGTAATAGGTCATGAAATTCAACATTTTCTCTGAGGCACCACGATGCAAAGATGCTGTAAAAAGTTAAAGGGTAGGACCCTATGCAATGTTTCAAAATGGATGATAAAAACAGGTGGGTGACTAGTGAGCCTCTGTCCCATATGAGGGATTCACTGACAAACCATGACAAGGTGGTTTTGTAAGGATTTCCTTAAAGATTCTCAGCTGCCTCTCACCAGTAGGCACGAGAGGTAGCGAAATGCCCCTCCTCTTCAAGTCTAGCGAAGTCGAAGTCTTCAGTGGTGCCACCTGGGGAGAAATCGAGGGCTGCTGTTTTGAGAGCCAGACACACACTTGAGAAAACTCCGCAGGCCATGGGAGAGGGTGCTGCTACAGGGCGTGCCCTCTCCTCTTTTGCACTCAGAATACATGTCCTAGGGCCACGTACAGAATTTGTGACATAACCCCGTGACCCAGTGGCCTTGGGCCACGCTCAAGAGACCCTGTGAAAGAGGGGGCAGCATGCGTAGTAAACGGACACCAACCGGAAGAGGCTGGGATATTTCTTTAGGGGCAGCAGCTGTGGGAGGAAGGATCGCACAGTCAGAGGGAGTTGCAGGGAGAACCATCACCGTGCTCATCAGAGAGAACGCACATTGAACATGTCTGAGTCGCAGGGGACAGGAAGCTGCGGAGGTCTACGTAATCCCTGTGGCCCCTTCCTTCCCCGTCACCTCTCCAAGTCTCTGACGTAGACCGCGCACACAGGGCCGTGGCATGGTGGGAATGGAGGTAAGTAGGTGAAAATAAAGAGACCCAGCTCACCATGCCCTCTCCGTCTGTAGCTGGCTGCACTTGGGGAAAGGGTTCTGCCTTTGAAAGGAGAGTGAAGCGTGTGTTTATCATCGCGACTGGACGTCCTCGTTTCCTAATCATGACTGACACCGAGAATGATGAGTGCACTTTTTAAGAGTCATCAGAAATGCCCCCAAACTGCCTGTTTTTATAATGGGGTCTTGCTTCTGCAAAACCACAGGGAGATTGGGGGGGCTCTGGTAATCCAAAATAAATTTACTTTCATGATGACTCCCCTTAAATCTCCCCCTTACACTAACAAGGTGGCAATTGAAGGGTTGTGTGAAGGGTTTTACAGATTATTAGCTGATTTATGAGAACTCTATAAGGTAATTACTGCTATCTCCATTTTACATACGAGCAGATTGAAACCAAGGGAGGTTAAATGATCACTCAGGGTTATAGAACGGCACATGTCGAAGCTGGGATTCAATCCAACTCCATTTTGTCTGCTTTTTCTCCCTAGTAGTAGCCCTTCTAGCGTATGTGGTATTTTTTTGGGGGGGGAGGGGATGGGAAAACCAGCCATGCTTATCCCTTCTCCTGTCCAGCCCCCAGCCAAGCCGCCCTCACTTGTCCAGCTGCCCCTTGCACGGCTGTTTCAGTCTGCCTGCATCCAGGTCACTTCCCCGATCTTGCTGCTGTTCGTCACGTGTAGCCCCCGTGCATGTGGGAATGGGAACCTCGTGTTTGATGACACATGCGTGTGCTTTAGCAGATGTCTCAAAACCTGACTGTCAGCAGCTCCTGGAAGTGGGTCAGGGCCCGCTGGATGCGCCCTCCACGAGAGCGCCTCTCCTGCCGTGGTTATCCCTCCTGTGGCTGAGGTACGCCCTTCCTGTGGCGGTCTAGGAAGGTGTGTCAGTCGTCTGTCTTCTCCCCGGGTGCGTTCTGTGTGTATGAACAGAGAGATCCTTGCATCTCTCCCAGTGGGGCCCGTGTTGGTGGTGGCACTTCGTGAAAATGAAGGCCTGTCTATCGTCCAACAGATAATGCGAGACAAATGACATTTTCTGCTTCCTGACAATGCGCTTTGCTAAAGATAAGGTCCAGGGAGAGTTCTCGGTAGGTTTACCCTGATTCGAATCCTGTTTTTCAGGGACAGCAGTTTTAAAGATCGTTTCTATTAAGGGAAAGGACAGGAGGACCTGCATATTTTTTTTTATTTGGCAGGAAGTACAGTGGAGCAAATGAGATTTAGAAAATGACCTGCTCAACACACAGCTATACACATGTGTGAAGGCTGTTGACAGAATGTAAGGCTACCCTTGTAATTGCATCCATTCTGTGATTGTTGTTCTAATCATTAAATCTGTTAGCATGGCTCCTGCTTTAAATCAGTCTTCGAAGTCCATATGCGGTTGTTTCTCAGATGGCATCCATTTAAAATCTGTCTTCAGAATCGATCCTATTTCTTTGTATCCTTTGAGTTATTATTTATTTACTGTTTTTCTTTAACCGACCTTTACATACTCTAAGAATTGATACCTGAAATTGTGGGTGTGAATTTATAGAGTTATTTTATAGCGAGAAGTCTGTACATGTAAAATAGAATTTGTATTTAAGAGTTTGGTCCAGTGTTCCTCTTAAAAAACCATCCACCATTTTACTAGAGTTACTTTCAGTAGTACCATTGAGTTATTTTAATGGTTCCATTTTTACAGGAGAGAAATAGGTGGATGGAATGAATGCTAGAGATGGGAAGAAGGGAATAAAATTTGTATTAAAATATCCTACATAGATCTTCAGTATGTTCCTTACAATTTATGAAATGGAGTGAGAATTTGATAGTGGCAGTGCATTTTGTTTTAGAAAACTGGTGTCTTTTCCTTGAAAACATTCTAGTTACACTAGAAATAGTTGTGCTGTCTGGGCTCACACTTAGGCAGTTATTCATGCATCCACCCATGCAACTTGTTGAATATCTTTGCTCAATTTCACACTGAGGTACCAAAATGGAAAAGAGGTGTCCCCTGTCCATGGGGAGCTCAGAATCTAGACTGGGAAGTGTGTTAATCAGTTGTCATGCTCCTATAGAAGAAGTTCTAAGTGGAGATGTGGAGTAAATGCAGTGAGAACACCCAGGAGGAGGGCGCTGATGATGTTCAGGGATGCTAGGCTCTATCAGTCGAGGTACTGGATCTAAATCAGAGAAAATAACCCAAACCACCCAACTTGAGAACCACTCCTTTTGAGTTCCACCTTTATTTCACAGAAAATCGTTTCTCTCCTGAGAGGCCAAGGGAGGAAGGGCTGTATCTTAGATGCAGAGGATTGGCTGGACCTTGAAGGGCATCACCTGAGAGATTCCTTTTGATTGACACGTCCTTCAGTGGGAGGAGGCCAGAGTTGCCTGGCCAGACGATGTTTCCTTGATGCCCTTTTCAGTTCTCTTGCAACCTCCTGTGTTGCTCTCTGGAATGTTCATCATTTTACTAACTTATTTTAAAAGATTTATATATGTATTTGAAAGTCAAAGTTGGCTAGTGCCGCGGCTCACTAGGTTAATCTTCTGTCTGCGGCGCCGGCACCCTGGGTTCTAGTCCCGGTTGGGGCGCCGGATTCTGCCCCGGTTGCTCCTCTTCCAGTCCAGCTCTCTGCTGTGACCCAGGAAGGCAGTGGGGGATGGCCCAAGTGCTTGGGCCTGCACTCACATGGGAGACCAGGAGGAAGTGCCTAACTCCTGGCTTCGGATCGGCGCTACATGCCGGCTGTGACAACCATTTGGTGGGGTGAACCAACAGAAGGAAGACCTTTCTGTCTCTCTCTCACGGTCTAACTCTGCCGGGCAAAAAAAAAAAAAAAAAAAGTAAGTCAAAGTTAGAGAGAGAGTGAGAGATCTTTACTCCAGAGATGGCCCCCAATTGCCAGTGTTGAGGTAAAGCCAGGAGCTTCATCCTGGTTTCCCCTGTGGTTGTCAATGGCCAACCACTTGAGCCGTCTTATGCTGCTTTCCCAAGGCCATTAGCAGGGAGCTGGGTTGGAAGTGTGAGCAGCTGTGACACAATCCAGTGCCTATATGGGATGCCACAGTCACAGGTGGTGGCTTTACCCATTGTGCCACAATGCCAGCCCCATTTCATCCTTCTAAATGCTTCTGCCAGATGCTGGAAGAAGTAACCACATGACTGCTCAACACTGCATTTCAGCATGTTCATTGTGACATGGTTTGTAAAAACAATATAAAATATCCTCAATATCCACTACTAGGGGATTAATTAAATACATTCTAATGCATGCTACAGGGTCATACTGAATTATCCTGTTTTAAAACAATGAGTAGGATCGATCTGTATTAACTGTGGAAAGTTCACAACACGTAAAGCAAAACAATGAAAAGCAAATTATAGAACTACATGTATAACATGATTATTGTTTTTGTAGCAGAAACAGTGAGTTAATGGCATTCATAAGAAGTCTGCCGGGGTGTATTCCAAACCAGGAAGACAGGCTAATGTGGAGGAGGCAGTATGTGAAGTGCCTGCAAGGGAATCTTATGTTCTCTTTTCAGCACATCTGTATTTTGTGCATTTTTAATTATTTTTATAAACAGCCAAAAAACTAAAGGCGAACTCAGTTATGGAAAAGGAAAAGAAAAGGCAGCTTTGGAGGGGAGACTTGCAGAGCAGAAGGAAAATATGGGTAAAGCTGTAAGTTCATGGAATCTGGTTCTCCCGCATTGAGCCCATCATCTTATGCAACCCAAAGCTTCCCTCTTTCCACATTCCCCAGTTTGCAACCTTGGTGTGCCCTGGAAGATTATCTTCTTGGCCCTATTCTTTGCCTTCCACATTGAGCTAGTTACAACGTGTCCTTCCTATCTTCTCATTCTTTGCTTTTTCATTCACTTCTATCACATTAGTCTGGTGTGTTGGCATTACCCTCTTCCCAGTCCTCATCCATTTCATGCTTGGACTGGCAGCACAAGTGATCCTGATCCTCCTAAAAGCCAGAGATAATGATTTTTACTCTCTAGTTAGAAATTTTACATGAATCCACTTTGTTTACAGAATAAGTACAATTCTCTTGGTTAGCCCTCAAAACCCTGCATGATGTCATCTCCCCAATTATATCCTTTCCTATACCTTGCACAAGAAGTCTTTAACTCTCCAGATCATGTATTTTAAAGGTTGATTTATTTGAAAGGCAGAGTGATGGAGAGATGAAAGATGAGAGATGAGAGATAATGTGAGATGATGTGAGATGAGAGCGAGAGAGAGAGAGAAATCTTCTATCCAATGGTTTACTCCCCAAATGGCTGCAACAGCTAGGGCTGGGCCAAGCTGAAGCCAGAAGCCAGGAAATCCATCTGGGTCTCCCACGTTGGTAGCAGAAATTCATGCATGTGGGCCATCATCTGCTGCTTTCCCAGACGCATCTGCAGGGAGTTGAATTGGAAGCAGAGCAGCCAGGACTCCTGTAGTTCCCATATGGGATGCTGGTGTTGCTGGTGGTGGCTTTAACCAGCTGCACCACAGCACTAACTCCCTCAAGTCATATTTCATATTTTTTTTTACCTTTTCTCCTTTCTACTTTTGTTCATAGCACTACTACTGTGTAAGTACTAAGTATATACCACTGTATGTTACAGCTGTTGTAGTTGTCCTGATCTCCTTTTCTCATTCATTCACCCATTCAAGAGGCCTTCCTAATGTGATTTCTGGATCCCCGATGTTGTTCAGGTTGCTGAAGGCACAGTGGTAAACAACATTTACCGTTATACCTGTGCCCTGTCCCCACATTAGACAAAACTCAGGGAACCTAGCAAATGTGGGAGAAGCCCTGGGGGGAGAACAGGTAGGAGACTGAGAAGGGGAATGTTGGCTTTAATGCTGGCCTGGGCAAAGGAAGGAGGGTGCGGTTGGGAGAAGTCTGAAAGAACAGGTGGCATTTAAGGTCAATGTAAATATCTTAAAGGAGCCAGCTATGGGCTGTGTAGGTGAAGAACATTGCAGGCTGCTGGAATGTCATGGTAGAGCATACTCAAAGACCCTGAAGCAAGGCAGTGCTTAGCTGTACAAGGATCTAAAGAATGAGTTTGGTTGGAGAAAGACAGTTGTGGGGGAGAGTGGCAGAAGATGATATTGAAAAAGTAGAGACTTTAGAAGTAAGGCCTTAGAAGTCACGTAAAGAATTTGGATTTTACTGCAAGTGCAGTTGTCTGCTGTTGGGGAGTTTGACAGGGTGGTGATGTTGTAAATCCCACTCCAGCCCCTTCTTCATTCTCCTTGGTACCTGTCACAAAGGCCTGCATGTAACTGTGGTTCAGTAAGTACTTGTTGCTTTGTTGAATGCTGTGACTGTGATTGATTATAGAATTAGCCACACTTCAGCAGGGGATGAATTTAGTCCTCTTTATCAGTTTTTATTCAGCCAGCTAGATAAGTTCATGAAAAGGTAACCTTCCTGGTAATCTCCTATTTTCAGTTCATTAATCACATACTGAATGATGGCTCTGGTTTTGCTCGAAAAAACTGAGAAATGATCTCTGTGTATTTTGGATACTTGAAGTTTTATTTAAATCCCATTGAGGTTTTCAATTTTTTCTATATGAAAAGAATTTGAATTTTTGACATCAAATGACATTCTGGTGCTGCTATAATCTGAACCAGAAAATAAATGGACATTGGTTCTGTTGATAAGAAAAATGAAGCTGACAAAGTCATAATTCCTGTCCAAAGTCATCCCATTATTATGCACTCATATTTCCTGGGTCTGTGCTATGTTCTGCCATATTGTTACTTTAGTTTTACTGTGCTGTTCTCTTTTTCTATACTATTATCTAGTGCACTATAATGCTGATAAGCAGACTGTGTCATCAATGATTGTACTATGGTCTTCAAAGAGAAGCTATTCATTTCATTGTTATAAAGACATAACTGAGGGGCCGGCACTGTGGCGCAGTAGGTTAATCCTCCGCTTGTGGTGCTAGCATCCCCATATGGCACTAGTTCTAGTCTTGGCTGCTCCTCTTCTGATCCAGCTCTCTGCTAAGGCCTGGGAAACTAGTCGAAGATGGCCCAAGTCCTTGGACCCCTGCATCCGTGTGGGAGACCTGGAAGAAGCTCCTGGCTTCAGACCAACTAAGTTCTTGCAGTTGCGGCCATTTTGGGGGGTGAATCAGCGGACAGAAGACCTTTTTTTCTCTGTCTCTCCCTCTCACTGTCTATAATTCTACCTCTCAAATAAATAAAATCTTAAAAAAAAGACATAATTGAGAAGTTTTCTTCTGTTTACTTTTTAGTTGACAATGTGCAATTTGTTAAAGGTGGCAGAAACCAAATTCAAAATGGAGACCATTTGTTGTCTGTAGCTGAGCCAATGGGACATAGGTGCAGCCTCGGGTACTCTAAGTGAACCTGCCTTTCAAAACCTGTTTCTGGAAAAGGCAGCAACTCCTGTTTGTTTGGACTAGTAGATAGAGGAAGAGGGCAGTAGTGTACTCCCATAGATAAATAAGCCCTGTTGTCAGGAAAAAGGCTGCCTGATGGTTAGTCAATAAATGTTGGCTGTGCTTTGTAAAAACCAGGTGTGTAGAATAGTAATCCTAAGAGCAAATATTTGTGTAATGTGGTGGAATGACAAGGCCATGCCAAGATGGCTTCTGGCAACTGAGCCTGCCTGGCAACAGGCTGTGATTGGACGGCTTCAGAAACTTCCTGGCAACAGGCTGTGATTGGTTAGGGCATAGACCGCCCCTTGACTGGATTGGATGCCTCTGCTATATAAGCTGCTGTAGCAACTGAAATAAACGAGTCTGCAGGCTGCTAGCCTCTGGCCTGCTTTCACCCAACTCCCAGGGTCTGTGTGGTGACTCTGTGCCTCTTGCCCCCACCTTGCTCCTCCTCTCAGAATGAATCCACAGCAACAGTGTAACATTTTGATATTTTCAAGGCACTTTGATGTATATTGTTTCACTTTATCTTAACAAAAATCCACTGAGTTTCCAGAACAGTTTGGCTGGAGACAAGTGAGTAACATATAAAATAGCAGGAGGTGGGTTCTGAGGGATTTAGGGGGACCCCAGATCATGCAGATAGAGGCAAAAGTGGATCACAGTAAGTCTTGGAGAATTGATGCTGTTCCCTTCATACTGTTTCCCAGGTCTTCTGTTGTATCACTTCCTTTACTTCAAGTGTGTGTTAGGTATTCTTAGAAACAATTTTTTTAAACAACCAGTTCTTCCAGATGTAGAAGGTAAACAAGATAGGTAGCAATTTAGGGAAACTGGATTTCTGATTTTTTTTTTCCCCAAGATTGATTTACTTATTTGAAAAACAGTAACAGAGAAACTGGAAGACAGAGAAATCTTCCATCTGCTGGTTCACTCCCTAGATGACTACAATGGTCAGGGTTAGGCCAGGCTGAAGCCAGGAGCCTAGAACTCCATCTGGGTCTTCACTTGGGAGGCAAGGACCCAGGCACTTGGGCTGTCTTCTGCTGGCTTCCCAGGTGCTTTAGCAGGGACCTGAATGGGAATAGCCACCCTGATGCGCTGCTGGTGGTGTAGACCACAGTCTTACCTGATGTGTCACAGTGCCCCAGGAAGACTGGATTTCTGTCATGCTTGTATTTATGCATTGGTTAATGTAAAAAACTTTTAAAATGACTATGATATTCTAGCTATAGTACCTGGCATACAGAATTCAAAGGTGAATAGGGCACAGTTGTGGGCCAGGAATGACCCTCAAGGAGTTAGGCAGTAAGATCTGTAAACAGATGATTACGACAGTAGGGACCCTGGGTGGGAAAATGGTGTGGACAACCAACAGCATGGAGGTTATCCAGCGGTGGATCAGAGAAAACTCGATGAAGGAGACGTTGGATTGCATCTTGGAGAACATTTCAGATTGAATGCCATTTTCTGGGTCCTGGGGTTCTTAGAACCAGGCAGGGGATGGCAGGAGGATGTTGTAAGCGAGGGGACGATACGTGCAAAGGCTGGCAGAAGAAAAGGCGATCGTTTGAGCAGACCTGGGGTGTGGGGAAAGAAGTAATGGTGGAGGGAAATCTCTGAGAGTGAGTGAGTGAACTGCCTGCTCACTCCAAAGTCTACTCTAAAACTTACAGTCTGTGTGTGGATATGTGAGTTCTAGAATGCTCCAAAAAAGCTGGGCCTAGACCTGTGTGATAGGCCTCCCCTCTCAATTTCTTTTTTTATTTATTTTTATTTTTTTAAGATTTATTTATTTGAAAGTCAGAGTTACACAGAGAGAAGGAGAGGCAGAGAGAGAGAGAGAAAGACAGACAGAGAGGACTTCTATCAATTAATTCACTCCCCAGTTGGCTGCCACGGCTGGAGCTGCGCTGATCTGAAGCCAGGAGCCAGGAACTTCTTCCAGGTCGCCCACTTGGGTGTAGGGGCCCAAGGACTTGCGCCATCCTCCACTGCTTTCCCAGGCGATAGCAGAGAGCTGGATTAGAAGTGGAGCAGCCGGGTCTTGAACCAGCGCCCATTTGGGATGCCAGCACTGCAGGTCGCGGCTTTACCTGCTATGGCACAGCTTCGACCCCTCCACTCTCAATTTCAATGTAGCGTTCATTCCCCACAGAAGAGAGTGGAGACTGTGCACAAGTTTTCTTTAAAAGCAGGATGATGACTTTTAATTTGGTACAGTTTCAGGGTCATTTCAAGATATTTTGTACTTTCGGAAGTTTGGCCTGTTAGTCCTGTTTCAGGACTGTTGTGGAAGGAAGCTTCTCTCAATTTTTGGGCAATTGCTATCCTTCTTTAAGTGAGCCCAGAATTGGAGGTCAGCTACGGCGCTTTGATAATGTTCTTTTCCTACTAGAAATCTCTGTTTCAGTTTCCTATTGCTGCTCAGACAGATGACTATAAACTTGATTGCTTAAACAATACCAATTTATTCTTGGTGTTTCTGGATGTCAAGAGTCCGAATTCTGATTCAGTGTGATAAGGTCAAGGTGTAGTAGGGTTGGTTCCATCTGGAGGTAGCATTCATGGTTCCCAGGGGTGAGGTCGAGGACACTTCTGTAGGCTGTTACTCGGCCTCCTGCAGTTCCATACTGGCCTCAGCATCTGTAAACATCGGTGTCAGCAGCTCCATGGGACCTTTCTGACTACGTTGATGTCATACACACTTCTGTGGCTCAAGGCTAATGTATATGTTCTCCTAGTTTGCATCTAAATGGTTTCAGATTTACCATGTAGAACAATGCAAACAATAAACTGTAATCTAAATGTGGTATTATCATTAGAGTTTCTTAAGACTTGCTTGACAACAAGGTTAATACTTAGTATGAAGTTACCTTAGTAACTTAACAGCTGATGCATTTAAAAAAAAACAACCCTAGAGTAGTTGTTGATGTCCCATGATTTGCTGTGGTGTCTTACAGCACTTAAAAGTTCATTTAGGGCAGCCTCTCTGTCCTCTACCCAAGCTGTGTGGGTCTGTAATTTATCTAGTTCCTGGACTGTGTGCTTCTAGGGTGAAGAGGCCTTTTCTGATGTATCATTCTATCCAGGAAAGCACATAACAGACCTGAAATGTAATTAGATGCTTTGCCTGCATTAACTTTTTGATGTTCACAGATATCTATGAGACAGAGACTGAAAGGACATATATAACTTGCTGAAAGTTACAGCTAAGATACAATGTTGCTGTTATAACACACTCTGGCTTTTGCACCCATGCTTTTATCAACTCTGTTATGTTCCTTTTTGTTACTTTTTGCTACTGCAGTATCTGCTGAATGAATAGTAATTATTTCTTTATAGCTGCCCAGGCACTTTTACATACATTATCTCATTAGGTCCCCATTTAAAAACAAAAGGAAGGCAACTATTGCCTGCATCCCTGCTTTAGAGATGAGCACAGGTGCCCAGAATGGTCAAGTGTGCTCATGTGTTCACTCGGTCTTCATTATATGGACATTCACTGAGCCTCCTGGAGGTGCCAAGCGTGGGAGACAGTAGTAGAGAAACAGTGCTGATCCTTTAGGGAGCTTGCTTACTGTGGGAATCACAGTGTTGTCATGGAAGATTCATCCAAAGGGGAAACAGTGTTTTGCAGGGGACCATCTGTTCTGCATACCTACAAAAGGTAGGCCACAGTATATTAATCAATGCACCTTGGATTTCTTTTTTGAGAATTAATTAATTACTTTTTTACCCGAGAGGCACAGCAGCAGAGAATGAGAGAGATGGGGAGAGGGAAAGAGAGAGGGGGAATCTTCCATGCACTGGTTCGCACTTGGAACAGCCAGGGCTGGATGAGACTGAATCCAGGAGCCTGGAACTCTATCTCCCTGGGTCTTCCACATGGGTGGCAGAGACACAAGTACTAGAGGTGTCATCTGCTGCCTTCCTGGGTGCTTATTAGAAGGAAGCTGAACTGGAAATGTAGATAAGACTTGAGCCCAGAAACTCTGATATGGGATGCAGGCTTCCAGAGCTTTAACTTAATCTGCTGCTCCAGAACATCTGCTCTGTACTTTTGGTGTCTTTAAGTAAGGGAAACTGTATTCAAAATTGCTAACACTTTTCAGTACACGTTGGCTCACATTGCTGGATTAAAAAAAAAAAAAAAAACCAATCTGGGCATGTAGACCAGTTTCTAGAGTAGACCCAGAAGTTTGAATGATACTACTAGAACTTGGGTAGAATTATTCATCATGGGTTGTCCCCTGTGGTAAAAGGATGATGACTGAGCAGCAGCAATGCCTTTATTTTACTTACTGCTAAGAGACAGAGAAAAAGAGGACAGCTCTGTGCTGATAGCTCCAGAAACACAGTTCCTTGGGAGGGTTCCATTTCACTGTGTTTGGATGGCATGTCCAGCTATCCCTGAGGCTGGTGGCGGGGGTGGGGGGGGTTGGGGTACTCTGCTGGACTGGAACAGACCCTGTGCCTCCCCTCTCCAGCTGCTCCACCCAACTAGGGAGACTGAGACTCGACCTTGTCTTCTGAAAGGCAAAATTTTCAAGTAGACAAAATTAACAGATACTCTGCACAGAGTCACATGGTAAAGTCAGTTACTCTATGACTGGAACTAGGTGTTTTTAAAAATCACTGTACTATGCAGTCACAGAATAAAGCAAAGCTTCAGGAGTTGTGGGAAAAATGAGTTCATGGGTACCACAATCAAACTTCATCTGGAACACATGACACAGGTGATAGGAACATAATAAAAACAGTGCTATACCTTGTTGGTAGATGCTTCATTAAATACTACACTTTACATCAAAAACGATCTGAAATGTGGTTTGGGGGATGGGACAGGGAAGTGTTCCGCATGTGAGTTCTTGTGAAATGGTTGGGAAAATGGTTATCAAAATTGGTGATCTTTTGCAGCCTTAAATTCTGGAGCATGTTTTTCCTGTCTGTCAAGAAATGCATTTGTAGCTGATGCTTATTTCATCAGAATTAAAAATTTGAATCAGTGTATTCTCTTCTTGCATTAATTTCTGCATTGCTGCTAATGTTCTTTCATAATATTCTCTTTTGTCCTTTGGTTTTACCCAGTATTTGAAGGTTTTGGAAATTCTTATAGATGTTTTGCACCACCTAACCCATCACTGCTAGCACTAAGGGGAGGTGCTAATGTAGGAACTGGCATTTTCTGCTGTAGATCTCCTTATGTACAAAAGCTTTCTCTTTCTTTGATTGTTAGGTTTTTTTTTTATTTTTTTTCTAATTGGTATTCAATCCATGTGTTCAACAACCTTTCCGTTTCTTCTATTTCCACAGGCGTTGTTCTTATTAAATTCACAATACTTGAAGTTCTTCCAGCCATAGACTTTCTTGTATTTTCTGAAATTGTTTCTGATGGTCTGTGATGGAGATGTCTTAATGCCTACTGCTCAGGAGAGTAATGTGTTCTCTTGTTTCTTTCAGAATCTTTATTTTAAACTTCTCTTTAAGACTTACAGCTTTCTTTTTTTTAACACATTTCATGACATTTTTGAAATCTACATCCTTGGATCTGAATGAGATGTTGAAAGTTTTTTATATGCAGATCAGTTGGCAAATGTCAAGGCATAGCACAACACAACTTTGTAGTGTGGTGTGTGTTGTAAGCTGGTTACAGGGAGATGTTTGAGGTTCGTGTTTCATATGTTCTTGCAAGCTTGGTTCATTTGGTGCAGTTTTCCATGTTTCCGTAGTGTTGGGGTTTTGGTGGACATAACTGTATATGCAAATGGAAAATTCAAATTATATTGATAGTGTTTCCTAATGTGTTAATTGCATCATGACATATTTTGCTTTCCAAAAGGAGTGATAGGGAACTGAAAGAAAAGACAATAAAACCTGGGATTTCTGAATTAGCCAGTTTTCCCTTACACAGCAGTGCTAATGGATTCAGCAATTGTGTGAATATTCATAGTGTTTAAAATAGAACAAAATATATTTTTAATACAGAAATATCAGAGCTTAAGCATCTCATCTTCTTACCTTGGAAGGTTATAAGGCCTTACGTTTATTTTTAAGCTGTTGCTGCTGTTATTTTAAACACAGCGGAAATAGTTTTTGTTTTGTCTTTGCCTCCAGACCTTTTCATGGATATTAAAATACCACTTTTATCATTTTATAATGAAGTTTCTAACATGTCATAGTAGTTGATTGCTATTCTGCCTTGCCTACCCCTGACAATCTATCAGATTCAGAAACACATTACAAAAAGAGCTAGAGCTATATAAAACAAATTTTATAAAGTTTGAGGAAGCATGGGAATGGAAGTGAATAGATATCTAACTGATGATTGGCTGGTTGGCTAGTCAGTTCATACATTGCTAGTGGTATCTTATACTTAGAGGTTTCTCAATAAAGATTTGTGCTGTGAATTCTTTGTTCTACATTAATTGTTGAATATTTCCTCTTACTGTTAAGTGTGGTATTTTGTCAACAGGTAGAGATACATTTATGTGAAGCAATCCTAAATGAGATACGATTTTTTTAAGTTTTGTTTTTGTTTCCCTCTTTTGGTTCTTAGCTGTGATAATTTCAGTTTATTGCACATGTCATCATGGAAGAAATATCTATTAATGGTCCTAGCAACTTCTCTTCTTTGTTTCAGTTTACTTCTCTTTAATTTTCTAAACTTCAGGGTCATTCTGTGCCCCCAGAGAGACTCATTTGAAATGCATGGTCTGTGTCCTTACATTAGTGTATGTTCTTATAAAATGTCTAGTGTTAGGTTGGCAAGTGTGAAGTTTTAATTTACCTAAACAATTATGTTCTATTTGTCTTGTTTCTTTTTTTTAAGTACTGTGTTCTTTGCAAGTTTTTGTTGTAAACATTGTATGGTTTTCATACTATAACTATAGAAACCTGTAAGTATACAACATTTTCCTTGCCCATTTTCTTACCATTGTCTTTATTGCCTTAAAAAATGCTATCTGTATTGGTAATTATGTACACGTTTTCTTAGAAACTTCTTAAGAACTTGCATTAGAAATTCTGTTGGCTGGATAAGCAAGTGTGAGACCTCTGGTTCTTAGCACATACTCTATCTGTTTTATCTAAAAGTGGCCAGACTTATTTACTGAATAGCTGTCCCAGTTTACACTCCATCATCATTTCTTGCCTTCTTGCATCCTTAGCAGCACTTGTTATATTGTGATATTTTCATATTTGCCTTTATAAAGGGTGTGATATGTTATGGTGTTATTATTCAGATTTGTATTTTCTATTGATAGTAAGTCTGAGTACTTTCTCCTATCTGAGTGCTGAGCTTTCCCCTCTTTGCCTATGCATGTAATTTTGGTAGATTTTAGTACTTGCTGAAGATCACATATTAATTCACTTATAAAATTCTGAGACTTGTAGGATTTAAGACATTAAAGTAGATTGGCTAATCTCTTCGTGGATTGGAGTCACCATGTCCAATATTCATATGTGTAAAAGAACAATGTAGACAGAGTCTCAATTCCCATTTTCTCCATCTGTTGACACCATGGAAGAATGGCTCATTGGATGACTCTCAATTCTTTCCCTCATACAATTTAACACTGTCAACTTTTCAAAAGATACTGGGGAAGCTGTGTGATCTTCAGAGTACTATTGTGTTGCTAGTATAGCTGAGTTTATTTTATGTATTCTTTCAATATTTGATTTCAAATGGTTACAGATACTCCCTTTGTGGAGCCAATTAAAAGCAGCAAGGATGGTGCATTCTTTTTCTTTCTCTGTAGTGGAACTCCTCCCAGAGTTCCTGTGTCTTAATTGGCTCTATGTGAAAGGGAATTTTAAAAACTCCTGCTGTAGCATAAGTGTATTTATTTATCCCTTGAATTTCCATCTCGTACCTTTGCCAGGAGTGCTGAGAACTTCTGGTCTTGCTGCTCTTTAGAAGTGAAGTGCAGTGACATTTGAATTGTTGAGAGTGGGAGCACCTCAGACGAAGGGCATTCCGTAATGATGGGAGGTGGGACATCGTCTCATTAGGTGCAAAGGCAAAAACATGATTTCTAGAAGTACACAGTTCAGCATGAAAGATTTGCTCAATTAACACTGGTTTCTAGCTGTGATTTTCAAACTTTTTGTGTTCACCATGTACTTTGGGAAAAAAAGGAAAAATTTTTGACCTCTCATTTGAAAAGAATAAGAAACCCCAGAAGACTCTGAGCAAGATAACAATGTATGATATAATCAGTTTGACATTATCAAAATGTCTCTCACAGTTTGGAAAAAGTAGCTGTAATTATCACACCACTGACTTGGTCTTTCTTCAGCATAATGCTTGGTTTGAGCATTAAGGTTCACTGTGCTGGCCCATCTTCCTATTTGTAAATTTGACAATTTCTTTAAGGGTTTGGTTCCACGGTGCTCAGGTTTTATTTAGTAAATGGCACAGTATTTGCATGGAACCTGCAGTATACTTTCAATCATCTGCTGATCACTTGTAATACTTAATACAATGTAGATATCATGTAATAGTTCCACTATATAGTTTAGGGAGTTTTAACAAGAAAACAAATGTATGTTTCGTTTAAAAACATAAAAAAAATGTTTATTACAGATGCATTGGTTGCTGAACCAGGTCCAAAACTAGTTGGAGGTACTGTTGAACTCCCAATGCTGGGTCCACTTGTCTGATGCTCAGAATGCCAACCACTGACATGGGGTGGTGCAAGAGCACATGTGCTTATTTCAAAGCTCAGAGCAAGGAGCCAGGCAGCTATTGCTTAATTCTGAGGCTCCCTGAAGAGTTAGGCACAAAGGTTCTCAGGAGACCTAGATGATCAGCTCATGTCCAAGTTCCTGGTTGGTAGCGGTGCTGGTTACCTTCCTCTGATTGGTCAGCAATGCCAGTCAGAATTTACGATGGCCAGGTTGGTTTGGAATGTGTAGTTACATGCAAGTATTAGTTACTTCCTGCCTCAGATCTGGGTTTTCCTGCCTGGTGCTGCAATTCCCTGAAACAAACCCCTCTGCAATACTGGTTGACTAAGTTTATCTTCTGGGGAAGCAAATGACTTAAGATTAGAACCTTGTCAGCCCAAATGTACCACTCCCTTAAGTGAATTCCTTTTATTAAAACCAGGTAAGGACACACTGGGCCAAGAGAGACAGATGAGAGGCTAGTCCTCCTTTGACATTGCAGGGGTTTGGTGTCAGGTTTAACTTTTGGATGTTGAACCTACAGAGTCAGTTCCATTGAGGTAAAGAAATAGTTCCAATTCAGTTGAAATGCTGAAATTACAGACTTGGAAGAAACCCTAAATATCATCTAGCCTGTTCGTATTAGGAATGAGGAAACCCTGAAAAATGAAATATCTTTTTCATGGAATTTTGTTGGAGATATTTCTGATATATAAGTAATGAAGTCACATGGGTCTTTGGTAATTCCCATCCAACAACAACATCAAATGGAAGGATATAGAAATAAATAGACCAGCAATCACATCAAGAGGCTATCTGCATCTTGATAGTTTGTAAACTGAATAATAGTCTGGTAGATATTTTCAGTTATTCTAAATCTGTACATTTCTCAGAATGCATAAGTCCAGCACTCAGAAAAACAAAGAATAGAGAATATGTGGTTGGTGGTTGGTGGTTGGTATTGATATGCTGTGAAGTCCAGAGATTTGCTGTGGGGACCTTGAGATGGATCCTGTGGAAAGGAAGGGCAGAATGAACCTAGTGGCCAAGTGACAGACTCCAAGCTGTCCACGTTTCTCCACAGAGTCACATTTTACCTTTTTTAGAAAAATTTATTTTTTATTTATGAGGGAGAGAGTAAGTAAGAGAATGTTCCCATCTGCTAGTTTATTCTGCAAATGCTCACATCACGTGGGGCTGAAACAAACCAAAGCCAGGAGCTCAGAATTCAATTCAAGTCTCCCACATGGGGGACAGGAACCCAAGTCTGTCTCTGAGAGTGCACATTAGCAGGAAGCTAGAATTGGGGTCAGTCAGGGATCAAAGCCTGGCCCTTGAATATGGGATGCAAGCAACCTAACCAGCATCTTAACCACCAGGCTAAACCTCCACCCCTGTTTTTATTTTTCTTAGCATCCATTAGAAACATGCTTAATGTGTCTTCATGAAAGATTGCATTTTAAAAATAATTTGACTGTTAGAAAAAGTTTGATGAACCACTCAAATTCATTTGGGAGTAGATGAGTTGGGAAAGCACAGACTAGCTCATTGTTGGTGGTTTCAGCTACTACGTCAGGAGGGCGAGAGTGGAGTTTTTGTATCACAGAGGAACCTTCCTCCTGAATGTGGAAAGGGCCAGAACCAAGATGTTAAGTTTCAGTTCCTTTGACAGAAATGATGTATAAGGAAATAGATTCCAGTTCCATTCAAGTAAGAATTGTCTCAAATCAGAGGATTCATCCTGAACTACAATGAGCTGGAGAGAAAACTGGGCTGGGGAGTGGCGAGAGCTTGTCATGTCTTCATAACCAATTATTGAACTTTAATTCTGTCATCTGAAACTTGCAAACAAATATCTGTGTCTCTGAGTCATTTTAAAGATTAGATGACATGGTATATTTAAGTTGCATATGTAAATGCTTGCATGTACAGAAGGGAACTCCAATAATTGAAGGAAAATTCAGTGTACCGCTCCACACCCCCAGTGAAGCTCAGAGGAGGCAAAGATGGACAGGTGAAAGAAATTTGACAAGAATGTAAAAGACTTTTTATAGTTTGGGTGATATAGACATAAAATGTAAGTAAGTGGAAGCACAGTTGACTTGAGTTCTTAGATGGCACCTTCCTCCTGAGTGGTCAAGTGGAACTAGAATCAACACCTAATCTGTTGAGATTCTGTATGCCTTGGCTTTCCCCTTAGTGGCAGATAATCTAGCTGCTGGTTACTGATTTGTCCTAGTGCAGAATTTTGATAAAAGCCAAGATCTGGAAATAATAATTTTTTTTTCACAGATCCTGAACCTAGTCAGTGAAAACATACAGTATATTTCATAGTGGGAACTAAAGAAGCGTGATGAAATCAAGCAACATAAAATAAGAAAGATGAGTTTTCCCATGTTAATACTAGTAAAACTTGTTCTCTCTAGAATTAATTCATGCTGAAAATAACATCATTGCATTATCAAACATCTTCCTCTCCAGACCTCAAATCCCAGGATAGCAGAAGCAAGGATAAGACATTTTCATTCTTGAGTGAAATGGTAAGAATTGTTTTGAACATAATGTATGGTCATAACAAATTACAAGAATGATCGACAGCTGTGTGTATGAAACAGGAAGCAAGTAAAACACACGCAAGAAAGAATGGAATTAAAATCATCTTTGGTCTCACCTGTTCGTGAACGACCTTGTGATGCCAGGCTGTGCCATTACAGTGCCATTCATAGGTGAGGTCCACTCCCTTTGATAAACCAGCCTTGGTTCCTGTTCATAGAGAAACTCCTCGTCCAGTGGGGAGAAACGAACAGCAGTGAGGCTGTGTGCCAGCAGGGGAGAATGCTGTTCTTCCTCCCATGTTCCCTGGGTCCAGTCCTATCTCAGCTGTTGCCTCAGAAGGAGTAGGGTTAGCCAGGAACAGGTGGGAGGGTGGGAGAGTACAAGTGCACAAGGACAGAGCTTTCCTGCTGTGTGTCAAGAAAGAAAGGGCAGGGCACAGAACGACTGGTAATTCGGAAACATGGTGGGTTTGGGGAAAGGGTGCCAAGAAGTGAAGCCAGAATGGTTAGCAGGGGGTATTGTTCACTGCTTTGGGGTTTGAGGGAGAAGTCGCTGAGACATTTTAACAGGGAGCAGTCAGAATCACTTTGGATTTTAGAATGGCCACACTTGGGCTGTACCTGGGGAGACTGGTTAAAAGGCGGCTGTGACAATCTAGGTGAGTGACATGATGTGGAGGGTTTTTGTGGGGCTATGTGATTCTGGCTGTAAAATTTTATGTAAGGGCTCCCCCCACCCCACCTTTTTTGTTTCTGCATCCCCTTTCTTTAATCCTTGTCTCCAGTATCCCTATCAAGAGTGTATGTTAAAAGTGTTTAAAAGTGATAAAGATATTCACAAATAGCAGCTATTAGTATGAGAGCAACACAGAGTGGATCAGGTTATGTATATATTAAGTTGGCTGTTGGTAGTTCTATCATTTTTGGGATGTTTGACAATCTTATATTTTTAAAATTTGTTTATCCAAGAGGAAATATGAGAAGCAAAGGGACAGGGATAGGAACAGGAGAAGGGGGAAAGGAGGTGGGGAAAAGAATGAATGAATGAATATGAATGAATAACAGAAAACTCTCACTCTCTGGTTTGTTCCCCAAATTCTGCAATGGCAGAGCCTGCACCAGGGCTGAAGCCAAAAGCTGGGAAATCAGTTCTGGTCTCTCACATGATGGCAGTAACCCAATTACTTACCACCATTGCCTCTCAAGGTCTGCATTAATTGGGAGCAGGGGCCAAGAGCTGGAACCAGCAATTGAACCCAAGTACTCTGATATGGAATGAGAGCATCATGACCAGCAAACTAACTACTAGACCAGATGTCTGACCCCAAAATCACCTTATTCTAAATATATTATTATAGGATTCTGTTTTTCTCAATAATATAAAGGTATTTAAATTGCTAATAGGAGTGCAAGGAATCCTTACACTTTGGAAACCAATTTATTATGGTAAAGTTGTGAAGTTGTATGTATTCCATGTATACCATGACCCCTATATCCACCAGTTTGCATGAGAAGTGTATATAATAGTAGCATGTTCTTAGCAATGCTATTGGTCAGTTGGGTGAATGATGAATGAAAACCACCAAATAGGCCATAATAGAAAGACTGATAAATCAGTTCTGATTTATTTACACTATGATAACTCAAGAAATCTTGAAATGATGCTATCATAAGATTTTTATAAAACACAAATAGAGGCAAAAAGGGAATTACCACAAATAATATATTATTATACTATGGATGTCAATTGTAAAACTCACAAACCAACACACTTTACAATGGGTAAGTTTATATGCAGGTGGTAAAAGTGCATATGTATGCATGAGACTAGCTCAGACCAACTTGTCACCAGTCTGCTTAAAAAAAATTCCAGTAACACTGTAGTATATCTATCTTTAAATAACAGGATAAGTTCCACCAGAAGAGTCATAGAGCTGTAAATGAAGCTTTTTTTCCAATATAAATAACCTCTGTGGTCTAGATATTATTACTTGACTACTGCTTGTTTCCTTTTATTTAGTGCTTGCCATATCCTTTCGCATTTATATGCTGGCCTGGCCCTTAGGGATAGCCAGTGTTACCTTGGGGTATGTGAAAGCAGTATTTGTCATTGATGACAACATCCATTTGGAATATGTGATCGTATTTTCTCATTCTCTAGAATTGTGCTGCTTAGGAAATGTTCAATAAAGGAAAAGGAGTGTGAATGGTGTTGCTTTTCACAACAAAATGCATTGGTCCATTGGTAATAATGTTCCTTTTAGTCAGGACTCATTCTGTTGCAAGTGGCAGAAATGGAAGTCCCACGAGTTTAAGACAAAATGAGGATTTATTGGCTCATGTAACTGGGGTGACGTTGCATTAGGCATGGCTAACCCCAGACACTTAGACTCTGTAAGGTCTGCCGCCTTATGTGGTGTCACTCACGGGCTGTATGTTTCTGGCACACATACTCCTGGCTTAGCCAGCCGAGTAGCTTGATGCCATGTCTTCTACAAGAAGCCCTTGGGAGGGGTCAGATTGGCCTGCCTTGGATCACAAGTCCATCCGTGGAATAGTTGTGGTGATAAAGAGATTAATGTAGATATTTACCATTGGTTAGGAAAAGGAGGTATGCACAGTAATTGAAATGAACAGTGGAATGTTTGTGTGTGGTGTTACCTGGTCCCGGGGCTAGGGAGAGTATGGTGGAAAAAGAAATCCCATAACTGCCTTGTCTTCCTGTCAGCTTCCTCTTCTGCACATCTAAAGAGAGAGCATGATAAATAGGTTATGCCTGTTTTAAAAATTCTTGGGTTTTCTTAAAGCTTCATTGCTTTCTAGAAATGAATGGTCTTTCCCCAAGTGAATCTCTCCTTTCTCACACTCATATTCCTCATCAGTATCATTTGGCTGAGTGAGAATTAGCAAAGCTTCTCTAAGAGGTGTCCCAGAAATTGTATTGCTCAAGTGATAGGCTTGAAGACCAAACTCCATGCTTCCCCACGTTGAGAACCTTAGCGATGGAGCCAGTTCCTTAGTGACTCTAGTTCTCCCAGATACCCATGGAAGATGGGAGGACCTACCTTCATCAGAACGCCACTAGAGTGCCCTTCCAGTGCCAGTGGGATTTGTCATTAAAATCCTAGGGCTGACTTGTGTGGGTTTATGCAGATTTGCTTTGCTGGGTTATTCTGTGTCCTGCACTTGGCAGTGCCCAGATCATGTTTAAATCAAGTGCTAACTGTAATTAAGTACTACCCTTAACACATCTCTCCTTTTAAGGACATTTTTATTCACCATGATTTAGAACGTGACAATTGGGTGAGATTAAAGCAGCAAATTGTGCCAATAAAACAAACCCCTGAAAATAGCAAGTGACTATAAAATTTTATAAAGGGAATATTGCACATGCCTCCAATCCGATAAAACTTTTGTGAGCTGGGAGATTAACTGTGAAATAAAAGTAAGCCAATACAGTATTTGCCACATTCAGACAATAAATCGCGTATTATTGTTGAGTGTAGCTTTTATGTTCCCTCCCCAAAAAACTTCTTATCGTGAGAATACCCCAGGTATCATACAATTAATTAGCCTGCCAGGGGATTGGTTCAGGATGTATCTGGCTGCTCTGTGAGTGTAAGAAGTTGGGTGATGACTCTGTGCAGCTACTGTGTTTGGTCTTTGGGAGAGTTCCCTGGTCTGAGCAGTTGTTACATGGGTTTTCTTATTTGCTTGGTTCATATTTATGTCCTTCCTGTTGTAAAGGATGGAATGGATTTCCAAGGCTCTTGAAAGCCATTTGCCTTTCACTTAGGCTGTTAGGGTTTTATAGCTGCATTGCACTGTAACTCACATCTATTTCCTTTTAAAAATAAAGAAACTGGGTTGTAAGTGTTAAGTGGCTTTCTTAGATTCACATAGTAAGTTAGGGGCACACTGTATTCTCCTTCAGAGATCATCATGCCCATTCAGTCACTTTGCCTAAAACTTTAAAAGAATTTATTTCTGATTAAAATGAAAATATTTTTATCGATTTTTCTGATTATAATTATAAAGAAAATTCTTTTAGAATATTTTAAAAAGGTAAAAAAATTCTCAAGTAAATTAAAACAGATTCACCTGCAGTCTTACCAATGATGTCTATTTTTAACAGTACTGCATTTCTTTCCAGCCTTTTAGCTATGCATAATAAGAAATAAATAAAACTATACCTGTTGGCTCTGAAAGAACATTTTGTTTTACTGAATATATTTGTTGGGAAAATTCCTTCATGTGGTAATACAGTTCATCAAAAGGATGAGTTTTAATAATTTTTCTACTTCAAAATAATATTTAATAATGTAATTATTGTTTTATTTTAGAGTTGGGTGCAAAACAGAAAGAAGGTCTTCCTCTACTGGTTCACTCCTGAAATGGCCATAATGGCCTGAGCTGAACCCATCCAAAGCCAGGAGTCACCAGATTCCTCTGAGTCTCCCATCTGAGTGAAGGGACCCAAGAACTTGGGCATCCTCCATTGCTTTCCCAGGCTGTAGCAGAGAGTTGAATCGAAAGTGGAGCAGCCAGGACAGGAACTGGCACCCAAGACTTAGCCTACTACGCCACAGTGCTGACCCCTACCAAAGACGTAAAACAAAAAAGCAGACTTGACAGGACATGTAAAATGACAGAATATTTATGGAAAATAAATAAATATTTTAATGCTTTATAAAGTTTTGAGTAGGTAATTGGATCAAGTTTTATGTGATAATACATTTTTTCCCACCAGATAAGGTTGGATGGTATTACTTATACATCAAGGTAGATTTATGTTATACAGATTTCTTATGATTTGAATTTGCTCTAGTGCCACATGTGTGCTGATTACAGATGCCAATCTCATCACTTTATGATATTATGTGCATCAATACATCTTCTATAGGATCTGTCCATCCTTTTATTTATTCACTGATTCATTTATCTATTATTTCATTCAGATAATGCAATTAAGTTCTTAATTTCTAAGCATATGCCAGCATCATACTATGAGGATCACAGAAAGTGGATATGAGGTTGTCTTTGTCTTCAAGGGGCATATACTTTAGCTGAAGAGACAAATAAATGAACAATTCACCTGTGACAAGGCAGAAGGTCTTGTAGAATCACGGGAGGGCATGACTTCAACACCTCATGATCATACAGTGTTTTGGTGGGCAGAGAAAGTCTGGGCCAAGAGAAGAGCAAGGATGCAAAGCAATCACAGTTTCTGCAGGCTGAGGGAGTGCTAGTATGGTTGGAAAAGGAGAGTGTGGATGGAGGAAAAGAAATGGGAGATTGAATACCATAAGCTTGTGGTATTTGTCATATTTAGATAGGAAATAACTATCTTTTGAACTGTTTCTGTTGGCTCCAATGAATCAGATGGGCAACTAGGGATTATTAAGACTAAAACTAGCTCAAGACTAGGGAGTTATGATCTCTTCCTATTACTTAATGCTTCAGTCATGCTTCTTAATGTTTGTTTCTGTGTTGGATGTCAGCTGTTTAAGTGTGAAACTTCAGTTGGAGAGTAAAATACCAAGCATATCACCAATAATTAGACATCATCATTGAGGAGAGTGCCATTAACTATTTATTGTAGTGCATTGAACCCACTTTGCAATTTCAGGCTTTGTTCTTTCACATGCAAACAGCATAAAATTCAGGCTAATACTTCAGTTAGTTGGTTAATGGAGAGTCTCTGAAATTATTATTGAAAGAGAAACATAGCTTTATTACTTTCATATACATAATTTGAATTAAGCTAATAAAGAATTGCCTAATAGACACCCTGATGAACCTGCTTTAATGACTACATGAAAATAATTTGTAATTAGAATAATAATTCTGTGCAAATGAGTGATGACAAAACTTTCAAGAGCCTGAAAATGGTTTATTTTCTGAAATAGGGTAAAAATATCTCTTATATACAATACTAATTCTTGATTTGCACAGTGATTTCTCAGTTTTCAAAGTACAATACTTTAGGAAGCACCTTCTTGTTTGATCTCTACACTGATGCCTGACATACAGCTGTTTAAAGATTTTAGTCCAATTTTATAGATAAGAAATCAGAAATACACAGAAGATAAGTGACTTGGCACATATCACAAAATGAGTGATTGATGGAACCAGGCCTAGAACCTGGGTCTATTCATCTGTTAATATGTATTTGTGTTTATGCCATGAATTTTCAAAGCATTTTCTTCTTTTCCTGTTAGAGTGTAGAAGACCATTAGCATCATATGTTGGGTCTTTGTGTTTATTTATGGAACAATAAAGGTTAAGGGGCCCAGTTATATTCTCTGAAAATAACATAGCTGATATTGTCTTTACCTTATGGGTACCTCAATCAATTGAAACAAACCCTTAAGACCCAAATGCTGGGGTTGGTGCCGTGGCTCACTTGGTTAATCATCTGCTTGTGGCCCCGGCATTCCATATGGGCCCCGGGTTCTAGTCCCAGTTGTTCCTCTTCCAGTCCAGCTCTCTGCTGTGGCCTGTGAGGGCAGTGGAGGATGGCCCAAGTCCTTGGACCCCTGCACCTACATGTACCTGCATGCACCCCTGTACCTGGCTCCTGGCTTCAGATCGGCACAGCGCCAGCTGTGGCGGCCATTTGGGGAGTGAACCGTCGGAAGGAAGATCTTTCTCTCTGCCCCTCTCTCTCATTGTCTGTAACTCTACCTTTCAAATAAAAAAAAAAGACCCAAATGCTAAAAACAAAGCTTTAATTCTACATTTTTTTGGATTAATTTGAAAATGTCCAGTTTTAAGAGACAACATTGTAGGTCAATAGTCATTGACAAGATAGGAACAGTTAATTACATAAAAAGGAGCACAAGGCACAGCAGATTAAACTGTCAACCTTCAAAGTTGGCATCCCATATTGGAGTGCTGGTTTGAATCTCAGCTGCTCTGCTTCCAATGCAGCTGCCTGCTAAATGTGCCTGGGAAAGCAGCAGAAGCTGGACCAGGTGCTTGGGCCCCAGATAGATTTCCTGAATCCTGGCTTTGGCCTAACCCAGTCCTGGGTGTCCCAGCCATTTTGGGAGTAAACCAATGGATGGGAGATAGCTTTTCCTCCCTGTATCCTTTAGTTTCTCCCTGTCTCTGTGATACTCTTCCTTTCAAATAATAAAGAATTTTTTTGTAAAAAGATTGTATGTTTTAGAAATTGAAAAGTCATCCAAAATAGTATGTTTGTTATGGATATAAGCTACAAAGAGAGATGCAACTTTTTCATTCTTTCTTTTTTTGCCTTATATTATAGAGTTAGGGTAAAAGACTTCTGTTTTCGGCTTTATTCATCAAAATTTATTACGAAAAATAATGAATAAGTTTCTTTGCTTCCTGTCTTTTAGAGAAAGCCTGTGACATGCATGTTTAGTGCTGTGTTCTACTTATTGTACTATACAGTCACGTTATTGTAGACTAAGTGGTATTGTGAACTCCTCTGCACTGTACACAACTCATCTCAGGCACTTAATATTAGAGTTGTCCATCTGTCTCTTTCCTGACTACTTTTGAAGACATTGATCAAAATGTCTGAACAAAAATAAAATGGGAATCTAGAGAGTATGAAGTAATTTGTGGCTGAGTAACACTCCTGTTGACAGTCATTAGAAACTATGAATAGCCATCTTTTAAAATATTTGGTTGTTTATTTGAAGGGCAGAGCAACACAGAGAGGGTTGATAGACAAGGATATAGGTCGAGCAGTTGATTGATCTTCCATCCACAGTTTCATTCCCCAAATAGCCAAACACTAAGGTCTGGACCAGGCTGAAGCCAGGAGTGAAGAACTCTGTCTAGGTGACAGGGATTCCACATGGATGGCAGGGTTCCGACATGGGCCACCTGCTACTGCTTTCCCAGTTACATTAGCCGGGAACTGCATCAGACACAGCAGCTGGGACTGAACCAGTGCTCAGATATGGAATACCAACATTGCAGCATAGGTGTTTTAAAAATCTGCATTAGAGAATTTTTGAAGTAATGAGGAAGACAATGGCTAAGTTTCAGATAGGGCATTTGCTACTTTTGGGCTTGGATAGAAAGCTGAGAATGGGGCCTCTACCAAGCAGAGAGCTACTCTTAGAGGAAAAACAATCCCACAGGATGTTTGGTTTGCTCATGGAGTGGAGTGGGAAAAAAAGAAAAGAAAATGGTGGTACAAGGAACTCAAAACACAACCTGTTTCCCCTCAGCACATTTGATGAGCTCTGAAATTGAATGATAAGCAAGAAAAAAGAATGAATGAATAGTGGAAAGGGTAAGCTAAAGTGACCTGGGAAGTAGTATTGAAGAAACAAAGATTAGTGTTGAAGACTTGCTGGGATAAAGAGCCTGGGGGATCCACCTGATGGTCATATGGAAGCTGTACTTGACTGTTCCCTGGGAAAAGGAGACTCGTAGGGCCAGACTTACCCTTACTAAGCCTGCAGTCCATTCCCAAAACTGATTATTCCCTGGTTAGATTACTGTGAGCAGTTCTGTTTTTTTTTTTTTCTGTCTAGTCAAAAATAAAGGAAAAAGAAAAAATCCTTTCTGAAGAAAGAAATGCCACGTATGTCTGACATTAAATATTACTGAACAAAATATCAATATAATGGCTCCATGAATGGGCATTTGGTGTAGTGGCTAAGACACTAGTTGAAATGGCTGCATTCTGTATTATATTGCTTGGATTTCAGTCCTGGCTCTGCCCCCTATTCCAGTTTTGTGGTAATGTGCACCCTGAGAAATAGGAGGTGATGACTCAAATAGTTGAGTCCCTGGCATCCATGTGGGAGACCTGCGTTAAATTTCCAGCTTCAGATTTTGGTCTGTTTCAGCCCCAGTGATTGCAGGTGCTTGGGGAATGAACTCACAGATGGGAGCTCTGTATGTCTTTCTGTCTCTCTCTCTCTCTCTCAAATAAATAAATTAAAAAAATTAATCACTATGATTAATATGTTAAAAATAGCAGAACCAAGTAGAAATAGATAAAACTATGGATACTTGGACTAGAATAAAATCTGTAAAAATAATCAACTGGAAAGTGTAGAACCAAACAATATAATACCTTAAGTACTCAGTAAATGTATTGAACAGCAACTGAGATACAACAAAAACTAGAAGTAGTAAATTCCAAGAAAGTAAAACTTAATCAGATCATAGTAAAACTGGTAACAATCATTGAGAAAAAAATCTAAAAGTAGCTCAGGGTAAGGCTGAAGAAACAGAAAAATAAGGATTATTATTTTCAAAACAGCTACAATAACAGTTCATATCTTAGCAATAACAGCAGAAACAGGGGGATAATCAAATTATATTTTAAGAGGGAAGTAGAGGGGGGATGGGGTTGTGATGCAGCAGGTTAAGCTGCTGCCTGCAGAGCCAGTTCCCATATGAGCACTGGTTAAAGACCAGCTGCTCTGCTTCACATCCAACTCCCTGCTAATGCACCTAGGAAAGCAATAAAATGGCCTGATTTTTTGGCCCCTGCCACTTGCATGGGAGACCTGGAAGAAGCTTCTGGCTTTGGCCTGAAACTGCTCTGGCTGCTATGGCTGCCTAGGGAGTGAACCAGCAGATGGAAGATATGTCTGTCTGCAACTCTGCCTTTCAATTACATAAACACACACATATTTTTAAAAAGGGGTTATAGGAAAATAGTTGCTAACCTATATTCCTTAACAAGTGAAAATGGAGATAAAATAGATTTTTAAGCAAAAACTGAGGAAAGGTATCACTGCATGACAGCTGTAGTACAAGGAGTTCCTCAAGGGGAAAGAAACATGAAGATGGAAGAACAAATAGAATGAGAAAAATACGGCAACTCTATTTAAATATTGACTACAAAGTAGCGATATTTTTATTTATTTAAGATGTATTTATTTGAAAGAGCCACAGAGAGGCTGAGGCAGAGAGAGAAAGGGAGGGAGGGAGAAAAAGAAAGAGGTCTTCCATCCGCTGGTTCATTCCCCAGATGGCCACAATGGCTGGAGCTGCACCAATCCGAAGCCAGGAGGCAGGAGCTTCTTCCGGGTCTCCCAAGTGGGTACAGGGGCCCCAGGACTTGGACCATCATCTTCTCCTTCCCAGGCTGTAGCAGAGAGCTGGATTGGAAGTAGAGCAGCTGGGACTCAAATCGGTGCCCATATGGGATGCTGGTACTATGGGCAACGGCATCACCCACCCGCTATGCCACAGCACCAGCCCCCTGACAATGTCTTAGAGAGTTAAAAATGCATATAGATTTAATATCAGTAAAGCAATAGGAACTATAATGTGGTCATTCTTGGCAGTGGGTAAGTCAGATTAAGATGTTATGTATTTGAGAACTATCAGAAATAGAAATAGTAAAAATACTATTTTTTAGTGTAACTAGTGAAAGGTGAAAATTTTTGCAGTAAGCACTAAGGGACCAATCTATGATTTATTGCTAAAAACACAAGGAGAAAATAATAGAAAATATTTTACTAATCTACAGGACAGGAGAAATACTAACAATTTAGTTCAATAGAACATGAGTGATAAAATGGATTATGTTAATAAAATATATCAGTAATCAAATTATATCCAGTATTTCTTCCAATTAACAAGAGATTCAAATTATCAGTTTGTAATTAAAGTGTTTATTGCTTGTGAGATTCTCATTTTAAAAACAAAGACCAAGAAATTAAAAGTAAGCAAAGGGCAGCTATTGAGATTTTCTGTACCAGAAATGTAGACTCTATAGCAAGAAACAAACTCAGAGAGTGAGGAATAATGTATAAAGAAGATTTCACAGTGCTAAAGTTAAAGCACCCAGTACGGTACACTTCACACAATCATGACAGAGGTCGCCCTTTTCCAAGTGCATGTGAGTTGTTAGGAGAACTGACGAGATGCTAGTCTGTAAGAACAAGCCTCATGGATGATGAAAATAGTTAGTTAGAGCTTTCAGATTTTGTTATCTGATATCAAAGAACTGAAGTAGAAATAAATGCAAAGCCTAAATATAACTAGGAAAAAAAAAACTTCTTAGAAATTAAACATTATACAGATTGAACACCCCTAATCTGAAAATCTGAAATCAAACATTTTTGTGCACCAACATGATACTCAAATAGCTTTATATTTTGGACTACTTTGGATATGGGACTTTGAGATTAGGGATATCCGCTCAACTGCTTAATCCATGCAGATATCCACACATCTGAAAAACTCTGAAGATAAAACCCAAGCTTTGATTGACCGATACATAATGTGTACTCTAAATCAATTGTGGTATAGAATATATTGCATTGGTAGTTGAAAATCTTTTAACCTAAATTTTAATGAATATGTTTAGTTTACCAGAATTTATAGGTAATTGTACAGAATTTAGCTACAGAATTGTAGCTAAATAAGTGACTAGAGCATAATTTAGAGCTTTAGATTCATAAAGAAAAATCACTTATCAGTGATTCCAGTGCTCATATCAAGAAACTAGAAAGGGATAACAAGTTAAACCATAAAAATGGAATTATATTTTCTTATATATTCATCTATTTATATTTTATAGTACATATATACATATAAATAGACAGAAGGAAATAAGAGCCAGAATTAGTTAAAGCAAAACTAAGTGTATTAGAAAAAAATCAACAAAACTGAACATTGTATCTTTACAAAGATTTATGATTTTTTAAAAAGATTATTTACTTATCTGAAAGGTAGAATTACACAGAAGCAGAGAGAGACAGAGACAGAGCCCCCATCTTCTCCCTCACTCCCCAGGTTGCCTCAATGGCTGGAGCTGAGCCAATCTGAAGCCAGGAGCCAGGAGCTTCCTTCCAGCCCCCCACTTAGATGTAGGGGCCCAAGGACCTGGACCATCTTGCACCACTTCTGCTTTCCCAGGTGCATTAGCAGGGAGCTGGATTGGAAGTGGAGCAGCCGAGACTTGAACCTGTGCCCAAATGTTATGCCAGCACTGCAGGAGGCCACTTGATCTGCTACACCATAGTGCTGACCCCAAGATTAATAATTTTATAGCAAAAATGATTAAAGAAAAAACAAATCACCTTGATCAGGGAAAAAATAAAATACTATAAAGACTAAAGACATTAGAAGCATTAAAAGATCTTATATATGTTGATTTGAAAATAAAAATGGAATGGATGGAGATTTCTTCAAAAACTGCAAATAGATAGATTTATCATATGACCCAGCCATCCCACTCCTAGGAATTTACCCAAATGAAATGAAATCAGCATATAAAAAAGTTACCTGTACCCCCATGTTTCCTGCCACTGAATTCACAATATCTAAGATAAAGAGTCAACTTAGATGCCCATCAACTGATGACTGGATTAAAAGTGTGCTATGGAAATATTACAGAATATTACTGGGCCGTAAAAAAACAATGAAATCCTGTCTTTCACAACAAAATGTGTGTGACTGGAAACGATTATAATTAGTGAAATAACCCACTCCCCAAAAGATAATCATCAAATGCTATCCCTGATCTGTGGTAACTGACAGAGTACAAAAATGTAATGTATAATTATTTGCATTTTAATCTGCGTAAAATTATTCCTGTGTATAAAATGATGAGATGAAATGGTTTAAAATCTAAATGAACCAATTATTATCTTGTAACCACACAGGAAACATTTGCTTGTTAAACTTATTATTCAGTGAAGTATTAGGCCTTTTGCTATAATGTAAATTTAAAATACCTTATCTCAAAAAATAAAGACAAAGGTAAAAGGAGGGAGGGAAGAGGGGAATATCATTATGTTTTTAGACTTGAATCTACAAATCATATTGAATCTGTTAAACATTAATTAAAATTAAAATGGAAAAAAATCGGCCGGCACCATGGCTCACTAGGCTAATCCTCCACCAGCGGCGCCAGCACCCCGGGTTCTAGTCCCAGTCGGGGCACTGGAGTCTGTCCTGGTTGCTCCTCTTCGAGTCCAGCTCTCTGCTGTGGCCCAGGAAGGCAGTGGAGGATGGCCCAAGTGCTTGGGCCCTGCACCCACATGGGAGACCAGGAGAAGTACCTGGCTCCTGGCTTCAGATCAGCACTGTGCACGGGCAGCAGCGCACTGGCCATGGCGGCCATTTGGGGGGGTGAACCAACGGAAGGAAGACTTTTCTCTCTCTTTCTCTCTCTTACTAATTCTGCCTGTCAAAAATAAATAAATAAAAGGAAAAATCAACATTCCATTCATAAAGGAGACTCTATCTGCTGCTCAAATAGAATGAACCGTGGGTTCAGATTCCCTGCCCTCTGTCGCAGCATGCTTAACCCCACTCTCTATTTATCCCCCTATTCTGTCCTCCCTAAAATAAAGTTTTCTCTACTTTAAAAAAATATGGAATGGAAAAATTCTTTGAAAAACAAACCTACTAAAATTAACAGAAGGAAAAATAGAAAACCAGAATGTTGTTTTAAGTCTTCCCACTAAGAAAATTCCAGACCTAGCTGAATTCGCTAATGATTTATTTTGAACATTTAAGATAGAAATAATGGATCTTCACAGTCTTCTCTAGACAAAATGAAAAGGGATCTACCATCTCATTATATGCTCTCCAAAGTTAAAAAAAAAAGTGAAAAGGGAATATTCTCTTATTTGATGGTTTTTTATTTTGCTGCAAACTATGAGAACTTGAGTAAAGTTAGCAACATAAACGTGTTATTATAGAATAATTCCAAAGGAGCATTAACTTTTACAACAGTCTGTGCTAGAATGATGTAAAATATTTCATTATACACATTTTAAACATACAATAACAATATTGAAGACTGATTTGTAGGAAAAAACCCACTAAGTGAATTTCAGCAAATTTTGATGGAAACAGAAGGAAGTACAGTGTTTTATTTGAATTGCATTCCACTAAAGATCATTTGATGATCTGTCACAGTGTGAAGTGTGTTTGAGATTTAAAATACCTAGGTCCTTATTATGGTTCACAGGATTTGTGATCTTTGACCTCAGATGAGTAACCTAATTATCTCTGAGCTTTCATTTTATTGCTTTTATCATCTGGTTTGGGCTTGAAAGTCTTTAAGACCCTGATGAATCTGTTGAAATCCATATTGTCTTTTCTATCCCACTGAGAGAAGATAGGACACCATTGTAAGAGGAAAAATATAGAGATGATTCTCCAGGCATTGAGTCTTCACAATGGTCTGTGAGCAAAGAGAATTCAGTAAGTCATAGTAGAAGTGAGATTTTTTAAAAAGAACATTTATTTTGTTTATTTGAAAGGCAGAGTTACACACATAGAGGAGGAGGGACAGAGATCTTTCATTATCAGCTAGTTCATTCCCCAGATGGCTGCAGTGGCCAGGGTGGGGCCAGGCTGAAGCCAGGAGCCAGTAGATTCTTCAGGATCTCCCACAAGGTTACAGGGACCCAAACACTTGGGCCATATTCCCTTGCTTCCCATGCACATTAGCAGGGAGCTGGATTGAAATTGGAGCAGCCCGGACTTGAACTGGTGCCATTAGGGGACACCAGCATTGCAGGCAATGGCTTAACCCCTGGTGCAAACAGTGTTGTCCTCGGAAGTGAGAGTGTTGATTTCTTCCATGCAGACATGCTTACAGGTGATGTGGAAAAACAGTGTGAGTTCATAGACTTTATTTGCCAAATCGTTCCTCAACCAACGAGAACACAAACCATCAGACTCCAAAGACAACAGCTTCTCCACTCACAACCTCACAGGATATCCTTTAACTTAAAGCATTCTCCATTTGTTGCAGGTCATTTGTCCTGCCCATACACCTCCCATATTCTACATTGTTCTTCTTTTTCTCTTATTGTCATAAGAATGTCAAAAATATTGAGTGTCTTCATTTCTTTTTGCTAGCATCTTTAAGTACATTACTGACAACCCTGTATTCTTTTTTTAATTATTATTTTTAAAAAGATTATTTAAAAGAGTCACAGAGAGAGAGACAATCTTCCATCTGCTGGTTCACTCTCCAGATCCTGCAATGGCCAGGGCTGGGCTGGAGGTAGCCAGGAGCTTCTTCCATGTGGGTGCAGGGGCCCAAGCACT